>NC_045787.1:163711592-164429687 GCF_009873245.2 Balaenoptera musculus
TCTGAGAAGTCCTGCAGGAAAGGAAGCACTGAACGCTAGTTAGCCTTGCCCTTTCTTGAAGCCTCTGACCACTGGACTGCCCTTTCCTCCTTAAACTAACCATGGGGGTGCCCCACAGGAGGTGCATTGGGGACAACGAGGCTGGGGGGGGGGGTCACTGCTACCCAGCAAAGCTTCCAGATGCTCTCCGATGGCCCCGCGCTTCACCTGGGGACCCCTGACAGAGAGACCTTCGTGCCCCGGCCCAGCAGCGGAATCCCAACTTGACCGCCTTTCTCAAGGCGTGGCTCTGAGGGTGGACACTCATGCCACCCCACCAGCCGCTATCTTGAAAAGTACATACTTGGCAAATCCAATGAAGTCTTCGTGGTTCGTGTTGATGTAGGACTGCTCGATGTCGATCAGAAGAAGAATCTGGGGGAAAGCAGGGGTCATGGTGAGTACAGAGCCCAGCGTGGCAGGGAGGGGCCGCTGCCAGAGCACTTCCCGCACCCGCCAGCAGGGGGTGCCCCGAAACAACCACGCTGTTTCCCAGGCAGGAGAACAGCGGTCACCCACCCACCCCTTCCCATATCCTGGGGCCCGTCTGCAGGGGGAAGGGGGCATGGGTGCTTCCAGACACCAAGGCTTCACAAGTGAGAAAGACTGGGCCAACAGAGCAGAGTGAGGCAGCCCAACGTGGTAGTCACAAGTGTGGCCTCCGAGGCCTGGAGTAGGGAGGGCAATAAGGCCTCACTGCAAAGGCTTAAATAGGTCACAATATGTCATGTTGAGAGTAGCGCCCGGCATGCTATAAGTGCCTCATTAAAACGGCAAAGGTGGAAACTACATTCAATATCCTGTGATAAACCATAACGGAAAAGAACATGAAAAAGAATGTATATACGTGGATAACTGAATCACTTTCCTGTACAGCAGAAATTAAACAACATTGTAAATCAACTATACTTCAGTAAAGAACTTCCCTAGTGGCGCAGTGGTTAAGAATCCACCTGCCAATGCAGGGGACACGGGTTCGATCCCTAGTCCGGGAAGATCCCACATGCCACGGAACAACTAAGCCCGTGCGCCACAACTACTGAGCCTGTGCTCTAGAGCCCGCGAGCCACAGCTACTGAAGCCCGCGTGCCTACGGCCCGTGCTCTGCAACAAGAGAAGCCACCACAATAAGAAGCCCGTGCACCGCAACGAAGAGTAGCACGTGCTCACTGCAACTAGAGAAAGCCCGCACGCAGCAACGAAGACCCAACGCAGCTAAAAATAAATAAATAAAATTTTTTAAAAAAACAAAAAAACTATACTTAGGTAAAATTAATACCAACAAAAAACTGGCAAAGGTAATTTGGCCAGGTGAGGACATTAAAATGAAACACACGGGCACAAAGGCACACACCAGCCAGCCAGGGTGTCGTCTCAGATAAGACACGGGACCTTAAACAGTCCTGTCACTTCACTGTGCCTCTGAACCCTCAAGCATAAAGCGGGCCAGGCACTCAGATCTTGGGGGGTTGTTGGAAAATGCTGGGGTGCTCTGTCCATGGGAGACACTGTCGCTGGTTTAAAAGGTCTGAGTCCTGTTGCCCCGGAGTCCAGCCATGACAACAGTGGGGCAACTGGGGGCTCTTGTGTGTATGGAAGGGACAGCAGCATTCTTGCCAACAATGACAACAAAACAAATTGGAATCTCTCAAGCTTTTCACAGAACTTCCAGGTTACAGAAGCTTCGAGGGAATGGGGGACCCTGTGAAGGACAAATGAGCAAGTTTCTTCTCCGTCAATGTCAAGGGGAGAGGGACTGTTCTAAACACGGTGATCTCACAACCAAATACAACAGGTTGGCTTGTTTCGGTTCCAGTTTGAATAAACAGCTGCCAATCTCCTGGGATAAACCATAATGGAAAATAATACATACATAAAAAAAAGAAAGTCTATATGTGTATAACCGACTCACTTTGCTGTACTGCAGAGATTGGCACACACTGTAAATCAACTATACTTCAATTAAAAAAAAAAAGAGAGAGAGAACACAGTGGACCACCGTGGGGGAAATAACCCAAACCAGGTGTTGGGCCACATGAAGGCAGGATGACAGCCCTGGGCTGAGTAGGTGACAGGTGAGACTTGAACTGTGGCTGTGTGGGGCATCTCACTTTCCACCTTTGGGTATGCTTATGACGGTCTTCATAAGACAATGTGAAAACACAAAAAGCACTCAAACATGTTCCGGTGGGTGAATGGATAAGCAGGCTGTGGTCCACGTGCACCATGAAACACTACTTGGCAGTCCTAAGAGACACATTTTGGCTACACCACAAACAACAGGGATGAGTCCTGAATGCATGGTGCAGAGTGAAGGGACACAGGATCAAAAGGCTACCACAGCAAGAGTCCGTTCGCATGACATTCTGGAAAAGGCAAAACTACAGGGACGGGGAGCAACCTAGTGGTTGCCAGGGCCTGAGGGCCTGGGGGCCTGGGGGTCGGGGAGGGATTAACGACAAAGGGGCACAAGGATGGGGATTTGGGGGGTGGTGGCAGAACCGTTCTGTATGTTGAGTGAGGTGGTGGTGACCTTGCTGTACGCATTTGTCAAAACTCACACTGCACAACCAAGATCTAATGCACATAAACTGTATCTGAAGAATGAAACAAAAAGCCAGTACCTGGTCCTTGGTCCTCCCCTCCCGTTCCCGGATGTAAGTGGTGACGATTCGTTCGGTCTCCTCTCGCAACCGGGGGTAGGAGCTGAGCTGGAGGGAAAGCAGAGTGGCGGCGTCGGCTGGGTCCTCGTGGCTTTGGCAGCAAAGTGAGCCAAACGGAAAACATGGGCGGAGGTGGGGGTGACATGGAGTGGGCCCACCGGTTCCCCACCCCGCTCCTGTCTCAGAGCTGCTCCAGCCGGCAGACAAGAAGGGGACGGTGGGGGGGACGGTGGGCCGGAGAGACCGAGAGGGTGCCCGCACACAAGCAGAGGTGCTTTTCGAGAATGCGTTTTGGAGGTGGAAAGTGGCAGAGAAAGCGGGTGACAGCCACCCCCCTCCCTCGAAGTGCTGGGTGAGAGCAAGGACACAGTGTAATTAAAGCCCCTGGGCCACCAGCGCGAGGGCCCGAGCGCAGCTCAGGAGTGCGCAGCAGCGCCCGTTCTAGAATGGGGGGAGGGCCAGCATCTGGGCCATCGACCTCGGAGGGACTCCCTTGCGGGGGGTGGGAAACTGCTCCCGATCATCTCACCTTTGGGATCCACTCCTCTGACACCCCCGCTGCCCCAGCCTTTGCAGCAGCAACCAAACTAACGCACAGAAGCCCACCTTCCATGGTTTGGGGAAAGACCACGAGTTGGGAAAAATTGAGCAAATGGTCAAAATCACTCGAGGACAAATTCCATTTTTTTTTTTGGCTACACCACGCGGCTTGTGAGATCTTAGTTCCCCGACCAGGGATCGAACCCGGGCCCTCTGCAGTGGAACTGCAGAGTCCTAACCACTGGACCACCAAGGAATTCTGAAAAATTCTTAAATGCCTTGTGATGTGAGAACACGCAGATCAGCACACTGGCGAAGTGTTTCACCGCGTTGGTGGCAGTTTGGAAACCACCTTTCTCAAAGCGTTCCAGGGATGGGCATGGGCACTCATCCCTGCTGCCTGCTTAGTAAGTGCATCTGACGACATCAAAGGCCTTTCATCCCCGTCAGAGGCCCAACATGCAAAGGTGGAACCCAAGTGCGACTGGCCCACCCCCTTGTGTCAGCCAAGGCAAAGTTGAGACGTCTCCAAGTGACCACTGGCCCACGGAAGGGGGTTCCTGCCGAGGCAGAGTTTCCCAGATGCTTGGGTTAAGACTCACGATGGGAAAGAGAAGATGGGGGACAGAAGCATAGGTGATAATAATGAAACCTTCTGTTACCTTCTCAGCACACTTTTTAATGACCGTGGCCAGTTCTGAGACCACGAGATCAACACACTTCAAACTTGGCTCTTTGAGTTTTACAATCTGTTTTTTCACAATGGCTTCAAAGGCCATGTCGGGGGTGAAGAGCCCCGTCCTGGGTCATGCGGAGGGCGGGATGAGGTAAAAAGACACCCAGGGGCAGTGCAGGCCACACACGCGGGACGGGAGACGGAGAAAGAAGAAACGAGAGTCAGCTGGTTAGTGACATGCATGGAAGAGCCTGCGCCCGCATTTGCCCCGGAAGCTGCTTCGGATCAAGAGGCGACCTGGGTCCAAGGGGTGGGCTTAGTCTGGGGTTTAATTATAAAAGTGCCACGGGTGGGAGTCAGCGTACGAACAGCTAAAGGTTTGAGGAGGCCTTGCCTTTTTGTGTCTGTGACAATGGGCTCTAGGACGAACATCTCCAAACCATCTGGGTTTCTTTCCCTTCCCTTTTCCAATCGAAGAAGCTTAAGAAGCAAATGTGGGCTTTTCCAGACTGAGAACAGAAGGATGAAGCAGAAACTCCTGCCTTGGAAGGCCGACCCAGAGCTCCATGGCCATGGGGGACGTGCAAGCACAAACTGGCCACCAGGAAGCGCTTCAGCACCTTGGCCAACATGTGCCGCCCCGGGAACCAGGCCGGGGGTCCAAGGGCCACTGCCCGGGGACAGCACTGCTCCTGCGGGAGCTGGTGGAGGCTGTTAGGGGCGAGCCCAGGGCCGAGCACTCCATAGGCCGCTGCCGTTTGGGCCTTTCTCGGCACCTTGGGGACAGAGAAGTGGCTGGCTCCGGGAAAGCCTGAGGGTGCCAGGCATTTGTCAAGAAGGCATTTGTGAGGGGCAGGGAGGTTCAGGGAGCTTGGCCTCCAGCAGGTGACGCGAGGTCCCTCTCTGCTTCCCAGAAGACAGCAAAGCGACAGCCCAGCAAGACCCCCATCAGACACATGCTAAGCTTGGTATCAGGGTCCCAGGGAGCCCTGCCCACCAGTCTGGAATCTGGAGGCCTGGCACCCCCGGGCTGCACCCAGGCCAAAACGCTTCTGCCCCAGCCTCTGGGTAGAGGCCACATTCTTGGAAACTGAGGCAATCTGGGAAGGGGAGGGAGGGGGACCAGCGGGGCAAAGGCCAAGCAGCACCGGGAGCCTGATACCAAACTCCCACAGCCCCGTTTCCACAAGGCCAGGAGTCACCCTGCCGAGGGTCCAATACCTTACTGGTACACTGCCTAACTGTATTGATTAGCTCCTGGATAACCAGGTCGACACATTTCAGACAGGGCTCTTTCAGCTTGACGACCTGCTTTTTCACAATGGCCTCGAATGCCAAGTCCGGGGTGAAGAGCCCGGTCCTAAAACCATCCGTACCCGGGGGGCAGGGGAGATAAGTCAGAGAGAAACAAAGCACGGTCAGCGATTTCATAGGCTCGGGTTGGGTTCCCGAGAGAGCCAAGGTTGCAGCAAGTCTGGGGGTCGGACGCCCGCGTCCGCTACTTGGAACCCCCCGGGGCGATCTGAGGACCCCACGGCGACACAAGAGTGGAGGGCGGGAGCAAAACGCTGGGGACCCAGGAGGCGTCCGGGGCACCCATGACGGGGACAAATGCTGGGTTCCTGCAATCGTGCCTTGGCTCTGACTTCCTCCCCACCCCCCAGGGCAAATCTGCAGCAAGCTTTCTGACTTGGCTGACCACGGTAACTGGGCCCTTTAACCCATGTTTAACCCAAGGGCAGCGGACAGCCCGGACAGCCCGGACAGCCGCGGGGCTTATGACAGATCCACACAGAACTAAGCACATCCACCCTCGAGTGCCTTTGGAGACCCAGAGGGAGAGACTGACAGCTACTGCAAACCATCCCACAGCCCTCTCCAGGCCTCCCAATCGGGGCACCCCAAGGATTGTGGGGACTGACTGGCTGCAGGGTGGCACAATGGAGGTGAAGGGAACACGGCGCCTCCCCCCGTGGAACTTGCCTGACTCCGTGGATATTCTTAATGGCGTAGCTGATCTCCCGTCTTAAGTCCTTCTCATCGAACTCCATCTGAGAAGAGACAAACCAAACACATGCAAGGAGGTACCTGAGGCACCGCCACATCAGGTCTGTACCTAGGGAATGTCACCTCCTGTGTACTGTTTATATTCACAGGGCAGAATATTTAATTGGTCAAAATTTTCAAGAACATTAAAACTCAGTTTCAGCAAGGATGCTCTGAAACTGACACTCTTGCTCTCTTGGAAGGAAAATCAACTCAAACTTTCTTCTGGGCTACGTGGCAGTACAAATCAAAACATACCTCTAAAAACATACCTATATTGTCACAAGGTAGTTTTAAGAGCTCTAGGAATTTATCTTGAGGAATTAATCAAGAATTAGCTACATTCACAAAACCATCCGTAACTGCTGAAAAATGTGCAAAGAACCTAAATGCCCCCAAATGGGAGACTGGTTAAATGAACGATGGGACAGTCATAAAATAAGATAGTGTTTTGCCATTGACCATGCATGAAATGTATATACTAGTTTGGAAAGATGGCAAATTATATGAAAAAAAAAAAAAGAATACAAAGATGCATAATTACTTAAAAAAAAAAACATATGCACACACTGGTATGCATGAATATATGTACTGTGCTTGTGGATGCAGGGAGGCTTTTTGCCTGCATTTGCACAGAAATAATTCTCAAAGGACACACATCCAGGTGCTAAGAGGCGTTGTCTGTGGGTGTTAGGATTATGGGTGTTTTTTTCCTTTTAGCTTTTGCTCTTCTATTGAAAAGAACATGACTGGTTTTTACAAAGATGGCATGCGTTCACTGTGAAAAAGTGTAAAACTTCAAGCAATTAAAACAAAAAGAAAACCTCCAATCCCAGCACCCATAGCTGACATTTTGTGAATATCCTTGCAGATCTGTCTCTGCAAAGACACACACCTAGACATGCGTGTATGATTTCATATGAAGGATGTTGTAACTATCATCTGTATGTTCTGTTGCACATGCTGGCTCCATAATCTGCTTTTTCCCTTTCAACCACATGCTGGGGGCATTTTCCCATGTGAATTTACCTATATTGTCTATGTACTTTGCAAAGAACATGTATTCAGAGGAAGAAAATGGAACTTTTTATACAGCTCTGCTGGAAATCTCTAAGCTCAGGGAAGGAGGCCCAGGCCTGGAAGTGGGAGCTCGAGACCTCGTGGCCTGGGAGGAGGCCGGGTTCAAGGCCGACTGAGCAGGAGGGTCAAGGCTGACCAGAGGGCCCAGCCCGGGCAGTGCTACCTTCACCAGCTCGAAGGGAAACCGCTCGTGGAAGATGCGATTGATCCGGGCACCCCCGGAGAGCTCCAGCGTGTCCACTTGGTCTCCAGAGCCCTCGATCCTCTTTTCGAAGTCCACCCCAAACTGCTGGACCATCCTATGAGGAAAGAGAAAACCCGAAGGTCAAAGCAGAGGTTTTAACACAGCTCCAGAATTACGTCTCTGGTCAAGTCGTGGCTTACTTTCCTCCGCAGTGAAAGCACTGTATCCTAACCACTAGGCCACCAGGGAACGCCCATCTTTTTATTTTTTAGCAGAAAAAACAGACAAAATCCAGGAGCTGCCAGAGGCAAGCACTTGCTACGCACCAGGCCCACTCTAAAGGCCTGTTATGACCATTCATTCATTGAGTTGGGGGCGGGGGGGGGGGGGCAATTATTACTTCCATTTTGCAGATGGCAAGGGGGGGGGGCGGGGGGGGTGTCGGGGGGGGTCACAGTTTAGCAACCTCTGCCCTGAGGTTTGGCCTGATCCGGCAGGACCGTGCCATGAAAAGGGAGCCCCTCCACACAATTCAGGTGGCTTCCACTGGTTCCCGCCACCTCCCAGTCTGTTTGGGTCAGGACTCCACCACTGATGGGCTGAGAGGCCTTGGACAGGTGGCTCTGCCCTCTGAGCCTCAGTTTCTTCATCTGCAAAGTGGGTTGGTTGTAACAGCACTTCCACACAGGGTCACTGTAATAAGGATTTAAGGAGTTTCTAGATTTCATCAACTCAAAGCAGGCATTGGTCCCCAAATGCACTAATGGCCTGGACACCCCCCAGAAAGAAAAATGTTGCCAATTAATGGTAATTCACCTGAATCATCTGATTTGAGAAGTTAAAAAAATTTTTTTAAGTGCACACGTAATTGATGAAATGTGGTAACACCATGCGTGGCCCCTTAGAACCCAGCCCAGCCCTTAAAAAAGAAGTGTCTCAGAGTATTGCTGATTAGTGCTTGGAGGAAGTGAGCAGTAAAGAACCAAGATATTTATCAGTGTTTTGGTTTTCTTTAGCATTTCTAATTGTTTCCCCCAGTCCCTGGCACTGTCTGTCTGAATCATTTCCTCATTTCCATTCCCCCCCAGTTCTGGATCTCCTCAAGTACTGTGTAGAGTTTCCCCAGAAGTTTCCCGCACTGGGCTGGCAGCAGGGAGCTGGCAGTTCCCTGGCACAGAGAAGCCCGGCTCTTACGGGCAAATACAGCTGATGCCTGCAAGCTGCCAGGGCGGCCAGGCTCGGCCACCAATGGATGGGGTTCTTCCTGAACACCCAGGGGGTCACGCACAGGGTGTCCCAGATCCCCAGAAGCTCTCTGCCCACGTGAAGCAGACAGTGCCCACACTTGACTTCCTTCCCAGAGACACACAAAGGCCTACGTTAATGCTGCACCTGGAATGGGGACCTTGAACGGTGGCCAAATCAGGGCCAAGATGGTAAAAGGTTTAGCGCTACAGCAAGGACAGAGTACAGAGCAGGGAGTGGTTTAGGGAGCAGGATGAAGCCTACGCCAGCTGCCGCCAGACTCGGAAGGGAAAAGACGTAGCATACGTGAGCACCAGCCTCCCAGGGGCCCTGGAGTCCGAGCTGCACTCAGAGAGCATCCTGGCCAACTGTCATGGGTTAAATTGTGTCCCCCAAAAATTCATGTTGATGTCCTAACCTCCAGTACCTCAGAATGTGATCTTATTTGGAAACAAGAGTCTTTGCAGATGTCATTAGTTAAGATGAGGTCATACTGGAGAAGGGTGGGCCCCTAAGCCACTGTGACTGGTGTCCTTAGAAAAAGGGGAAATTTGGACACACACACAGGGAGAATGGCATGTGAAGATAAGACAGAGATTGGGAGCCCCAAAGTTGCCAGCAAGCCACTCGAAGTCCACAGAAGAAACCAACCCTGCCGACACCTTGATTTTGGACACTCAGTGTACATGACTATGAGACGATAAATTTCTTTTTCTTTTTTTTTTTTTGGCCACACTGCAGGGCTTGTGGGATCTTACTTCTCTGACCAGGGATTGAACCCAAGCCCTCGGCAGTGAGAGCACAGAGCCCTAACCACTGGACCGCCAGGGAATTCCCAATAAATTTCTATTTTAGTTTAAGCCACCCAGTTCGTGGTACTTTGCTGCAGCCACAGCAAATAAATACACCAAGGTACAGGGCAGGTAAGATATCTACAGATGACCAGCGGTCCCCAGAGATGAATGGTCCTGAGTTTAGAGCCACAACTGCACGTCTAGGGAACGTGCATTCCTGCTCCTAGTTCTAGAAGGAGAGAGATCCAGGTGCAAGACAGAAAAGCCGAGGGACAAGAGCTGGTTTGAAAAATGTCCCCGATCACCTCTGCTTGGGGAAAAAAACCTGCCAGGGTTTCAAGTGATCTGTGTTCTATGCACAGGAAGGAGCTGAGGTGAAGGTCACTGTATAACTTGGTTCCCCGACATGGAGCAAGGACCAAGCTGTGCCTGGGAGGAAAAAGCCAGACTCGGAACAATCGAGCATGGCAAGGAGGATGATTAAAGTAAAGACAGTTAGCTTTCCTATCACTGGCTCCAAGTGAGCCACATACCATATATACCTGTGTGGGACCCGAGGGGGCGCCCAGAACCAGGCCGGGAGGGCCAGCGGGCATGGGCCCCCCTGGAGGCCACGGAAGCGCTACTGATGCAAATTCAAGTTCTCCTCAAGCTAGCGATCCCTCTTTTAGGAGTCTGCCCTGCGGGAATCCTCGCTTGTGCGCTCAACAATGAATTCGAGAAGCATCTATCGAAGAAGCAAAAAAAATACCCGAACGTCCCCTATGGGCATCGGGTCAGGGGAAGAGCGTATGGGATACTCCGGGCGGCCGTGGGAAGTGGAAGGCTCTCGATGCCACTTCCATCAGCTGCGAGACAGCAGAACTGGGGGCTAGTCTGATGCCACTGTTCTCATTCTCTGGTAAGACAAGAGCCTGGAGACGGGAACCGGGGTGCAGAGGAGGAGGGGAAGTTTTCACCCTCTGTACACATGAAGGCAGTCATTTTTATAATAAAGGCCGAGGAGGAGGTCATGCAACAAGCCATTCAAAGGGATGCCCGCCAGCAGGGAAGAAGCAAGGGCCTCTGCTGGCCGCTGGTCTGTGTGGCCCATAGCCTGCAGGAGGATCTGGGACTGCAGATAAGATGCTAAATAAGGAACACCAGCCCTCGCTGAGGGGCCGCAGATGACAGCAGTGCACCTCCACTGTGATGTCAAAACCACCCGGGCCGGGCCGCAGGGCACTGGTGAAAAATGACACGAACCCTGGGGGATGGGTGCTGTCTTGGAGGGCGTCCCCTGGCCCGCCCCGCCCAGGGCCCCAAAAGCATCTTCCAAGATTCCCCAATGGCCACGTGATGTGACAGCCGCTGCGGTCCTCATTTTAGGGGCGAGGAAAATGAGGCTCAGAGGGGTGTGGTCACCTGCCTGTGGTTGCCCATCAGGCCCAGGTTTAGCCCCAGGCCGTGGCCTCTGCAGCACGGGCTAGACCAGATCTCCTCCTAAAGCCTGCAAGGGACCAGTGCTGGCGCTGCAGAAAGCTTTTCGGAATGGGCTGAGGCCGTCTGATGTTAAAAGCATTCTCACCCCCGATCCCACCACTGTGCAGTGCCACATGGCAGAGAGGGCAGGGGGACGTCAGGGCTGTAACGGCCACACAGGACAGTGTCCCTCTGGGAGGGGTCTTATACGCGGCACCATCTGCCATCTGAGGTGCCAAGGAGCTTCTGGATCCCATTCTAGCCAAGCCAGCTAAGGGTCCCTGGCAGGGCAGACACCTGGAGTGCGGAGGCAGGAGGAGCCCCGGGTGAGAAGCTGAGATCATGGGGCACACCCACTCCTCCGACTCACAGCTGGGTGGCTGCCGGGAGCACCGTCTTAGAGTCAGGGTGAGGATTCCAAGAAACCAAGCAGAAGTAGCTGACACATGGCTCGGCTCCCTCCCCCCATGTCTGTCCTCCCTGCAGCTGCCAGAGGGCGCCCGTGAACACCTGAGTCAGGCCATGTCCTGCCGATGCTCAGAACCCTCCAGGGCTCCCACCTCAGAGCAAAAACCAAAGCCATCCCCATGGTCTACAAGGCCCTGTAGGCTCTACCCTGTCCCCTCCCCGCCCTCCCTTCCTCCCACTCTCCCCTCGCTCACTCTGCTCCAGCCACACGGGCCTTCTCCGACATGCTGGACGAAATCCTGCCTCAGGGCCTTTGCACTGGCCGGGCCCCCATCCCCAGGACTCTGCATGGCCCCCTTCCTCACCTCTTCAGGTCTCTGCCCGACTCTCACTGTCTCAGGGGGGCCTTCACTGGCCACTTTATTTTAAATGCTACGCCCACAACTACCCTGGCGCTCTCTAGCCCCCTCCCTACTTTGATACTTGGCCATTTCACAGAATACACATGTTCTCATCTACTTATCTTGCCTCATCCTTCCCCCCTCCCCGTTCTGAGCATATGGGGTGTCTGCCCAGTACACTGGGGAGACCCCAGTGCTCAAGACAGGGCCTAGCACACAGGGGGCTCTGGCCAAGTGTTTGTTGAACAGACGGACGGATGAGTGGGGGAGCCTGAGGCCAGGTGGAAGCCCCGGAGCGCCCGGCGGGGGGAGGGGCACATACTGCAGCAGGGCTTTGGTCTTGCGCGTGGGGTCGTCGGGCCGGAAGTTCTTGTACTCCTCCACCTCCTTCTCCAGGGACAGCAGCTGGCTCTGCAGCTTGCTGCGCAGGGCAGGCAGCGACTCCCGGATGTGGTTGGTCAGTTGCTGCGGGAGAGAGGCTAGAGGTCAGAGGTCAGCACGGGCAGGATGCTGAGAAGGGGCGGGCCCGCTCCACCCCCAGCCTCGAGGGACCAACAGAAACATCCAGCTGGAGTCACACTGGCGTGAGGGGCAGGGAGAGGTGGCACAGCTCCGTCCACAGCGGCGAGATGCTGCAAACAGCCCGCGGGGCCTTGGGAGGACAGATCAACCAGGCTGTCCACACCAAAGAGTACACGCAGCTGTTCGCAAGGACCAGGCAGCAGGACCCAAGTGCTGACCGGGAACAGCCTCCCACAAGTGCCGCTCATTGGGGGGGGGGGGGGGGGGGAGCCTAGAAGCCACCGCAGGACCCAGGTACAGAAGGACTGTCAGACGGGCGATGGTGCATCCACACCGCAGAACGCTGGGGGAACGTACAGACGCGGGGACGGGCCCTACAAACTACAACAGAAACAGTTTGCCAAAAAAGGCACCGAACACACCTATGATGTGCTCCCCTCTGTAAAGACAGGGAGAAAGTAAGAACACATTTTCATTTGCACGAACAGAGGGAAGGATGGTTCACAAGAGAAGGGCAGAATGGAGCAGGCAGGTGGAAGGACCCTTCCCTGCAGCCCCCTTTTCCTCTATTGTTCTGCCTTTGAACCACAGGGATTTGTTCCTTATTCACGGATCTTAAAAGGGGGCAGCAGTGCAGAAAAAGTTAGGCAGTGAGCCTCAAGATGGGTCGTTCAAGAAAAAGCTAGATACAGAGCAGTGGGTAAATATCTTAACTGTTCAGGTGGTGAAAAGGAAGACGGAAAGGGAAGAGAAGGAAAGGAGAAGCAGGAGGAAGAGGAAGGCTGGCGGTACAGACACATCAGTGTCTAGCGTCTCGAGAAGGAAGCCCAGGAAGTGGTGACACCGGCCGCCTCAGGGGAAGAGAGCCATCGCGGGATGGGAGGAAATGGGACATTCACTATATTTGCACTGTCTGACTTTTTTTAATACTATGATAAAAGAGAAAGAGAGAAGGGAAGAAAAAAATAATAGCCATAAAGTCAGCTAAAACCCACAAAGTGAAAAGCAGTGTTTTGTGGCCATCTGTCCTACAAGACAAAAGAAATGACAAACTATCCATCAAGCTAGAAAAAAAACATATGAAGGAGCCTCACACTCCGTGGAATGAATCTGATGGTCGCCCCAAAGCCCTATGTGAGCTGGGGCCCCTCCCTGTGGGAGCTGCAGGTCCCTAAGGGCGGCAGTCCACTCTGGTCCCCGACAGCATCCTGGGGCGTTACGGTGGCCCCATTTAGCTCACGAGGCAACGGAGGTGGGGGGGACCAGGAAGCACCAGGATGTGGAGCTAGGCCCCCAGAAGGCCAGCTGGGCTGCTCACCTGCGGCTCTCAGAGGGGGCCCCAGGCACCTGCGGGGAGTTTTACTTCCCTTCCTCTCCCTCCACCCCCTGCCCAGGCAGACCGCTGCTTCCTTTCCTGGAGGGCCCCTCCCACCGGACACTTACTTCCCTCTTTGTTCTGCTGAGCTGCCTACTCTGCCTTCCTGCTCTGCGCCAGCTCTCTTCCCGGCCCCATCACTGCCTAACGCTCGACTGTGCCTCTACCTGGTGCCCCCAATTAGAAACATCCCTTCCCTAAGGACAGGGCCCAGCTCCCACATTGCCACTGTGTCCCACTGCTGTCATGAAGGACTCAGACTGTCACTCTGAGGCCCTGCCCCATCCGAGGTGCTACCATATAGCACTGAGGGGGAATTCCTCGTAAGCCCGGGGCCACTAAGGACCACACTGCCTGCTACAGTATAGTTACATAATCCCACATTAGGGATTTTACTCTCGTAGAAATTGGCACACACGCAAAACGATGTTATTAAACAGCAGCCTTTTACTGACTAGGAACATTAGAAACCAGCCTTCCAAAAAGAGCCTGGTTAAACAGCCTAAGACCCATGTGTTCAGGGACTACTACAGGGCCACGAAAAAGAGTGAGGAAGCTTTTTCTGTAGGGACAGATCTCCAGGAGATACTGCTGAGCAAAAAAAAAAAAAAAAAAAAACCAAGGGGCGGGTATCCATGACTATGCAAGAAAGAGAGAAATGTGATTCTCAAAAGTCCTTTCTGCTTTTATGAACAGAAAGAAACTCAGGCGGTGTTAACGGTGGTGCCCTAGGGGTGGGAAGCAGGGGCAGATGGGGGCGCTTCACTATATACTTTTATTTAAACACTGGTATTTTTTATGAGCCCTGTGAATATACTACCTGTGGGAAAAAAGAACACTAGAAAAGCAGTGAGATACCAGAGTTGCTGGCATTTGATATGTGCTGCATTTCATGTAGCAGACGCCAGCCCTGGGGGCAGCGATGCGGATGATTCCGGCCTGATGGACGGGGGAGGCTCGGAGAGGCGGGGCTGGGCTCCGGACCAAGGAAGGCCAGGCTCCGAAGTCCTCCCACTTGGCTACTGTCAAGCGCTGCCAGCCACCCGGTGTTGGTCCAGGCGAGGCATTCGTAACCCAGGTCATCAGTGTCAGGAACTGTATGCAAACTTCTGGGTACGTAACTAAATAATTACGGTGGTAATTAAAATAATGGTAATAAACAACAAGGTCCTACTGTACAGCCCAGGGAACTATAGTCAATATCCTGTGACAGACCATAATGGAAAAGAATATGAAAAAGAATATATATATGTATAACTGAATCACTTTGCTGTACAGCAGAAATTAAGCCAACATTGTAAATCAACTATACCTCAATACAATTTTTTTTTTAAATAAAAATAAAATAATGGTAACAATAGTAGTGATGGTAATAATAGTACCAGTACAGACTTACTGAACACCCACTCTTCTCCAGGCCCTGAGTCAAATGTTCACTGAACCCATTTTGCTAAAACAAGTGCTGCTCTAGACCACGGCCAACGGCATTGTGGATGGCAGCTGTTGTGCAGTGCGCAGCCTGAGCAACTGCACAAAACCCTTGCTGTACCTGATTCAGAGTCTTCTGCAGGTGTGGGGTGCCCATGCGGTCCGCCATGTGCCGGTAGGCCGGGTGGGAGAGGAAGAACTTCCTCTCGGCCGCCAGCGCCGCACGGATGTCCTTCTTGCCCTCAATGTCCTTCTGGCTGCGGTTCACCACGCCAATGTAGCCTGTGGGGAGAGAGGTTCAGGTCAGGGCAGTGCCAGGCAAGCCAAGGAGCCCAGACGCCCCCTTTTTTGCATGGGACCGGGCAACGCGGGGGTGCAGACATGGGTCTTGCCCTACAAGTCACTCACAGACGAGGTGACAAGCCATACGCATTACTCAGAAGCAACACGGAGAATGCAAACACTGAGTACAGTCCTGAAAAGCAACGCAAGTGTTTGGAGGAAGAAGTTATATGCAGCATGGTGTGAGGGGCTGGACAGAGAAAAGCTCTGGAGAAGATGAAATCCACAATCCGAGCTTTAGAAACAGAAAAAAAAACTTCAAAAGGAAGGGCAATGGGGGACAGCTAATCTTGCTGGATATTAATACCTATTCTACACTGTGCCACAGTGAAAAACAGGAACGAACCTAAGTGTCCAACAAATGGGGTCTGAGTAACGGTCCATGTACCCCCCTCATATGAGGGACCCCACAGGATCTTTTACAGTCATCTTGAAGAGTATTTGCCTTCAAGGGAATGTTCACAGGGACACATTCTGCTATTTTGCTAAGTGAAATGGAAAAGCAGGTCACCAGGCGGCGTGGCGCTGGAGAGCTGGCGTTCCAAACCAGCTCTGCCACCTGCCAGCTTTGTGAGCTGGGGCAAGGGATTTAGCCTCTCGGTGCTTCAGTTTCTTCATCCATAAAATGGGGATGAGCACAGAGCCATTGCATTGGATTGTTATGGGGATTAAATGGGTTCTTCCACACCAACAGTGCAGAACAGTGCCTGAAACGTAATAGGTACTTAATACACGTTTGCTATTCTCATTTTATTGAAAATAAAAATACTTGGGCTACTCTTGTCAGAATATCTGAAACTAAACTAAACACGAGCCTAATCAGCCTCTGTCTAGATCAAATGACTGGTTTGTAGGGAACTACAATTGGCCAGATCCCAAGTGAAGCAGTACAGATAAAGTGGCCGGAGAAGGAGCTGTTTGAACAGAATCGTAGGTATTTATGTGTCAAATGATAGGATGCCTAGGATTTGCTTCATGACCCCCAAGGGAGGAAAGAACAACAGGAGAGGATATTTGGGGCATTGAAGGTTAGCTGTATGTGATTAGCAGCGAGGCTGGGCCAGTGGTTCTCCTTGCACTTTTCTCTCCACTTGAGAGAATGTTTGAAAGCAAGTATTGAACATTAAGAAAAGTTACAAATCCTCGGGAACTCTTGGGAAGGAGAACCACAGAGTATTAAATAGGGGGAGAAGTTGCGCTGTGGATGATTTCAGTTTCCTTCTTCTGGACACTTGTTTCCTGTTGCCAAAATGAGTAGGCGTTCACTGTGTAACTGAAAAATGAATGCACGCAAATCAGACGAAAAAGCTACCTGTGTTCACTCGGGCAGAGAAAAAAAAAGAAGCTTCTACAATGGAACAGAAAAGCAGTTACTTCTGGGCAGTGGGGACATGGGATGGTGAATGTATCTGTGAGCATTTGCTGGGGTTTCAGTAAAGATAACAAAAACAAATCATTTTCCGAAAGCAAAGGTGCACCAGCTCTCCTGCTGCTCAAGCCCACCCATCTTGCCTGCCCTCCCCTGCCCTGTAGCCCCCACGCTCTCCCGGGCCGCACCTCTTCTCAAGGGGAGCAGCTTGTTCTCCAGGATGTCCCTGGCATCAGTGCCTTCGTCCATCAGGTCGAGCTTGGTGATGACGCCGATGGTCCGCAGGCCTGAAAGAGCACAGAGGTCAGAGGGCGCCATGAGGAAGGAGCACAGGCTGGCAACCCCGGGCCACCTGGGGCCCAGCTGGACCCCCCCACTTCCAGGCCGTGTGACCTGGGACAAACCATAACATCACCTGCCTGGACCCTAGTTTCCCTCATGTCAAATGAAGGCAGTAACATGCCAATCTCAGGGGGTCGTCCATGAGGATAAACCTGGCACGTGGCAAATGTTCAGTCAATAAACGCTGGCCACCGTCATCACTGGTACGACCAGAGACGGCGTCTTGCTGCAGCATCAGGGGGCAACCTCATCGAACTTGAACCCCAGGTCAGAATCTCCACGCTGTGCTGAATGGCATGCAACGTAACACGCTAACCCGTGACAATTGTCTCTAGGGTTACCTCTCATCTGAATGGCCAAAATTCCACTCTGGAAACCACCCCATGGAATTCCTCTTTGTCCCAAGTTGCCCAGAATCGAGGGAACCCTGCAGATCGATCAAATGCCCCTGCTGGTGCCTGAGGGCCCCTCTGTGCTAGCCATGTGTGTGTGTGTGTGTGTGTGTGTGTGTGTTTGTGTGTGTGTGTGTGTGTGTGTGTGTGTGTGAGAGAGACAGACAGACAGACAGACAGACAGACAGACAGACAGACATCACAGAGGGAAGCCCAGGGAGATCTCTGGGGGGTGCTATGGTGGGCGTCGAAGAGGTGACGGCCGTGCCTTCCCTGCGGCCCCTGCCTGCTCACATTCTGCTGAGAGTATGAGCTGGCATCACCTCTTCGGAGGGCAAAGGAGCCCCCACTGCAAGCACCCACAAAGCTTGGGGAGGGTAGAAGCAGCCCAAGGTAGAGAGATATGACTGGGGAGGGGGTCTGGGGGCATCTACTTTATTAGAAATGTCCAATCTCACTGAAGCACTGTTCCTAAAAGCTCAGAAACAACCCAAATGTTCAAGAACAAAAAAAAAGACAGCAATGGGCTGCACAGTGGATGGCTACAGACCTATGTCCCTATGGTAATAGGCAAACACACACACACTACAGAAAAATAAGGAAAGACCATCCCATTTCTAAAAATGTGACTTTACGTGGAAGAACAAACTCTGAGAGAATATTTGCCCAGTGTGGCCACCAGTATCTGCAGGGGGAGAGGAGCTGTCACATGTTTGGCTCTACATTTTACAATGATGACATTTTGGGGATAACTATCATGAATACTTCCAAAGTTAGAAAGCGACTTTTTTCTGGAAGAATGCCAGCATCAAGTTCACCTGACTGTTTTCAGCCGCACCTCCTCACTGCCTGATCTCACCTCTGCGGTCACGGTCACACGCTGTCTCCCGGGACTAGACTAGGGGGCAGGAAGGCCTGGGGGGGGGTGCTGCAGGCAGGGGCGGCCCCTCCCAGGAAGGCACACCGGGATGGCCCTGGGGAAGAGCTGCCAGAGCCCCGAGCTCTGGGGAGCTCACACTCCCGGCGGGAAAGGAGCCCCCTTCGCCGACTGTCCCCCAGGCCTACAAACTAGGGGGCATGAGCCACAGAGCCTGTCTCCCCCAACTCCACACTGGTCCCCAACTCCTTCCAAAACACTGTGGGATCCAGGCAGTCGGCGGACAATTTGGAGAATGTATTTCGGTGTGTGTCGTACTCTGCTACCCGTCCCCCGCCCCCGCCACTCTCAGAGCACACCCAGCTCCCCACCGCAGCCCACGGGGCCTGCTCGACTGGTCCTGGCCCCTCTCGGCCCTCGCTCCCGCTCCCTCCCTTTAGCTCACTCTGCTCTGGCCACACCGGCCTCCCTGCTGTGTCCTGGGCACCCCCGCTCTTTAGCACCCACTGTCCGTTTTCCTGGGTTTTGCCTCTTTTTCTCATTCTGATCTTGCCCAGAACCTCACGTCTTCAGAGGCCCGTGACTGCACCCATTTCCACCCCAGCCTCTCTCAGTGGGTTCTATTTCCATCCAGTGCTTACCACTACCGGAAGTTACTCCACGTGCTTATTTCCAGTGGGGGATTCTGTCGCCCCCACTGGAATATCAGCTCGCTGGTGGCAGGGGCTCCTCTCAATTTTGTCCCCTGCAGGGTTCCCAAGGCCGAAACAGAGCCTGGCATGTAGCCGGGGCTTAACTGACATTTACTGAACGAAGGCCCTGGGCCACAGATGCCCCAGTCTCCACCACTCCCTCCGGCCCCAACTGGCTTCATTAACTCGTCATCCTTTCACCTTCCCTGCCGGACCCCCGGAACAGTGATGGCGAGACCTCCGGTCCTCTTTGACAGCTCTACAAGTTAGGACTGCTGTTGCCACTTCGAAAGGAGGGACCAAGCCTCGGGGAGGAAGAGGAACTTCTAGAGGTGGGATTTGGACTCGCATCTGTGTCCAAGGAGGGCTGCCCTCTTCCCACCCCCCTGGACTAGCTTTCTGCACAGGCGAAGCAGGGACCAGCTTTCCAAGGAGCAATGCCAACCGCCACACACTGGCCTCCCAAGGGATGCCCCCCGGGACTGCTGGCCCTCATGGGAAATTCTGTGTCCCGGGCCTTCTCCTGGGGAGGCTGTGCGCCAAAGGGAACGCCAGTGACGTGGAATCGAGGACGTGGGGCAAGTCGTGATGCTCCAAGGCGCCGGGAAGAGGGAGCTGCTGCCGTGGGGGCTCGGGGGGTACCTTGGGGGTCGACCTCCTTGGCCAGCTTGAGGGCATCCGAGTTGGCCAGGTCCATGTTGGCGGGGGTCACGGCGAGGATGAGGCTGCTCTCCCGGCTGATGAACTGCAGGATCATGTCCTTGATCTGGTACTCGATGTCTGCGGGCTGGTCCCCCACAGGCACCTTGGTGATGCCCGGGAGGTCGATGAGGGTCAGGTTCAACACTGGGAGGGAAAGCAGAGGGAGAGGCTGTCAGAGCCAGGGCAGGGGAGGCACGCCCAGCCCTGCAGGGACCTGGCCCACTTCTCCAAGCGCTGGGGGTCAGGCCTCAGGATGTCTCCTGCGCTCCAACTGGATCCCTCCCTCCTAGGAATCCCATCTTATAGACACCCTCCTGTACTCTATTTCAGTGAGACAGCTTTGTTTTTTCAATGAAGTGACTATTTTTTTTTTTTACTGAAGTATAGTTGAAGTACGATATCATATAAGTTACAGGCACATAATATAGTGATTCACAATTTTTTAAAGTTATACCCCATTAACAGTTATTATCAGCGATACGGTTTTAAATCTGGACGTTCGCATTTGCAGACTGGAATTACTCTCGGTGGCTGAATAAATTTCAGCCCATCGATTCAGCCAATACCAAGGAACTATTAAAAACAAAAAGATGATACTCTGGTAAGAAACACACCCTGAGATGCACTCATTCAAAAAAGAGGCATCGACGACTTTTATACCATGCTACGATTTGAGTAAAAGTTGTGAAACACACATACACGATATATGCATACATGTTCATAACTGCCTACACAGGCATTATGTATCATTTCGAGAACATGAAATATATTTCTAATTTTGGAGGGCAAGGTAGGTTTTCGCTGGATATACCCTTTTGTAACTTGAATATGAGCCATGTACAGGCATCATTTATTCAAAAATAAATAAACTGGGAATTGCCTGGCGGTCCAGTGGTTAGGACTCTGCGCTTTCACTGCCGAGGGTGTGGGTTCAATCCCTGGTTGGGGAAGTAATATCCCGCAAGCCAAGTGGTGCGGCCAATAAATAAATAAACAAATAAATAAACTCATCACAAAGAACCCATACCGAGGTGTTAAGAGTCGGCTGCAATATTCACCAAATACCATTTAAGTTAGCAATCCATGCCTCTGGGTCAGAGGTTATACATGGCTACAGGCTGCTTGCTCTGTTTTAATGATGCAGTTTTAAAATCAGGACGTTCTGCAGAAAAATCTGGCTTTCTGGCTCCTCTTGAAGAACCAGAAGACCTGGCTGCCTTGGGCTGGCATCACTGTGTGGCCACCATTCACCTGGGAGCCGAGCCGTGGCCGCCCCTTTAAAAGGAACATATGAGCTGCAATTCACCCCAGACTCCACCACTCCCGACAGTCTCCCTGGCGTGCTGTTTCTCTTAGAGCTGAGATGAGACGTGGGAAGATACGGATCAAGAGGGCTGTGTTGTGTGTGAAGAGAAGTGGGAGGGGCCGTATTCTTGAGGGTGAGGCCGACCCGACCCGTGACCCGCAGAGTCAGCCTTCCACTGCCCCCGTATGTGAGGGGTCCCTGTTGCCTACCGTGTGGCGAGTAGACCCGCAGGTTGATGGGCACTGGGGAGATGCCTTTGTTGGTCCCCGTGACCCTGTCGGTCTCGGCTTCAATCTCCTGTCGGACTTCCTCAAAGTCTGTAAACTTTTTGGACTTGCAGTGCAAAAACTCGGCATATTCTGAAAAGGGAAGAAAGATGCTCCAAATGAGAAAGAGAAGCGGTCTCGCTGTGTGCGGGGGGAACAGATGGCCTTCTGGGACAGGTGCTTTGTCAAGCAGAGAAAGTGAAGAATCAGTTACAGGCCTCCCAGGAATTTGGGGGGCAACAGATTCATTCTCTTGACAAGTATTTGAGGGGGGCCCTCCTATACACCATGCCCCCTTCTAGACCTCAGGGATTCCACAAGGTACAAAACTGGCAAAAATCCTGACTCTGTGGAATGGACATTCTCATGAAGCATTTTGCAAAACAACACATCATGACATATTATGAGTATAAAAAAAAATCAAAAACAAAACAAAAAAAACCCCACAAAAAACAAAAGACAACAACCAACAGGTGGGTGTGACCAGCACTTATTCTTTTTCTTGATGAACAGAATACGAAGGATGGGCGTGCATCACCCAGAGCGCGGTGATGCACGTTTGATGAAGCTTCTGCTTCGGTGTTATATCACACGAGATGGTCCTGGGTCCTGATGCAGAATCTCAAGTCAAAAGGGCCGCAAGCCGCTGCCCTGGTGGGATCCTGAGCCGCCAGCGCCCTCTAGCCAGGCGAGATCCCCAGTGCGTGTCCCTGGAACTCATCGTCCTCCTTCCCCAGGGCACCCGCACAGGATGGGGAACAGGCAGCACCACTGGCCTCACGAAAGCCCATCTCGCTGCCCGTCCGCCCCTCCTGGCTGTTCATGGGGCCCCCCAACCTCGACGTGAACCCCTCAGGAGAAATGCTTTCTGGCTTCTTTAGGCCTTCTGAGCCCAGGGTGTCTGAAAGCCGTTATTGACACTGAGATGAAGGGAAATAAAAGTGACTAACGGGGCTTCCCTGGTGGCGCAGTGGTTAAGAATCCGCCTGCCAATGCAGGGGACACGGGTTCAAGCCCTGGTCCGGGAAGATCCCACATGCCGCGGAGCAACTAAGCCCGTGCGCCACAACTACTGAGCCTGCGCTCTAGAGCCCGTGAGCCACAACTACTGAGACCGTGTGCCACAACTACTGAAGCCCACGTGCCTAGAGCCCGTGCTCCTCAACGAGAAGCCACCGCAATGAGAAGCCCGCGCACAGCAACGAAGACCCAACACGGCCTAAAATAAATTTTTTAAAAAAAGTGACTAACGATAGTGCTGGTCCTATCATCAAGGCAGAGAAATCCAAAGCACAATGTGGATAAAGCAGGAAGAAAAAATGTTTATCGCAGGACATAGGTGCTGAGTCTATAGGCATTCACCGTACAATTCCTGACTTTTCCATGTGTTTGAATTTTCACAGTATATGCTGGGGAGGGGGGACCTTCTAGGCCCAGAGATCACGGCTCCTGCAAGTGATGCTGAAAAGAGGGAAGTAAGTCTCACTGGCAAACAGCCTAAAGAACTGGTCCACGGCAGAGATGCAAAGATGTACACTGCAGCGCTGTTTCTCACAGTAAAAGACTAGAAATTGCCTCAATGTCCACCAGGAGGAGACCTGGCTACATAAATCACAGCCCAGTGTTACCACCAGCTGCATCAGAAGAAAGGATGGAGAAAGACCCCTGCGACAGAGAAAGGCCGGGCAGGTGAAGAATCTCTACCCAGAGGTGGAACACAGCAGAAAGAAATGAATGCAAAGAGGTTCGCCATCCCATCGCCATAACCGAACAAACTATGGCCAACAGTCAGGCCTTGCTTGCTCTGGCCAGGCCCTGTGTGTGGTCCCATTTGTTCCTCACAAGTGAGCACCTTAGCAGGTAGGCACCTCCATAATGCCCATATCACAGACAGGGAAACTGAGGCCAGAGAAGTGATGCAACCTGGCTCAAGCTCAGTGGCGGAGCTGGGATTTGGAGTTCAGATAATCTGTCTCCAGATGGTGGCTCTCGAGTCACATGGCCTCTGTGAAGCCACAGACAGGCTCCTCACCTCTCTAACCTCTGCTGCGGGGGTCAGGGGGACTCTGCGCTCAGATCACTGAGGATCTTACCCAATGTGGGCACTGGCCACTCGGGAGCAGGGCAAGGAAGACGCTGGCTGGAGGGTACAGGATCAACCACCCCACCCCCTTCAGCTGACCCAGTTCCCAAGGACGGTCGTGCTCCAGCCCTCCACAGGGACAAGAGGAAATGCTCCGCTGCTCTTCCTGCAGCAGCCACCACAAATGGAACAGTCCTCCAACCCCCACAGCAAACCTCAGCTCTCTTCCGGCTCAAGGCCCTGGGCTCAGCACTTGCAAGGTACCATCCCCCTTCCTAGAGTGCAGGGGAATGGAGGATGGGAAAGGGGCTGCGGACCAGGACACAGGCCCTGTCCCTTGCAAACCTCTGCCCTGCCAGGCTGGCCTGCCTGTTGCCTCTTCCAGGGAGCCTTCCCTGACTCCACGCCACCTGGAACCCCCATTGTGCATCTTGGACCTCCTCCCCTGGCAGAGCCAGGTCACCCCGGATTGTGTTTATGGGACCAGGACCTGCCAGCTGTAGCCTCCCAGAGCCTAGTGTGTGTGGCAGCCTTCTCTTCTGCCAGACCCTTTGTGCCTTTGTGTGAGTGAAAGATGTGCAGGAGATGGTGCAGGAGAGCCACAACTTCTTCCCCAGAGGGTCAGTGGACAGCAGAAACAATATCCTCTGTGCCTAACGGGAAGGTCAAGGATTCAGCCAGGCCCATCCCTCACAACCTGCCTTCTTTACTGGGCTCCTTGTCACTTTGGAACCATGGGCTAGATTCCAGGCTCATACCAACTAAGAAAGGTTCTGCCAACCCTCCTTCCTCTCCGCCCACAAGCACTGACCCTCTTAAAGCCAGACCTCAGCCTCTGCTCCTTGAAATCCTCCATAGCTCCCACCTCATCCCAGTAAAAGCCAAAGTCTTGGGACTTCCCTGGCGGTCCAGGGGTGAAGACTCCGTGCTTCCAATCCCCGGTCCGGGAACTAAGATCCCACATGCCGCACGGTGCGGCCCCCCGCCCCCCAAAAAAGAGCTGAAGTCTTTACCACATGTCGCAGGGCCCTACGATCCTATTTTCCCTACGGGAAAATTTCCTTCCCCCCAACTTCTGACCCCGACTCACTCCCCTCCAGCTACACTGGCTTGCCTGGTTTCTCACACTCCAAGCCCTCCACGCCTGCCTCAGGGCCTTTGCACTGGCTCTTCTCGCTGCCTACAGATACCCTTACGGGTCCCTCCCTCTCCCCCTTTAGGTTTCTGCTTGAATGTCACCCCTCTTTCTCCGTGAGGCCTGCTCTGACCCCAAAGTGAGATGACAAACCTCCTCAGTCTCTTTCCCCCTTCCCTTCCTTAGGATCGTCCAAGTACCTGCCACCTTCTAATACGGTTTACCTTGTCAGCCTATGTATTTTCTCTGATTCCCAGGAGAAGGTCCACCCCACGGGGCAGGGATCTGAATCTGTGTTGTTCTGTGTCCCCGGGGCACAGTACTCTGAGCACACAGTAGGTGCTCTGTAATTATGTTTACAACTAAAATGACTGCCGGAAAGGTAGTATGGTCCCTGCTCCAGCTTCCGTGAGGTGGCCCAGCACCGCCACTGCCACCAAGCTGAATATACGGGAGACTAGACAGGAACACGGTCTGACGGGACCACCTGCTATCTCCCCCTCCCTCCCTCCTTCCCAATGCACTTCTTGACGGCACAGGTCCAGCCCAGAGCCAGGGTCCTGGTCTGATGAGGAAGATGGACTCGGCACAAGCATGTCACAGCAGGTGCCAGAGGCGCTCAGAAAAGAGACTCAACGTACCAGGAACTAGGAGGGGTCTCCTGGAGGGGTGGCCTGCCCGACTCAGCCCTGGCCTACCTCATGCCCGCATGACCTTTCTGAAGTGGAGACCCCTCCCCATGCCCTGAGGATGCTCTGGACACAGGGGAGTCTACGGGAGATGCAGAGAAGGTGGGGGGATGCCCACTGGCCAGGCTCCCCCTCTGTGCCTCAGTTTCCCCATGAGGAAAATTAAAATATGACAAATAGGCGGAGTGTTTAGCCTGGGTTTCCACAGCCCTGTAAGTGCTTGGATGGGGGAGGTGATTTTTTTAACCATGTACGGTCTCAAAGAATAATTCAGAGGCCTTGAGGCTGAGTTAATGGCCTGCAACGCCTGGAGAGCGCCCTCTCAACTCATCCCCAGCAGCCCAGGCTGAGCCACCACCAGCTCCGCCTGCCCTGGTCCCCGGGCCCCGCTGCAGCGCCGGTCTATCCCCAGAGCATCTGCAGCGTTTTCAAACCTTCCTTTCCTTGTGCTCAGATAACAAAGCCAGTCCCTCAGGTCCCTGGGCCCTGCCACAGCATTTCGACGGCCACACGGGCCTCCCACCGGAGCCCGGCAGCAGGCTTCCCTGGAAGGAGGGCCAGCCACGTGTGATCGGTCCCCAGAGGCTCCACGGGACCAGCCCAGGGCACAGCAGGAATCAAGGATAAAGCGGGCCCTCGGCGAGCAGCTGAGCTGCCAACTCGGAGGAGCCAGCCACCCTTAGCCACTGCAGGGCATCCCACCCGCGTCCCATGGGGTCAGTGAATGCACCTGCAGTTTTTTTCTAGAAGGAGGTCCTGCCCTCCACCCAGGACTTGTTCCCTGCCTCCTTCAGGTCTTGGCTCTAAACAACTCTGCTCGGGGAGGCCCACCCAGACCAGCCGGCCCTTCGCGGCACTCCTCACACTGACTCACCACGTGCTTGTGTGTCCCTTGCTAAAGTCAGAGCTGCAAGAAGGGACTGTGAGGGACTTGGTTTTGGTCTCTGTACTCCACAGTGCCTGGTGCATAGTAATTGCTTAATAAAACTTAATTACTAGGTGGCCTGTTACAAAGCATTAGGTGCCGAAGCGTAGGAGGACTTCCCCCACCCCATGACTCCCATGTGGGTCCCCACTGTGTTCAGTAGCCAACACCCCGCCTCGGGCATCCCCGAGGCATGCCCTTCAAGAAGGTGCCCTCAGGACTCCGCCGGTGGTCCAGTGGTTAAGACTCTGTGCTCCCAATGCAGGGAGCATGGGTTCGATCCCTGGTCGGAGAAGTAAGATCCTGAATGCTGCTCGGCATGGCCAAAAGCAAAAAAAGGTGCCCTAAGAAAGGAGGTGACAAGTACACGCCACCACCTTCTTGGGGTCAGCCCACCCACCTCCACCCCGGGCACAAGGAAGCAGCCCCATGACAGAGGCCACAGTTCCTCAACCTGGTTTCTCATGAGGTCTTTGGGGCCTCCCTTTTTTTTTTTTTTTTTTTTGGGGCCTCCCATTTTAAAGGAGCTCATGGAGGCCCACGAAGGCATGGTCAGAAGATCCCCCTCCCTACCCCAAAGGCAGACCAGGCCACGAGCCCACTGGCATTGCTTAAGAATCGTGAAGTGGGGTCCAGTGGTTAGGAATCTGCACTTCCACTGCAGGGGGCCCGGGTTCAATCTCTGGTCGGGGAACTAAGATCCCATAAGCCGAGTGGCGCAGCCCAAAAAAAAAAAAGAAAAAAGAAAAAGGATCAAGGATATAGAAAGAAGAAAAACATAGGAGAGATGTGTGATAAGAAGAAAGCATTTACTGGATATCTTTAAGAATATGGGGGCTTCGCTGGTGGCTCAGTGGTTAAGAATCTACCTGCCAATGCAGGGGACACGGGTTCAATCCCTGGTCCGGGAAGATCCCACATGCCGCGGAGCAACTAAGCCCGTGCGCCACAACTACTGAGCCTGCGCTCTAGAGCCTGCAAGCCACAACTACTGAGCCTGTGTGCCACAACTACTGAAGCCTGCACGCCTAGAGCCCGTGCTCCGAAACAAAAGAAGCCACTGCAATGAGAAGCATGTGCCCGCAATGAAGAGGAGCTCCCGCTCGCCGCAACTAGAGAAAGCCCGCGTGCAGCAACAAAGACCCAATGCAGCCAAAAATAAACAAATAAAATCAATAAATTTATACAGAAAAAAAAGAATACGGAATGCTAAAACTTGATAAAGCATTAAAAAAACGAATTTTTTTAAAAAACAGCCCCTCGGGCCTGGAGAACGTAAGTCAGGCACCACAGCATGACTTGGGGAGGTGACAGGAAGCTGAGAGGGAGGTGGGAGCGCCTCAGTTTCCCCACAGTGAAACAGGACAACACAGAGCCCAGGGTTAGCGACGTGATAAAGCAATCAAATAGTGCCAGGCCCAGAGACAGCGTGCAGATAGCTCAGCTGCCGGGCTTAGGGCAACTTCCGACGCTCCCTGGGGTTTCGGTGCTTCAGGGGTTTGTGTGAGGGTTCTGTCCTGACCTCTGGGAGCACGTCCCATCCCTTCTCCATTCTCAACACAACAAAGAGCAGAACAACCAGGCCAACCCCGGGCAGCGGAGATGGGGGTCTGCCTTCCCCAACCTGTCAACAAACGTGCTGGTCTGGCCGACACAGCCCAGGAGGAACAACCTGGGGCTCAGAGACACCTGGGAGACCCTGAGCACCACATAACTGAAGGGATGCAGACTTGAGGAACTCTTCAGAGCTTTCAGCTGACCAGGAAGGAGGCAAAGCACGTGGTATCTCCGAGTCCGTGTGGTCCTCAACCCCACCCCCACCCCCAGATTTGAGACAAGTCGTGAACACCTCCCATTCTAGGACACAGTGGTCACTGGGAAGGTATGACATTACGATTTATAATAAGAAATATGTATTTGGTCTTCCCTCCACTTCTGACACAGAGCTTCTAAAATTCTTGGAATGTTCTAGTGATAAGAATGATATTCGTAACAAGTCCCTCTCAGTCATACCTAAGTTTATGTTAATGAGGTGGCTTGGAATGCACCTAAGGATGGGGGCTGGCTATCAGGGAAACCAGCCAGCTGTGATTAGAAGGTTGGAAACTTCAGTCCCACCCCTTGACCTCCGGGGAGGAAACAGAGGCTGAAGGTTGAATCAAGCACTAATGGGAATGATTTAATCAACCATTCCCTACATCCTCCGTAAAACCCCAAGAGGATGGCGTTCAGAGAGCTTCCAGGTTGGTGAGCAGATGCAGGGGCCGGGAGAGTGGCGAGCTCGGACAGGGCACAGAAGCTCCTTGTCCCTTCCCTGTACCTTGCCTTATGCATCTCTTCCATCTGGCTCTTCCTGAGTTATACATATCTTTTTATAATGAACCGGGAATCTGGGGAGTAAAATGTTTCTCTGAGTTCTGTGGACCACTCTGGAAAATAGATTGAACCCAAGGAGGGGCGCATAGGAACCTCTGATCTAGAGCCGGGCGGTCAGAAGCACAGATGACAGTCTGGACTTGGGATTGGCATCTGAAGCGGGTGCGGGGGCACAGTCTGGCGGGACTGACCCCTTAACCTGTGGGACGTGATGCTGACTCCAGGTAGGGAGTGTCAGAACTGAGTTAAACTGGAGGACACCGGATCAGTGTCCACTGACAACTGGAGAACTGGCTGTTGATGTGGGAAAAAACACACACTGGAGAACGTGACAGTCCCAGGCTGCCATCCTGACCAGCTTCCACCTGACCCTCACCAGCTCCCAGCTTGGTTTCCTTATGGAGACACAAGGCCACACCCCGACCATGGCAGGGTCTATAGGCTTTATAGAAAGGGCCCTGCCAGGGCCAGGCTGGCCAGGGAAAGGTGCTGCACACACAGTCGTGGATGCTCCCCCATGGGAGAGAAGGGGCACAGCAGCAGCCCTTAAGAGCACGGCTAGGCACCTGCCCCATGATGATGGAGCACCTACTGGGTGCCAGGCCCCATGCTGGGCACAGGGGAGAGCGATGGACAAAGCAGGTCAGCGGCTCTGCTCTGGTGGCACTGATGTTGAGGCAGGGGGAGAGAGAGAGAGAGACCATCAAGAAAATACGACAGGGACTTCCCTGGTGGCACAGTGTAAGAGTCCGCCTGCCAATGCAGGGGACACGGGTTCAAGCCCTGGTCCGGGAAGATCCCACATGCCGCGGAGCAACTAAGCCCGTGCGCCACAGCTACTAAGGCTGTGGTCTAGAGCCTGCGAGCCACAACTACTGAAGCCTGCATGCCCTAGAGCCCACGTGCCGCAACTACTGAGCCCGTGCGCCTAGAGCCCGTGCTCCGCCACAAGAGAAGCCACCGAAATGAGAAGCCTGTGCACCGCAACGAAGAGTAGCCCCCGCTCATCGCAAGTAGAGAAAGCCCGCACGCAGCAACAAGGACCCAACGCAGCCAAGAATAAATAAATAGATAGATAAATAGATAATTAATTAATTTTAAAAAGAAAATACAAGGGACTTCCCTGGTGGTCCAGTGTTAAGTCTCCGCACTCCCAATGCAGGCGGCCTGGGTTCAATCCCTAGTCAGGGAACTAGATCCCGCATGCTGCAAGTGAAGATCTCACATGC
This sequence comes from Balaenoptera musculus, assembly GCF_009873245.2. Lineage (NCBI taxonomy): Eukaryota > Metazoa > Chordata > Mammalia > Artiodactyla > Balaenopteridae > Balaenoptera > Balaenoptera musculus. Next base: position 163,741,180 of record NC_045787.1, read on the forward strand.
CGCAACTAAAGGAGCCCACATGTGGCAACAAAGATCCTGCATGAGGCAACAAAGATCCCGCGTGCCGCAACTAAGACCCGACACAAATAAATAAATAACTAAATATGTATTAAGGGAATAAAAAAAGAAAATATGAGAACAGGATGGTGCCTCGTAACGCACACTGCAGAAGAACTAAGGCAGCAGTGACGGGGGGGTGGGGGGAGTGGGGGGGCTTTGGGGGGGGTCTCACCCAGGGGAGGAGGAGGGGGAGGAGGAGGAGGATGGGGCAGGGTGTTCCAGGCAGGACGCACAGTGAGGGTAAAGGTCCAGAGGTGGGAACAATCGAGCTGGTCCTGAGGATGAAGAGGAAGATTGTAGCACCAGGAGGAGGTGAGGTCCCAGAGGCCAGCAAGGCCCCGTGGGAGCCACGAAGCCTCAAGGAGGCTGAGAGCCAAGCCCTGACACCCCCTCTCCGGCTCCTGTGAGCACCGGCCAAGGTCAAGGCTGGGAGGGGAGGCTTGTGCACACTCCACACAAGAACAGTCCCCAGCACCCAGGGTTTACGAGGTCCGGGGGTGGTTCCCAAGGAGGAGTAGGGTTCCCCCGCGAGCCACCAAACTTCCTGGTGGCTGCGGTCTGACGTAATTTTTAAACTAAGCCAATTAAAAGTCATGGCTCACTGAGACCAACCTGGACGAGGAGAAGCAGGGCGCCACTGGGCACTGCAGAAGTCAGAGAATTAGGAACTTATGGTACCAGGGACTCCAGACCCTACAGGAGGCGACCGCCACACCACAGACTCGTGGGGTGCCAGGGCCACGAGGGAGACACCACTACCACCCCCATTCTACAGATGAGGAGGCCGAGGCACAGAGAGGGAAACTACTTGCCCGACGTCGCGGATAGGAAGGGTGGCAGCCTGGCTCTGGAGTCCTGTCCCTGAGAAGCACCTGAACAAAACTTTAATCTCTAGGAGTAGTGCAGCCCCGCGTAGCCCCTAGAAAGCTCTAAAGCCCCAGCCATCACCAAGTCCCACACTGCGCTCAGCTCCTCCCTCTTATCAGTGTCACCCCCAGCCCTGGTGCCTTGGTGACCGTCACCTGGACTCCCCACCTCGAGATCACTGTAGACTCTGCCCTCACCACCACAGCACCGCCCTGGGCCAGGCCCCAACACCTCTCACCTGGCGCCAGGCCCACCTCTCCCTGGCCTCCCCACCTGCACTCCTGCGCCTGTCCATCCCTCCTCCACAAGACAGCCGATGGGCTAAGCCGGTCTCTCCACACCCTGAATGCCACTCGGGTTCCCAACGCCTGAACCCGTTATCACACCTGCCAGGATGTGCCACCTGCCTCCCGGGCCCTCCCCAGCCTCACCTCACAGCTTCACAACACAGCTGTTGCCCTGCCTAGAATGTTCTCCCCGGGACCCTGGCCCAAAGTAGATCCAATATCTGGTATACTCTCCCACAGTCCCCTGTGCTTTCCCCTCTCAGCTGGACCATAGCAACCCCGCGTGTGCTGCACCCAACAGGCTGAGCTCAGGGAGGGCCGGGACCCTCGGAGTGCTCACGCTGCCTCCCTGGCATCGGCCAAGGCCCAGCTCACATCTGCTTGGGACATTAAGAGACTGAGAAGGGACTTCCCTGGTGGTGCAGTGGTTAAGAATACTCCTGCCCATGCAGGGGACACGGGTTCGAGCCCTGGTCCAGGAAGATCCCACATGTCACGGAGCAACTAAGCCCGTGCACCACAGCTACTGAGCCTGAGCTCTAGAGTCCGTGTGCTGCAACTACTGAGCCCGCGTGCCACAACTACTGAAGCCTGTGTGCCTAGAGCCCGTGCTCCGCAACAAGAGAAGCCACCGCAATGAGAAGCCCATGCACCGCAAGCAAGAGTAGTGCCCGCTCGCTGCAACTAGAAAAAGCCCGCGTGCAGCAACGAAGACCCAACGCAGCCAAAAAAAAAAAAAGAGAGAGAGAGAGAGAGACTGGGAATGCCATGGTCTGTGGGGGGAGAGTGTGCAAGTTGGGACACAGCAAGGAGCACTCCCACATGGGACACCCTGGACCCCTCTCCCCCCAACACACCCCCAGCCCCAGCCCAACAAGATGCAACTGTATGTCTCCATCTTCACGGCTGCCACCCCATCCCTACTTCCTGGGTCCCCCTGCCCCAGAGCTGGTCCCTGTGGTCTCTTCTCCACCAGTGGCCACAGGATCTGGTCAAACCACACCTCGGCCTAAGGCCACACTCCCCCAGAATGAGTTTAAGACTGGGCTTTCAAGATGGCCCTCCCATGTGCCCAGGCAAGTGGCTTGGAAGCTTCAGTTCCCTCCTCTGTAAAGTGGGGTGACAGGAATGGAGATTTCAGCATCCTCCGGGGCAGGCGCTGGGCAGATGTGCTCCCACAGGGCTGTCACTTGTCACGTGCTTCTCCTCTCTCCCCCATCAGAAGGAATTTCAGTTCCTCCAGCAGGCCACACTGGGCATCACTGCCTCACGGTGTTCACACGTACCACTCTCTGCTAGGAGGGAGAGTTTCCCCTCTCGCAACACACCCCAAAGCACCTGTCAGCCTCGGCTCAAACATCACTTCCTCCGAGAAGCCCTGTGATGCTCCCAACTGATGGACCGAGTCACCCCACCACCACCACACATATTCGCATCTGGTGAGGGCCACGTCTATGTGTCTCCCTCATGCTCTCGACCCAAGTCTCCCCCTACACTGTCCCTCAGCACTAAAAGAAGTACCAAGAGGCAAGGTGACAGGTGGTGGCAGCATCCCTGGTCCTGCTCACCACTGTGCCCCAGCCCTGCACCAGCTTGTGGCATGCAGCAAGTGCCCACTGGATTATTGCTGGGTGACAGCCACTGGGGAGGTGACGGGGGACCCCTCCCGCCACGACAATGCCACAGACCTTCTATTGCAGGAAGCCAGCCAACCTGTTCCCCAAACAGCAAGCTGTCCCCAAACAGGCTGGCAGCAAGCACAAAACCACAGCCATTGGGATGGCACCACTCGGCAAGGGCCTGGAGTGTGCCAGGCACTGTTCTATGGGCTGTACGTGTACTGAATAATACGGTCTTCATGGCAACCGACAAAGGCAGTACTATTATTATCTTCACTGTCCAGACAGGAAACACAGCTGTGAGCAGCAGTCCCTCCCCAGGGGCCAGACAGCCAGTAAGCTACAAAGCCAGGATCTGAACCTGGGCAGTATTAGCTCTCAGCCCCCACCCACCAGGGCAGAGGTTTTCCCAATGTAGTCAGGGGCCAAAAGCATCAGCATGACCTGGGAACTCATTAAAAATGCAGATTCTCACCCCTCCACCCTCCACCAACCTACTGAATGTGAAACAGAAACCCAACGGGCCAAGCCCTATGTGACTCTGATCCCGCAGACATCCGAAAACCTGCGGCCCCGCCGCTGCCCTTCCTGGCACAGCTGACTGGACACCTGAACCCAGAGGAGGCAGCCCATTGGCTCGCCCCTGGCGGGCGCTGGACCAATCAACTGCCGTCTCTCACTGGTGTCCCGCCCTCCTGCAGGCAGACTGGGTGAAGGCCCGGAGGATGAAGGTGCGATGAAGGGACTAGAACCAGCTGAGAGTGGAGTCTGAGGTCTGACCCCACCTGGGTACTCATCCCAGGTGAAAGGCAGGTAACCTGCTTAAACCTCAGTTTCCCAATCTGTAAAATGGGAATATGTCAGCTGCCTTCCCAGAGTGCGGGCGTTTAACATGGCCTGTGGTGACGCTGGCACACCGAGTGCGGAATGGACCATGGCTGACATTCCAGGTCAGTGGGGAAGCAGCACGGAGACCCCTGGGGGCTCTGGAGAGAAGAGAGGCCCCACCCCCAACGGCTCCCCTCTCCCCCTCCAGCCTCTGACCTGAGATGCTTTACAAGGAAGCCAAGTGGGTTTCAAGCTGGGAGACATGCCCATGTTATGTCAGACTTGTGTGGGAAGAACGGAGGCCGCCGAGGGGAGGACAGAAAAAAATCTACATGTGGGCCATTCTATATTCAACAGGCCGGGTCTCTCCCAAAAGTCAGCGTTGTAGTTTAAAAAGAAACGGTGGGGATGCTGCTCTAATGAAAAGAGGAGACACGACAATGAGGGGTAGTGTGGGACTGATCAGAGCAGCTGTAGAACCAGCCAGGGAAGATATCTGGGGGACAATTGGCAACATGGGTATGGACTGGGTGTAAGATAACAGGCAGAAATGATGCCTTTTCTTGGGTGTGGTTCTGTGAGTGTTAAGAGAGTGTCCTTATTGCAAAGGGAGATGCACTGAAGCATTTTGGGTTGACATGTCACAATGTCTGCTATTGATTTTGCAAGTGTTCAGCAGAAACGTGTCATCTACGATAGAGCCAGAAATATGGCACCTGGCGGCCTGGTCACAGCTGAGGATGCTGGGGGTGGGTGGGGGTGCTCAATGAACTGTGCTTCAGCTTCCCTGCAGACAAGGAAAAAGTGAATTCAAACCCAAACGGCAGCCTAGGACCCGAGACTCATCAGAAGGCCCCTGGCTCCCGCTGGGCACCGCATCCACGTTCGTTTCCTGTTTGGGCTACAAGCCACCCCGTCGTACCTGTTTTTGAGAAGATGAGCTGCAGGATGAGAGGCCGCCGAGTGACGATTCCTGAACCTCGGGGAAGGAAGTCCCTGTGGGAGGGGAAAGGGTCAGAAATTACTCACGAGGCCGGCTTGCAGGGGGCAGGAAGTGTGGCCACACGGAGTGGAGCAATCCCCTCTTGCAATCTGGGTGATCTCAGCAAAGACACCAACCCCAGCAGGGCACCAGGGAACGCTCTGGCCTTGGAGGGTCCTGAGGCCACAGAGGAATGGGGGAGGGGCTGGATTGAAGGTTAGCGACAAACGGAACCATTTCCCTCCAGCTGGCTATGCTCCGGCCCCAGCATGCCCAAAGAGCCCTTTCCCTGCCAAATATTTGGACCCCCAGACCCAAAAGAGATCAGTACATTTCTTTTTTTTTTTTTTTGCCACACCGTGTGGCATGCAGGATCTTAGTTCCCTGACCAGGGATCGAACCCATGTCCCCTGCGGTGCAAGTGTGGAGTCTTAACCACTGGACTGCCCGGGGAAGTCCCCAGATCAGTACATTTCCTACCTACGTTTTTTAAAGTAATAGAATGCCATACATATGATATAAAGACTAAAATAAAAGGAAAATATTTAATGACAAAACACGATGTGTTTCATGTCCCAAAAAGACAAATCGATAGAGGCGGGGAGTGGATCAGTGGTTGCCCCAGGGGTGGGAAACTGAGAGCGGAGAGCTTTCTGGAGTGATGGAAATGTCCTAAAGCTGGACTGTAGTGCTGTTTACTAATACTTACTGTACATTTACTAAAAATCACTGCATTTGAAATGGGTGAATTTCCTAGCATGTAAATGATCCCTCAATAAAGCTGTTTAATAAAAAAATATATATATGCTATGTATTTCATTATGGAAATACACAGGCACTACCTGCACTGACTTACACTAATACACCTGGATTCATGCAAAGTGGGAAAGCCGGGAGCCACCCTGGACCATTAAGAAAGGAAAGCAAGGGAATTCCCTGGCAGTCCAGTGGTTAGGACTCTGCGTTTTCACTGTTGAAGGCCCAGGTTAGATCCCTGGTGGGGGAACTAAGATCCCGCAAGCCGCATGGGCGCGGCAAAAAAAAAAAAAAGGAAAGCAAAAGAGCAGGGGTCCAGGCAGGCATAGAGGCAGCAACATTTTCAGAGATCACCAAAGCCAGGCAAAGGATTCTTTGTTGTTCCATGTAAAATGGAGAAAGGTTCTAGGCTCAGGGAATTTTAAACAAGTTTTGCACCCAGATAAACATTCGGATTATCTGAAATTTGTGCAGAACACTGGGCAGGTGTGTTTCATACAGGCAAGCATCCTTGGCGCCACCCCACTCCCCAGAACTGTGACAACCAGTGTCTCAGGGGCACCCTACCTGTATCGAGAGCCCCAGAGGAGGTTGCTGGTTCTCAGCATGGGCTGGGTGTCGGAACCCCTGGGAACCTGTTAGCCCAGTGGGCGGAATGAGGGAGGAGGCACGCCCTCACCGCACGCCATGCACTATGAGGGTCGTGCCCCATCGGCCTGTGGGCGGGCGGTCCCACCACGCTTATGCAGCGCCTCCTCTGACTGGGCACAGGGACACGGCAGTGACCACGCAGCAGGTCGGCCTGTGAGATGAGGGACATCCCAGGGGCAGATCGGCTCTGGAGGTCCTATGGGGGTGCCGCTGCGAGCAGCAGAGTGGGGCGCTAGAGTGGACGAGTGAATGGCCCCAGAGAGGGGTAGGGTGACGGTGGTGCTGGAGGTCACGGGGAGAAGGCTGGTCGTCATTCTTAGAGCAAGGCCACTTGCTGTCACTGTTGAGGGACAGTCAGATCATAACCCTGTGTGCTTTTAAAGGTATGTGTCTTTAAAAGACCCCTCTGGGGACTTCCCTGGTGGTGGTCCAGTGGTTAAGACTCTGCACTTCCAATGCAGGGGACACAAGTTCAATCCCTGGTCGGGGAACTAAGATCCCACATGCCACGTGGCATGGCCAAAAAATAAAAACAATAAAAAATAAATAAAATAAAAGACCCCTCTGGCAGCTTCAGGGGTGAGGGTGGGAGCCAAGAGGCAGGCAGGAGGCAACTGCACTGCTCAAGGCGAGCGATGACGGGCTGGATTGGGGGATGGCAGGGACACAGAGGGCAGTCGACAGACACTGGAGAGAGTCGAGAAGAGCTGAGGAGACAGCCAGCGATGACTGGGGAACAGGTTGGGTGGAGAAGACCCATGCAGGAAGGGAAGGGCCAAAACAGAGGGAAGAACGCCCCAAGGGCACGCACAAGCCCCGGGGGGATGAAGCCCACAGCCCCTGGCGGCATGGTCAACCCTCCACACCTCGGATGCTACCCATGGAGCCTCATTCCTGAGGATGACGAAGAACCCGTGGGCCACCCTGCCCTGCTCGGAGTACTTCACACCTGCTTCACGCAGCGTGACACCCTGAGCGTGACTCCCATTCTCCCATTTGGCAGATAAGAAGACTGAGGAGCAGCAAGGATCTGTGACCTGGCCAAGGTCACAAGCTCGTTCACTCAAGTATTACTCACACCTACTGAGCACCTTGGAGGTGCTGGGGACACCAGTGCCAACCTCCTGATGGGAACCACGTGAGATGCTGTGGGTGGGGACAAAGAAGACACATCATGGGGGTAAGAGGGCTTTGGTCAGTGACCAAACAAGACAGGAGCAGCATGTGAATGGAATCCCCAATGTCCCACCCGTGAGGCTCCTCCACGATGTCGTGTGTGATCAGGGCTGGTTCCTTTTCCTTGCTGACCCGTGCGCCACCGCGTGGACGGTCCACAATCTGTGCATCCACTCGCAAGCTGATGAGGCTTTTGGTGGGGAGCGAGGGGTTGTCTTTCCAGCTCGGGGGCCATTACAAATAAAGCTGCTATGAACATTCTTATCCGTGCCTTTTGTTGACATATGCCCTTGTTTCTCTTGCTGAGTCACAGGGCAGACCTAACCTTGAACAGGCAAAACTAGTTTCTGCTGATAGAAATCAGAGCAGTTGGTCCCCTCTGGGGGAACCGACTAGAAGGGGCAGGAGGGGACTTTGTGGGGTGATGACAACGCCCTCTATCTTGACCTGACCAGTGCATGCATTTATTTTAAAAATGAAGGTGTACATATAAGATTAGGACAATTTACCATATCTAAGTTCAATCTCAAGGTCCCAAGCACAAGGAGGTCCAGGAACACGCACTTGCGAAGACTCAGATACAAAGCACAGAGAGAACACTCCATTAAAATTTGCCCACAGAAACATTATAATCTTACTAGTTTCCCAGTAATAGCTCAGAAGTAAAGAGCTTTGAAGCCCACGGGGGAGACTAATTATATTATGGCCCATTCACTGTGCAGCCACACACACCCAAAAACAACAACAACAAAAAAGAGCTTTTTATCTCCTGACACGGAACTTCCTTCCGGGTGTATTAAGTGAGGAAAACAAAAGGTGTGGAAGAGTGTGTTTTGTAAGTAAATAAAAAGCCTCAAAACAGAGCCCAGGGTGGTTGGGGCCTGTTGCAGGGGGTTAGGGTTGGGGGGAAGAGTCATTGCACTATTCTGGAACATCTCTGAATTCTGCATCATCCACATGGATGACTGATTCCAAAAAAAATTTTTTTTAAGAGTAGCTAACAGTTGTCGAGAACTCACTGCATGCAAGGCAAAAAGCTGAGAACTTTCCATGCCACTTAACCCATTTAACCATGACAAGATCCAACAAGGTGGTCTGTGAGCTCCATTTTACGGAGCTCACTAGGCCACTAGGCCCAGAGGTTGGGCGCCTGCCCACGGTCACTTGGCAACCAGGGGTGGCAGGAGTGTAGACTGAAACCCGTGGGGTCTGAGCTTCTGACCACCAAGGCCCCCGGCCTCTGGGCCTGCATGTCTGCCGTGGAAGCTACAGGCATCTCCCCGGCAAGGACCAGGCTTTCTGCCACTGGTGTTGACACGTGCTGTCCTGTGACTGCTCTGGGTATGTCCAGGGGGCCCAGGCACCGTGAGCACAAGGGTGATACCACACACAACGGACAATGCGAGCCTCAGAGGAACACGAGGGCCAGCGTGATGAGCGCTCTGGGCCCTCGCGGGGGAAGGCTGCGACTTGGGCTGGGAGTTGGTGGTGAGTGGGAAGGTCAAGTGGAGGGTGAAGGAGGAAGAGCCCGAGGGGGAGAAGGCTGAAGGCTGGGCAGGTGCGTGGGACCTCGCACGCCAGGCTGGAAGTGCCAGGAGCCCTGAGATCCGTCCGATTGTGTATCCGGAAGCCGCCGGACTGCAACACCCACCCTCAGCCTCAACAGTCCCTGAAAAGCAGCCCCCCAGAAATCTCCGAGGGGCTCAGTAAGGAGGGGCCTGCCCGGCTGTGCCGTAAGGCCCACCCACAGGGTTTCCTGGCACCCAGAAGCGGGAGCACTCTTGGGGCCCTCGTGGCCTGGGTGGTGGAAGGAAACCACCTCCCCCAAGCAGCTCTGCCTGCAACATTGACTGTCCACTTATCAGGAGGTGACTTTCAAGCCTGTCATCAGCTTCCTCCTCCCTGACCCCACCCACATTCCACTGGTCACCAAGTCCCTCCCTCTGACTCAAAGTGCCCACCCCCTCCTCTCTCTTCCCAGCTGCTACAAGGGCCACTGTGCCCCGAGGTGGCCCTGCATACTGTGTGACCTTGGGCCAGCTTCCCAGCCTCTCTGATCTGGGTTTCCTAGTTAGTAATGGGGAAACTCCTCTCACCTCAGAGGGCAGCTAGGTAGCAGACAAACAGGCCCCCCATGACTCGCGCCCCACAGCTCTGGCTCAAACGACACCTCCCTAGGGAGATTTCTCCCACCCTCATTCACAGCTCCAACGCCCCCCATCTTCCTCCCGTGCCTCATCTTTCTCCAAAGCACTAACCCCTTGTATGTCACTTATCTGCTTCTTGTCTGCCCCTCACCACCCCCATGTCAGCTCCCCAGAACAGGATCTGGGGTTTATTCTGCTCCCTGGTACACAGTAAGTGCTCAATAAGTGTTAACTACGGTCATTTCAGCACCATCCCTGGCCTCTAATCCATTGGGCCCACCCCTGGTCCCAGGCTTCTGACCCATGCTCCTCCCAGGCCATATGAGGTTATCCCCCTAAAACAGAGACCTGGGCCTCCAAGCCTCCCTCCTGCAGAGGTCACATGACCAATCCCAGGTTTGACAGGGTCCCCCACCTGCCCATCCCACCCCCCCGCCAGGGCTGCCCCCTCGTAGCCGCCCCCCTCCCACCAGCCCCAGCCTCTGGGTTCTTCCCTGCACTGCTGGCCTCCAAGCCTTTGCAAGGGCTGTTCCCTCTGCCTTCCTCTCAGGCTCTGCAGATGCAGTGGATTGCACCTCTCCTTCCCAAATGCATGCCCCTTCCCACTACCACCAACTTGGCCTCCAGTGGAGGTCTAGTCCTGTGTCAGGATGGGACTTCTTCACCTAAACTGGTCACCACTGGATCTCCAGCACCTAGAACAGAGCCTGTCATACAGCAGGTGCTCATTAAATGTTGAATGGACAGAAGGAACATGGACGCCGGAGCCAGACGGCCTGGCTTCAAAGCCCAGATCTGCTCCCACCCTGGGCAGGTCTCTGTCCTCTCTGGGCACTGGCCCAGCCACCTGTGGGATGGGAGGATGCCGCCCATCCCCCGGGATACGTGACCTGGCAAAAGTCACTTCACCCTCTTGGAGCCTCAGTTTCCAGGCTCTAAAATGGGCTGCCTCTCCCTAGAAGGTGATGAGGGCTCCGGGAAAGGCAGTAGGGGGCAGGGAGGGGAAGGGCGCAACAGGAGGTGGCACCGTGGGCCACTCAGAAGCCCAGGCTGTTTATTTACTGTCTTCTGAATGGAGCACAAGGCCTCTCCAGGAGCACTTTGACTTGCAGTCCCCAGGAGGGTGGAGATGCAGGAACAAAGGAGACCAAAACCCCAGGAGAGGGAAAACAAACACAAAAGCCGGCAGAGGATGAGTCAGCCCGAAGCCAGAGCCTGTGAGGGCCCAGGCAAGGGCCCCGGGCTGGGATCCCCTCCTCCTCATCAGTTCCTCAAGGGGTCACCCAAAGCCTCAGTGGGGCTGGGAGACCTCACACAATGCCAGCCACAGGAAGAGCCCCTGGGCAGGAGCACATGCCCCAGGGTCATGTCCGGCCGACTCTCTCAGGCTCTCACAAGAGCCCATACCTTGGCCGCCCACCCGGCCCAGCTCTAACCCCATCTTAGGTAACATCTCAGTAAACCCTCTAGCAACGCCAAAGGAATGATGTCAGGGTCAATACCCCCATTTCACAGATGGGTAGACTAAGGCTCAGTTTCAAGACCTGTGAAAGCCACTCAGCAAGGAAGGAGCAGAATCAGGATGGGAACCTGGGTGGGACACCAAGGAGGCAGAGCCCCCAGTCACCCCCACCTGCCTGGGGGGACTCCTCTGTAGTTTTGCTACAACAGAAGTAGAGGTCATCATCGCTCAGTCTCCGAGGCCGCAACATCCGGCCTGTGCACACCCCCTCGGTCCCTGCCCTGGCCCCTGCCTCGTCCACGTCCTCTCTCGATACCATCCAACAGTAACCATCGGTTACCTGGAGCCCAGCCTGCACTCAGTGTCCCTAGGCAGGTGCCACCGTGTCTTTGTGGTCCCCCCAAGGGCCAGGTACGGTGATTATGCCCCTGACTCAGACCACAGACCAGGGGCTCCTCCTGTCTCCCATCCCCCACCCCGCCAAGCGGCAAGTCCTGCAGGTTCCACCTCCAAATGGAGCCTGAATGGGCCTACTTTTCTCCACATGCAAGGCCTTCAGCCTGGCCCACCAGCGCCTGCCTGGACCAGTGCAGGGGCTGCCTCTCAGGCTGTCCACCGCAAGTCAGGGCATGACCCCCTCTGTTCAGAGCCCTCCCAGGGCTCCTACCTCACTCAGGTTAAAAGCCCAAGTCCTGAGGACTTCCCTGGTGGTCCAGTGGTTAAGGCCCCGCACTTCCACTGCAGGGGGCACGGGTTTGATCCCTGACTGGGGAACTAAGACCCTGCATGCCATGAAGTTTGGCCAAGGGAAAAAAAAAAAAAAAAAGCTCAAGTCCTCCCTGCGGCCCACGTGACCCTCCCTGCGTGATCTTCCCAGTCACCTCCCTGCCCTCACCTCCTCCTTTTCTCCCCTCAATCACTTCGTTCCTACCACACTGGCCTCCTCCATGTTCTCCAAACACACCAGGCACAGTGTGCCTCAGGGCCTTTGCACGGGCTGCTCCCTAGACCTGGAACCCTCTCCCTGCAGCATTCACAAGGCCAGCTGGCAACTCCTGGCCAAACGGTCTCCTCCCTGCACCCACTCCTCATATGGAGCAGCTCCCCGCCATCACCCACCATCCTGCTCAATTCTCAATTCTACTCATAACCGCCACCTTCTAGTTTACTGATTTGTTCACATGGCTGTGGTTTATCCCTTCCCACCTACCCGCCCATTAGAAGAGTGGCAGCCTCACGGGGAAAGGGTCCTCTGCCTGGCACGAGGCAGGGGACCAATGCTTGTGGGACGAAGGACCAAACCTGCCATTGTACAGATGAGGAGACTGAGGCTCGGATGGCGATGGGACGATGGGATAGGTTGTGGGCGCCCCCGCCGGCTTTCATAATCTCACTTCCAGGTGTCACTCTTCACAAAATTCCCAGCAGGCTCCTCCCTGCTCAGGTATCCTGCAGGTTCGACAGCCGCTCGCCAGGCACTCAGCCATAGTGTCACTTGCTCTGTGGTCTCATCTGGCAGCCAGGCCAGGAGCAAAAGCAGGAAGTGGCCCACAGCATATAGCAGCCCTGGCTCTGGGCCTTTCAGACCCCGGCTGGAATCCTTTCTGGACAACCTGTGCAGGTGGGGCGACATCTTTGTGCCTCAGTTTCCTCATCTGTTAAGTGAGGTAAGGTAGAGTGGAAGGTTTGCAAAAGATTCTTACCATGGTGCCCAAAAGAGACCATTTGCCCCATGCAGTCAAAGAAAAACCCAACACAGTATGAGTCAGATCACACCCCTCATCTGCGCCAAAGTGCTCCCTGTGGCTTCCGAGGCCCTGAGCAATCACCCCATCACCTCCCTTCCCTCACCCCCACCTTCACTTCGCGCACTCCCTCTGGCCACACTGGTGGTCAAGGTACAGCAAGCAGGCCAAAGCAATTCCTGCATCAGGGCCTTTGCACATGCTCATTCTCTGCCTGGAATGACCTTCTCCCCGGAGCCTTTCCATAATCCCGGCTTCCTCTGGTCACTCAGGACTCAACTCAGATGTCACCTCCTCTGAGAGGCCTGACTGTCCTCTTCTGACCCTTCCTGCCCCACGTCACCGGGGTTTCATTCTCCTGAGTGGGTTTGCAAGGACGGCCACTCCCCGCGGCAGTACTTTCCAGAGTGAAACCCATTAACAACCTAGAGGTCCATCAGCAGGGAACTGGCTAAATCAACCTTGGAACTGGCCCAGGGAGCAATCCAGGCCGTAGTGCTGAAAGCAAAGTGTGACATGCAGAACAGTTTGTGTCCTCCATTTTTTTTTTCCTGCCTGTGTAGGGACAGTAAGTTTGGAGGTGACACCCTGAGCCCTTCACGGAGGTCGTCTATGGAGTGAGAATGGAAAACTTTCTGTTTCTTATAGTCTCCAATGTGATTTGGATTTTGGTCTTTTATAACTTTTTAAATAACTTTTATAACAGGGAAATACTAATTTGTAACTTTAACTTTTTTTTTTCTTCCGGCCACACCGTGTGTCTTATGGGGGCCCTGGGCAGTGAAAGCACAGAGTCCTAACCACTGGACCACCAGGGAATTCCCACTAATTCATAACTTTCCATTTGTACTGAGGCTCCAAAGCAACTGGTCAGCCAAGCCACATTTTCAAGGGTGATGGGGAAACCACCAGTTTTTGGGGAGCCGAGCTCTCAACTCTACCCTCCCGGGCGTCCCTCTGACACCTCCTCACAGCTCTACACTGCAGCAGGTGGCCTGACTTGCCCAGTGTTCGCCGTGCGACCTTGGCAGCAAAGTCACTCATGTTCCGGGCTCGGGCTCGGTGTCCTCACCCGTAAGATGGGATGTGCTGGGGGAGGGAGGAGACATCGCAGCTGCTGGGGAGGTGGTGGGTGCTCGCCGCGAATCTGCAGCCCCTGGACGGTGGTCAGCCACATGTGGATTTCTAGCTCTGTGTACGTCGCCACCCAGGGGGGCCCAACCGAACGCAGGGGCAGGGTGTTGGTAAATACATGGAAAGGAAAGCCAGGCAGTGCCCCAGCCCACTGTCAGCATTCCAGAACCTTCCTCCTTGCAGGCTTCCTTCAAGCAAGAGGGTGGGCATTGGCCTCTGGGGATAAGTGCACCCCTCCGCACCCCGTCTCCTTCCCAGAGCCTCTGCCAGCGTGATGGGGTGCCACACTGTGAGGAACCCTCAAGGCAGACCAGGGGCACAGGGTCACACGAGACAGGACGGGCTTCCTGCCCTTCCCTGGGTGGTCTATTTCCCACCTCCTAGGGCCCACCTCTCAGCAAATCCTGTCGGCGCTGCCTTCAACAGACCCAGATGCATCCCCTTCTCTCCTGCTCGGTCCCAACATCCTTAGGTTAAGTCCCCTGGGTCACAGCCACACTCCCCAAACCCTGTCTCCCTCCACCAGCCCCGTATGTTCTTAGCCCAGCAGCCGGGTTGAGCTTTTCAAACCGCAAGTCAGATCACGCTGCGCACGCACTTAAAACCCACCTGTAGCTTCCCGCACACCCCGGGACAAAATCAGGTCCTCCCCGCAGCCCACAAGGCCCTGCCTGCACCAGCGCCCCATTGCTCCCTACCATTCCCTCCTCTCCCAACTCAAGGCCCTGCTGGTTGAGGCCTCCACCTGGGCTGCTCTGCCACCAGACATGCCAGAGCGCCCTCCACTCTTCCTTCGGACACTGGCCAGGTGGCAACTCCTGGGAGAGGCCGCCCTCACCGCCTCCCCAGGCCGGGCTCTGCACCCCCTCCACGCTTCCTTCCTGCTCACTGGTCCCCCCCGCAGACCGTCAGCCCCGTGAGGACAGGGATGCTTGTCTGCTTTGTTCACTGCCGGTGTCTGGCACACAGCAAGTGCTCAATAAATGCCTGCTGAGGAGCAAACAGCAAGCCCGGCTGGCATCTCTGGGGTATGACATGCAGGCCCTGCGCTGGCCTCTGCGCACGCAAGTCCCTGTTTTCACTCTCACGGGCACTCTCACCCACGCCGTTTCTCAGATGGGGAAACTGAGGCGAGAGAGGTCAGGTCACCCAGACCAAAGCCTCACAGCTAACAGCACACCCCCCTTCCCCAACCATTGAGGCACCCATCCAGCTGGACTCGTTCCTGTCCCTACTGCCAGGCACCATCCCAGTCACCACACCACACATCCGGAAATGAAGATGGAAAGGAGCCCTGAATGCTGAAGGCAGGACGGCCAGTCACGGCTGCCTGTGGAGACAGGCGAGCCGAGCATGGTGTTGGAGAGCACAGTCTGCAGCCAGACAGCTCAGCCACAGCCTTGCTGTGGGAGCTGGGTGAAGGTCATGACTTCCCCGGGCCTCAGTTTCTCCATCTGTAAAATGGACCTAATAACAGTGCCCACCCCGTCAGGTCATTGGCAGGACTAGGACAAGTCACATGAAGCCCAATGCCCGGCACACGTAGGGCCCTGTTCCACAGGACAGTTCACAAGGGTGATGGGGATGGAGGGGGGGGTGTCACCCCCTGGCACCACAGACCCTCCGTGGCACCCCCAGAAGGTCTCTGACAAGATGATCTTAAATCCGCTCCGTCTCCAACACAGCAGCCCCCCTCCAGGGATCAGCCCTGAGCCTAGCAGATGTGCAAGCCGGTCGACCCCCAAGGCTCTGTCAGGAGGAGAAAACTGGAAACAACCTAAAAGCTCATTCAGAAAACAATCTTATGGTTACCAAAGAGGATAGAGGGGTCAGGGTGGGGGGGATAAATTAGGAGTTTGGGATTAACATACACACACTACTATAGAAAACAGGTAAACAACAAGGACCTACAGTATAGCACAGAGAACTATATTCAATATCTTGTAATAACCTCTAATGGAAACGAATCTGAAAAAGAATATATACTATATGTATAACTGAATCACTTTGCTGTTCACCTGAAACTAACACAACATTGTAAATCAACTATACTTCAACTTAAAAAACAAAAACAAACCAAAAAAAACTCATGCAGGAGAGTGACTGGATTTAGTGGGACTGAGGAATACTACACAGCCCTAAAGAAAGCACAGGGCAAGGGAAATACAGCCGAGTCAACAATAACAGCTGGAGACATCAATACCCCACCTTCAGTAATGGATAGGGACTTCCCTGGCAGTCCAGTGGTTAGGACTCAACGTTTTCACTGCGTGGGGCCTGGGTTCAATCCCCAGTCAGGGAACTAAGATCCCACAAGCCGCATGACGCAGACAAAAAAAAAAAACAAGAAAAGGGATAGAACACTGGACAAAAGATCAACAAGGAAACAGAAACGTGAACACCACCATAAGCCAACAAGACCTAAAGGCATGTATAGAGCACTCCACCCAGCAAGAGCAGAATACACATTCTTATCAAGGGCACATGGAACATTCTCTCCAGGATAGGCCATATTTGAGGTCATAAAACAAGACTGATTAATTGTGAAAGGACTGAATGAAATCATACAAAGTATGTTCTCTGACCACAATGGAATCAAGTTAGAAAACAGTAACAGAAGGAAAGTTTGAGACATTCACAAACATGTGGAAATTAAACAATACATTACTAAACAGCGAATGAGTCAACGAAGAAATCACAAGGGAAATTAGAAAATACTTTAAGATGAATGAAAATTAAAGTAGAACATACCAAATCTTATAGGATACAACTAAAGCAGTACAGAGGGAAATTTACAGATGTAAGCTCCTATATATTAAAGAAGGAGATTGCAGATTTTTATATATCAATTATACCTCAATAAAGCTTTATAAAATTTTTAAAATTAAAAACAATTTTAAAATTTTTCTAAAAAAAGAAGATTTCAAATCAAAAATTAATCTTCCTGTGTATAAAATTGATGCCTAATAAGAACCTGCAGTATAAAAAAACAAACAAAACAACTAATACTAAACTTTCATTGGGCTATTTGTATGGAAATATGTTAATATAAATGTTTCAGACATTACATGAAATTTCTAAAAATCTTATATGTTCTGGTATAATGTTATAAGTAATAATCCTAGTTATTACTTTAAAATGTATATCTCAGAAATAACTAATTTTCTTGTCAACTGCATTATTATGAACTTTCATCAAATCTTTAACCGTGGTCATTTTTAAGTCTTTTGTCATTTACGGACAGTTCTGGGTGTACTCTGATGATTTTGCAAATATGTTCCTATAAAAGGGTTTCATCTTCAAGAAATTCATGGAAAAGGCTCTGACAAGTACAGGTTTCTGGTAACTGACTGTACTGCTGAACTGAATGAATAAGCATTTTCAGAACTCTAATGAAAAACTGATGAACTCATAAAAGTGCTAACAAAAGATCAAGATGAAAAAAAAATTAATTACATGGGACTGAGTGAACTGATGAGGATGAGTATAATTTTTGTGACTTTCTGTCTGAATTTAAAAAAAAAAAAAAAAATCCCACAAGGACTCAGAGGCAAAGAATATACAAATCAATTTTCACTGCAAAGTAAAGGAGCTGTTACAGTGGAGGATTACTGGACTGAATGTCAATATTATGACATAGTATGAGTGTGTTTCATGTTTGGTAATTGCAATCATTGTTGCTTTTGTTGTGGTCATCCATGTACAATGCTTGGTGTCAGTCTATTTATGTCTTGTAAAAATAAAATACAGTGTGTGTGTGTGTGAATAAAAAAAAAAAAAAAAAAAAAAAAAAAAAAAATGGATCAGAGACCTCAATGTAAGAGCTAAAACTACAAAATATTTAAAAGAAAATATAGGAGTAAATCTTCATGGATTGGTCAATGGCTTCTTGGATATGACACCAAAAGCATAAGTGAAAAAAGAAAACAAAGACAGGCGTTCATCAAAATTTAAAACTTTTCTGCTTCAAAGGACACAAGAAAGTGCAAAGACAACCCACATAATGGGAGAAAAAATCTGCAAATCATTTATCTCATAAAGGGCTGGTCTTGATACCAGATGTAAAGAACTTTTGCAAACCAACAAATGAAAAGACAAATAACCCAATTTAAAAATGGACAAAGGGGGACCTCCCTGGTGGCGCAGGGGTTAAGAATCTGCCTGCCAATGCAGGGGACGCGAGTTCAAGCCCTGGTCTGGGGAGATACCACATGCCGCAGAACAACTAGGCCCGTGAGCCACAACTACTGAGCCTGCACTCTGGAGCCTGCGAGACACAATTACTGAGCCCGCGTGCCACAACTACTGAAGCCTGTGCGCCTAGAGCCCGTGCTCCGCAACAAGAGAAGCCACCGCAATGAGAAGCCCACGTGCCGCAACGAAGAGTAGCCCCCGCAATGAGAAGCCCACGCGCCACAACAAAGAGTAGCCCCCGCTCACCGCAACTAGGGAAAGCCAGCGTGCAGCAACAAAGACCCAACACAGCCATAAATAAATAAATAAATAAATTTATTTATTTATTTATTTTTTAAAAATGGACAAAGGATTTGAATAGACATTTCTCCGAAGAAGATATACAAATGGACAATAAGCACATGAAAAGTTCCTCGTTAGTCATAAGGAAAATAAGAAAAAAAAAAAAAACCCACAATGAGCAAAACACCACTTCACACCCACTAGGAAGCTGAATTCAAAAAGACAGATAATATCAAGAGTTAACGAGGATGTGGAGAAACCAGCACTCTCCTACAACGCTGGTGAGAGCATAAAATGATGCAGTCACTATGGAAAACTGTCTGGGGGTTTCTCAAGGTTAAACACAAGGATTACCAAATGACTCAGCAATTCCACTCCTAGGTACATACCCAGAAGAAATGAATGCATATGCGCCCACAAAACTTTGTCCAAAAATGTTCACAGCAGCATTATTCCTAACAGCCAAAAAGTGGAAATACCCCAAATGTCCATCAGGTGAGGACTGGATAAACATAAGGTGGCATAACCATAGAGTGGAATATTATGCAGCCATAAAAAGGAATGAAGTTCTGATAGATGCTACAGTAAGGATGAACCTTGAACACATTAATGCAAAGTGAAAGCAGCCAGACGCAAACAGCTACAGAGCATATGATTTCATTCATACAAAATGTCCACAGCAGGCAAATTCACACACAGAAAGTAGATGAGCGGCTGCCAGGAGCTGGGGGTGGGGAGTGACTTGACTGACTAATGGGCACAGAGTTTCTTTTGGGGACATGAAAATGTTCTGAAATTAGATACTGGTGATCGCTGCACAACTCTACACTAAAATCAGCCGGATAGTACACTTTTATGGTCTGTGAATTATATCTCAGTAAAGATGTTATTTTAGAACAAAAAGCACAAGAGCCACCTATGTACCAACAAGGGAAAAAGTCCATGTTAAAAAGCTTTAAGATAAAAAACTGCTGCTGAGGGACTTCCCTGGTGGTGCAGTGGTTGAGAATCTGCCTGCCAATGCAGGGGACATGGGTTTGATCCCTGGTCCGGGAAGATCCCACATGTCACAGGGCAACTAAGCCTGCGAGCCACAACTACACAACTAAGCCCGCACGCCTAGAGCCCGTGCTCCGCAACAAGAGAAGCCACGACAATGAGAAGGCCACGCACTGCAACGAAGAGTAGCCCCCGCTCGCCACAACTAGAGAAAGCCCATGTACAGCAATGAAGACCCAACGCAGCCAAAAATAAAAACAAACAAATAAATTTATTTAAAAAAAAAAAAAAAAAAGAACTGCTGCTGGCCCACACAAACTGGTCTAACTCCAAGTGGTGACCAGCTCTGTCTGGCCCCAGGTGAGTAGCGGCCGGGGTCAGAGCTTGGCACCAAACAGGCTCTGCTACCTTTGCTGAGTGGGTCCCACTTAGTGATGGAGACGCAGATGGGTGAGTTTACACAGAAAGGGAGATGGATTTCGAGAGCATCTAATACACGCCAGGCACAGTACAAGGGGCTGGCGCACACCTAGGAGCAAGGCCCCGCCATCAGGGCACTCACCTACTACTGGGTGGTAGGATAATAAACCAAATAAACAGGTAGAACAAGGACGCGGAGTGACAAGTGCTTCCAGGAAAAAATAAGCAGAGCAAAAGGATGGAGTAATAGGGTGGGGACATTTTAGCAGGGTGGCCAGGGAGGGCCTCTTGAGGAGGAAACAATTTGAGCAGAGGCCCAATAGAGATGATACACGAGCCACACGGCTATCCGAGGGAAGGAGCTTTCCAGGCACAGGCAACAGCACGTGCAAAGGTCCTGAGGTGGGGCTGTGTCTAACATGTTTGAGGAACAGTGTGGGGCCCTGTGTGGCTGGAACAGAGCAAGAAAGAGAGGAGTAGGAGGAGGTGAGGGGAGAGAGGTGATGGGGCAGGGGGAGGAGGGTAAGGAGATCATGCAGGGCCTTCTGGGTGATAATGAGGACTTTTTTGGCCGCACCGTGCAGCTTGCAGGATCTCAGTTCCCTGACCAGGGACTGAACCCAGGGCACGGCAGTGAAAGCCGGGAATCTTAACCGCTAGGCCACCAGGGAACTCCCAAGGACTTTAGCCTTTACACTGAGGGAACTAGGAGCCATGTTGGCTTCTGAGCAGAGGAGGGGCACCTTCTTCAAAGGCTCCCTCCCACCACTGTAGGGAGAAGAGCCTGGGGTGGGGAGGGAGTGGAGTCGGAAGGTGCAGGACCTAGCAGGAAGTGACTGCAATGGTCCAGGTCAGCGCCCATGTTAGAGGGAATAATAATGGTTACAGAAACTAATAGCGGGACTTCCCTGGTGACGCAGTGGTTAAGAATCCGCCTGCCAATGGAGGGGACATGGGTTCAAGCCCTGGTCCGGGAAGATCCCACATGCCGCGGAGCAACTAAGCCCGTGCGCCACAACCACTGAGCCTGCACTCTAGAACCCTTGAGCCACAGCTACTGAAGCCCGCGTGCCACAACTAGTGAAGCCCGCACACCTAGAGCCCGTGCTCCGCAACAAGAGAAGCCACCACAATGAGAAGCCCGTGCACCACAATGAAGAGTAGCCCCAGCTCGCCACAACTAGAGAAAGCCCGCGCACGGCAACGAAGACCCAACGCAGCCAAAAATAAATAAATAAAAAATAAATAAATTTTAAAAAATTTTAAAAACTAATAGCAAAACTCTCCATGTACCAAGGCACAAGTATTATTTTTGCAGAAACCAACAAGCTGATTCCAAAATTTACATGTAAAGGTAAAGAAACTAGACCGGCCAAAACAATTCTGAAAAAGAACAAGGAATTCCTTGGAGGTCCAGTGGTTAGGACTTTGCTCTTTCACTGCTGGGGCCAGGTTCAATCCCTGGTTGGGAACTAGGATCCTGCAAGACGCGTGGCACAGCCAAATTTTTAAAAATTAATTAATTCAAAATCTCTCAAAATGCATCATAGTTATAAGGCACACAGAAACGTGCAGATAAATGTTTGTATCAGCATTGATCATAATCACCCAGAACTGGAGACAACCCAGCATCCGTCAGCATCCTTCGGTGGGCGAACACTTCAACAGCCAGTGATCCAGACACACCATGAAATACTCCTCAGCAACAAAAAGGATCAAACTATCAAGGCACACAGCCTGGACGGCTCTCAAAGGTGTTATGCAGAATGAAACACGCCAGACTCAAAAGGTTGCATGAGTCTATTTATACGACATTCTGGAAAAGGCAAAACCATAGAATGGAGAACCCATCAGCGGGGGCAGGGCGGGGGGGGGGGGGTGACTGCAAAAGGACACGGGGGATTTTGGAGGGTGATAAAAGTGTTCTATATACTGTTTGTGGTGGTAACTTTGTGTGTTCACTATATGTAAATTTTATACCTCTAGGGTGGGGGAAAAAAAACCCACAAAAATGAGCATGCTCTCTGTTCTGATACACTAAGATCTCCAAGAAATACTGTTAAGTGACAATCTCGTTGTTCACAACAGGGTGTTAAGCTGGGCGGGAGAGGGAAGTGGATACACACACATTCGTATTTGCTTCCATTTGCACTGAGAAACTGGGAGGACACAGGAGAGGAGCGAGGGTGGTTAGCCACGGCTGTAGGAGTAGGAGGACAGGAAGCAAGCTTCTCTCTCTCCATTCTTTCTGGTATTTTTGAACTTGGTTCCATGTTGGACATACTACCTATTCAAACAATTATATTAACAAGAACACCCGGACTTCCCTGGTGGCACAGTGGTTAAGAATCCGCCTGCCAATGCCAATAGGGGACACGGGTTCGATCCCTGGTCCGGGAAGATCCCACATGCCACGGAGCAACTAAGCCCGTGTGCCACTACTACTGAGCCTGTGCTCTAGAGCCTGGAATTCATAACTACTGAGCCCGCACACCCCAACTACTGAGCCCGCGTGCTGCAACTACTGAAGCCCGCTCACCTAGAGCCTGTGCTCTGTAACAAGAGAAGCCACCGTAATGAAAAGCCTGCGCACCGCAACGAAGAGTAGCCCCCACTTGCCGCAACTAGAGAAAGCCCGCGCGCAGCAACGAAGACCCAACGCAGCCAAAAAAAAAAAAGAATCTTCAATGCTTCCAAAGGATAGTGTACAAAAAGGAGAAAAAAAAGTAACTTTGTGGCAAGGAAAGCTGACAGACATGTCATCTCACCCAGAAGATCAAGGTCAACATCATCCACGGTAAGCTTTATCGATATCATGGACCACTGACAGGATGCGAAGAGAAGAGTACCTCATCTTTGTGGTCCTCTTCCCCACAACCCATAGCCCCAGTCGAACCATGAGAAAATACCAGATAAACCCAAATTGCGGGACAGTCTATAAAATACCAAGGTCATGAAAAGCAAAGGCTGTGGCGCTGTCATAGTTGGGCGAAAGCTAAGGAGACGGGATGACCCAATGCCATGTGGGATCCTGGATGGGGTCCTGGGACAGAAAAAGGACGTATGGGGGACAACTGCGGAAATGTGAATCAAGTCTGGCTTTCGTTAATAATAATAATATGCCGAGGTTAATTTCTTAGCTGTGAGAAATATACCACGGTAAGGTAAGAGGTTAACCTTAGGGAAAGATGGGTGAAGAGTATATGCAAGCTCTCTGTACTATCCTCATAACTTTTCTGTATGTTTACAGCTTACTTATTTTCTGTAGATCTAAAATTATGCCAAAATAAAAAGTTTCTTAAAGAAACAAAACAAAGGCAAAAACCCCTCGAGACACTAAACAGCAAAGAACTTGGCATGAGGCATGACACATTCCAGCAAGTTTTTGGACTATCAAAGATAAGACCTGGGAAATCCCTGGCGGTCCAGTGGTTAGGACTCAGAGCTCTCACTACCAGGGCCTGGGTTCAATCCCTGGTCCGGAACTAAGATCCCGCAAGCTGCACACAAACCAAAAACCAAACCCAAAACAAAACAAAAAGATAGACTTAATCATGGCATTTAACGTGGGGGGAGAGGGGGACATTCACACATAAAAATAAAGAAAAAGGATCTGAGAAGAGCCACAAGCTGATGAAGGTGGTCCCGAGCAAAGGGCAAGAGGAACCTCCACCTTACTCTTCCTATAGGAGAGAACTGTATTTTACAGTGAGTAAACAGTCCAAGAACTCTTGTAATTAAAAATCAAGCTAGATGGACCTAGAGACTGTCACACAGAGTGAAGTAAGTCAGAAAGAGAAAAACAAATATCGTACATTAACGCATATATGTGGAATCTAGAAATATGGCACAGATATATGCAAAGCAGAAATAGAGACAGAGATGTAGAGAACAAATGTATGGATACCAAGGGGGAAGGGGAGGGTGGGAGGAATTGGGAGATTGGGATTGACACATATACACTATTGATACTATGTATAAAATAGACAACTAATGAGAACATACCGTATAGCACAGGGAACTCTACTTAATGCACCGTGGTGACCTAAATGGGAAGGAAATCCAAAAAGAGGGGATATATGTATATGTATAGCTGATTCATTTTTGCTGTACAGCAGAAACTAACACAACATGGTAAAGCAGCTACACTCCAATAAAAATTAATAAAAAGTAAAAAAAATCAAGCTAGGACATCCTTTTGCCAGGAGCGTGTTCCAGGTGGGGGCCTCCCCACCTCAGAAAGTGGCCTGCTCTGAGCTCGCTGGCAACCTGTGCCAGGCGGTGCCACCAGGAGATGCCACCAGGGCAGAGGCCGCTGGAGTCGGGCTTCCGTCTGAACGGCTTCCGCCTAGACGAGGGGAAGTGTTGCAAGATGAGGAGACGTGTCAGCCCAAACCACAGGCAGCCTCTCTCAAGCTGAGTGGGTGGCTCACAGCCTCCGGTCACAGGCCCCTGATCTTGATTTATAGATCCCTGGGACTCCATCGCCCCACCAGCCAGAAAAGAACAACTCTGAGGGCATCATCCTCAAAGCCACTGGCTCCCTGGCTGCAGGGCCTGCTGAGGGCCTTGTAGGCAAGCAGGCTGTGACCCTTTAGAAGGATCCTGGCCACGAGCACAGAAGACAGAGGCCCCGTGGCTGGGACGGTAGGGGCTGTGTCCCCAACCCACCCCGGGGCTTCCTCCAGGGCTGGCCTGGCTGTGCCAGGGCGTATCACCCGGCAAGCAGACGTAACGCCAGCTGGGACTGTTCCTGCCTGCTGTGCTCGCTTGCCGGCCTGCCAGTCCCTAGAGACTCTTATCGCTGGGAAAATGTGTCATGGGGCAGAGTCTCCAGGGCGCCTCCTCCTCCTCCTCCGTCTGCGCGTGAGGGTGTCATCGGGGCCCTGGACAGCTCTGCTGGCCACCTGTCCACACGCTATGGGTCTGTGGTCCAAGCGGGTTCAAGTTTAGGCAAAGGAGGTCTCCCAGGACAAACAGCATGGTTCTCCATGCTGTGGCATTTGACTGGAATCCCCCTGGGAGTTTTAAGTTGGTCTGGGGAGGGGTCTGGCACTGGGCATCTCCCCGTGACAGATACTAATGGGCTGCCAGGACTGAGAAGCGATGACCCCAGCAGCTTCCTTTCCTTGGTTCTTGGTCTAAGCAGGCACTTGGGTATCCACGGGCAGGGGGGTGGGGATGGGAGGGAAGCTGCCTTCTCCCCATTGTGAGAGTGTGCCAGTGCCCGGACAGAGTGGGGCCCATTCCTGCCAGGGCTGCCTGGCACCCAGGCAAGAAGCAAGAGTCGGAAGGGATGGCTCACTGGAAGCTGTGCAGGGCCTCAGTCACCTCAGTCCAGGGAGGGGGCCCTGCTCGGCCCCATCTCATAGCCAGGAAGCCAGTCCAGAGAGACAGCCATGCCTGGCCGGCCCCGAGGTCTTAGGCTGTTACTGTTATTACTGTGTGCCCAAAGGGCAAATCACAGCCCTCCCCGTAAAAAGGATACACTTGCTTCTGTCCCCCCTGGAGCACCCCAAACCCCTCTTCTATTCTCAGTCCCACACATCCCAGGTGGGCTGCGAGCCCCCAAAGGCAAGTCGCAGGGCTGTCCGCCGGTCCCCTTCTCAATGGACATCCGTGCAGTGAAATTAATCCAAGTTTGGGCTTAAGGTACCTTCACGGAACAAATGTGCGTGCTCCTACTTTGTGCCAGGGTGGCGAGGAACGCTCGAAGATCCCTGCCCTTGTGGACCTGCCGTCTGGGGGGTGGGGAGGAAACAACACAAAACAGTTTCAGGTCCTAAGATGAGCTCTGAAGAAAACACATCTAGGCACGCGGTCTGAGTGCCAGGGCCCTGTGTGAACCAGGGTAGGTCAGGGCCGGCCTCTCAGAGGGGTGAGGTTTGAGCAGGGACCCAAGGAGAGAGGGGCAGGGTGTGGAGAACTCTGGACAAAGAGGAGATGTGGAGGAAGGAAGAGAAAGGCCCCGAGCAGGCGTGAGCCTGGGGGGTTCAGGGGCGGCCAGGAGGCCGTGTGGCCGGCGGGATGAGTTTGGGGGACAGTGGGAGCAGGCGAGGGCGGGGGTGTTGGGGGGGCCAGTGGAGGACTTGGACTTTGAGCCCAAGTGAGGTGGGGGCCACAGAGCGTGGTGGGCAGAAGAGGGACATGCCCAGACTCAGGCGTTCACAGGTACCCTGCGGACACTGTGGGCGGTGGGGGAGGCAGGGCGGGTGCCAGGGGACCAGGGCAGAGGCGACTGCACTGGTCCAGGCCGTGGAAGGGGTCGGGACGGGTGAAGCGTGGCGAGGACACGCTGATGTGGGAGCACTGGGATGGGCTCTCTGGCCAGTCCCGAGTCCACTCATTCAACCCAGGTGAACAGCTGCCGGCCAGCATCCTGGCCTCCACACCCAGGGAGGGGAGGGCCACACACCCAGTGCTGGCCATCAATCTCCCCCTGTCCTCCTCTGTGTAGACACGTGCTCTACACAGGTGTCCCATGTCCACGTGCAAATCCTGGGAGTGGGTGACTAGAAACAGCCTGAGCATCCATCAGCACCAAGAGGCTGGTGAACAAACAAAGGTGCCTTTGTACCATGGAGTACTATGCAGCCGAGACAACGACAAGAAAGCACCCTGTGTAACAGGCCATGAGCCTCGAGCCGGGGCCCACAGCCAGGCAGGATGGGCACAAAGGTCCTCATGCAGCAGTCACCTACCTGCTTCCAGGCAGCTGCCGCCTGTCCTCGTCTAGACAGAAAGACCTACTGCCTCCTCCAAGAAGCATTCCCTGACCACCACTCCACCCCAAGGCTCCCTATGGGGCCGCCGTCTCCCACATGCCTCCACTCCCTTCTCACTGGAAAGTGCCTCCTCAGAGAAGGACCTCTAGGGCCTCTCGGGTAGAGTGAACAAGTGGGTAAGGGTGGGGCTCAGAGCCTCACCCCCACCGCCTGCGCCATTTCTGCCCCTCAACGGCCTCATCTGTAAAATGGGGCCAAGCTGAGGGGACGTACAGACAGCACTCAGTGCCTAGCACATGGTGAGTATGTCAAGGGCATGGAAAGTCCATTCAGTGTGACAGGAAGACCAGAGCCGCCCCCCAGTCGCCACCAGAGGAGGCAACTCGAGCAGCTGAGCCGTGGCACTGGGCACCCCAATGGGTACTGCAAGAATCCCCACAAGGGCTTCAATTACTCCTCAACACCCGGCTTTGTTCCAGAAACTTCTGAGGCCACTCTGAGGTACAAATGCAGTGCAAAGGGAGGGAAAACTGGACCCTGTGAAGCTGGAGCCAAGGGGAAAAGGGAGGCTGGAAAATCCAACGGAGCCAGGGGTGAGGATGCTACTTCAGGTACAGGCCAGCAGGCCTGGGGGAAGGGGGCCACCCATGAAGGCCGAGGCTCTGGGTTCAAGTCTGGCCACTTGGGCAAACCTCGTGACTCAGTTTCCTCGTCAGTAGACGGAGATCAAGCACTGGCCTCGAAGGAGGTGAGGCGCCTTGTACCCAGGTCCCCGCACGGATCCTGGCAAACAGCACGTGAGACAGCACTGTCCTCTCTCATTGGGACAGACGCAGTGACTCCTGCTGGCCCCCCACCTCCATTCTTACCCCTCTGGGAGGGTCAGGAAGCTCCAAGCAGCAGTTACAAACATTTCGACGAAGCAGGACCCCTAGGATGTGTTGCGTGGTTGGAAAACAAGTTTCTGAACGATATAAACAGGGTAGTCCCAGTTCTGGAAAGAAGATGTACCCCCAAAAGAAGCAACCCCGAATAGTGCTGTGTATTTTCTACAGGTACCAGCGTGTCCACACGTACGTAAACACGAGAGGGCTCTGACAGGATGTATGCCAAACTGACAATGGTGCTTCCACGTGGAGCTGGAAGGAAGGGACAGGGCGGGCAACGTATCCTTCCTCACCTGTCACGGTTTCCCTTTTTCCGAGAACTCAGTCTTCAGTGTTCTACTTACATAATTAAAACTTAGGAAAGACAGGCATCTGACAGGCAGTTTCCTGACCCTCATGGGCCCAGTGGTCTTGCCTTCGACTCAGGCCCCTTTCCATATCTGAAGGGGGCCCCTGTGGAGCCCTCTGCCTGGGACTCCCTTCTCTGGGGTCTTCAAGGGGCTGGATCCATTGCCGGCCCGCCCTGACCACCCCGTCGGAGGCAGCCCCTGCCTAGCCACTCTCTCACTCTCCCCACCATTTTCACTGCACTTCTCCATCTTCAGAATGTCACTGCTCATTTAACCGTTCTGCTCACCTCTGCCCATCTCGGTCCCCGCTGGGTCCCCAGCACCCGGCATGCTGTCGGACACAGAGTTAACAACCTCAAGGATCCGGAAAGCCAGAAATCGCTCCATCCGTCACCTCGGCCCCAGCCCCAGATACAAGCACCGTAGTGTCCACGACTGACCTGATGGCCAAAAGCCATGGCCCCACCTTCCCAACCCCACTATCCCCGGGCAGTGGGCTCT
Source organism: Balaenoptera musculus (assembly GCF_009873245.2). Taxonomy (NCBI): domain Eukaryota; kingdom Metazoa; phylum Chordata; class Mammalia; order Artiodactyla; family Balaenopteridae; genus Balaenoptera; species Balaenoptera musculus. Next base: position 163,769,252 of record NC_045787.1, read on the forward strand.
GGAGGAGACAGGCCCGGCTCAGGGCCCGCTCCTGCCCTCCTCCCTACGTGACTTCAAGCCAGTCCACCTCTGAGGCCTCAGTTTCCCTACCTGTGAAGCAGGGATGCTAAGAGCAGTATCTGCCCCCAAGGATTGCTGGGACCACGTGGTCCGATTTTAGACATAAGTCCCTGGGGCACGGCACACAGTGACTCTCCACACAAACATCAGCTCTTACTGTGTTATAAACATCCAGCAGCAGGTGAAACCGAAAGGGCCACCCAGCACCCTGTTCAAGGTGAGGGTGACTCCAAAGGGGAAAATCCCCAGCATCTAGCAGGGACCTCATTGCCAATACTAACAGGAACCCCAATGTACCTGGAAGCAGGAGTCTTTTCTCTCTAGTGCCATTTTGCCTAGGAGGCAGGGTAATTTTTTTCTTTATTCGGATTGTGGCTAATGGCCTATAAATATCTCATTATTGGCTTGCATTTTTCCAAAGTTCTAACAATAAGGGCTTAATTACAGCATGCGGTTGGCAACCCCAGTAAATTAAGGGTTAGCCGATGTCCCCATTTCTTTCTGCAGCTGAGGGGCCTGTAATTTCGGCATTTTCATTCAAATCGGGCAAAAGCTTGGCAGATGCGGCTCTGAACCAAATGCAAACACCAGAGAGACACAGGGTTCCATGCCATGCCCAGCGCTCTCTGCCCGCACTACCTCTGAAAACTCCAAATCTGGAACTGTCCACGAGGCCATCCTCTGCCCTCACCCACAATGAACCGGACTTTTTACCAGAGGATTTCAATCTGTGTACCTAGCGAGGGCCATTATCCCCAGACAAATAACTCTGAAAAGCATTTGGGCAGCCCAGAGCTGAGCTCTGGAGAAATCTGTCCTCCTGGTTATAAACATAATCCCCAAACGAGCCAAAACGAACAAAGAATTATGTGGGGAGACAACCCACATGTAGGGTTCGAAGCTGTACATTTTTCCAGGCTTTTTACTACGAAAATACAACTGTTTGGAATAAGATGGGCTCACACGTCCACTTGGTCTGGGCCCTAACAGGTCTTGCATAGGTTTTCTGGGTCATTCAATCCTCTTCTAGATCACTCTGAGTAGTTATTTCGTAGTTGGTTGTCTGGACACATTGTCTAGTCAATTCGATACTGTTGGGCTTTTTTGCTCCCAATTTCCCACCATCATATGCTGAATGAGCATAAAAAAACTCTCATGGCCAAATGTTTGTTCACAGTCACTATCCCACTTAGAAACGGCAGGAACGGGCTCCCACTAGCATTTCAGAACCTGGTTCGCCAGCTGGTTCCAGCTGCATCCCCAGAGCTCAAAGTACACTGACAGGTGCTCAATGAGTGCCTGTGCTAAAATGAGATGTTACTTATATTAACAAAGTGATCATGAATTCCTTTTCTTTAAGGAAAGAGAAATTAACAACTGATCTTCAGGGTCCTGACCCAGGGCTATACAAAATGCACAGGTCTAATATTTCACAAGGATTAGCTCATTTGAATGCTCAGCCAGCTCCCAGGAGAGAGGAACCATCATGATCCCCACTTTCCAGACAAAGAAACTGAGGCCCAAGAAGTGAGGTCATTCAGCTGATGGATGCCACCTTCCCACAGGTGCCTCTGGACTCTGCCTGCTCTGGCTGGCCCGGGTACTACAGATCACACAGGCAAAGGCCCTTCGGCTTTGCCTGAAAGGAAGGACCATGGAAATAGCAGCTGTCATTTCCAAGTGTCTTTGAACACCGAAGAGCTGTTAAGGGACAAACCAGCCCAAAGAGCAAGCCATGTGCCCACCCCTCAGTCTGGCAGGGACGTGAGCCAACGGTCATCTGACACACATTCATCCAGCACCCACTGTGTGCCCCGCAGCGGCCCCATGACACAGCTACGTCTCCCTGCAGGGATCCATCACCCGAGACCAAATGGAAACGCAGCTGGAGACGGTAGAGTCCATGGGCAGCTGCTTCTTGTCAAAAGAAAAATGGCACCGGGCCCTACATGTGCTCACAGGCACCACTCACTGAGAGCATCGAGGCAGAGCTGCACATCAAAGGCGAGAGCCCTCAGCTTGCCCAGGACCAGATCCAGAAGGATCACAACAGTGCCACCAGCAGCTCTCCCTCTACCCAGGGCCCTCCCTGGCCCCCAAGTCGCCACGTGGCTTGCACCCTGCCCCACCCCAGTACCTCCCTCACCTCATCTCCCCCCCACTCGCCCACTATACCGTGTTCCAGGCACACTCCCACCTCAGGGCCCTTGCCCTGGCTGTTCCCACAGCCTGGGACGCTCTTCCCACAGATCTCCACTGGTGGGTCCTCCCTCACCTCCTTAAGTCTCTGTTCAAATGTCACCTGCCCATGGAGGCCTTCCCTGACCCTCCATTTAAACCTGTAACCTCCTCCTGCCCTCTCCATAATCTCCTCCTTTTTTTCCGTAAAACGGTTATCTTCTACCTTGTTTCTTCTTTATCTGCGTCCTGCTGGGGTCAGCTCCCCCAGGGCAGGGGCTTTGGTATCTTGCTCAGGGCTGTGTCTGCAGCCCTAGAACAGAACCGGGCACAGAGTGAACATGTTCAGAAAACATTTTTCAATGAACGAATGAAAAATGCATGACTTTTTAAGTGCTTTTTCGCACTAGACACTCTTCCGAGACTCATTTAATCCTCACTCCACCCTCAATGCCCTAAAAGGTGAAACACACCTAACCTGGTGGCCTGAATGGGGCCCATGAGTAGGTAATGTTAAGAGCTGGGGAAACTGGGAAAACTGAGGCTCGGAGGACAAAGACTGACAGGATCAAGTCCAAGACTGGGAGACTCCAAGCTGGAGGCCTCAACCTCTGCCTCCCCTTCCTGCTCTTCTCCCAAGGGAAAATTTCTAAAGCCCTTCCCTCTTGCCAGCCCCTGAGGCTAACTGACAAGGGTCACCAGGGAGCCACATCCTCCCCTCTCTTTAGGGCCACAGGTCTATCTGCTGGTACAGGGCAGGACAAGCCCTGGGCCTTAAACTCAAAGGTTTCCGGGGCCAGGAGGCCCTGGGTAAATATGAAATGGGCCTGGGCAAGCACTAGGGAGTAGTGGGGACTGTGGCAGCTCAAGGGGCCACTCCTAGTCTGATGGGGCAGCCAGTGGCTGCTGCTTCTGAGACCCAGGCAGTTGGTGCCAGGCACAGGCCCACGGAGGCCAGAATACGATGATTATAAAAATAAAAGCAGCAGCCCCGGGTACAGGGTCCATGCACTCAACACACGCTAACTCACCCTGTCCTGCAGAGAGGGCCTAGTAATCACCCCATTTTACGGAAAAGGAACCGGGCCATAGTCACACAGCCAAACATGCTAGAGCCAGGCCTAGGGCCCAGAGCCTGTGCGCTACACCGCTAAACCCTAAAGATCTCTGGGGTTTTTGCTAGCACGACCAAAATCTGATTTTGATGCAAAATCTCACTTTTAAATGTTGACAGCTAATTAAAAACAAAACATTTTAGGGCTCCCCTGGTGGCGCAGCGGTTAAGAATCTGCCTGCCAACTCAGGGGACACGGGTTCGAGCCCTGGTCCAGGAAGATCCCACATGCCGCGGAGCAACTAAGCCCGTGCGCCCCAACTACTGAGCCTGCACGCCTAGAGCCCATGCTCTGCAACAAGAGAAGCCACTGCAGTGAGAAGCCCGGGCACCACAATGAAGAATAGCCCCCGCTCGCTGCAACTAGAGAAAGCCCACGCACAGCAACAAAGACCCAACGCAGCCAAAAATAATAAATAAATTAAATAAATAAATTATAAAAACCAAAACAAAACAAAACATTTTAAACTCCATGCTGGTGAAAAAAAAAGACGGAGCAAGCAGGCTTCGGCCCCCGTGGCCATGGACCTGCAACCCCTGCTACGGGGCTGGGCTAATTGGGCTATTCTCACTCTCGGATCAAGTTCTTAGAAAAGCCACAAGGAGGAGGCAGGGAAACAGAGCAGCCCGTGCTGCCCCCGAGGCACAGAGTTTGACGTGCTCTCCTGTTTGTTCCTTGAAACCAGCCGGGAGACCCTCTGTGTGGATCCAGGGCTCAAGGGAGGAAAAGGGTCCTTAGCTGCAGCACAGTTTAGCCAAAGTCACAAAAAGAAGCAAGCAGTGGGACTCAAAGCGAGGCCTGCCTGCCATCCGCCTATGGCAGGGCTTTGTAACTGAGAAGCCTTACCCACACTCCAGAAATAAAAAGAAGTTGGCTCCTGTTTGAGCACCCCATACCCAAAGAGAGACCTTTTTACAGCTTTGGTTCTCGAGCCCTGAATTAATGCGCTTAACGACCGATGTCACGCTGCAGGCTCTAGGAAGAGGTCGCCACAGGAGCCAGCTCAATAGCAGTTGGCAGTTGCCAGATGCCAGGGTGGGTGGGAGGGAAAGGTGAAGGGCAGCGGGCCCGAGAAGAGGTGGGGATGGGAGAGAGACCCGGGGTCTCCAACCCAGAGCCCTCAATCCCTCACTGAACAACCTCGAGCAAGAAGGCTCGGCTCTCTGAGCCTCAGTTTTCTGCTCTGGAAAATGGGATCACAGCAGTGCCAGCCTCATAAGGCTTAAATGAAGTCCAGTGTGTAACTTCAGAGCACTTTAATTCTGACTAGCCTTTGTTGTCGATATGAAAGGAACCAGCCTGGGGAGTAACAGCCCCATCCAAGTACACCTACCGTGTGCCAGGCACTATGCTAAGTAAGCACTTTCAACATACCATGTCACTGCATCCTTGCAACAGTCCTGTTGAGGGTCCATCATCCCATTTTTCAGAGGGGAAACTAAGGCTCAAAGAGGTCAAACAATCTGTGCGAGGTCACAAGGCAGATGAAATGGACAGAGCTTTGCAGACGCTCACCGGAAGCCTGGGCAGACAGGAAGATGGCCAAGCAGGGGGCCCACAGCCCAGCCCGAGGCTCAGCCCAGGCCGCGCTGATCCCAAGTACACACCTTTCCGCCACAGTAGACAGAGGGCATTGCGCCAGAGACAAAGCAGCAAAGGAGGAAATTCATGCTGCTGGGAGCAAAACCCCAGGCCTCTGGGAAGGCAGGGGCGGGGCTGGGCGCCCAGCTGGGCTCCACTGAGTGCCAGCCTGGTGGCCTTGGGCAAATAGCAAGTCTTTTCTGAGCTGAACCAAGAAACAACTCAGCTTGGGGCCTGCTGGATGAACATTACCTCTTAACACTGATAACAACAATAATAATGATGACTATGACATTATTATTTGGCAGCCACAGTCACAAATGGAGTCCTTCCCAGAATGCAGAAGTGGCCACCCATCTGGGAGGCAGAAGGACAAGAGGTGGGGGAAGGGAGAGGGGAGAATCAACCGCCCTCAGTGGCCACAGGGTCCATTCTCATCCATTAGCTTCCTGAATCCTGGAAACAGCCCAGAGAGTGGAATTTGTCCACTGGACAGATGGGCAATCTGAGGCTTCTCAGGGCTGCCCAAGGAAGGCTGTATACCAGCTCTTGCCACCACAACCTGATCAAGCAAGAAGTTCCTTCCCAGGATCCAAGGAGGGCCCCCACTTTTCAGGTTTTAGCTTGGGCTTTGGACCCTATGTTCCAGGGCCTCGGAGGCACCCTGCACGGGCCAGGAAAGACTCCTGGAGAAAGTTCTGCCTGGGGTCCTACTTCCAATAGAAAGGAGTTCAGGTCTCATCCTTCAACTCCCTTCTCCTCTGCATGCTCCCACCACCCCCTGCCACAGAGGTGACGGCTAGGGCATTGACAGGCAGATTAGGAGAAGGACAGACACAAGGACAGACAGACAATAGGGTCCACTTGTAAGAGAGGAGCCAGCGTTCACCAGGCACCAAGTTGAAGAGTCAGCCCAGGAGAACCAGACAACAGGGTCTCCTAGGTCCAGCCAGCCAGTGAGACAGCAGAGGCCAGCTGGGTAACCCAACAGAGGAATAGCTAAGTATTAAAGTCTGGGAGGGGCACGGATGGGCAACCAGACAGGACAGGTCATCCTGGATAGCTAGCCAGGCAGCAGGGGGCTGCCCTGCGGTACTGGACAGATGGATAGCCAAATGGTGGTGGCGGGGAAGCCTATCCAGGACAGAGAGACAGCCAACCAGACGACAGAAACTGCTCCAGATAAATGAACAGCCAGCCAGACCGCAGGGATCGGCCCAATAGATATCTAGGTGACAGGTTTCGGACAGAGAAGGGGAACCTATCCCTGACCCACAGACAACCAGATGGCATAATTCACCCACTACAGCCGGGGGCCAGAGAGTCGGCGGGGGTTCACCGCACCTCCTGGCCCACGCCCCCCAGCCCCTGCAGGGAGCCCTCCGCCCAGGGCGTCCCACAGGGCCCGCCTCCCTGTCCCCGTCCCCGTCGCGGGCACGCAAGCGCCGCAGTTACGCCGGCGGCGCAGGACGCGCCATTCCCGGTCCGCCCTCCGCGCCCTAGGCCGCCGCCTGCCCGCTGTCGCCGCCCCGCTCGCTCACCGGCCCACGAAGTTCTCGAGCACCGAGCTCTTGCCGGCGCTCTGGCCGCCCACCACGGCGATCTGCGGCAGGTCCAGGTGGCAGCTCTGGCCGATGGAGCTGAAGGCATCCTGCAGCTTGTTGACCAGCGGGATCAGCTCTTCCATCCCGCGGTTGCCCATGGCGTCGGCGGCCCCGGCCCGAGAGCCCAGCGCTCCCCGCCCGCCCCTGGCCCTCGACGATGCGGCCCCGCGGCGTCCGCGGCCGTTGCTCCCCGCCCGCCCGGGCCTCGGCGCGACGCCCGCTCCCGGCTCGGCCTCACGGTCGCCGCCTCATCCGGTTCTCAGGCGACACCCGACCCAAGCGACCTCCCACCCGGGCCCTGGGGCTGCACCCAAAGCCTTCGCGCCACTCCCGATTGGTCGGCCGCGCTGTCACTCGTGCACACAAGCCAATGAAAGCGAAGCACGGGCCTACGGCCAAATGGGTCTCCCCCCTGGGGACCTTCTCTCGGACTCATTGGACGAAAGAACTGTCGCTATTGTGCTAGAGCCAATAGCGGCGGGAAGCGAGTTATCCAGGCCCGGAGGCGGTGTTTCGGGAAAAGGCATTTTGGCCCCGCCTATTAGGGGCAGTTCCAGGATAGCAGGAACATCCGCCAATCTTATTGGTAGGGAGACCGCCAGTCAACAAAGCTGGCCAATGATACTAGGGATCGGCTCTTAACCACGGTCTGTCACTTGACGCTACCTAGTTCCCTAAAACTTTCCCATTGGTTTATATAAATATCACCCCGTTCCATCAGCCAACAAGTCAAGAGAGTGGGACTTAACCTCCGAATCTTGACTCTGATTGAAAACCGTACCTGTCCATCAAAGAACCTCCTCCCGTTCTTACTTGTGATTGTCGTGTCTACTGGAGTCTTCCGGAGCAGAGGGTAGGCCCGCAGTACTCGCCAACGCGCGCCACCTCCTGGTAGGACGCAGTGGTGATCGTCACTTGTGAGTTTCTGGGCTCTAGAGAAAACTATAAGTCCCAGAATGCGTCTCGGGCCCGGGCTTGCAAATCAGCTCCCTGCGCGGGGTCCCAATGCACTTTGAAGATGAGAGTCAGGCTGTTAATGGTTCCTAGGGAGAGGCAGTCTAGCCCGGTCTCGCTGGCTCCCACTTTCATTCCTATTAAGTCGTCTCCGTGCCTTTGCAAACGCTGTGCTCTCCCCTAGGAATACCTTCCGCTCACGCCTGTCTTGATGCGGCTAACGCTCCAACGTTGTTCCCCTGCCTCTTGAACTTCAGCGCATCTTGGATCTTTTTGAGTACGCAATGAAACTCAACGGACCCTTTCCCAGGAAAAGACAAGTTATTTTGCAGGTAACGTTGGGGGTTCTGGGAACTGGGAACTCTTGACCACTTGGAAAAGAGGCCGGGAATAGGTGGAACGATTTTAAGACAAGTGATTTGATTATGCTGGGCATAGATAGGCCAGAAACAGCCCAGTAAGGAGCTAGCAGCAAAGGAGGTGGGGAAGTAGTCTGACAGAGCGGGGCGGTAACGGGAATGGAGAAAGAAGGAGTAGGAGGGTGGCAGAGTGGCCAAAGGTATATGCTTGCTCCATGACCCAAAACTACTAGTCTCAGAGACAGGCAAAAAAGACTGACAATGTTTGGCACTGCAGCCTTGACCACGATCACAGAAACCTGGAAACACCCTAACTGCTCATCCATGGAGCTCATTAAATAAATACTATGCAGCAGCTGTAAACAAGATGGAGGAAGTTTTCGTGTACTGACGTGTAAACAATTTGAGATATATTAAGAGAAGGGAAAAAAGCAAGGTACAGAACTGCATGTAAAGGATGCTGACATTCATGAAAAAATGTACACATGGAAAATTTATGGAAGAATACACAAATTGATAAAAGTAGCTGCATTTTTATGATATTTGAATTGTAGATCCTACACGTGTTACTTTTTCAGTTTAAAAAACTGTAGCTTCTAAGAGCACCACCAGCTCTGTAATTGGCCATATCTGGATTAGATCCTAGACCTGTTTATTTGCTGGGTGATAATGACCAAGTGACTTCATTTCTCAGTTTCCTCATCTGTAAAATGGGGAACCATAACGTTGCAAGAATTAAATACACTTGACGACCATTTAGAACAGTGCCAGGCACAGTACAAGCACCTTCTAGATGACACATATTATCATCACTGTGTTTACTGACAACTAGATTAAGCCACATGTCTGAAGAGTCAAGGTCAAGAACCAGAGCTTTGGAGCCCAGCTGCTTCTTCCTTGATGGTGACCTTGGCAAGTGACTTCCCCCTCTCTGGACCTGTTTCCCCACCCCCAGGATGGCTGGTGGGCCTGAGCCACAGGAAAGGAATGCAGCTCCCGCTCTGGGCACTTCCTACATGCTCAGTTTCCAGATACCAACTGCTGCTATGGTTACCTGTTATTATTATCCATTGGGGGTGGGGGGGACATGGGACCCAGTGACACTCAGACCAGGAAGGGGACCTAGACAGGCCACCTCCCCAAGAAGACACAGACACACTCTATGTTATAATAAAAATAAAATTAAAAAATCCTTCAATATCTCCCATCCCCTCCCTCCCTCCCTCCCCCAAGCGGGGTCAACCCAGTGTGATTCCCACAGAGGCCAGGGCTTCAGTGGCCCAGGAGGGACAGAGGGTGGGGTCCCCATACATGGTGCCCATAAAGTCCCTCACGAAGTCGGGGAAGCGCTTCTCCACAATGCTGGTGCGCACAGCGCTCATCAGCCGCAGCTGCAGTGGGGAGGGGGGGGGTCAGCAATCAGCCACCAGCATAGGGGAGACCCCCATCCCCCTTGCCTCACCCCTCCCAGCTACAGGCCCACCTGATAGGCGATGTTGTGGACAGTGAGGTGGTGCAGGGCCGCGGTGTTGTCGCTATGGAGCAGTGTGTGCAGGAAGGCCCGGCTGTGCCTGCGGACGGAAGGAGGGGGCTCAGCAGTGCCGGGTCCTTCCCCCCTCCCTGCCCTCCCCCTGCCCCCAGGCTCCGTCCTCCCCTACTTCTGGCAGGTGGGACAGGCACACTCTGGGTCTATGGGGCGGAAGTCTTTCTCATACTGTTTCTTCTTCAGCTGCAGGTTCCCCGTGGGCACCAGGGCAGAGCCAAAGCGCTGGGGGTGGACAGGGGGAGGGGAAGGTGGGTCAACCAGGTCTTCCCCCCGCCTTGGCCCCCGCAGTCCCTCTCCGGTCTTTCCCCTGCCAAGGGCCTCACCGCTGTCCGTGTGGGGAAGACGCAGTCAAACATGTCGCATCCGAGAGCCACGCAGACCACCAGATCAGTGGCATAGCTGGGGGTGGGGCCGTGGGGGAGGGGAGCAGAGAACCTCGAGCCCTGGTCACATACCCAGGGCCCCCCTCCCCAAGACTGGCACCCTCAGAACCACCCCCAGCAGAGGGCCATGTCCTCCTCAGTTCCCTCCCAAGCAGGGCTGTGTCCTTCCCCCTCCCCGACCCCCAGAAGCAGGGTTTCCCAGGCATCCCCTCCCCGCAGGCGGGGCTGTCTCCCCTCTCCTCCACATACCCGACCCCCATCAGGTATCGGGGCTTGTCCTTAGGCAGCCTTGAGGTGCTCAGCGCCACCATCCTCCAGAACTGGCCCTTGCTCTCACCCCCGCTCAGGCCCCCGATGGCGAAGCCTGGCACGTCTCTCTTGGTCATCTCTGGGGGTGCAGGGGCAAGGTCAGGGGTGATCAGAAAAAAGGAAATAGGCCTCAGTCTCCTCCTCTTCTTCCTCCTCACCCTCAGGGCAGACCCTGCCCAGACCTCCACAGGCCATCAGGAAAAGAGAATGTGACAGAGAGCGAGAGAGAGAGTGCGTGTGCAGTGTGTGTGTGTCTGGGGGCTGCTGGTGACCTCGCTACCGTTTATAGAATGCCTGCTGCACGTCAGGGCCTCTTCTTCAATCCTCGGGAGAGAGGCCCAGGGCCCGCACTCCCTTAGCTGAAACCTAAGGTGAAGCCAGATATGTTTCAGAGTTTTCCAGATTTTAGAACAGTGAACATCCTACATGCTGAAGAACAGCCTGTCATCAAACGCTGTTAACATTTTGACAGCAAAATGTGTCAAGAGCCCTAACGAACTGGGGTCAGTAAGTCTGGTCTTGCTACCAAATGAATTGCAAATTCTTGTGTGTTTTGGATATTAGAAGTGGGCAGGGGAATTCCCTGGAGGTCCAGTGGTTAGGGATCTGCACTTCCACTGCAGGGGGTGCAGGTTCGATTCCTGGTCAGGGAGCTAAGATCCCACATGCCTCGCAGTAAGACAAAAAAAAGAAGTGGGCAATTAGGCTCCAGAATTGCAGGGCAGGGGCTACGGATCTGCACTGTAGTTGAGGCATGGAGAGCTTAAACCACTGGCCCCAGGCCACATATGCCAGAGGCTGGATTCGAACCCGGGTCTAGCCTCAAAACCAAGACTTATCTCTGGCCCCAGCTGCCCAGTTCAACTAGGGGGGAGGCCACAGCACTGACAAAGCAGGCCTGGTCTGGGGCTGGGTTTTGAAGCCGGAGTGAGCAGCAGAACCAACTGGGGATGAGTCGTTCAAATGCAGCTTCCCAGGTCCGCCCTGGCCCCAGACTCCGACCCAGTCGCAGGGAGAGCCCGGGGGGTTCTGGTGCGGGCGAACCTTAGAGCACCGGGAAGCACCACCGGCACAGTGCTTGTCAAACTGCAGGTGGCCGAGAAATGAATTTGATTTCATGGGACGAGATCAGGGCTGTTGCTGTTGTTTTTTTTTTTTAATGAGAGAGAACAGAAAATATTGTATCAAAGAGTATCTCGTGTACAATGGTAAATGCTTCAGGAAGCCTTGGTTTCCGCTCTCATATATGTGCACACATCCGGAGCCATGACATGAAATGTACTTCTGACTGTGGGTCTCCATTAAAAAGACTTACTGGACCAGGGGTGGGGACGGGGACTGGGGGGTGGTGGGCAGTTTGAGGACAAAAGGAATTACAACAGGACAGTCTTCACAACAGCATACACTGATGCCAGGTGCAGGCGGGACACCTTGAACAAATTTTCCCATTTATTCCTCACTTCGATCCCATGACATTGGGAGTATGTTCCCATTTTACAGAGGAAGAAAGTGAGGCTCAGAGAGGCCAAGCCACTAGCCCAAGAATGCATAGCCGTGAGGCAACAGATCAGGGGGTTGGATCCAGCTGCATGGACTCCAGAACCCAGAGTCTTGCCCGTGACACCTCACTGCCTTTGAGCCCCCATCTCTGCCTCCACTTTGTCTCCATGGCCATGGTCTTGGTTCAGGCCTCACTGTCACCCTCCCCCTGGGCAACTACTCCAGCTTCCTCTATGGGCCTTATGCTTCCTATCTCACTGGGATTTTTTCTCCCACTCTCCCACTCAACAGCCTTCCATGGCTCCCCAGCACCTCGGTGTGCTGTCCCAGGGCCTCCACCATCAGCACAATGCCTCGGGCCCAACCCCTTGCTCCTGACTGCATGTCTCACTCCCCAGGGATGGAGCAGCTCTATGTATCTGTTAATGCTGTAGGTTCCAGAGCCCAAGGTCTGGGTTCAAATCCCAGCTCTGCAACATGCACACTGTGTGGCTGGGCGTAAGTAACTTAACAGCTCTGTGCCTCAGTTTCCCCTCCTGTAACCTTGGGAACCTGGTAGTTTCCACCTTACAGGATCTTTATGAAACCTCAATGGGTCAGTCCATGACCAGCGTTTGGCATAGTGCCTGGTGAACACCCGAAAATTGATAGCTATTGGAATTTTTATTCTCCAAATACACTCTGCTCCATGCTGCCTGAGGGGCTTTGCTTCAGCTGTTCCTTCCACCTAGAGTGCTCTTTTGTCCGTTAATAGCCACTCTTGGACTTCCCTGGTGGCGGAGTGGTTAAGAATCTGTCTGCCAATGCAGGAGACACAGGTTTGATCCCTGGTCCAGGAAGATCCCACATGCCGCGGAGCAACTGAGCCCGTGCCGCACAACTACTGAGCCTGCACTCTAGAGCCCACAAGTCATAACTACTGAACCCACGTGCCCCAACTACTGAGCGCACATGCTGCAACTACTGAAGCCCATGTGCCTAGAGCCTGTGCTCTGAAACAAGAGAAGCCACCGCAACGAGAAGCCCATGCACTGCAACAAAAAGTAGCCCCTGCACGCCACAACTAGAGAAAAGCCTGCACGCAGCAATGAAGACCCAATGCAGCCAAAAAATAAATAAATAAAATTTTAAAAAGAGAGAAAAAATAATAAATAAAAGTAGGAGTTGCAATATTAACATCAGAAAAAAATAAAATTCAAAGCAACCCACATCAAAAAAAACAAGGAACTATTTTAAAAAATAAAAAACAAAAACACATAATAATCACTCTTGGGAACTCCCTGGCGGTCCAGTGGTTAGGACTCCACACTCACTGCGGAGGGCCTGGGTTCAGTCCCTGGTTGGGGAACTAAGATCCTACAAGCCGCAGCGCAGCCAAAAACAAAAACAAAAAAAACCCCAACTCTCTCAGCACCATCGCATGCCAGGCCCATGTGGGGCTCTCTGCAATGGAAAAGCCCTGGTCCTGTTGGCACATGGCTTTACCTTTGAGGCAGGTGGCCCGGAGATCCGCATCCAGCCCACCCTGGATGATGGCGAAGAGGTTCTGTTTGTCCGGCCGCTGATGGGCTGCAATGCACCGGTCCAGCCAGCGGATTGATCTGAAAGAGGACCCTGGTTGTAAGCCATAGGGACTTGGTGAGGGGTAGGGAGACAAGGCTGCAGGACCAGGATTCTCTCCCTCTCCCCCTCCCGACACACACACACACACACACACACACACACACACACACCTGTACATGGCCTCTTCCACACGTGGCCCCGTCATAGTGCTGCTGACCACATCATCCAGCTGCATGATGATGTCTGAGCCTGGAGAGTGAGACAGGAACACAGTCACTGGGAAAGCCCCCATGTTGAGGACAAGCTGGACCCCAGAAGTCCCTCTCCAGGTCTTGCTGACTCCCATTTAACCCCCAATCTGCTTATACAGCAACCAGAGGAAGCTTTTCAAAATGCACATCTGATCTTGCCACCCCACCCCCAGCTAAAACCCTGCCCTGGCATGTAGAATAAAATCCCATCTCAGGGATTCCCTGGTGGTCCAGTGGTTAGGACTCAGCGCTTTCACTGCCGAGGGCCCAGGTTCAATCCCTGGTCGGAGAACTGAAACCTCACAACCTGTGCGGTGCAGCCAAAAAAAAAAAAAAAAAAAAAAAAAAATCCCACCTCTGCAAATTTACCCTTCAAGAACAAAATGATGTGTGTAACAAGTGATTCTTCATAGTGTGTTGGGTAATAGCAAGATGGGAGTCCAAGTGTCACAGGGGTCTAGTTAAGTAAACCATGGTCCAGGCCTTAATGGAAGGTTCTTTCCCACAATTCCAAAATCCAGAAAATTCTCAAAATCATAGGATTTTTCTTATGCTTATGGTATCCTCATTTGGCAGCAAAACCTGAGACAGTTGTCATCTTTTTAAAAACCTCATTTACTGTGAAGGTTCATAAGTGTTAATGCAATAAAAGTGAAGTGTAGGGACTTCCCTGGCAGTCCAGTGGTTAAGACTCTGCACTTCCACTGCAGGGGGTACGGGTTTGATCCCTGGTCAGGGAACTAAGATCCGGCATGCCACACGGTGCAGCCAAAAAAAAGAAAAAACAAATGGTTAAGATGGTAAATTTTATGTTATGTGTATTTTAACACAATTTTTTTTTTATTGAAAAAAAGAAGTGAAGTGTAATACCACAGGGTACTGCCCCAGACCCAATTGAGGTACTGTATAATAAATGGTATGTACCCTTTACTATCTTTCTAAAATGTGGGGATTCTGAATTCTGACACCTATCTGGCCCCAAGAATTTCAGATTAGAGACTGTGGACTTATAGGTTAGAAATCGCAAGGAAATATTGCCAAGATGTATCATTATAGGAAAAAAGCACAGTGTACCACACTAGCCAAAGATGGGGCGATTTGAGAAGCAATAAGGATTTTAACTGCAATGGATTGAAACGTATCGAATACATTTAAACCCATGAGTTCATGGTGATCCTAAAAAACTAAACATTAGTTTGTCATTGCTAGAAGATGCTACGTAATCAACCCATGAAAACTAGTAAATGAGGGAAAAGAATGAATCCCACTCTTCCTGTGTGAACTAAACTGCTTGGTCTCCCAGGAGTAGGTGAGAGATGTTTCTCTTTACAGAAGTAATCTGGCTAATAAATGAAGAAAGGATGACAGAATTGGAACATCACCGGTTTGCAATTCCTAATAATGGTTCCAGGGGAGGAGCATGACAGCTCACTGGGAGAGACAGGCAGACATCAGATGCCCCCTGATGGACAGACACACTGTGAAGACTTCTTGCCAAAAGGAAGAAGGACTTGAATCTGGCTCTAACCTCTAGATCCAAGTACCAACCTACAGGAAATCTAGAGGGTGGAGGAAAACTATTACACGACACCCAGGGGATGCAACCAGCAAAATTCAGACCCAGTGAAACACTATAGGGCAAAGTAACCAGTTTCTTCAAGAAGCAAATTGCTGGGACTTCCCTGGTGGTCCAGTGGTTAAGAATCTGCCTTCCAATTCAGGGGACGTGGGTTCGATCCCTGGTCAGGGAACTAAGATCCCACATGCCGCGGGGCAACTAAGCCCATGCGCCACAACTACTGAGCCCACGCACCACAACTAGAGAGCCTGTGTGCTGCAACTACTAAGCCCGCATGCTCTGGAACCTGTGCACCACAACTATAGAGAAGCCCATGCACCTCAACGAAAGATCCCGCGTGCCACAACTAAGACCCGACACAGCCATAAATAAATAAATAAAATAAATATTGTTAAAAAAAGAAGCAAATTGCTGGGGCATCCCCTGGCAGTCCAATCGTTATGACTCTGGGCTTCCACTGCAGGGTGCATGGGTTCCATTCCTGGTCGGGGAACTAAGATCCCACAAGCTACGCGGCTCGGCCAAAAAAAAAAAATTTTAATGAAAAAGAAAAAGCAAAGAAAAAGAAGCAAATTGCTAAAAAAAAAAAAAAAATGGAATTGGAAGGCGAAACTATATGATATGTAATATATATAATATATTAAAAGAGACTTAAGAGATCTTTCAAACAACTGCAGTATCTGCACGTTATTTGGATCCTGAAGTAAACACGCTGTAAGAAAAACTGACATTTATGAAACGACTGGAACTTTGAACACTGGCCAGATATTTGATGATGTTAATGAATTATTGTTAATTGTTTTTAGGTGGGATGATAGTATTGTGATTATGTTTAAAAAAAAAAAAACTATGGGTCTTCCCTCGTGGCACAGTGGTTAAGAATCCGCCTGCCAATGCAGGGGACACGGGTCCGAGCCCTGGTCCAGGAAGATCCCACATGCCGCAGAGCAACTAAGCCCGTGCGCCACAACTACTGAGCCTGCGCTCTAGCCCACGAGCCACGACTACTAAAACCCGTGAGCCACAACTACTGAAGCCCGCGTGCCTAGAGCCCGTGTTCTGCAACAAGAGAAGCCACTGCAATGAGAAGCCCGCACACTGCAATGAAGAGTAGCCCACGCTCGCCACAACTAGAGAAAGCCTGTGCGCAGCAACGAAGACCCAATGCAGCCAAAAATAATAAATAAATAAAATAAATTAATTTTTTTTAAAAACTATGTTTTGGAGATACAAATTAAAATACTTATAGGTGAAGTGGTAGGACGTCTGAGATTCGGTTTGATATAATACAGATGATCTACGGAGACTAAGAAGCTAGAAAAAGAAAACCAAAGCAAAATCAGCTAAAAATTTAAAAATAAACAAGATACATAAGATTGCAACTATCAAAAAATAAAATAAAATCAATGAAGCATATCTATTAACTAGTATGTTATTTGGCTATAAAAAGGAATAAAGTACTGATGCATGCTACAACATAGGTGAACCTGAAAAACATTATGTTAAGTAAAAGAAGCCATTCACAAAGACCACCTATTGTATGATTTCATTTACATAAAATGTCTAGAATACACAAATCTATAGAGACAGAAAGTAGATTAGATAGGGCTGGAGGAGGGAGGAATAGGGAGTGATTGATAATGGGTACAAGATTTCTTTTGGGGGTGATAAAAGTGTTCTGAAATTAGATTGTGGTGATGGTTGTACAACTCTGTGAATACACTGAAAACCACTGAACTGTACATTTTTATTTATTTATTTATTTTTCATCTTCTTTAAAAAAATTTTTTTTTTTTATCTTTGGCCACACTGTGCAGCATGTGGGATCTTAGTTCCCTGACTAGGGATCAAACCTGTGCCCGCTGCATTGGGAGCATGGAGTCTTAACCACTGGACTGCCAGGGAAGTCCCAACCTGTACATTTTAAATGGGTGAATTGTCTGTATATCATATCTCAATAAAGCCATTAAAAAAAAAAAAAAGTCAACAAAACAGAAAACCAACAAATGAAGAAAATGAATAAGCCAGAAGTTGGTTTTTGGAAAAGATCAACAAACTCAAAATCAATAAACCCCTAACAGACATCAAGAAAGAAGAGATCACAAGTTTTTAACATCAGGAATGAAAAAGGAGACATCACTACAGACACTATAACATTAAGAGGTTAATAAGAGAATATTATGATCAACTTTATACCAAGAAAGTTGAAATAAAGTTCAAGGAATGGCCAAATTCCTTGAAAAATCCAACTTATCAAATCTGACCCAAAATGAAACACAAAATCTGAATAGCCAAATCAAAATGTCAAATAAATCGAATTCATCATTAAAAACCTTACCACAACAAAACTCCAGGCCCAGGGGGATTTACTGGACAATTCTATGAAACATAACACCAATCTTAGGCAAATTCCAACAGAAAATAACATGGGAGAAGCAAAGTGGGCTGGGATACTAATGAAACATAATGGCTGTGACCTGGTGATTGTTGAAGCTGGGTGACAGGTCAATGGGGTTGTGTCTATTTTGGTATATACTTGAAATTTTCCAAAATTAATAAAAATGCAAGGTACAGAAGAATGTGCCATAAATAGCATGCTCTCATCACAGAAAAAATAAGAATAGATTTGAACTTGCTTGTATTTGCATAAACTCAGGAAGAATACATAAGAAACTAGAAACAGTGGTGACTTGTGAAAGAGATGGATAGAATATAGGCATGGGAAGAGCACTGTTTCCTGCACACATCTTTATATAGAAATACATACAAAATGTTTTCTTGTTCAATGTTTTTCTTTAAAGGACAGACCAAAACTCACAAGGTCCTGTAGGACCTGTCCCCAACACCTCCCTGTCCTCACCCTACACACACACACACACACACACACACACACACTCTCCCCCACTCGGCTCCAGCCATGCCAGTCTTGGTCCTGCTTCAGGTCCTTTGCACTGGCTGCTTCCTCTTTCCAGAACATACTTCCCCCCTTTGGACATCTAGTTTATTCCTCCTCATCCATAGGTTTTAGGCCCAGGGCAACATTCCCTGAGCCTACAGACTGAATCATGCCAAAAGTCCTATGTACTTGGCCTTCACAGTCAGGGTCCCAACCTTTTATCTATTTGTGCCTTTAAAACAATTTTTTTTTTTTTTTTGGCTGCACCATGCGGCTTGCAGGGTCTTAGTTCTCTGACCAGGGATCGAACCCGTGCCCCCTTGCAGTGGAAGCACGGTGTCCTAGCCACTGGACCACCAGGGAATTCCCTAATAACTTATTTTAATAATAATATATAATTATTCAAAATGTTAAATGCACCCCAATTTTAAAAAATACAACAGGATATTTGGTGAAAAGTCTCTTGCCCACCAAGGGAAGGATTACAAAGAGGCACAAGTAACCCTTTAGGGGTGATGGACATGTTCACTTGATTGTGGTGAAGGTTTCATGGGTGTATACATGTGTCAAAACGTACCAGAGGGTACACTTTAAATATGTGCAGTTTATTGCATGTCAATTATATCCCAATTTTAAAAAAAGGAAAAGAATTTAAATGCTCCCTGTCTACCAGCTCTTCAGTTCCCTTCCCTCAGAGAACCTATACTACAGTTTCTTATTTTTCTTTCCTGAGATACCGTATGCAAATAAAAGCAAATCATGTGTTTGGGGTTTTTGTTTTTGTTTTTTCAATACAAATGGAAACATACCATGCACTCTACCCGCACTGTTTTTGGGTTTTTTTTTTTTTCTCTTTTTTCCGCCTGTCTAATTAAGATGTTTTCACAAATGCCTGCCTCCCTTTTGGACTGTAAGTTCCACAGATGGTATAGCACCAGCACCCAGGCCCATTGCTATAAGCAGAAGCCACAGAATCTGTATATAGAGGGGTCTAAAAGCACCAGTCTGTTTGGAAGATGGGAAGTTTTGAACCTGTTTCCATAGCACTTTATGAGATTGAGAAATGTTAATTGTCCTTATCAAGGAATAGGGGATATTGATGGAGATGGGAGGGGTCCAAAGCCTCCCCGATACCTCCCTTGTTGCCCCCATTATTTCAACATATCTTTGCCCAGCTAATTTACTATCTAAGAGAAACAGTAGCAAGAAAGATAATACTAAAAGCTACTATTACATGTCAGGCATTGTAAGAGATTTACTGACATTACATCGTTATTTTTGTGAACTATCCCCTCAGCTGAGGCTCAGGGAGGGGGAGTGACATGCCCAAAGCCAAGCAGCACGAAGGGAGCAGGCCCGCCTCACCTCCACCTCCGAAGGGCAGGGGAAGGGGCGGCTCCCCGGTATCCACTCACCCAGCGCGTTCTGGATCTCCACGGATCTCTCGGGGCTCAGAAGGGTCTCATCACCATCGTAAGGGGAGCGGAAGCGGACGCCCTCCTCCGTCACTTCGGACAGGGACACCAGGGACACCATCTGGAAGCCGCCGCTGTCCTGAGGGAAACCCCACCGCAAGGCTGTCAAGAACGGGACTGGGAATATCCACGCCCAAGGAGGGTTCTCGGATCCCGGCGCTGACCCCGCCTTACCGTCAGCAGATTGTGTGGCCAATTCATAAAGCCGTGGAGACCGCGGGCTTTCTGGATCAGCTCGGGGCCCTGGGTTGGGGGAAGAAGGGTCAGGCTAGGGGTGAGAGCAACCCTTGGGGCTCATATTGGGGGCGACAGGGTTGGCCAACTTCCATCCTCGCTGGTCCCTCACGCCCAGCACAAGGCCTGAGCCACCCGGGACTCTCGATATGCGTTTGGTCGATAGAGTTTGGGAGGCGTGCCCGGGTCTAGGGAATCTCCTGGGCTCCCCCACGCTTCGCCGCCGCCCAGCCCAGGGCACAGCCCACCCACCGGCCTCAGACCCAAATGGTAGGTGTTGCCCAGGCAGATGCGGCAGCCCAGCGCGTCCAGTTGCTCGGCCGTGATGCCCTTCATGGTGGCCTGCGTGCCCACTGGCATGAACACTGGAGTAGCCACCGGCCCATGTGGCAGCCGCAGCTCCCCTGCCCGGGCCCTAGAGCGGCTACACTCGGCCACCAATCTCATGATGCGCGGAGCCGACTCCAGGGAAGTCGGGCTGGCAACTGCCGCCATCTTGCCTGCCGGAACCACGTGGGCCGTGGAACACCCTGGGCGGCGCCATGTTGGCTGAGGTCACGTGGCGCGCGACGCGGGCCGAAGCTTGGGGAGAGCGTCAGATGAACCATGGAAACGGACGTCTGCGCGCTTGTCTCTGCGCTGCGCCCAGTTAGTTCCCACAGGCAGCACACTGCTGCGAAGTATTAAAATTGTGTGTGTTTGCAGGCCCATTCCTGCCAATTCCTCGAAGTAAAAGCCTCTCTAAGCTATAATTTTATCTTCCATCAAATGGGCCGAATAATAGTATCTAGACATAGGGACGTTGCGAATATTGAATGACAGGATGGATGTGTATAGATTTTTAAACGGTGCCTGACGTAATCTTTTGTCAGTTTTTTGGGTTTTTTTGGCCGCCTCTCTCAGCTTGCGGGATCCTAGTTCCCCGACCAGGGATACAACCTGGGTCCTAACCCGTGGACCACCAGGGAATTCCCTCTTTTGTCTGTCTTGATCATTGCCTTGCTCCAAGGGCTTAGAACAGGACCTAGCACATAGTGCCTACTCAATAAACATCAGTTTATTCAGTGGAAGAAGGAATCACAGATTTACAGAGGGAGAGACTGAGGTACAGAACCTGGTTACATTTATTCGGCCATTCATTTAGCGTATACATACATATATAATACAGCCCCACCAGTGCCAGCCTCCATGCCGCACAGGGGTGAGAGAGGATGGGTCACGGATTTATTAAGCACCGGCTGTGTCCCACTAATAATAATAATAACATAACAGTATATATATATATTAATATTTTAATAATCTTATGGTTGGATGGAGCTGATATCTGTCCTGGCCAGCAGAGGGCGCGTTTGCCCCAAAAGCCTTCCTTTCGGGACCACCCGCCTAATGCCCCGCTGATCTCAGCAATAGCCTGACCTAGAAGCCTTGGGCTAATGCTGTTTCTCAGTGTGGTGGAGTCCTCACTGAGTCCACGTCTGGAAAACGCCCACCAATGAAGCCTACCTCAGGGCCTTTGAACTTGCGATTGCCATTGTCAGCAACACTCATCTGATATTCCCACGACTGGCTCATATTTTCACAGTCAGTTGCTCCTGACTCCCCCAATCTTAAGAACCCTCCACCACCGATGACTTTATATCACATATCCTGTAATTGATATGATGCTTTTAAAAACCTCTATACAGGGCTTCCCTGGTGGCGCAGTGGTTGACAATCTGCCTGTCAATGCAGGGGACACGGGTTCGAGCCCTGGTCTGGGAAGATCCCACATGCCGAAGAGCAACTAGGCCCATGAGCCACAATTGCTGAGCCTGCGCGTCTGGAGCCTGTGCTCCGCAACAAGAGAGGCCGTGATAGTGAGAGGCCTGCGCACCGCGATGAAGAGTGGCCCCCGCTTGCCACAACTAGAGAAAGCCCTCGCACAGAAACGAAGATCCAACACAGCCATTAATTAATTAATTAATTAATTAATTTAAAAAAAAAAAAAGAAGAAAAGAGCCTCTTATTCTACCTTTAAAACAAAAAACCTCTATACAGGACTTCCCTGGTGGCAGTGGTTAAGAATCTGCCTGCCAATGCAGGGGACACAGGTTCGAGCCCTGCTCTGGGAAGATCCCACATGCCGCGGAGCAACTAAGCCTGTGCACTGCAACTACTGAGCCTGTGCTGTAGAGCCCGCGAGCCACAACTACTGAAGCCCACGCACCTAGAGCCCGTGCTCCGCAACAAGAGAAGCCACTGCAATGAGAAGCCCCCGCACCGCAACGAAGGGTAGCCCCCGCTCGCCGGAACTAGAGAAAGCCCGCACACAGCAATGAAGACCCAACGCAGCCAAAAATAAATAAGTTAAATAAATAAATTTAAAAAAAAAAAAATGGGGCTTCCCTGGTGGCGCAGTGGTTGAGAATCTGCCTGCCAATGCAGGGCACACGGGTTCGAGCCCTGGTCTGGGACGATCCCACATGCCGCGGAGCAACTAGGCCCGTGAGCCACAACTACTGAGCCTGCGCGTCTGGAGTCTGTGCTCCGCAATGAGAGGCTGCGATAGCGAGTGGCCCGCGCACCGTGATGAAGAGTGGCCCCCGCTTGCCGCAACTGGAGAAAGCCCTCGCACAGAAGCGAAGACCCAACACAGTCAAAAATAAATAAATAAATTAATTAATTTAAAAAAATACTCCAGGGGACTTCCTTGGTGGTCCAGTGGTTAAGAATCCGCCTTCCAGTGCAGGAGACGAGGGTTCGATCCCTGGTCAGGGAACTAAGAACCCACATGCTGCGGGGCAACTAAGCCTGCACGCCGCAACTACTGAGCCCACACGCTCTGGAGCCAGCGCTCCACAACTAGAGAGAAGCCCGCTCACTGCAAGGAAGAGCCCGTGAGACACAACGAGAGATCACACGTGCTGCAATTAAGACCCTATGCAGCCAATAAATAGATAAATATTTTAATATTTTTAAAAATAAATAAAAAAATAATAAAAGAAAATAAAATAACCTCTCCAATTACTTTCATGTTATGATAACCCTTAAATATTTTTGTATATCCCATGACTTAGAAATTTTCTGCCTCGTTTGTGTATATTTAGAAAACAACAAAAAGCTGGATTTTGTACTTTTCCACCATTCCAATGATCTTTGCCTTTTATTGACAAGTTTAGTCAATTTACATTTATAATGGTTACCAATATACATTTATAATGGATCTGATACCATCTTTTTACAGGCTTTCTACTCTTGTAGCTTCTGCGGGGTTCTTTTATTTGTTTTTTCTTTCCCATCTCTCTCTTTCTTTCTTTATTTATTTATTTATTTAACTTATTTATTTTTGGCTGCGTTGGGTCTTCACTGTCGCGGCCTCTCTTGTTGCGGAGCACAGGCTCCAGACACGCAGGCTCAGTAGTTGTGGCTCACGGACCTAGTTGCTCCGCGGCATGTGGGATCTTCCCAGACCAGGGCTCGAACCCGTGTGCCCTGCATTAGCAGGCAGATTCTCAACCACTGCGCCACCAGGGAAGCCCTTTCCCATCTCTCTTGCCTTCTTTCTAATCAATCAAAAAAATTTTCTCAATTCATTTTCCCTCTTATTTTATGAAACTTTTGTGCACTTTATATTTTTGTGGTAGATGCTCTAGCAATTTTAAGTGGCATACTTAACAAATTATAGATTTTTACTTTTACCATGATCCCAATCAACATAAGGCTTCTAGACAATTTAACTCAGAACACAGAAGACTTGTCTGTCCAGTGCTTGATATCTTGATTGGGGTTTTTTTCCTCACAAATTTGGCATTATTGTTGTTCTTGTTGTTTTATACAATCAATGTTTATAAATATATTCACATATATAGCAATATCTTTGCTTATAACTTCTACTCACAGACCTCAGATCAATTTCTGTTTGTCAGAAGTACCTCTTTGACACTTTTTTCAATAATAAGAACCCTGCGTTGATAAACTTTCTAAATTTCTGTTTACTTAAAAGAAATTTATTTTGCCCTGGTGCTTGAAAAATTGTTTCACCGAATATAGAATTCTAGGTTGACAATTATTTTCTCTTAGCACATTGAATTTATTCCACTTGTGGCTTCTATTATCACTTAAGAAATAGTATCAGTGTAAATGCTATTTCTTGTGATCTGTTTTTGTCTTTCTGGTTTCCTTTAAAAATTTTTCCTTTATCTTTGCCAGTTTGCAATTTCACATGATGTATCTAATAATTTTAATTTATCCTGTTTGGGATTCCCTGGACTTCTTGGATCTGAGGATTGCGGTCTTTCCATAATTTTGGCAAATTCTCAGTTATTCTCTCTTTGGAGAGCAGCACTTGTCTGTAACTAAGCCTCAACACAGGTAGCTGTGAGTAGAATGAGAAATACTGACTTGCTGCGCCTCCTGAGAAGTTAACCCTCCGACTGGGGAGCAACCTCTTGCTACTGGTTACTCCAGTCTGGACTGGAGTTTCCATCTCGCTGAACTGGTATAAAGGAGGGAGGTAGGAGATATCAAGTACCAGCTCCCTGTTCTAACCAAATTTACTCATAGATTTTTTTCAATAGTTGTTTCCTCATTTACTGTATGCCCTTGAGATCATTTCCAGAGACTTTAAATGATTGTTTTTTAATACTTTTCACCAGTTTCACTAAGAAGTGGATCTGTGAAGCTCCTCAAGCTAGCATGCAGGAGATCGATTACCTTTTTAATATTTTTGATGTTTTTATTTCCCATTCAAAAAATTAAATATATTCGCAGTATATACATATATCAAATCATTATGTTGTACACCTAAACTAGTACAGTGTTATATTATATGTCAATTATATCTCAATAAAAGGGGGGGAAAAGAAATCTTTTAGAAAATATGAAAAAAGTTTAAAATGGTAAAATTTATATTTTACATATTTTACCACAGTATATGGTAAATATATATATGTAAATAAAATATGTGTGCACTAACAAAAAATGTATGAAATACAAAGAAAATTTTGAAAACTCAGGAATTTAATAAACTTGACTTATGATTCCATTTTAATTAAATAGATTTAAGTTTTTAAAATAGATAATACATGCTTAAAAAATACACATAAAGTGTATACTGTGAATTATCTTTCCCATGCCTGTCCCATGTAAATAGTTCTCATCTCTTAATTTTTTTTTTACCTCTTAATATTAAGCGATGTTTAGTATTCATTCTTTTTCTTTTTTTCATTTTTTTTTGGCTGCGTTGGGTCTTCGTTGCTGCACGCTGGCTTTCTCTAGTTGCGGTGAATGGGGGGCTACTCTTCGTTGCGGTGCTCAGGCTTCTCATTTCGGTGGCTTCCCATTTCGGTGACACGGGCTCTACTCGCGGGGCGCTTCAGTAGTTGCGGCGCACGGGCTCAGTTGCTCCACAGCATGTGGGATCTTCCCCGACCAGGGCTCGAACCCCTGTCCCCTGCATTGGCAGGCGGATTCTTTTTTCTTTCTTTCTTTCTTTATTACTTTTGGCTGTGTTGGGTCTTCGTTTCTGTGCGAGGGCTTTCTCTAGTTGCGACGAGTGGGGGCCACTCTTCATCGCGGTGCGTGGGCCTCTCACTGTCGCGGCCTCTCTTGTTGCGGAGCATAGGCTCCAGACGCACAGGCTCAGTAGTTGTGGCTCACGGGTCCAGTTGCTCCGTGGCATGTGGCGTCTTCCCAGACCAGTGCTCGAACCCGTGTCCCCTGCATTGGCAGGCAGATTCTCAACCACTGCGCCACCAGGGAAGTCCCTAGTATTCACTCTTGTCTATACTTACATATTTTTCAGCATATAAAAGAAAATATGTACTTTATTGTTGCAGTTGTTGTGTTTGGGGTTGATTCATCTCAATATACTAATGGTGGGGTTTGTTTTTTTTAATTTTCTGAAATCTTTCATAGACTAATGGAGCTTTTGAACTGTCATTTTCCACTAGTCATGGATCAGTGACTCATGGAATTGTCTAAAAATTTCAAAACCCTTACAACTTACTCCAGTATAAGTTTCATAATAGTTTTTTTAAAAACTCAATAGCAAAAAGGAGGTATGGGAGAAATTGCTGTCTGTCCCACAGCTATTCCACTAATAAAATATTACACCACATCTAGTCCCTGTGACTTGTTTAATGTTCCTTACAAGTATGTTTCTAAAATTCATTTGTGTTGTATGTAGTTGTGATCTTTTTTATGTATTGGTATAAATATACCGCAATGTACTTATCATTTCTCCAGTCAATGGACTTGTGAACTCTTCAGTTTTTGTTTTTAAAGATTTATTCATCATTTATTTATTTATTTATTTATTTATTTATTTATTTATTTATTTATTTATTTATGTCTGCTTCCGGTCTTAGTTGCAGCATGCAGGATCTTCGTTGAGGCATGCAGGATCTTTCGTTGTAGCACGCAGGCTCTTCGTTGTGGTGCACAGGCTTCTCACTAGTTGTGGCGCACAGGCTCCAGAGTGCATGGGCTCTGTAGTTTGCGGCACTCGGGCTCTCTATTTGAGGCATGCGAGCTCAGTAGTTGTGGCACAGTCTTAGTTGCCCACGGCATGTGGGGTCTTAGTTCCCTGACGATGGATCGAACCCGCATCCCCTGCATTGTAAGGAAGATTCTTTACCACTGCACCACCAGGGAAGTCCCCAGCTTTTGTGTGTTTGGTTTTGCTATTATAACCAGTGCTGCTCTGAGCATTTGTGTGTGCATCTCATTGTACAGTTCTGCAAGAATCCTAGGAATAGAACTGCAGGACCCTAGATCAGGTGGATATTCAACTTTAAAAGGCAGGACCAACTTACTTCAAGGTGATCACACTAATTGACATCCACAACAGCAGTGTAGATAAGCTGCCTCGTGTCAGGTTTTCACCAACTATATTTATAGAACTGTTCAATTTGCCGATCAGGTGCCTGAGAAATGGCATCTCCTTTGGCTTTAATGTGCATTCTATGATTTTATGCTGCTGAGGTTGAACACTTTTTCAGATGTTTGAGCCATTTACTGACATCTTTCATTACTCAGATGATTTGGCAGCAGAATTCAACACAGCTGAGCTGAACACTCCTTTTTAAAATATACGTGTACTGGGACTTCCCTCGTGGTCCAGTGGCTAAGACTCTGTGCTCCCAGTGCAGGGGGCCCGGGTTCAATCCCTGGTCAGGGAACTAGATCCCACATGCATGCCGCAACTGAAAGTTTGAATGCTGCAATTAAAGATCCCGTAACTAAGAACTAACTAAGATGCCGTAACTAAGACCTGGCACAGCCTAAATAAATAAATAAATAAATTTTAAAATAAAATAAAATATATATGTGTGTGTGTGTATATATATATATATATATATAAAATCTTCATATGGAACAAAAATACAAAATATTGGTCTTTGGAGGTTGTAACTACAAGAGTGTTCAATGAACGGCACTTTTGTATTTTATGTACTTTTCTGTATTTGTAATATTTCACATTTCTGAATGTATAAAAAATTCAGAAAGTACAAAAGGTGAACAAACTCAGTACCACCTCATCCCCCCCCACACTCACTTTCCAACTCAGCCTTTCCTAGTAACGTGTTTTATCAGATTCTTGTGTCCTTCTAGTGTTTTTTCATGCAAACAGAAGCAAATATTAACTTAAATACTTACATTTATCCCTTTATACACAAAAGGAGGCTTGCTAGTTACCGTGTGGCATGCACTTCACTTTTTGTGTACACTTTGGAGGCCATCCCATGTCAGTACATAGTCTCCCTGTTCTTTTTCTTTTTTAATTAATTTATTTATTTAAAAAAGATTTTGGCCACACTGCGTGGCTTGTGGGATTTTAGTTCCCCAACCAGAGATTGAACTCAGGCCCTTGGAGTGAAAGTGAGGTATCCCAACCACTGGACCACCAGGAAATTCCCATCCTTGTTCTTTTTCAAAAGTTGTCTAGTATCCCAAAGTATGGGTAGACCATCTCTCGCTTATGGGGTCTCCTGTTGATTCTCACTTGTGTTGAGTAATCTTTTGCTTCTACAAACAAGGCTGCAATGAATGATCTTGTATTTAAGTCATTTCACAGGGCAGCAAGTATTTCTTTCTTTCTTTTTTTTTAAAGTTATTTATTTATTTATTTATGGCTGTGTTGGGTCTTCGTTTCTGCGCGGGGGCTTTCTCCAGTTGGCGGCGAGCGAGGACCACTCTTCGTCGCGGTGCGCGGGCCTCTCACCATCGCGGCCTCTCCTGTTGCGGAGCACGGGCTCCAGACGCGCAGGCTCAGTAATTGTGGCTCACGGGCCCAGTTGCTCCGTGGCATGTGGGATCTTCCCGGACCAGGGCTCGAACCCGTGTCCCCTGCATCGGCAGGCAGATTCTCAACCACTGCGCCACCAGGGAAGCCCAGCAAGTATTTCTTTAGGAAGATTTTCCAGCAGCTAGATGACTAGGTCAAAGAGAATAATAAATCCTACCCAATGCCCTCTATAGGGTTTGTGGCATTTGCACCTTCACCAGCAAGCAGTATATGGAAGTGCCTGTTTCTGCACAGCCTCTGCAACGTGATTTCACCTGCCCCCTTAACAGGAGAACTCTGGTAACTCCGTGTTATTATTATTATTATTATTTTAAACATGCATTTTCTTTTTTTTTCCTTTTTTTAAAAGTAATTTAATTTAATTTATTTTTGGCTACATTGGGTCTTCGTTGCTGTGCATGGGCTTTCTCTAGTTGTGGCGAGCGGGGGCTACTCTTCGTTGCGGTGCGCGGCTTTCTCATTGTGGTGGCTTCTCTTGTTGCAGAGTACGGGCTCTAGTCACGCGGGCTTCAGTAGTTGTGGTGCGCGGGCTCAGTAGTTGTGGTTTGTGGGCTCCAGAGCACAGGCCTAGTAGTTGTGGCGCACAGGCTTAGTTGCTCCATGGCGTGTGAGATCTTCCCGGACCAGGGCTCGAACCCATGTCCCCTGCATTGGCAGGGGGATTCTTTTTTTTTTTTTTTTAACATTTTTTTTAAAATTAATTAATTAATTAATTTTTATGCTGTGTTGGGTCTTCGTTTCTGCGCGAGGGCTTTCTCTAGTTGTGGCAAGCGGGGGCCACTCTTCATCGCGGTGCGCGGGCCTCTCACTGTCGCGGCTTCTCTTGTTGCGGAGCACAGGCTCCAGACGCGCAGGCTCAGTAATTGTGGCTCACGGGCCCAGCCGCTCCGCGGCATGTGGGATCTTCCCAGACCAGGGCTCGAACCCATGTCCCCTGCATTGGCAGGCGGATTCTTAACCACTGCGCCACTAGGGAAGCCCCTCCATGTTATTTTTTTTTTTCTCCGTGTTATTTTTAATGTGCATTTCTTTTATTCCCGGTGAGATCTTGCATCTATTCTTCACTCCCACCTTCTTGAAACATTCTTCCTATAGCTTTTCTAGCCTCATTCTCCTGATTTTCCAATATTTCTTTTTGTTCTCCCCCAAAATTATAATATGATGATTAAGAGCCAACGCTGCCAACACTAATGGAGCAGGTGCCAGTGTGTGTCAGGTGTCTGGTAAGCCATATGCTGTCATTGCCTTATTGGACTCTCACAGGACAATGAGGTGGGTACTATTATCATCTCCATTTTATGAATAAAGTAGTTGAGGCAGAGATATTTACTAACTCACTCCTGGTCACAGGAGTAGTAACCCTGGAACAGGAATTGAAATCTAGTCCTGTCTGAGCCCTGTGAAGCCGTCCTCTTATACAGCTTCTTTTCCTGAAGAAGGCAGTATTAGGGATTGCAGCACAGAGCAGGGGTGAAAGGGTTACAGCCAGAGGCAGTGGAAGAGGGGATTCAGGCTCTGCCACTCAGAAGCCAGGTGACTTTAGTCAGGCGATGGCCACTCTGTGACTCTCAGTGTCTTCATCTTTAAATTGGGGTACAGGGTCATTATGAAGATACACAGTAAATGCCAACATACACACATGAATAAACATTATGGAGCACCCACTCTGTGTCAGGCACTGTTCTCACAGCTGGCAACATAGCAGTGAAAAAGCAGACAAAAATTCATTCCCTGGAGGGGTGAACAAGAAAAATTTGTAAAACACATCATGTCTCAGGTGGTAATGAGTGTTGGGGAATAAAGTGGACAGGAAAGGAGAGGAGTTGGGAAGTGACTATTTTAAGTAGCGTGGTCAGGACCAGATTCACTGAGAAGGTGAGATTTGAGGTAAGGCCTGAAGGAGATGAGGGAGGAGCCAAATGAGATCCGAGAGAGCATTTCAGGCAGTGGGAACAGAGAGAGCGAAGGCTCTGTGAGGTGGGAATGTATCTGGATCGTTTGCAGTGCAGCAGGGAGAGCAGTGTGGCTGGAGGGAGTGAGGGAAGGAGCGGAAGGTGCGTGTGGCAAGGTCACAGCGTGAGATCCTGAAAGGCCTCTGGTTTGCGGTGGGGACTTTGGCGTTCCTCTGAGCTAGATAGGATCATGGAGTGAAGGGAGCCTTTTCTATCACCAGAGGTAAAGTCGGGGTTGGAGGTGGGGTGCAGTGGCATCTGTTTTACGGTTTCGGCGCCGCTCAGCAGGGAGGGCTGTGGGGGGGCCACAAGACCGCCCCTTGAGGCAGCGCTAGGAGCGAGGCTTCAGCACTCTGGACAGAGCCGCGCACGTTGCCCGGAGACCAGGGAGGCGGCCGCCCTCGGGGCGGAGCCTGCGGAAGCGGCCTATTAAAAGCGGTGCGCTTTGCGCAAGGGCTCATGCCATAGGAGCGGGGCCATGGGTGAAGCTTGAGAAACTGTCCAATTAGAAGCGCTGGCTCGATGACACAGCGTAAGATGTCAAGGGGCGGAGCCTGTGAAAAGCTCCCATTCGGAGCGGGGCCTGTTGATTGGCCCTGTTGAAGCGGCGGTGCGCCAAGAGGCGGCCCTAGGGGCAAGGAGGACGTCGTTTTTGAAAGGGTGGTGTTTGCCCAAGCAGGTCCTCGGGTGGTTTCTGCTCCCCTCAAGTGGAAGCCCGCGTACCTGCGTGACCGGGGTTGGGACTCTCAGTAGATTCCCCAACCTCCCCTTCCTTGGGGTCCCCGCAACTGCGCAGGGGACCCCCCCCAAAACTATAAGTAGGGGGTTGCCCTTAAGGAGTGGGTACTAAGGTCCTGGGACCCAGAAGGGCAGGAGTTTCTGGGCGTGGAGTGGAAAATCCAGAACCTCTGGATGAGAGTTGGGGGTTTGAATACCTCTGATGTTGAAATAGGGGTCCCAGAAGCCTGAATGGTCAGTGTTTTCTCTGGTTTATCCAGCTGGGGGTGGGAGCTGTCTTGTGATAGTCTCTGCCCCCACAGACCCGGTGCCAGGATGCCAGCATTTTGGGAAACACTGGGAAGGCCATAGGCCCAGGACTTGCGACCTGTGTGGAATGACCTCTGTGGCCACTTCTTAAACATTCCTGCTTGTTTTCCCACAACACAGCAGAGAGCTGGTGAGTCTGGACCCCTCTCCTTCCTGTGTCCTGGGGCAAGGTAATGCATCTCTCTTGGTCCCAGTCAGCTGTCTGGGATATTCAGTTTTATCCCCTCTTGGGTCTGGAAGTTGGTCCCTCACCAAGTCCAGTGGACTTCTGCCACACAAATCACTCTGAACCTCAGCTCAGATGTTCCAGAACTCAAGCCTCTTTCCTGGTCTCTCAGCCTCCATTTTCACCTCTCCCACACACCTGTTCTTTGCCCAATAGCCAAAGGGACTGTTCTTGAGCATCAGTCAGCCTGGGTTCTTCCCAGCTCAGAATCTCCACGGCTCCCCATTGTCCTCAGGATAAAGGTTAGAAGTCCTCTGCCTGCCTGTCAAGGCCCAGCACTGGGTGGCTCCAGGATTACATCAAACCACACTTTTCCCTTTTCGCAACCAAAACGCCTCACTCATCTGACTTTAGCTCCTTGAAGTCCATTCCCACCTCTCAGGAGAACGGTTTGAGCCGTCTGTTCCCTTGGCATGGCATACCCTTGGCTCCCCCCGGCTCCCCCCACCGCCCAAAACACCTTTCGGTCCCACTCAACAACACTGTCTCAAGACACAGAACACCTTTCCCGACACTCCCTGCCCCAGCTGGGACAGGGCCCTCTTGGTGCCTGGAAGCTCCATGAGGGCAGGGGCCAGGCTCACTGCCACATTCCCAGCGTGCAGTATAAGACTGATACGTAAGCAAGACCCAATAAATACATGTTGCGTGAATGAAACAAGTGAGCACATGAAGTTTCCATTTATTCCGGGATGGGTTAGAATGAGCCTCTCAGCCAAAAACGCGTGCTGCACTGTTGCCCAAAATTGTGTCCAGAGGTCTTGGAACAGGCCTGCAAAGGGAAGGAAGAGCCGGCGTGGTGCTCACACCTGGACACGGACTCCTGAGGCTGGACAGCCCAGCTGCAGAGAGGTCCAGGCCTGGGTCCTTAGGGGCAGGGCGAGCCCCGCTGGTTACACAAGAATGGTTGATGATCGGAGGTCCCTGCCAGGGTAGAGTAGTCGGGCAGCTGGGTGGTGACTTCAGGTCAGGCTGGACCCCAGGGACAACCAGGGCCCCAGTGACTGCTAAATCTAGAGGTGCAAATCCTGGATTCGCCTCCCCCATTCCTGCTCAGAAGCCCCCTTTCATCCTAGGTCTCTCATCCCCAATACTTCTCCCCTGGGATCAGTTCAAATTCCCGGCAAGGCCCTGCCCCTCCCTGGGACGTCACTCACCCCACCATGAGGTGTCAGTCATGTGCTTTCTCCCTTCCTACCTTCCCTCCAAGGACACCCTCCAGGGTGGTGCCCAGTCCCAGATCGCTGACCGCCAGGGCCTATCCACCAAGTACCCTGTCCCGTCAACTCGCTGAGGGTGTGGGCCATCCATCCTTCTGCTGATACTCCTGGTGCTCTCTGCTGGTGACTCAGGACGCATGACACCCTCCTCCAGCAACACGTGGGCCAAGACGTCTCTTCATAAGCCAGCTGTTGCCCACCATGGCCCTGGCTGAGGAGGAGCTGGAGAAGCAGCTCTGCTAGGACCTCCTCCAGGCTGGCCTCCTGGATTTGGAGGGCAATAGGCCTGGGGGAAGGCCTCAGTCAGCTTTGAAGGAGTGACGCACCAGCAGCAAGGCCTTCTTCGTGCTCAAGGTGTCAGCCACATCTTCCTGAACCCAGCTTCCTGGGGTGGTCCTGAGGGCTGGGATACTGTTGTTGGCCAGCTGCATCACCACTAGTGAGGTCCCTGAGCAGAGTCAGGGTGCCAAGGATCTGGGCTCACGAGCTGTCTCCTCAGGACAGTTACCCATGCTGCAAAGATGCTGCTGGCTCTGTGCCGTCCAGACCTGACTACGGTAACCCTGTCTGTGTCCCACAAACTCCCAGGGCTGTGCCTGCATCAATGAAGATGAAACCTTCACCCAGCCTTGTACTGGGTCGAATATTGCCCCCCAAACGGTATGTCCAAGTCCTAACAGCTGATATCTGTGAACGTGACCTTACTTGGAAAGGTCTTTGTAGATGTTTTTAAGGATCCTGGGATGAACTCATCCTAGACTAGGGTGGGCCCCAAATCCAATGACTGGTGCCCTTATATAAGGAAGGAGATTTAAGACACAGAGACTCACAGGAAAAGGTCATGTGAAGACAGAGGCAGAGACTGGTGTGATGCTGTCACAAGCCAGGGGACGCCTGGAGCCACCAGAAGCTGGAAGAGGCAAGGGGAAATCCTGCTTGCTTGCCAGTTAACGCCCTCTTTTTGGCAATAAACTTGTCCTGACCATGGCAAAGACTCAGACAGGCATCCATCAAAGATAAGCCACCCGGGGTCTAGCCCTTCCCCACAACAGAGGAATATGGCAGCAAGTCCCGACTCCCTGAGGACTTGTCACCATAGGTACATCTTTTTCCACTGCCTTCTCTGACCTTGAGATTCCTTCCCTTGCGGTGACTCTGCATTCAGAAATGTGAACGGTGGCGGTGGCTGCTGCTTGGGAAACCAATGGTGAAACCTGTGTTGAGAACGCAGGTCCATAGTTGAAGGCATTTGGCAGGCGGTGCAGGAGTGTTCCTCGCCATGGACTTCTCAGTGACACAGCTTCCGTCCACACCTTTATCCTATCTTCTCAAACACAAGGTCCAAGTGATCTTGTGTGGGTCTCTTTTTTTCCATCCCCTGGACCTGTCAGGGAGAGGAGTCGAGGCTGGAAGCCAGCCATCCCTCAGGTCTGTCTCTGGTCTCCAAGTGCACATGCTTGAGGGATCCCAGAGCACTTCAGGCCAACACGAATGTTTGCACTGTGGGACCCGCTCCCCGGGCTGGACCATTTGGCATCCCGGACCTCCTCTGCTCTGACAGTAAGCAAAATTCTTCCAATGTTTCCTCTTTTAGTGGAGAACACCTTTCTCTCACCTCCCCAAGAAGGCAAATCTTCATCCTTTGAAGGCACACTGGACTTTCTGCCTCAGCTGAGTGATTCTGAGTCAAGAATGGTTCGCACTCCTCCCAGTGGCCATGGCTAACCAAGCACGGGAGGCCAAGGGGCCACAATCTTGAACAGCACCTGGTCTGAGAGAGTGGACAGGCGGCAAGACTAGGTGGGTTCCCGTAGAGATGCAGCCCCAGGCCTCGCTGAGGGGCTCGTTCCAGACAGGCGGGTAAAGCACTCCGGGCGTGACCCCCACTCTCTCCCGGGAGCAGGGCCAAAGTTGAGAAGGGCTGCTTTGGGGAGGGCTCCTCCACCTGCGCACTGCTGACATTTAAGTGTAGAATGGTCAGCGGCATCCCTGGCCTCTACCCACTAGGTGACAAGATGTCTCCCAACCACTGCAAAATTACCCAGGATAGTGAAGCACGCCAACAGTGCACTCCGTGGAACACACTCGAGGTGGGGCGGCACCAGAGGAAAGGCCGCAGCTGCTGCAGACACAAAGCGCCATCGTGGCATGGATGGTTCTGTGGCTGGGTTCCCCACACCTTGGCATCTTTCAGCCAGATTCAACTGGGCTTTTTTAGGTTACACGTACCCAACCTACAAGGATGTTTTACTCCGTGGTGACTTGAAATTGCACTTAAAATTATGAGACTTCATGGAGCAGAAAACAAAGCATGCCCAACTGTGTGAGCAAACCCCCTACAGCAGTGTGGGTCTCCGGAAGTCACTCTGCAGCCCACGGGGAGAGCTGGGACTATGGAGCCGCTGGGACACCGGTTCTGCAAGCTGCCAGGAAACTGGGTTGCTGGCCTTGGCCGTTCTCCGGTGACCAGGGACTGCCCTGCCCCCCACACCCTGCCTTCCTGTGCTGGGAACAGAGTGGAGGAACCTGCCCATCTTGCTGCTGGTGGCCCAGACACCCAGGCCTACGACAGGCACAGAGTTTTGTTTTTCTTTATTCGTCTACATTCAGCTCAATTCAGATGTACTGCCTGAATGATCCAGACATACAAAAAAACCCCACTCTTTCCCACTGGTTTTTAAAATAAAATCTTCACTTATAAAACTGAAACACTAAAGCATTAAAATACAGAAAGCTCGTTTAACTCACTTCACAAAAGCATTAACAAATGACGTATCCCTTCCGTTACTATTTAAAGACAAACTGAGTTAACACTAACACCAATTGTAAATAGACAGAGGGATACTTAATTGCAAGAACTCAAAAAAAACTCTACTCAGACAAAGTTGTAATGGCAACTAACAAACCACTGAAGACACGGAGTCCCAAACACAGCTAAATATGGGTCACAGGACGGGTCACGGGAGTGACCAGCTGCACCTCACAACACAGCAACGTGGACAGGGTAGGGCGGAAGGGGCCTGGAGAGGCCGGTTGACATGTTAACTGTGATGCATAAAACTGAATCTTACAACGGGGGAGTAAGTGCAGAAGGTACAAATCTTCACCCCTTGGGGGCTTTATCTGTACTGGTAGTTCATGCTGTGGTCTGCGTTTCTGCCGTAGCCCCCCTGTGACGACTGGTAGGAGCTGGGAGGGCCGCTGTAATTCTGGCTGGACCCCGGGGAGCTGTAGTTCGACTGTGACGAGTAGCCTCCTAAGGGAGAGAGGGCTGGGTTAGAGGTGAGAGGCACAGGCCTGCCCCGCAGTCAGAGAGCAGGACGTCAGCCAACACCGGAATTGTGTCTGCCGGGGAGATCGCAGCAGGGCAGCCATGGAAGCTCCACCTTGTTCTGCTAAGTGCCTTTCCAGGGTCACTGGGTCTAGTTGTTCCACGAGCCCTGAGGTGGAACCATCAGCCCTGTGTTTATGAGGGGTGGGGAGCTGCCCAGCCACGACGCATGGGCAGCGGGAGCTGTAACCGGGGGCTGCCTGAGCACAGGCTGAGCTCACCACCCCAAACCAGAGCTCCACGTCAGGCTCTGTTTGGCCCTCACTGTTCTCCGTATTTTTTCCCGTTGGTGCCAACATTTAAGAGTAGGGCAATTTCTGAACGTCTGGCTCCGGAAGAACCCGAAGCTGGAGGTGTGCCTAAGCCCGTGTTCTCACAGGGTCCTGGTGTGCCCGTGTCTCTCACTCCTTGTTCTTACCCCACATGGAAGCCAAGCGGCAGCTGCCACCGGGGCCCCCCTACCTGTGCTGCTATCTGCCCAGGCCAGGCCACGCCCCCTCCTCATGGAATCCGTGTGGCCCCTGCTGGCTCTGAGTTTAAGGCCCCCCATGCTGTGCTGCCTGCTGCCCCAAGCCCACCTTGTTTGCCTTGGTATGAGGAGCCGCCCCCAGAACCTCCGCCGTAGCCCCCGTGTGACCCTGGATTGTAGGACGACCCGCCTGAGCCGTAGCTGTTCCCGCCGCTTCGGCCTCCACTACCACTGTAGTCTGGGGGAAGAGAAGATAACACAGTTAAGGGGCTGTGGCCAAGAATTGCGGCTAGGGCGATCTAGGTTCCTTGTGCGCGGCCTTGGCAGTGGCAGGCGCTCGGCTGAGGTCTGGGCCTT
The DNA here is from genome assembly GCF_009873245.2 of Balaenoptera musculus. Classification (NCBI taxonomy): domain Eukaryota; kingdom Metazoa; phylum Chordata; class Mammalia; order Artiodactyla; family Balaenopteridae; genus Balaenoptera; species Balaenoptera musculus. Next base: position 163,805,728 of record NC_045787.1, read on the forward strand.
GCCCGATCCCCGTCTTGACTGCTGAAATTTGGCACACTCAGTCCAACCACGAAGCGCCAGGGGCCACTGGAGCCCTGTAACGTCATCATGTTCTGAAGCCCAGGTCCATCCTGCCTTCCCACCTGCTCCTCCAACCCAGGCTCCCCAGCAGCCTCCTCCCCTCTCCCACCCAGCCAGGCACCCGAGGCCCACCGCCAGGCCCACGCACAGGCAGCACAGCTTCTTTAAGGTCCCCGGCACGCAGCTGCCCGCTATCCTGCCATGCAGGAGTTCACACCCACGCTTCCCCAGGCCTGCTGGGTCTGTGCACGAGGTGGAAGGACCGGCGGACACAGAAGTAACTCAGGATGTGTTGGGGGCTGTCTCCAGAGCCCATCCCTGGAGGTAACCTCGCAACAGCTGGCCCAGACTCACAGGCTCTATCCACCCTTGGGCCCCAGCCTCAGCCCACAGCCTCCGGGACCTCGGAGAAGGCAACAGGGAGGGACCAGCAAAGACCTGGGCCAGGGGACCCTACTTTCAGGATTTTCCTAACGCCCGCCCTGCAGCCAGCACCACCCGGCTTCCTTCCGGTCCCTCCACCAGAGGTCAGGTTGGGGCAGGGCTGAGCTTCCACCACTCCTTGGGATCTGCTGCTGGCCTGGACCCCTGGCGGCTCTGGAAGCCAACTCACTGAATTTGCTCTCGTAGCTGTAGTCTGATCCGCCCCCGCCTCCGGGGGAGCTGTAGGAGTTTGAATAGGAGGAGTAGTTGCCTTGTCCATGATTATAGCCTTTCTGCTTGCCCTGCGGGGGGCCGTAGTTGCTGTACTGGCCCTGGTTGTAGGACTGCTGCTGGCCTTGGTGGGACTGGTAGCCCGAGCCGTAGGAGGGCTTCTGCTGGCCCCCGTGCGGCTGCTTCTTCCCGGCGTGTTTCGGGGGCACTGGTGAGTTGTAGTTGTCACCTTGGTAGTAGGAACCGTAGCCAGAAGAGCCACCACCGCCCCCGCCGCCGCCACCACCACCGGCATTCCCAGAATGCCCTCCGTTGCTGTAGAACTGACCTAAACAGGAAGGCAGCGGGTCAGGTGGAGGATCGAGAGGCGGGGGAGGGGAAGGAGAGGGAAGGTCACAGCTGTGGGCCCTGAAGGCTGACCCACAAGCCCACTGGCCAGGCCGGGAGAGACGGAAAGAGGCAGGAGAGCGAGGAGCAGCGGCTCCGGTCCTTGAAGCAGCCTGGTATGGGCTGGCCCAGCCTTCAGCCCCACTCACCCATCAGCTGACGACAACAATGGCTCTCTGCCCAAGCAGCGGCACGACAGCAGGCCAGCAGCAGCTTTCGCAGCGGATGTCAACATTACAATGGGATGGGCTCCAAGCGCGGGATGACAATCACGACTAGCTGACTGCTACCCAGATGTCCCCAACGGTGAGAGGAAAAGCAAAGCCCCAAAGAAGCAGCTGGCCCCCGCCACCTCCCCCCTGCTGTGCTGGGAAGAGGCTCTGTAGTCCCAGTCCTGGGTGACCCCAGGAGATGCTCTGTAACGATGCCCCTAAAAGCCAGAGTCGTTCCTGGAAGACCAGCTGGTCCACCTGGGTCTGGGAGGACCGAATGGAGACTTAGCCCAATGATCTGGGGCATCTCCCTGGTGTGACTGCCACAGCCTCGTGGGGGAATGAAACACTACGGCTGGGTTCAGAACACCCAGGTGGGGCCTCAAGCTACTGCCTTGGGTGGCCCCCCCAGAGGGCCCCTCCTTACTCCCAGCACAGCTGCCGGGCGCAGGCAGGACCCAGGGGCAGGACTGACAAGCGTGCAGCCAGACCGCCACATTCTCAGGCCCTGGAGCGGAGAATGTCACGGTGGGTCCCCCCTCTGGTCACGAGGTACAGACCCCGGAAGACAGGTTTGTTAACACAGCCCCACCACTCAGATGGACTGACGGGGCATGGGTCAGCTAAGGAGAGGCGACAGGAAGAGGAAGACAGGTCACGTGGGTGGCTCTCCGACCCAGCCGGGCAATCCCTAGCACTCACACAGGGGCTGCAGAACTCTTGGGCTCCTGGAGCAGGCGGGCCTGGGCGCACCTGTGCTGGCTGGCTGCTGCCCCTGCCACAGACAGCCGGGGCTGGTGCCTGGTGTGGCCACTGTGCCCAGGGTGGGGGGACGGGGAGAGGACGCTCCCCACACACCCCGTCCTTCCTTCCCGTATTTAGCACCAAGGATCTCCTGCCTTTTGAATGGGGGTTAATTCCTTCCACCCGCTGCAGATGTACGCCCCACACCGCTGTGTCTTGGGTGGTTTTGAGAACAATAATTTGGATAGAACTGATCTGCGACATCAGTTAATTTTCTCTAGACCCTTCCACCCACCCCACCCAAAGCCAAAAACACCAAGGAGAAGGACGAGTCCCACAATGCAGGAAAGTAAACGCGCGAAGGCTTCTCAAGGAGGCTGGAGGACGGGAGGTCCCCTGCAGACACCCTCTCGGAAGCCCACCACCTCGGCTGCCCACGACCAGCACTGAGCGCATCCTCGCCCCTCCGCCAGCGTGGGAATGAATGAAGACGCCAAGGACTGAGGGCTTGTTACTTTAACATGTATTGATTAAAAAAAAATAATAATAATAATAAAGGGGAGGGGAAATTTTCAACGTCATTTCAGGATAACTATTTCCTGGTATAAAAAGACATTATTCTCAAACAATAACTTTCTAGGAAAAAAAAAAAATACATCATGCAATCAAAGTTTTAAAAAGTTTCACTGAATGTTTCAAACCCCTGGGAACAAATTATGTAGTAACCATTTTGACCAATTTTTTTGCCTGACTGAATAAACGCAAAATTTTGCAAGTCAACGCAGAGGCAGGCCTTGCTGCAGAGAAGTCTGCTGACCAGAGCCAAAACTATACTCATTCCCAAGAAGGACTCCCGCCAAGAGACGGGGGTCTCATTCAAGAGCCAGAACGCCTCTGTGTGCCTCTGCGCACAAGGGAGAAGCCACACAAGCTCAAGCCTGCACCCTAAGGTAAGAGGGCAGAAGCTTTCCAGGCCTTCTGGAATCTGCCGTGGATGTGCGCCCAGCAGCACAGGCCCTGCTGAGGCTTGGCTCTTCACTGGAGGAATTGTGCTATGTATTAAGCTCTTCCAGCTTGATTATTTTTAAAGCCCCATTAAAAAAAAAAGAAAAGAAAAAAAAAGAAAAGGAAAAGGAAAAAAACCTCTAGAATCCCATGCATTTGCAGGTGTGATTACGACTTGCAAAATTCCACGTTCTCTCTTCCTTAAAGCCTGTCTGTTTCTTGCACTAATAGTGGAAGCACAGTTTTGATACCTTTGAGAGTTCACCTCTAGCTAAAGCAGCCACAGAACATTGCATCCCGGAACAAGAACCCACCAGAGCATTTACAAAAGGTGGAAGAGGTTAACTTCGCACAATATACAATTTCCCAACGTTCCCAACGTTTCACATGCTTATGAAAAAACAAAAGAAAAAAGGCCGGTTGCTCTGGATTCAGATGTGGTGAAATCGTTACTGTCAAAGGCATCAACCAGATTTGGGAATTTGTTAAAAGGTTAAAAATTCATACAAAACCTGCTGTAAATTAAGACAAAGGTAGATTAAAATGCATTATTATCTGTCTCTTAAATAAAGTAATGCTTTCCATAAAAAGCAAAGGTGGGCTTTTGCCTTGATGCTGACCAACGCTGGCTCTAGAATTCTGTGCAATTCTGCACAAAAAACGCATTCTCTGAAAATTGTTTTCCACTTATTGTGAACTTCAATATGACCAAGTTCAAAGGCAAATCACGATAAAAACTGCCATTGTCTTAAATTCTGCAGGCTAAGAGTTTCAGACAAGCTGCGGTGACAAGCCACGGTTGAGAAACCCAGTGAAGCACAGGGCACAGCACGGACACTTTGGGTTTTGGAGTTCGAGAAAATTGGAGTAAAAAGTTGATTTTGTGTGCAATACTTTTAGATGCTCTAGGAAGACCCAAAATCATGATAGCCGTAGCAGTCTGTGAAAAAGTCACCTACAAAAGGGGGAGACAGAGCAGAGAAAAAAAATTAGAATTCTTTTGAAAAATGGCACAGAGCGCCACATTTGAAATTCATGTTTTAGATTTCTCTGCTCCTGTAACCCCCCAATGAAGGCTCCTTCTCAAGACAAGAGCTGTGCACTGTCAGGAAAAGTATATTCACAGGATTGGTGCTTCGCATGGCTTAAAGCAGAGAAATTTAAAATTCTGACTTTTAATGAACTTTCAAGTCACACAAGTGTGTGCATTAACATTTAAAGAGTAAATTACACTTTTGCAGGATGGGGGGTGCTGGAGGACCGCCTGACCTAACCACCGAGAATGGGTGCCAGCTGCCCTGAAGCCTCAGGGAGGCTCCTGCTGCTGGGCCACCCTGCTCTAACTCAGGCCACGGGAGCTAAGCTGCAGCTTCTCCCCAAGCTCAGACAAAGAGAAACACACACTTACTGTAGCCAGCGGTTGCCGAGTTGCCTCCATACCCATAGCTGCCATACCCGGCGCCTGAAAGGGAACAGACAGGGTCACCAGGGCAGGAGGTGGGTCTGCCAGCCCCCCTGCCTCTTCTGGCATCTCAGTTGGCCCCAGGGGTCCCACCCACTCCAGGGAGCAGGCCGGGCCCACTGGGACAGCACAGGACAATGGTCCTCACCAGCATTCATGTAGCCTCCATGGTTGGCGCCACCAAAGCCTCTCCCTCTCCCTCGACCTCGGATGTTCCCTCCTCTTCCCCGTCCTCGGAGATTGGGGGGCGGGGGCACTTCATTGTGCATGGGGCCCCCCATGCCGAACCCAGGGTTATGTGGCTGAACGGGAGAGAAGACAGACGGGTTACATTCGCCTCCCATTCGAATCACCAGAGAATACACGCCAAGGTCGGAGAGCTCCGGGGTGACCGCTCACCTTAGCAGCAAATTTCGGTCCACCTCTCACAGGCACGGGGGCTCTCTTCTTCTTGTTGGCCTCGAGGGCCAGAGGGGCATCGGGGAACAGTTTTTCTAGCGCAGCAAGGGCGGCATATGCTTTGGCCACCTTTTTGTTTGAGCCAGCGCCTTGAAACTTCTGTCCGTCCACCTCGACCTGGGAAGAACACATGCGTGTCTGGGGTGACCCAACACCCCCCTTGGGACGGGGGGGACTCTCCAAAGACTCCAGGCCCCCACAGGAACCGCCCCCAGGACCACTAACCTCCATGACGAAGCGCTTGTCATGGCTACCCCCTGTCTCTGAGATGAGCTCATACTTGAGGCCACGCCTCTTCTCGTTAAGTTCCATAACAGGGTTCTTGCCATGCTTGGTCAGGATCGGCCCCTGCTGTTTTACGTTCTCAGGGAAAACAGAAAAGAAAACCAACAAACTCAGCTAAGGGCTTTCCAGCACGTGGAGGAGGGCAGCCGCCCCTACGTCATGGCTGAGGAGGCCCTCCGCTCCATTTACTCTGCTGTCGCCCTCGCAACTCCTGTCTCCAGAAATCATCTGTGGCCTTCCCAGCAATGGGACCGCCTCCACCCACACCCCATCTACCGGGGAAACGGCACATCCTCGACTGCAGACCACCCCAGTGCAGCCCCAGATGTTGGGTCAACACCAGCAAGGGCCTCTCGGCCATGGCTCAACAGCTCACACCCAACTCCCTCCACAGGCCCCTGGACTGGAAGGTACACACTCTTGGGGTAAGAGAACGAGGACCAGGAACTGTCCTGGTTCACGGGACCCAGGACCGCCTGCTGCTTCCTGCCGGGCACTCCAGCACCCACCCCGTGCTCACCTCGGCAGTGGGATCTGAGGGGAAGGCAGCGCTGGGGGTCGAGACAGCTTCCACCACAGGTGGCGGGGCCACCACGGCTGGCTTCGCCTCTGTCTCCTCAGCTGAGTCTTCCCCCTTGCTGGAGTCTCTGCCTTCGGCACCCGTGGGCAAGCCCATGTCCTGTAACACCTGCAGGAGGGAGACCCAGGCCCCCAGTGAGGGAGGGCTCAACCACGCAGAACCCCTCCCACACCCGGGATCCTGAATCAGAAGCGCCTAGGGTGGCGTCCAGCCAACTGGAGGAGCTTTCCTGTAGCTCCCAAGACCACCTCAATGCCCGGCCACACTAGGGGGCCCTCTGCCCATCAGCCACAGTGATGATGGCGTTCTTGCCACGTGTGACTTGGCTACCATTCGGAAATCTAACCATTTCAGTATGCGCATGCCCTCCTTTAGCCTCGTGCTTAAATGGGACGATGGCTCTAAAGGGGCGCAAGATGAAGGAAGTGGTTTGCTGTCGTACGACGCTGCCGCCGTGCTCACCTTAACGGCCACGTGCAACTTGGCAGTCTTTTTGGAGGGCCCAGAGGCCTCGAATGAGTTGCCGTCTACCTCCACAGACATGGTGAAGATGGGGGCATGAACTGGACCGGTCTGGGAAACCAGTTTGTACTGCAGCCCCGGCTTGAGCTGGTTCAGTCTCATCAGGGCGTTCATCGCTTGGGGAGGCTCTGCTTTCTCCTCTAGAGAGAACACACCAATGTTGCTCTGGAAAGTCAGTCAATTCTGAACCGGGCAGGGGAACCTCTCCTGACTGCGCCCTGATGCACGACGTGGAGGACTGGGCAGGGGACTGGGCGGCCACACGTGCCGAGGCCTTACCTGCCCCACTCCCAGGGGCACACCACACCTGCGGTCACCAGCTGAGGCACCCCACTTGCGTTCCATACCCATGTTGTATTTATTTAACCATTCTTAAAAGGACTTAAGTATCATGTCCGAGAAAGAGAAGGTAAAAGGAAGTATCCCACTGACTTTGGGGTGAACCTTAATTGAAGCCACGTGGAGGGTAAAACAAGGACTATGAATGAATGCTGGTACCTTTCTTCTGAATCTTCTTCTTCTTTTTGCTGGGAGACTTTTCCTCCCCATCTTCCTCCATTGGGCGTTTCATGGGCGTAATGGCGTAGGTGGTACTGGGGGGTATTTGAACTGAAACGAGACAAGGACGGAAGCAGCTGAGACTCCAGTCAGGGGTCTGCTGGGAGCGTGCGATGATACCGCCCGCCTGGGCATGGGCACTGCGCCATGCTTACCTGTGTAGTCCACTGGGTTTTCATTCTTTGGTTTTTTGGGCATCTTCGAAGGCAGGGGGTCCATACCCAGGACCTTATGGAGCTGGCCAAACGCAGCAAGTCGCAGAGCGTGCTGGAGAAGGGGAAGAGGAACCTGACTCAGCCGCCCTGTGTTCCCAGCCAACGTGTGTGCTCTCACTAATGCCTTCTGGAAGGGGTGGGAGCTGAGGGGTTGCTAACGGTCTCCCCTATAACAGTGAGGGGTCCCCCGACAGCCAGGGCCCAGCCTTGCTGTGGGGGAAGGCCAGCCTGTGACCACCCCCCTCGAGAGGATTACAGGAGACCCCAACCTGGGGACTGGTTGCCACACGGAGCCACGTGGTGGGCCTGCGAGGGAAGGACCCCTGGAGCAGTCCGCACAGCAAATACATCTCCCCGCTGAACTCGGTGTCTGAAAACAGCACTCGAGCAGGCCGAGGGGGCAGGCGACAACCACGCGTGGCGCCAGGGGAAAGAAGCAACCCAGATTGGGGCACCCTGTATCAGGCACGATCCCTTGACCTTCAGAATCCCCAGCCTGAGCCTATGAGTCCAGTGGCTACCCTGAGAATACCCAGTAATGGAACTGGAAGCCAGTGATTACAGACTGGGTAAGGGCTCACGTTGGCAATGGCGATGACTATACCTGCGCACTCTGTGTGATATCTTCCCGTTGCTGTCTGTCTAGATGCCCAATAGCATCAGTGGCTTCTTTTTCACAAGGGTCATAAATGCCAGAACCATCTGAAGGCAGGAAACAAGGAAGATATGCAGAGGATTATCTTTTAGCATCTCCGAAGAGTTGTGCTGGCTGAGGGAACCAAGTGCGTTACCCCCCGCGCCCCATCCACACCCAGCTCTGGAAAACACACCGAGCTCGGTGACCCACTCGGCATCCAGCCTGTGAGAGAAATAATCCACATGTATCTCAGAGCGTGGAGCTCGCGTGGGAGTGGGTCACCACTGCCCCGGATCCGCCCTGAGTCACAGCTGCGGAGCCGGCACAGGGCTGGATATGATGGTGCAAGAGGGTAGTCACATGCTTCATCCCTAGGGGGACACGGGGCTGCTGCTGCCCTAACCCGGTCAGGGGACCCGCCAGGAAGTGGCCTCAGGGCCTCAATCCCTGTCCTTTCCCTGCAACTTGCAAAGCACAAGGCCCCAACCTGGCATCACGATGCCTGAAGCCAGGCACTCCAGCACTCTCCGCAGGGCCTCGCCGGCACCCATTGGTCTGTTGGCTGTGCCGATGGACTTCTCACAGAGAAGCTCGAGGGGCTGAAAGGCAAGAGGGACAGTTAGCCAGTGTCCAGGAGGGAGCTGGCTGATGCTGAGGAGCTGTTGTCGTGTGTGTGTGTGTGTGTGTGTGTGTGCGCGTGTGTATGTGCGCGCGCACGCGCGTCGAAGACAGGACACCTAGAGTGGGTCTTAACCAACTTTTCCTTAAAGGACCAGATGTTAAAGGGGCAGCCTGTGTGGGCCAAGAGGCAAAGTTGAAGCTGTTACATAGGTACTTATACTTAAAATGTAGCCATTTAAAAACATAAAAAGCATTCTTAACTACAGATAAACAGGCAACTAGCCAAAATTGGCCTGTGGGCCTCAGTTTGCTGACCCCTGTCCAAGAACAGCTACAAAACCGTCTTCACGGAGTGTAATCCGTCATAGTAAGTGTGCCACCTGGCCGGCCCCTGACTAGGTTGAGCTGTGTACCCTCCATGGGAGTCTGGTCTCGCTCTCATCCCCACCCAGGGTGTGGCACACAGTAGTTGCTCAATGAGCAGCTATGACTGGAGTATCGGCCACACCCACCCTGACGGGCCACTCCAGCCTGTTTACCATTAACATATTCTTGGGATCTGGGAGGTCTCTGCACACATGACCCAGGGTGGCTATAGCTACAAAGGTGCCTTACCCATCCTCTGAGGGGACCCCAGGTGGGAACGCGGGTGCACAGGTCCCTCAGGACCCGGATGACAATGACACACGACTTCAGCCCGTTGGCTCTGGCCTAGAGGAACAAAGCACAGGCTCTTCACACCAAGGCACCTCCCTGAACACAGGCAAACATGAAAAACGCAAGTCTCAGGGTGCTACTTTGTCAAGGGTAAACGGTGAACGTTCACGACCATCAAGTGTGTGGTCGGCAGCGATTTCACCGAGTGGACGAGAATGATGTTACTCTTGGCACAAAGCAGCAGCTACCCACCTACTCAGTCACAAGCCTCCTTTGGGGGTGTCAAATTTGTCTATGCGTGCTCCTTTAGCAACTGCACGCCTGCAGGTGCTAAGTTCAGCACGGTGCTCTTCAATGTTACCGAAACTTTATGGTGAAAATTAGCCAACTTAAAACTTAGGAATTCTCTACCGAAAGACAAATAGAAGAACAAAATGCAAACCTGGAACCACTTGGCGTGTCGGAGGGACGCCAAGGCAGCAAGGCATTTCTGCCTGTCCAGAACGTCCGGGGGATCGTTGACTGATAGCGTTTCTATTCATGGATGGAATAAGAAGACAAGGTACAGTTTGACCAAGGGGTTTCTGTCAGGTGGAAAGGGGATGTGGCAGCTTCCTAAAAGGGCAGCTGAGGCTCCCAGAATCTCAAGTCATCTCCACCCTTGACCAGGGAAGGAGATGCTCAAGTGCATTTAACTCTGCCCCAAGAGGAGATCGTAAAAATCAGAGGCCCCCTCCAAAAAAACAAAAAAACAAGAAACAAAAAACAACAATAAGAAAAACAAAAACAAAAGTGGGAAGTTACTCTAAAAGGAATAATCCCATGGGGGAGGGGGACAGATAGGTGGATCCTATCTTCTAGTAGAGACTATTACCTTGCTTCCTCCCCAGGATCTCCCAATAAATTAGCTATGCTAAAAAAATTCATTAGCAAAAAAAGAAAAACAAAACCAAAAACCAAAAACCAAAAAATAAAAATAGGCGGGGGGGGGGGGGGGAGTAGAAATGCACTCCCTCTCTGCTTCCCACAGGCCTTCCCCTGAGGCGTCTACGGCAAAGGGGACCACCTCCACCCACCAGGTGGGACTGCCCTAGTCCCAGCCCTTGACAGAGAGAGTCCTGTTGGTCAAAGGTCCAGCGTCCCTAAATTGATAAACTAGAAGGGCTCTGGTAGTGAATCAGGTATCGGAACCGAAGGTAATCAAAGAACAGCAACAAGGGCACGGCGTGAGCCTGTGCTGCAGCAAAACCAGAGCGTTTGTCGTTTCCGCCATCTGTGCATCAGGGGTTTGGATAAGGCCTGTCACCTTTACTTTGAGGTGTGAGAGTTGTGACTGAAAAACATCCACCCAGAGATGTATGAGGGGCCCTGGGTGGACTTTGAATCGTGAAAGCATTATCACTGTCTGAGGTTCAAAGACTTGATTTGAAAATCGCTCAATTGTTTAAAACTTTATCCAAAACTCTGCATCAGCTCTTTGCATTTCAATCACTGCAACTGATAAAAGCAGCCAATGGAAGAGGACAAATGAAGAAGCCCTCAGTTCTGCTGCAACACAAGCTGTTTGCACAAGTCCAACGTGATGCTCATGCAGAAACCATCTGGTTGTCTTCCATAATTTAAAAAGCCTATAATCACCAGGGACACGCTTTTCCAAGGCCAGAGACTGACTCAACAGAAAAAAATCACATTTAACACCGATGAGAACATCCAAGGATTAAGACAAACAAAAATGGTGCAATCCTCTAGGAAAAGTGCTACTCACTTTTAGTGCAACCGTTTTGTCAAACTCCCAGGACTGAAACCGAGTGGGAGATGTGATCTCAGAGCAAAAGGTGGTCAAAGCTACACCACTATCCTTTTATCAAAGCAGTCTAAAACTGAATAGCACGTTTGAATCGTGAGGGAACACCAAGTTGCCAGTGTCCTGCTGGCCTTTCTCAGCCTCCCTACCTCCAGCTAATACTTTCTCCATTTCTTCTCTGACAACAGGGGATGTCAGGTGGATGGTCAGGGACAATGGAGGCTCTTTTGTGTTTTTTATCACAATCGCGGCATCGTCGACAGATTGGAGTATTTCGTACTTGTCATCTGTAACAGCCTACAAAAGAAAATGCAACTTTCAAACGCACTTTCCCCCCCAGGGCTATCGACAGTTCTGTTTAGCTCCTGGTTACCACAGCAGACAGGCCAGTTTCTTGGGCTGTGACTGACAGCAGTGCCTTCAGCTAGGGCTCAGGACCTCCCTCCTGCTGGACAGGTCTCTGGCCATCTTCCAGGCACTCCAAGGAGGAGGTGACTACTTAGAGGGGTGATTTTCACGGGAAGCTTTATAATGCCAACGGTAAGAGAGTTTAGGGTCTGGGAGGAGATGAGGGTGTGAATCCTCATTTTGTTGCTTGGCAGTTGTGTAACTTTGGACAAATCACTTCATCTCATCAAGACTGTGGTTTCTAATTTGTAAAATGGACTCAGTGACACGACCGACAGCACGAGGCTGCAGAGGACTTGAACCGGACACTGCATGGAAAGCACAGCACCCAGCACAGAGTGGGCATCCAGCCACCGCTATTTCCACACCAGGCTGAGCAGCTATCACAGAACGTGGGATGATGAAAACTGTGTGCGGTAAAACAGTTTCATCATATGACGCCTATAAAAGCACGTACTTGCTGCAAATGCACGTGTCTATAAGAGGACGTTCACAATTGTGACTTCTGCTTTCTTCTTTATACCAGTTTATATGCCTTGATCAAGAAAACTCGAGCGTTTTTGATTTTTGTCAAGAAAAACAAAGTAAATACCACATTACAGGGAGGACAAAGGCACTATGGAAAACCTAAGTTGACTTTTCTCCACCTCAGCACTATGGACGCTCTGGGCCAGATCACTCTTGGTTGTAGGGCTGTCCTGTGCACTGGAGGACCTCGAGCAACATCTCCAGCCTCTACCTAGGAGATGCCAGTAGCACCCCACTCCTCCTGCTGTGACAACTAAAACTACCTCTAGACTTGCCACATGTCCCCTGGGGTGCAAAATCTGCCCCAGTCAAAAAACACTAAGCTAAATTGATAAAAATATACTTTCTTTGTATCTATCTTTAAATACTCTTTACAAAAATTGTCTTTCCTTTAGAAACATTTACGTCAACTTAATTTTCTTCACTTAATATACTTTTTATAGACAAAGATTAAAATTAACTGACCATTTCAATTCTGACCTCTGTCCTGAATCCCCAGTTGTCAGTCACACGTGACAGTACGTGCCTTCACACGTGACAGAACATACCTTCACACGTGAAAACGAACAGTGTGTCTAAGAAATGAAGTCTTTACTTTCTTCTTTTGCTTATCCTGTCACTAAATCCAGGGTAAATGTGTCCCGAAGAGGCACCGAGTGGCAGTGACACTCAGAGGTTCTGAAGCCCCAGACCTCACCAGCTGGGTATGTGGGGTCAGTTACTGAGCTCCCCACACCTCAGCCACGTCTTCGAAAATACTTAGATAATAAAGCCCTTATATGTATAACTGATTCACTTTGTTATAAAGCAGAAACTAACACACCATTGTAAAGCAATTATACTTCAATAAAGATGTTTAAAAAAATAAAAAATAAAAATAAAGCCCTATCTCAGTCATTATGATGAAATGATAGAGCTCTTCTGGCCTAGAGTCTGGTGTAGTCAATGCTCAAGAAATGCCAGAGGCTATTATTTACGTAATACTTTTGTAATGAGACAAATAAATCGGTTAAAAAAATTTTTTTATGTCCAGCTTTGCGTCAGGGAGGAAGAGTTAACAACTGTGCTACCTATTCATCCACTCACCCGCCCATCCATCACTGGAGTCTGGATGTGAAGGTCATGCCCAGTGCGGCCCAAAAACAGTGCAGCCTTGTGCATGGCAGGCACTGGGCCCTTCTTGGCTGCCAGAGCATCTGGGTGGCTCTGCAGCGTCCTGCCTGTTACCTACAGAAGGTGTGAGCACAGCAGGTGCAAGGCTGGGTTTGGAGCGTGCCTCTTGGCACACAGCGCGGTTGGGCACCTCTTCCCCTGACCACCCTCCAACCCCAGTGGTGGCGGTCACACTCACAGCGAGCTGGATGGCCAGGTTGTCAGCCACCTTGTCCAGGAGGGCGGTCGTGGGCTTCTCCTTACACAGCAGCACCAGCTCCAGGTCCAGGTCCCCCTTGAGCAGCAGGCCCTTTGCCACGAGGCCAACACGCATCACGCCCCTCAGGGTTCTGGTCACGTGCTCTGACTTCTGCTCCCTGAGGAACAGCCCAACACATGCTCAGTGAGATTCCGTCTGGCCAGAACCCAGGGGTCCTGGAAAGGCTGGAGTTTCTTAGAAAAGGAGGTGCTCAACCCTACCCTGGCCAGTCTCCCTAGAAAGGAGAAAGGAAAAAACAAAGCAAACACACAAAAAACCACCCCCCTACAAAACCAACTTACCCGGCCCCTTCTTTGGCCTCGTCCTCTGGGGGCGCATCCATATTCTCGGACTCGGCGTGATCGCCGCTGCCTTTCTCCTGCTCATCGATCCAGTCGGACACAGCTTTGAGAGCCCGCTCCGTGTGGGACACCATGTTCTGGACTGCCTCCAGCTCCTCTTGTGTTGGATAAACGGAAGAATGCTTTGCCATCACATGGCGATCATCATTCACAAAAATTCTCACTGGACGCTGGAAATGTGAAAAATTAGTTAAAAACAATGCAACTTGACGCTTATCTTTTAAGATGTACACCTGAGAATTATGCATATGAAAATAAAACTGTATGAACATATCTGAAAGCCTGAGAAGGACAACCAAACGTAACAGCTGTGCTTTCTCTAGGTGGTGGGAGTATGGGGGCATTTACTTTACACGTTTCTGTATTACTAGAATTGTTACACTATGTACTTGAAAAAAGTCCAATGAAAAATGATTACAGATTCAAATGCTTTGGGGAGGCAAGATAGTGAAGGGGATTAAGAGGAACAAACTATTAAGTATAAAATAAGCAAGTTACAAGGACACAATGAACAGGATGGGGAAGGTAGCCAATATTTTATAAAAACTTTATATGGAATATAATCTACAATAAGTATCAAATTACTGTTGTACACCTGAAACCAATATGATATTGTAAGTCAACTACTTCAATTTACAAAAAAGAATCAAATGCTTTGGGGAAACACTACAAACATTTTTGTACATGAATGAAGAAACAGTATCTATGATTAAGAAAAAAACTTTCTTACCATTTTTACTTCTTTTTCTGTAGTGTCTGGAAATCAAATTTTTGCTTATCTTTTCAAATTGTGACAGATTTCCGTGGTGTTATCAATACTTCAACTATCTATAAGATCAGAAAATCTTTTTAGTTTCACATATTTCATCGATGGATGAATCTTAGCAGTCAGATATTCAGCAGGATGCAAGCGGCGCTGCCTCAGGAAGGAGGTCCGTCCACACAGCAGGACACATCTTTATTTCCAAGTAACCACTAAGCCACGGTACAAACAACTAATTATAAAATTCCATAAAAATGAAAACAGCTGGTTTCTAGAAGGCGCGTCTCACTTCAGGCCCACACTCAGATGATTTTTACTTTTTAAAAAATCCCTTTTCATCATTATCTTTATATAAGTATGCCAATTTTTACAAATAAAAAATAAACCTTATAACAAGCCTCCAGAAAATGGTACAGGCGAAAATGTTCAGCAAAATCTTGGTATTTGGAGAAAAAAAGAGAGGGAAAGAAAAAAAAAAAAAAAGAGGGAAAGAGCTCTGGTCCTTGAGGGTAATGGAAGGAAAGCAGGAAACAGAGGGGCTCAAAAGGCTTCTGTAAACTGGAGAGGCAAGAACCTTGTGAAACGTCAGGTGGATGTGGCCACCGCAGCACGTGGACACACCTGTGGGTTCAATTCTGGAGTGGTTGAGACAACTGAAATACACAACAGAAGTCTTCAAGACAAACGTAGCTATAATTACAATTTTGGACTCTAAATAACATGCTGACTACAACCTACTCAATTCCCACTCTATGCAAACAGTCTGGTCCACACTGAAATCTTCCAAATGAGTAAACAACCAAAAAAACCCCATCAGCTTAATAGGCAACAGATGAATCCACCCATTCCCTCCAGCCACATAACAGCTAGCCCCTTCGATCCACACCAGTTACCAGCCAGAGCAGCAGGTTCATCTCGGAAACGCACCCCCTTCAAGGATAAACTCCGACATGACTAGCCAGAACAAGAATTTCCCACAATGCTTCAGGACTACCTAGCAATCTCATCGAAAACTTAAGGGTTCCAAAGTAGAACTTGAAAATCTAAGCGTGGAATGACAGGCGATGCCCCTGCAGAGCCAGGCAAAAGGACAGGTGGCGTCAAATGCTTCTTGACATGGGAGGGAGGGAAGGGAAGAGTGGAGGACCAGTCCCTGGGCTCAGCTCCTGGCTGTGCCTGGGCCCTTGGTAGTCACCAAGTGGAAGCTTCTGCAAAGATGTGGGCCTGAAACTTTGCCAGCTGGGCCACTACCTGTGTGGCCTTGAAGTTTCATTGGAGTTTCCTTCTAACCTGCAACATGAATCTACTCCTCTACCTCTTCAAGGGAACTGTGAAAATTAAATGAGTTGACCTATGGAAAGCATGGAGCACACATCCCACAGACCCGCAAAAACAGCACCAACATCTGCTACACAAGATGTACATCACTGGCTGTTGTAGGGGCAGAGCACATGCAAAAGCACATCCTGTATTAAGGAATAATTGTTCATTCAGTTAGGAACGAATGATATTATGGTTGTGTTTGAAAAGAACGTCTTTGGGGCTTCCCTGGTGGCGCAGTAGTTAAGAATCCATCTGCCACTGCAGGGGACACAGGTTCGATCCCTGGTCCGGGAAGATCCCACATGCCGCGGAGCATCTAAGCCCGTGTGCCACAACTACTGAGCCTGCACTCGAGAGCCCGCGAGCCACAACTACTGAAGCCTGCGCGCCTAGAGCCCGTGCTCCGCAACAAGAGAAGCCACTGCGATGAGAAGCCCGCGCACCGCAACGAAGAGTAGCCTCTGCTTGCCGCAACTAAAGCCCGTGCGCAGCAACGAAGACCCAACGCAGCCAAAATAAATAAATAAAATACCTTATTAAAAAAAAAAAAAGACAAGAATGTCTTTATCTGTTAGGTACATATTTAAGATAAATTTATGGCTTAAACTACATGCCTGGTATTTGCTCTAAAATACTCCAGTGAGGTGGGGAGTGGAGAAGGGAAAAGGATAAACCAACACTGGAAAATGCTGATACCTGCTGAAGATAAGGATGGGTATACTGGGATCATTTGTGCATGTTTGAAAATTTCCATAATAATTTTTGTTTTTTTTTTTTAAGTGAGTAGTAAACAAGAATTCTTACAAAAGTGCCACCATGGCAGGTAATCTAAAATTTAAAGCAAAGCTCAGAAAACCAATTCTAAACTGACAAGAGGCAGGCCATCAGAAATCACAGCTGATTGGTGAGGAGTCCATGTTAAACAGCCACCAGTCCTGGCCATATCTATACTGAAACTTCATCAATCTGATAATGAAGGATGATGTTTAAAACTGTATTTACTTATTCAAAAGTATTCAGCATGCACCTCCCCTGTGCCAGGCCCTGAGCCAGATGCTGGGACAGCGATGAACACAGCACGCAAGTCCCCCATTCCTGTGGACCTGGCCAGCGAGTGTACCTTAAAGGAGAAACGCCTTCCCTCCAAATCCAACATGGTGCCCGGAGCCAATGCATCACTGTACACTTACCATCTCTTCATCTTACATTCTTCCTCCACCACAGATATCAAATATAGAGACTTGAAAATAACAGAGCTTAAACTGAGATCCCAGGTGACTAAGACTTTTTTATTCAGGGTTTTGTAGGACTGATATTGTCTAAAATCTTCTAAAGGGAGCTCCTGGAAGAAATGGTTGATTTGGCACCTCATGCACAACTATGGTGGGTGAGCCTGGGTCACACTGCAGTGTCAGAAAGCAAGGAAATATGCACAGATTACTGCAGGCTTGTCCAAAGGACAAATGAGCTGACCTGTAGGACTTCCACTGGCTACATTTGGGGCAACTATCAAAAAAGAAAAAGGAAAAAAAAAGCTTCCACCCAGATGAAGTTCTCGAACTCAGCAAAACAGCCAAAACTCATCAGCGGTTGCCTCTGGGGGATGGTGGCAGGAAACACCTGGGAAGGGGTCCTGGAAACCTTCTGGGGTGATGGTCATGGTCTACATCTTGGTAGTATTGGTGGGGACATGCACTGGTCAAAATCCATTGAATTGGATATTCAAGATCTGTACATTTACTTCAAAAGAAAAAAAATGTAAATAAATACTGGACTCTAGTTAATATTTAGAGGAAAGACTACAACCTTCTGCTACTTTGAAAAGCATCGTAAAGATACGTTGTTAATTATATTTCAATAAAATGAAGTGGACTGAAAGAGGAAAAGAACAGAGAGATGAAGAGAGATGTGAAACACAACTGAAGTCAGATGTCAATGGCAGATGGGACTTCCCTGGTGGCTCAGTGGTTAAGAATCCGTCTGCCAATGCAGGGGGACACAGGTTCGAGCCCTGGTCTGGGAAGATCCCACATGCCGCGGAGCAACTAAGCCTGTGCGCCACAGCTACTGAGCCTGCGCTCTAGAGCCCTCGAGCCACAACTACTTAGCCCGCATGCCCCAACTACTGAAGCCCGTACAACTAGAGCCCATGCTCTGCAACGAGAAGCCCGCGCACCACAACGAAGAGTAGCCCCCGCTCGCAGCCACGAAGACCCAACGCAGCCAAAAATAAATAAATAAAATTAAATGAAACATTAAAAAAAAAAGATATTCACTGTGTAAAACATCAGCCCATCACAAGCCCTCAAGGACATTTGTGCGCCCCCAAATGCTCCTGTCTTCAGCAAACGTCCCGCAGCGAGGTTTCCATCTGCTGTCTTCACTGCCAAAACTCGGAGCATGGCTGTGGCCTCTGCTCCAGCAGGCTGCCTCACTTGAGAGGCAGGCCCAAGAAGGGACCCCTAAAGGCTCACTGGGCTGTGGCTAACTCTGATCACCACCCTTGGCCCATCTGCGATCCTTTCATCCCCTGGCCCTCCTCCCTCAGGCCAGGCCTTAGTGGCGATGGCTTTTGATTCAGGGGGACAAAGTGAGTAAGAGTACTTATTCTGTGAACTAAAGCAAACACGTAAAAACTGAAGTCGGGAATTCCCGGGTGGTTCAGTGGTTAGGATTCTGTACTCTCAATGCCGAGGGTATGAGCTCAGTCCCTGGTTGGGGAACTGAGATCCCACAATCTGCGCAGCAAAGCCAAAAATAAATAAATAATAAAAACTGGAGTCAATACTTCTTTGCAGGGCAACAAAACCAGCCTTACTTGCCTCTGTGTAAGCCTAGATCTGTCACCCAAATCAGCCTCTTGGAAGCCAGCTGCTCCAGTCTTGAATACCAGAGAGTCCACCTCATTTAACCTCCTTTTCAAGATTTTGAGGAATACCGCTGGCAAGAAACCCACAATACCCACCTATACATGCAACACTCCACTGCCCCCTGCCAATATAACTTTAAACCCAAGCCTTGAAAGGCTCACAGAGCTGCTCCTGCAACCTCATTCAGGATTCAAACCAGGCCCAACTGAAGCCTGATATTTACCAGCCCAGCCTCTCTGAAAAGAAGTCCAAGAAAAGAACGAGTGAAGAGCGAAGAATCAGGATCTTAAACAACCTCTGTGTGGTTTTGGGATGTTCTAACATGCAGGGATCAGGTTCCTTTCTTTTGTTCTCAGAACCAGCCCACCCAGAGCATGCAGAGTTATAGAAGTTTAAACCACAGCATGCGGTGAGATGACCATCTCTCTGACCTCTCACTAACTGGAGTATGCCGTTCATGACCACTTGCCGTTGGGAAAAAAACGTTCCCAAGTCAGCATGTGTGGATCAACACATGTCTGTAGAATGAATGAACAGGTGTAGTGACAACACCCCAACAGGTATGGCCCCACCTATCTTCCAGAGTAAATTCCCCCATCCAGGGTACTTCACAAAACCTTAGAGGCCCAGTCACTCCTGGAATGGTCCCAAACTGGATGCTCCTCTTAAAGAGACCTAAATAGGCTTTAAAAGGTACAGGACCCAATGCTGGTTCCCTGACCTCTGGAGATATAATCCTATCCTGGACCGCGAAGTGAAATAATACACACATACAACTTGTAAGTGACTCCTTAAACTTTTACAGATTCACATCATCGAGGATATATGGAAAATAATTTTAACAAAGCAACCCAGCCAGAAGACGCCAATCTAAAATCTGATTATGGATGCCACTCTGAGAAATTTTTCAATTCAAGACATATCTTAAGCCCAGTGCAATGGTTCCCAGTTCTGTCCCCAACAGTGTTTTTACTGGTCCATAGGGAGGTATAAAGTTAGGAATAAAGATGTTCACAAATATTTTCAATTTAAAGGACTGTCCTTGGGAATTCCCTGGTGGCGCAGTGGTTAAGAATCCGCCTGCCAGCACAGGGGACATGGGTTCTAGCCCTGGTCCAGAAAGATCCCACATGCCGCGGAGCACCTAAGCCCGTGCGCCACAACTACTGAGCCCATGTGCCACAACTACTGAAGCCCGCGTGCCTAGAGCCTGTGCTCCACAACAAGAGAAGCCACTGCAATGAGAAGCCTGCGCACCGCAATGAAGAGCAGCCCCCGCTCGCCACAACTAGAGAAAGCCCGCGTGCAGCAAACAAGACCCAACAAAGCCAAAAATAAAATTAACTGAAGAAAGGACTGTCCTTTACTCTAAACTTATTTTCTTCCTATATGTTCAGTATTAAAACATCCTTTTTTCTTATGAAAAGGTGGAGATGAAGTATGTTAACTAATTAAAAAGATATTGTAACTGGCAAATGCAGGATGTTTCCTAAATTGCTTCTGGAACTATAACTGGTCTGTGAGACCCAGGCCTCCAGGCCCAATGACACCGTGAAACAGCCACAGGTCTCAGAAACAGAAGCCCCAGGTTTGTGCCCACCTGGGCTTTCCAACCTGGCCACTATGGAACCTCCAACAAATCACTTTATCTTTTCAGAGCTGGGTCAAAAATGAGATTAAAACACTACCTACACCTCAGAGCCGCAAACAGTAAGGATTAAAGGTGACAAGGTGGGAAAATGCTCTATCAGCTGTAGAACTACAAATGCAATGTACTGAAGGAGTAATTTCAGCTACTCTTGGCTGAACCAACAGAAATACTTTAACATCTGCCTGTGAAAAAAACAATATTACAGCAAAAAGGTTTAACGTGACTCCAAGTGGGAATTATTAAACTCTTTTAGCAACATGCCCTTCAGGCAGCAAGGGGGGGGAAGGGAAGCCAGCTTAGAAATCCTTGAGGGGGGAGGGGCAGGCAGAGGCAACCGTCCCGTGTTCCCATGGGAAAGCCTCAGATTTTTTTTTTTTTTTTTTAATTTATTTTATTTTATTTTTGGCTGTGTTGGGTCTTCGTTGCTGCACGAGGGCTTTCTCTAGTTGCAGAGAGCAGGGGTTCTTCGTTTCGGTGCACGGGCTTCTCACTGCGGTGAATTCTCTTTGTTGTGGAGCACAGGCTCTAGGCCCACGGGCTTCACTAGCTTGTGGCACGTGGGCTCAGTAATTGTGATGCACGGGCTTCATTGCTCCACAGCATGTGGGATCTTCCCGGACCAGGGATTGAACCCGAGTGCCCTGCATTGGCAAGCGGATTTTTAACCACTGAGCCACCAGGGAAATACCCAGGTTTTTTAAAAACTAGTTTCTAGTTAAGAAAAAAAACAAAAAAATGACTGTCTCTCAAAGGATGTTAAATATTAACATACAAACTAAATTATTTTAGTGGGTAAGAGTTTCTTTTTCAAATGAAACTTTTTAATTTTGAGATATTGGAGCTTCTCATGCAGCTGTAAGAAATAACAGAGAGATCCCCCCTGCACTCTACCCAGTTTCCCCCAATGGCAACATCTTGCAAACTCTAGAACAATATCACAACCGCAATCAGATACAGACTGCTGCGGTCACAAGGATCCCTCCTGTTGCCCTTTATAGTCACATTCACCTTCCAACTGTCCCCCCTCCCCAATGCCTAACCCCTAGCAACCACTAATCCTTTTAAGGTTTCTGTAATTTTAGCATTCCAAGAATGTTATATTAATGGAATTGTAAAGCATACAACTTTTCAGGATTGGCTTGTCTCTTTCAGCGTAACTGCCTCAAGATTCATCCAAGTTGTGTGTGTATTGACAGTTTGTTCTTTATTATTGCTAACTAGTATTCCATGATAAGGATGTACCATAGTTTAACCATTCACCCATTAAAGGACATCTGGGTGGGTTCTAGTTCTTGACTGTTATAAATAAATATTAAGAGCCACTATGAGCCATGGGGCCGGGCTTATTTCCATATTAGGGAAATTTAGACTGTTTTTTTTGAATTATGAATACACAGTAAGAATTATTAACCTGCAAAAGCTCTGAATGTACCACTGAAAAGAAAAGCAAGCCTAACTTGCCACATTCATCCTTTACACACACACACCACACACTCAGATAAAAGAAAGAAATCAGTTCAAAGGCAAGCAGCACAAAAGCAAGTGGCCTAGCAGATTATCCCAGTAAGACCTTATCCTTGAGCTTGAACCACAATCCTAATGGAAATCATATGAATGGCTGTTTCAAGGAAAATTACCATGAACCTCAAATTGCCAATAGCACCTCTTCTCATTAATCACCTAAGATTAAAAAAATAATCTGGAACAAATTTACAGACTCTAAAAAGGACACACATTCAACTTTGTAAATGATCCTTTGTGATCTTATATGGACAAGAAAATATCCCTTGGACAGTAAACTCATTTTATTGTTAAAACTAGAGCCACGTTTTCAACTTCTTCATTATGTGGACATTCAATGAGAAGAGAAAAAAATTAAATTTCAACTGGACATCATTTCACAAAACATCTGAAAACAGCTGATGTTAAAAGTCTGAATGAAGGACTTCCCTGGTGGTCCAGTGGCTAAGACTTTGCACTCCCAACGCAGGGGGGCCCAGGTTCGATCCCTGGTCGGGGAACTAGATCCCAAATGCTGCAACTAAGACCCAATATAACCAAATAAATAAATATTAAAAAAAAAAGTCTGACTGAATTTCCAATTGCTATTTATAATAGTATCACCTAAAAAGTGATGTCTAGGAAAAATCCCACAGAGATTTAATAGAACATAACAATGGCAAAGAACAATTTCTTTTAGAAAGTCAGCACACTGACAAGCCTCCCCAACAAATATATGCCTACCCTGCTTTCATTATTATTTCTGTAACACTGTTAACACCACAGAGGCAGCACCGACTTACCCTAAATAACAAAGTAGGAGGGAAACTAGTGGCTTCAGACAAAATTGTCAAATGCTGCAGCAGAAGACTAAAGTCCGCCTCATCTCTTCAGGGCCGCAACCCCATTTCACTAACCAACAGTGTGTAGGCTCCCGTCAAACCACTATTTGACTCTCATTCCGAACCCTGCCACTGGAAAAAGAAATCAAATCTTTCTGGCCCAGGACTTTGCTAAAATCAAATATAATGTATAATAATATATAGAGGGACTTCCCTGGTGGTGCAGTGGTTAAGAATCCGCTTGCCAATGCAAGGGACACAGGTTCGAACCCTGGTCCGGGAAGATCCCACATGCTGCAGAGCAACTAAGCCCGTGTGCCACAACTACTGAGCCTGCACTCTAGACCCCACGAGCCACAACTACTGAAGCCCACGCACGTAGAGCCTGTGCTCCGCCAACAAGAAAAGCCACTGAAATGAGAAGCCCGTGCACCGCAACGAAGAGTAGCCCCCGCCTGCTGCAACTAGAGAAAGCCCGCACGCAGCAACGAAGACCCAACACAGCCATAAATTAATTAATTAATTAAAATAATAACAACAATACCCAGAGCCTAAAAATCCTAACTCCTGAGAATATTCGATCAAAGCAACATGCAAATCAAATATCACCATTTTGTGGGCCATACCTGCTAATACTAGATGGTGACACCTTACACATCTTTCAAGACTGCACAAGGTTAAGCAACTTAATGACAAAACGTAGCAGGAGAGCAAGTCCAAGTTTCCAGGGGAAAGGAATCATTCCTCTGAGATGTAAAAGGTGAAATCAGGAGGAACTGGGGAGAAAGATGAGAAAGGTAAATAAGAGGGAGCCGCCTCAGCCCAAAGAAAATTTCTAAAGCCTTTTTCAAAAGTGAGCACACAGGGCTTCCCTCGTGGCGCAGTAGTTAAAAATCCGCCTGCCCATGCAGGGGACACGAGTTCGAGCCCTGGTCGGGGAAGATTCCCACATGCCGCGGAGCAACTAAGCCCGTGCGCCACAACTACTGAGCCTGCGCTCTAGAGCCCATGCGCCACAACTACCGAAACTCGCACGCCTAGAGCCCGTGCTCCGCAACAAGAGAAGCCACTGCAATGAGAAGCCCGCACACTGCAACGAAGAGTAGTCCCTGCTCGCCGCAACTAAAAGAAAGCCCACATGCAGCAAGGACCCAGACAAAAATAAATAATTTTTAAAAAGTGAGCACATTTCCAACTCCCACATCCTGCTGAAGCCTACAAGTGCTGCCTATGTTTAACCAAAGAGAAGAGGCTTATAGACTTGTAAAAGGCTCTTTCCTCATCAGCAACTCCACCTGTCCCTACCTGGCAAACTTAACGAGGAGAACATGAGCACCATATTTGTGACATCAAAATATTAACAGCCAGTGGACTTCCCTGATGGCGCAGTGGTTAAGAATCCATCTGCTAATTCAGGGGACACGGGTTCGAGCCCTGGTCTGGGAAGATCCCACATGCTGCGGAGCAACTAAGCCCGTGCGCCACAACCACTGAGCCTGTGCGCTATGGCCCGCGAGCCACAGCTACTGAAGCCAGCGCACCTAGAGCCCGTGCTCCGCGATGAGAAGCTACAGCAATGAGAAGCCTGCGTGCCGCAATGAAGAGCAGCCCCCACTCGACGCAACTAGAGAAAGCCTGCGCGCAGCAACGAAGACCCAACGCAGCCAAAAATAAATAAATAAAAAACCCAAAGTGTTCTCCTTAAACTGAGGAAAAAAAAAAGATATTAACAGCCAGGACTCCCCTGGTGGCACAGTGGTTAAGAATCCGCCTGCCAATGCAGGGGACATGGGTTCGAGCCCTGGTCTGGGAAGATCCCACATGCCGCGGAGCAGCTAAGCCCGTGTGCCACAGCTCTGAACCTGCGCTCTAGAGCCCGTGAGCCACAACTACTGAAGCCCATGCGCCTAGAGCGTGTGCTCAAGAAAAGCCACCACAATGAGAAGCCCGCGCACCACAATGAAGAGTAGCCGCCGATCACCGCAACTAGAGGAAGCCCGCGCACTGCAATGAAGACCCAACGCAGACAAAAAAATAAATAAAATTAAAAATACATAATATATATGTACATTAGCAGCCACTCCTGCCAATATTTTTTTGTTTGTTTTGACAAGAAAAAAATTTAAGAAAAATAAGAGACAACCTTAGATTCCTCACTCCCAGGAATATGGGCATCTCCTCGAGTACAATGGAAGGAGTTAAAGGAATTTTTACCTACAGGCACTGGACAAGTTCAATCAGGAAAAAATAAAGAAAAACTGCAAATGATTAGGCACCACTCCACTCCAGAAACAGGGAGATTCCCAGGCTGGCCCAAGCTTCAGCAGGGTAGGGAGACCCTGATAAATCAGTGCCCAGTGCTAGCAAGGCCAAGCCTGGCACTAACTGCCTGCCTCCAATCAATTCAGACAACGCTAGGGTCTGCAGAGATTCTATTCACAAATCCCAGGGACCAGGAGCTGTCCACAAGGCCAAGAGACAGCTCAGGGGTAAAGACCCCAGGACTAGTGACAGGGATAGTAGCATCTGCCAGTGCCCTGGGGCCTTTTCCCCCCCATTCCAGCTGTGAATGAGCCTCTGGTTCCCACATTTCATGCACAGTCTGAGCGGCTGCTGTAGCTACATCCCATGAGACCACACACAAAGCACAGTGGCAGCACTGTGAGCAATCCGTGGAGATTCCAGACCACAAATACCTGAGAAAAAGAGCCTAAAGTCGTAAATTTCAGTCCTAACTTCGGGTGACACCTTGTGTTTTCCCATGGACTCCAAATATGCCAACCAGACCACTCATTTTAAAGACATCACAGTCCTCAGCAATCATAAAAAGATTCAGAATCACTGAAATGTCTGAGTCTGGAAAAGGTTAACCAATGCTTCCTTGCTGATCGATCAGGTCCCCTAGGCAGAACGCCAAGCAACTTTCAAACAGTTTTGGAAATGTTGAGAAGAGATGGCTTACTCTCCCTAGGTTTAGACAGTGAACTCGGGGAGAGCACGCTGATCACTGTACACCCCAAATAATTCTCCCAGGCGGAGTATTACCCGGGACAGAACCTCAAGAGCAACCCCAAGAATCTGTCACTCAACTACTTGAGAAAATAAGGTAGAAAAGGGAAAGGGTTTCAAGCTCTCATCCTTGGGTCCCAATCTTGCAGGACACTCAAATATCGCACCAGATCACAGTTTTGGGGGAGAATGAATGCCAAGTCCTAAGCAATCTGGAGAAAAATTCAACATCAATGAAACACCTGAATTAAAAAGAAAAAAAGCTTAAACCCTCCGCCAAATCTGGCTCCTGATCTGGGGGAGGCCTAGGTAGCCAGAGATTTGGGAACCCCATGAAGCCTCCTTTGCAGTCCAAATAATGACAGGGTTCCAAGGAGGGGGTCTGCCTCTCTGCCCCACGTAAGAACAAAGGAGGCGACGTTTCCCGCCTCGGGAACCTGCGACCCTCCTGGAACTCGGGGCGGGACTGGGACAAAGAGGAGGACAGATGGGAAGGGGGGTCGCCCCCGCAGCGCGGGTCAGGATGCTCCCGGCCGGAGGGGGGTGTGTGCTGCCGGCACGTGCGCGCGTGCGCGCGTAGCGCCACAACAGACAAAGCCCGGCTCGGGGGAGGCGGCGGCCGGGGGCCCGGTGCGCGCGCACCCCCCGCGAGAGGCGCCGCCGCCGGCCGAGGGGCCGCGAGGGGGGGCGGATGCGCGCGCACCGGGCCCTCGCCGCCGCCATTTTGTTTCCTCGGCACAATGGGGGAGAGTAACGGCCGAGCGCGGGAGCAAGGCTGGCAAGAAAGGAATGAGCCAGGCGCCAGAGGGAGAGGACCGGGCGGAAACGGGGAGCGCGGGGCGCCTCAGGCCTTGTCACCGCCACTCTTCAGCCGAGCCCGCGCTGAGTGGGAGGACGGGCGGGGGGAGGGGGAGAGGCGGGAGCGGGCCCGGCCGCCGCCACATTGACTCTTACCTTGTCCGCGTCCCCTTCTCCGACCGCAGCCGCCGCCCTCCTGCCAGAGCCCGCCGGGGTCTCGCCCCAAAAGCCACGCGGTGCGCACCGGGCTGCTGAGTCCAACTGCAATGGCGAGAAGAGGAGGAGGAGCCGGAGCCGGGGCCGAGGGCGAGCAGGCGGACGCGCGCCGGGGAGGTGCGGGGCCACGTGACCGGTCGGAGCCCCGCCCCTTCGCCGCCGCGTTGCCGCTCGACGCAGGCCCAGCCGGAGAGGAAGGGAGGGACAAAGAGAGAGAAGGAGGCGGGCCCTAGTCACGTGACAGAACCGTAGGCGTTACGTGGCGTCGGAACGTTTCCCTCCCCTTTCCACGCCTCTACTTGATCATGTGACAGTGGCAAATTCAGCGTTCTCCTTGGTCACGTGACAAGGACCTTGGCGCCTTCCCGTTGTCGTATTGGTAGGCCTGCGTCATGTGACAACATCGCGGCTCTTTTTTTCAATGGCGGTTTTTGAGAGGCCATTACCACGTGAGGCAGGGCGAGCGGCTGAGTCTCTCTCTGCGGCTACTAGTTCACGCGCCTGCGCGGACGCCATCTTACACTCGTTGAAGTACGTTGGCGGAAACGGGTCTTAGAAGCTTGCGCGTGAGCGTACTCATAGTGGCTTGTTCTCTGTAGAGGAGGTTCGGCCTCCAATCGAGGGATTCCCGCGGAACTTCCTCCCCACTGTGCGCATCTCCTGCGAGAGGCAGAGCAGACTCGAGGTGCGTGTGCGAGGAACGGGCGGGCCGAGCTCTTCGCTGCTGCCCTGGGACTGGTGCCAGCGCGCGCCCGGGGTCTTTGGTGTTAAAACTTTATCCGGTGTAGCGCCCAGCCGGATTGCCTAGCTTCTGAAGGGCAGAACCGAGTCGGTCGGGATCTTCCAGTCGTCCATTCACAGATGGAGAAACTGACGCCCGATCCAGAAAAAGACCCAACTGGAGACTTAACGGTCTTTGGTGGGAGAGCTGGGGCTGCGACAGAGATGCTCGGCCAACCACTTCTCAGGGTTCATAAGTAAAGCTACCGGGGACCGAGCGCCTTTTGTTTACAAGCCTGGTGTCGTTGAATCCTCCCGAGCGCTTCGTGAGATCCCCGATGTACAACCTATGCATAAACTAAACCCCACTCACCTCCAGTGTCGGGATCAAGTTGGCTCTCGACAGGCGTCGTTGTTAGGCAGGTTGTCGTGTGCGAGTCTGTGATTCAGACACTGCCGAGATTTGGAGCAAGGAGTAGTTCAGAAGGTTTCCTTCCTAAAGAAGGCGAGAAGTCGTTCAAAACTTAAGGCCTAATAACGGATTTTCTTTGCAAAAACGTAGGGATGGTGCAGCTAATTTGTTAAGAATGCAAGATCCAGGGTCGCCCTAGGTTTGAGTCTCCCGGTGTGACCAAGAATAGTGCGCCTCCCTGAGCCTCCGTTTTGTTATCTACAAAATGGTGATGATTTCTTAAAAGCACCTGGCACAATTCTTTGCGCAGAACAAATGCCCCAAAATGATAGTTGTTATTAACAAGATAAGGTGTAAAAATGTGATTACAGAATGAGTGCATGCTGTACCTATCACTTTTCATTTTTGTTTACACTTAGATCTTGAACCAATAATCTATTCATATGATATAAATAAAATGTCAAATGTGCAAAACGATGTGAGAAAACAAAGTCAGTTTGTCTCCTCCAGACACCCTCCTTTTTGGCAACCATTGTGAAGTTTTTTTTGTGTATCTCTCCAGAGATGTTTTAGTTCCAGAGATGCTTAATTATGTTTTTATTAGAGTTTTTCTCGTAAATAATAGACGCTCTGCATCTTGCTTTTTTTTCCCCGACTTGGAGATCGTTCTTTAAATAAAGCTTGAGATTGAAAAAAGTTTTGGTTAAATTAATGGGGCAGTATTCAGACAAAATTAGCTAAGATAAATTTAGATTGTTCAAGGTCACCATGACAATAAAGGTGATAACTTGGCTTTAACACTGAGTTAGAGATCAGCTATTCCTCTGCGTGACACTTGAGGGAAGAGGCTCAGAGGTGGGGCAAGCTGACTAAGCTAATAGCGCTACCAAGTGGCAGAACAAGGAAGGTTTCTAGTTTTCTGATTGGCAAGCCCATAGACCTTTCTTGGGAGGGACCCAAGGTTACGTTTTTTTTTTTTCTGGCTGCGCCACGCAGCTTGCAGTATCTTAGTTCCGTGACCAGGGAGCGAAACTGGGCCCACATCAGTGAAAGCGCTGAGTCCTAACCACTGGACTGCCACGGAATTCCCAAGGTTACATTTCTGAAGAACTGGCTTTTGCGGATCTCATTCCTCTAAGGTAGCCCTTACCAAATTCCTTTGATATATGGGCAGATAAGATCATGATTACAGGCCAAGGCTCCATGGAGGAGCCCAGGATGGACTTGAAGAGTTTTTGAACCTCAAAGGGTTGCTGGGGTGGCTGGCATGGAGTGAATGCTAAAGAAACAGTTGTGGTTGTGATTGTTACCTATTGGACTGGTGCCCCGTCCAACCAGATTCTTTCTGGTTCTGGACGTGGTCCATTAAAGTGCAGGTGAGGGGATGAGAAAACCAGAACTCCCTTAAGAGTGTATTCCCGTGGACCCACCTGTACGCCATCCACCAGGAGCTGTTGGGTAAGAGGTTTTCAGCCCGACCTTCCTTGTCCATGTTCTCTCCATACAAGATGGAGACCCAAGATGTCATCTGCCCTCTCGTCCCTACACCTCCACCCTGACCCAGTCTCCCACCGTTGCCTTTCCATTACTCCATGGTTAGCAAGCCCCTGTATGCATAACAATTCTCTCACCTCCTTGCCTTAGCTGACCCCTGCCCACTGTCGTCTGGCTTTACCTTCTGCTGTCTCCATTACACCCACTCCCTCATTAGCTGAAGAGTGAGGTCTGTCCCTCTCCTCTTGCAGGCCCTTGATCTAAACAGGTTCTGCCATCCTCTGGGACTTTAGTGTCTTCATGAACATCCTCTCCATTCCTTGCCTTCCTCAACTTCAGAGATTTCTCCTACTTCAGCCCCCCAACCCCAAAGTCCCCTGATCACACCCAAGAACTCCGCTTGAAAGTTTTTTGAACCACACCTGCTGCTTTCCCACCCTCTCAGTAGAGTGAACATAGGTTGACCGCCGTGCTTTGGGGAACCACCCCGCTCCTTTGCTCAGTCTGTAGTTCAGTTGTTGGGTCCCCACTGCTGGACTCTGAAACTAGCCCCATGGCCTGGCTACAATGATTGGCTTAGCAGTAACTGACCAAAGTCGGGCTAGTCAGAGCCAGTGAGCACCAGCCTTGGGATTTGGGGGTAAAAGAAGCCTTTATTTCTCTGATCTTGAAGCCAAGAAAGTACAAGGTGTGGTTGGGGGACAGGGAGTGTTTGACAGAGAATGAAACTGACCTGGAAGAAAGCCGAGCCAAAAGATGGGGCAAGAAAACATTATGGTGTTTCCTCCAAAACTTAAACATAGAATTAACATGTCATCCAGCAATTCCACTTTTTTTTTTTTTTTTTTTTTTTTTTTTGCAATTCCACTTTTTATCTTTTTTTTTTTTTTGGCCGTGCCACAAGGTATGTGAGATCTTAGTTTCCCGACCGGGGATCAAACTTGCACCCCTGGCATTGGAAGCATGGAGTCTTAACCACTGGACTGCCAGGGAAGTCCTGGCAATTCCACTTCTGAGTATATACCCAAAAGAAATGAAAGCAGGGACTTGACATACTTGTACACCCATGTTTGTAGCAGCATTAATAGGCAAAAGGTAGAAGCAACTCAAATGTCCATGGATGGATGAATGGATGGATAAACAAAATGTGGTCCATCCATACAGTGGAATATTATTCAGCCTTAAGAGGAAAGGAAATTCTGACACATGCTACAACAGGGATGAACCTTGAGGACATTTTGTTAAGTGAAGTAAACCAGTCACAAAAGGACAAATACTGCATGAGTCCACTCATTTGAGTCCCTAGAGGAGTCAAGTCCATAGACACAGAGTAGGATGGCGGGTGCCAGGGCCGGGGGAGGGGAATGGGGAGTTAGTGTCTGATGAGGACAGAGTTTCAGTTTGAGAAGACGAAAAAGGTCTGGAGATGCCTGGTGGTTGCCCAACAATGTGAATGTGCCTAATGCCACTGAACTGCACACTTTAAAATGGTTATGGTGGTAAATTTAACGTGTATTTTACGACAGTGTTTTGTTTTTTTGGCTGTGTTGGGTCTTCGTTGCTGCGTGTCGGCTTTCTCTAGTTGTAGTGAGCGGGGGCTACTCTTCATTGCGGTCCGCGGGCTTCTCATTGCGGTGGCTTCTCTTGTTGCAGAGCACAGGCTCTAGGTGCGCGGGCTCAGTAGTTGTGGCGCACGGGCTTAGTTGCTCCGTGGCGTGTGGGATCTTCCCGGACCACGGATCGATCCCATGTCCCCTGCATTGGCAGGCGGATTCTTAACCACTGCACCACCAGGGAAGTTCCAACACAGTTCTTCTTCAGTCCCTTATATCTACTACATGAAGTGCATGGCTGAGTGCACTCAGAATGGCTAGTACATGGGTCACCCACCGCTGTGCCCAAATCAGGCCAACCTCACAGATAAGTAATATAATATTTACCCAATCCTAAGTGTAGAGCTTGGTAAATTTTTACATAGCGTACATCTGTGTAACTACCACCCCAGTCAAGACAAGGAACATTGTCACCACCCCAGGAAGTTACCTCCTGCCCTTCCCAGCCAATTGCCAGGCCTTTTCTTACATCACCAGGGTGAACATTACCTGTTCTAGAATGTTACAGAATTGGAAGACATCTTTGTGTCTGTCCCTTGCCTGGGCCACTTTTGAGTTTTCTGCCAGCTTGTAACTGGCCCGCACATCTGTACCTCCTTTCTAAAAGGGCAGCGGTCCTCTCCCCCTGGCCTGGCCTCGTCCTGGCTCATTCTAGATCCATACCTCTCCGAGAGGTAAACTGCAGCAGTGAATGCCGGCCACCAGAGCTAGTAACTTACAGACTGTCTCTGGAGGCAGAGGAGCTGGCCTTAGAGGCCGTGCAGCTGGGAGCAGCTGCTGGGACCCAGTGAGAAAAACCATCCCACGGGCCTGTCCTCATGGAGCTGACCTAGAAAGGGAGGAAGGCAATAAACAATGAGCGAAGTATGTAAGATGTCCATAGTGGCAAGTGCAGTGGCGAAAGTAAAGCTGGGGGGTGCAGGGCCAGAGTGGGTGCAATTTTAAGTCAGATGGTGTGCAGAAAAGCCCTTACAGGGAGCCAGAGGACCTAGGCCAAGCGGATTGCTGGGTAGAGAGTCTTCCAGGCAGAGGGAACGGCCAGTGCAAAGTCCCAGAGGTTGTCTGTGCTTGTGGAAGGAGCAGCGAGGAGGAGGCCCGAGGGGCTGGAACGGGGCCAGAGAGGGAGGAGGGGAAGAAGCGCCATCCAGGAAAGGGCGAAGAGGTCCTATAGGGCCCCCTGGACCCACATGGAGACAGTGGCTTTCACTCTGGGTGCCTTGAACTCCATAGGAGGGTTTTGTTTTTGTTTGGTTTGGTTTTTTTTATTGGAGTATAGTTGATTTACAATGTTGTGTCAGTTTCAGGTGTACAGCGAAGTGAATCACACATATACATATATCCACTCTTTCTTCTTTTTTTTTTTTTTTTTTTTAGATTCTTTTCCCATATAGGCCATTACAGAGTATTGAGTAGAGTTCCCTGTGCTATACAGCAGGTTCTTATTAGCTACATAGGAGGGTCTTGAGCAGCGGAGAGAGGAGAGATAGGATCCATCCTGCATCTCTCCCTTGCCCATACCCTCAAGTCCCTGCTCCTCTCCATTAGCCCCAACTAAATCTAGCTTTCCACCTGCACCTCGTACCCCGGTGAGTTTGGGGGGAAAAAAGAAACTCCCACAACCCTCATAACATTCCTTGTTCACATGGTGCTCTCCCGCACGCAAAGATGATTTCTCACACCTTCATTCTTCTCACAGCTTCTGCCATCTCCCCACGCTCCGCTCTCAGCTGATGACCTTCCTGCTTATTTCAAGAGCAAACAGTTGCTCCCATGCATATTCTTCCACCACTAAAGCCATGAGCACTTGTGCCCACATCCCTGCCTTCCCCCAGCTCCGGATGTCCCTCTCTGGCTCTCCTCAAGTCCACTTTTTCTCCTCCTCTCCCCAGGGCTCAGACTGGCCTCTGTCTAGGGCAGGTAGTCTCAGCCAGCCCTGGGGACTTGAAAGACCATCCAAAACACTGAGCACTCCTGATGGCATGCCTCCAGCCTGAAATTCTCCTCTGTGGTCCAGATCCACCCATGCAAACATCTATGTGACAGCTTCCCTTGGAGGTGTTGTGTTCAGTGGGTCCAAAATCAACCTACCTGGGACTTCCCTGGCGGTCCAGTGGTTAAGACTCCACGCTTCCAATGCAGGGGGTGTGGGTTCAATCCCTGGTTGAGGAACTAAGATCTCACATGCTGCGTGGTGCAGCTAAAAAAAACAAAAACATGGGACTTCCCTGGTGGCTCAGTGGTTAAGAATCCGCCTGCCAATGCAGGGGACACGGGTTCGAGCCCTGGTCCGGGAAGATCCCACATGCCATGGAGCAACAAAGCCTGTGTGCCACAACTACTGAGCCTGCGCTCTAGAGCCCGTGAGCCACAGCCATTGAGCCCACGTGCCAGAACTACTGAAGCCTGCGTGCCTAGAGCCTGTGCTCCTCAACAAGTGAAGCCACTGCAATGAGAAGCCCGTGCACCACAACGAAGAGTAGCCCCCGCTCGCCACAACTAAAGAAAGCTGGTGTGCAACAACAAAGACCCAACGCAGCCAAAAATAAATAAATAAATAAATTAAAAAAACAAAAAACAAAAAACAAAAACAAAACAAAAAACCCAACCTACCTACCCAGATCCCTTCGGGTCCACTTTATCATTTCTCTGCACCCTTGCCAGGGCTTTGTGTGGTTTTGCACCACCGCCTGTACCTGCAACTCTCCTTCAGAGAACTACCCCTGGACTCTGGACCACGTTGCCAATGCACCTTTGCTAGCACACTCAGAGAAATCAGAAGTGCCTGGGAGCTTACCTTCCCCTGGGGCCACCTTTAATCAATGACTTACCAGGGCAGGCTGTAAGTCAACCTCCAGAGCTCCCTGGCAATCAGGCGACATGTGCCCTCTGCAGGACTCTGCCTGGGCTTGCCTCCACTCAGTGCTGTGCTTCCTCCTGCTGCTTTGGCTCTTTTCTTTTTTTCTTAAATATTTATTTATTTATCTGGCTGCGCCAGGTCTTAGTTGAGGCACGCGGGATATTTGTTGCTGCGTGCCGGATCTTTTAGTTGCGGCATGCAGGCTCTATCTAGTTCCCTAACCAGGGGATCGAACCCAGGCCCGCTGCATTGGGAGCGCGGAGTCTTAACCACTGGACCACCAGGGAAGTCCCAGCTCCTTTCTTTCACGTTCCACGTGTAATCAATCAGGTCAGCTCCTCTTCAGATTATATCCAAAATCTGCACACTTTTTATCACCAAGACACATCAGAATGTGTGCTGGGACTAGAGCAGTAGCCCCCTCTTTGGTCTCCCTGCTTCTACTTTTGCTAACACTGGGCACTTTGCAGGTCAGGCACTGTGCTAAACCCTTTACATTCATTCAGCTGTTTCATGCCTCTATACTGAGTGCCTGCTCTCTCCCAGGCACTCTGCCCAGCCCTGGGATAAAGTCTCAATACTAAAGAATAGGCAAGATCTGACATTCTGGGTGGGGAGGCTGACAATTAGCAAGTGAAAATACAAAGAAGTAATTGCAGACTGTGACAAGTGCCATGAGGAAAAGAAACAGGGTGATGTGGTCATCACTAAGAGAGGCCAACTTTTTTTTTTTTAATTAATTTATTTTTGGCTGCGCTGGTCTTCATTGCTGCATGCGGGCTTTCTCTAGTTGCGGCGAGCAGGGACTACTCTTCGCTGCGGTGCGCGGGCTTCTCATTGCGGTGGCTTCTCTTGTCGCGGAGCATGGGCTCTAGGCGCGCATTTCCGTAGTTGTGGCTTGCGGGCTCTAGAGCGCAGGCTCAGTAGGTGTGGCGCACGGGCTTAGTTGCTCCGCGGTATGTGGGATCCTGCCAGACCAGGGCTCGAACCCGTGACCCCTGCATTGGCAGGTGGATTCTTAACCTTCTTAACTACTGCGCCACCAGGGAAGTCCCAAGGCCAACTTTTGATGAGCAGGGAAGGCTTCCTGGAGGTAACCGCTGAGCTGAAAGCAGGAGGATGAGGAGCTAGCTATAGAAAGAGCCAGGTGGAGAGCATTTCAGGCACAAGCCCTGGGGCCAGGGTGTCTGGATGAGTCAGCAAGAGGGTGTTAATGTGGTGGATGGGGCAGGGCCTTGTGGGCTGCCATGAGGACTTTGGCTTTCACTCAGTAAAAGAGAGCCATGGAGGGTTCTTGAGCAGAGGAGGGGTGTGAACTCACTCGGGTGTTAGCAGGCGCCCTTCCGCACCTGTAGGGGAAACAGTGAAGGAGCGGGGACGGATGAGTTGATAATGAAGGCTGGGAGCTGAAAATATGGGGAGAAGTGAGGTTTAGGAGCTGTTTTGGAGGCGGGGTTAACAGGAGCTGGGGGGTAAGAAAGGAACAAACCTACAAGATCGAAATGAACAAGGAAACCCAAAGAACATCTGTACAGAATAGCGGGTGAGGGCTTTGGAGACCTGACCTTCTCAGCCCCTTTCCTGCTGGGGTCACCTTCAGACACGTCGCCCAACTTACCTGCCTTAATTAATGAATGGCGACAGTACATAAGCAGATGAGAAGTACTCCAAAAATGGTAGTTATTTAAGAAAAAATTCTGGAGGCAGGAATGTAGGAGGGAGAAAGGCACTTAACATGGTGGAGCAGTTGGCCCAGAGGTGACAGTAAGCGAGCTGGCACCAAGGGGGCAGTAGCGAGCTTCCAGGTTAGCAGGGTCGGGCAGCTTGGCAGGTCTGAAGCCCTTTAGACTAGACTATGGTGCACAGGTGCCCGGCCAGGGACAAAGCAGGCCTGGGGGCACATGTCCAGGCTGTGTGCTGAGGAGGTAGGCAGGTCACTGCCACCTTCTGGAGTCCGAGGTTCAGAGCCTAATAAGGGGTATTTGTTCAGGAGAAACCTGAGCCGCCTGCATGGTGGAATTCAGGCGGAGGCCAGCAGACAGAGGCTTCCTGCCCTCCCTCCTTCTCCCTGGGGAGAGTAGCCCCAGATCAGAGGATCCCAGGGCGGTTGAAGCTGGGGTTCCCCCTACCAGCCTCCCACTCCCCCCCACAAACACTCCAGGCTCGGGCTCTGTACAATAGGCACTTTATTAGTGGTTGGAATGCAGTTACAAGTAGGGGTGTACGGACAGAATGGGGGAGGGGGCGGCAGGCACTGGAGACAGAAACCCCAGGCTGGGATTTCTCCAGATCCCGGATTGGGATCCTGGATTGGATTGGGGGGGTGGGGCGCCCTTGGGATATGGCGAAGCGGGAACCAGCACACCCGTTCCCCCCGAGTTCAACAAATTTGGCAAAAGGATCCTCAAGGCAAGGTGACTGGGCGGGGGGGGGGTCCCCCCATTTGCCCAGAGCATCTGCCCATCTCCCCACTTCCTCTGAAATCATCCCTTGGGTGGATTCAGTTTCTTTTCTCTCTTACAAAGAGAGCTGTGTCAATAACTGGCAGAGAAGGGCGGCTGGGGGCGGCGGGATTCGGCCCA
The DNA here is from genome assembly GCF_009873245.2 of Balaenoptera musculus. Lineage (NCBI taxonomy): Eukaryota > Metazoa > Chordata > Mammalia > Artiodactyla > Balaenopteridae > Balaenoptera > Balaenoptera musculus. The sequence goes on from NC_045787.1 coordinate 163,841,949, forward strand.
CCCTGCCAGCCAGCCGGTTTCCATTAAGCTGCTATTAGCGACCTCCTCCCCCCTGTTCCACACCAGCTTGATCCCAGCCTCCCTCCCTGGACAGCCTGCCTTCCGTGCCAGGAGACACCCCTACCTGGCACACACACCCCCACCCCAGCCATACCCGAGGAGGGGACATCGGAAAGCATTTCTCAGTGGCCCCATCTCAGCCGTGATGACAGACAGAAAAAAAGCTAACAGACCCTTTAACGCATGTCCAGGTTAAAAAAATAATAATAAATGCCTGCCGCAGCCGGTAGCCAGTTGTTCAGCCCCGGAAAAGGGTCCTGGCATCCTGGCCGGAGCAGACGCAAGTGAAAGGTGGCCTTCCTGTGGCCACCGCTGCTGCAGACACAAACGCTGTCCTGTCATGAGAGGGGGACAGGAAGCGGAGGGCAGCCCGCAGAGGGCCCTTGCATGTCAGACATCAAGAAGCCTCGCTGGGCTTCTCATCCGGGCCAGTGGGGGCCGGAGAGACTCATTGCACAGTCTTGGGGAGTGGGGGGCGGCCGTGAAAACACAGACTGGCCCTTGGCATAGGGAGGAGATCCCACAAATCCTCCAGGCTCCCAGAAACTGGTGGTAACTGGATGATGGGGAGGGGCAGGAAGGGGGCGGCAGTGATAGGACTTCAGGTCAGCCCGATGGGCTGGGGGTTCTGACCCAGCTGCCGGGCACCCATTGTGAGACTTCCCGGGATGGGGGGTAGGAGGGCGGGGCCTTTAGGACTCCACTGGCTTCTTGTTGGTCTTGTTCAAAAGCTTCTTGAGGGTGAGAGACATGAAGTAAGGCCTCTCTGCGGTGCCATCGTTCCTCTCCAGGTCCTCCACTGCGGAGAGAGAGGCCCCAGAGCAGGTGGCATGAGGGGAGCCCACGGCAGGGGCCTCAGGGGACAGGGTTGGCGGACAGGGGCCACAGAGAAGCCTCAGAGGGTTGGTTAGGAAGCAAGACATGCTGGGACTGGAGGGGGCGGACGGGAGCAGGCTGGGAACTCAACACACACACACCCCCCCACACACACGCTCCCCACTCCCAGGCCAGGAAGCCCCGTGTGCACCCCCATCTACAGGGAGGAAACAAGGAGGCCTGCGTGGCCTCCAAGCCAGCCTCCCTCTCTACTCCTCGACTTCGCCCCGCTTCCCCTCCTCCTCCGCACTCCCCTTCAACAGGATGTCTCTCAGCTCGGGCGACATGAAGTAGGGTCGCTCCTGAGAGCCGTCATTCCTTTCCAGGTCCTCACCTGGGCTCCCCCCAGGAACCAGCAGGGGGGAAATGGGGGTGGTCAGGAAGGGAAGGAAAGAGGGAGGCAGGGAAGAACAGGGAAGCCAGCAGGCATGGAGGAGAGGAAGAGAAAAGAGAAAACAAAACAAAAAAACACAGACAGATGGAGAGACCAGAGTTAGTGGCAGCCACCAATCCCGCCCGCCCCGCAACAAAGCCGGAAACTCCGAAGCTGAGGGCCCAGGGGCACAGAGTGTTCCAGTTGCAGCCTGGACCAGGGGACAACAGGATGGAGAAGCTCTGAGTGCAGGGGGAAGCTGAGAGGGGGCGCGCCGGGGCCCTAGGGTGAGGGACAGCCAGACCCTAGGGGAGGCTGCGGGCACTGGGTTGGCATGTGTACCCCCATCGGAGGGAGATGTTCTGCCCAGAGGGGAGAAGGGAGTCAGGGCCCAGGAAGGGTGGGGATGAGGGGTTACTCACAGAAACAGAGGAACAGTGTGTCCACACACATGCCATAGACACTGAAGAAGCCGTGGGCAATCAGGTAGGAGCCGATGATCACCGTCTAGGCAAGGAGAGACAAGCTGTTTCCACCTCAGCTTCTGCCCAGGGCAACCCCCCACTCACCACCATGTCCCTCCCCAGCTGGGGTTATGGCATTTCCCCGCTGATAAGCCCTTCCTCTGGACCGCCCTGGTGGCGCAGTGGTTAAGAATCTGCGTGCCAATGCAGGGGACACGGGTTCGATCCCTGGTCCAGGAAGATCTCACATGCCTTGGAGCAACTGAGCCTGCGTGCCACAACTACTGAGCCCACGCACCACAACTACTGAGCCCGCGTGCCACAACTACTGAAGCCTGCGCACCCTAGAGCCCGTGCTCCGCAACAAGAGAAGCCACCGCAATGAGAAGCCCGCGCACCACAACGAAGAGTAGCCCCCACTCGCCGCAACTAGAGAAAGCCCGCACGCAGCAAAAAAGACCCAGTGCAGCCAAAAAAAAAAAAAAAGCCCCTCCTCTTAGTCGTTCCTCTGGCTGCAATTTTATGCATCTTCAGGGCAAGACAGGTTTAATGCTCACAACCCTACTAGACTGTGTCTATCCCGTTTATAACTCTATCCCCAGTTGGGACTTCCCTGGTAGTCCAGCGGTTAAGACTGTGCACTTCCACTGCAGGGGATGCGGGTTCGATCCCTGGTCACGGAACTAAGATCCCGCATGCCGTGAGGTGCGGCCAAAAAAATAAATAATTTTAAAAATTTTTGTTAATTTAAAAATAACTATATCCCCAGCAATCTGGAAATTCACGGGGCCTTGGTAGGTACCTGATAAGCATTTATTGACTGAAGTGAGCAGACTTCAGAGAGATTACATAACTTGCCCAGAGTCACTCAGAACTAGCAAATAAAGAACTAAGATAAAAATCGAGGTCACATATACGCACTAATGTGTATAAAATAGATAACTAATAAGAACCTGCTGTATAAAAAATAAATAAAATAAAATTCAAAAAAAAAAAAATCGAGGTCCCTGGGTGCCAAGGCCTGCACTCAGATACTGGACTGCTCTTAGGGTGATGACCTAACCCCTCCACGGCTCCGTCTCCTCCCTGCCCTTATCTCCATCTCCTCGCCACTTCACTCCCTCCACACCAGCCACACTGATTTGCTCACTGTTTCTGGCATAGTCCTGCCTCAGGGCTTCCGTACTTGATGCCTCTGCCTGGATGTTGCCTGCATCTCCTTCAGATCTTAGGTGTGACGTCATTTCCACGGGGAAGCCCCCTGGACTCCCACACCTGCCCACATCCTCCACCACAAGCTCTAACAATTGGCTCCCTGTAATTCTGCCCTGTGGCACGTACAGGTTTGCAAGCATGCATCCAATGCGGATCATCATTTGTTAATGTCGATTTACTCCTAAACTGTAAGGCCCTTTTCTTTTTTCTGGCTGCGCGGCATGTGGGATCTTAGTTCCCCGACCAGGGATCGAACCCGTGCCCCCTGCAGTGGAAAAGCAGAGTCCTAACTGCTAGACCACCAGGGAAGTCCCAAACTGTAAGGCCTTTAAAGGTCATGCCTGGAACGTGGTCGGTACTTAATGTTTGTGTCCCGAATTAACTACTCCCTACCTCTGACCCCCATCCACATCTGTCTAGTCAAAGGAGGCTAGTCCCAACATCTTCTCCCCAACCCCTGTCTGTCCCCAAAAGTTCATACCAGTATAGGGACCCAGTAATAATTGAGGGGTGGTGCTGTGTCCTGCACGATCCTGATTCGGTGGGTGAAGAAGAAGAAAGCCAGGATCCCTGGAGAGGGGGAAGAAACCGGGCTGGTTGAGGGTTCTGGGTAAAGGAAATAGCCCCCCTCAAGAAGACCCCAGAGAAGAAGACAGTTATCAGAGAAGACGTGGGGGCCCGACAGCAGCTCACAAGTGGCCCCCAACAGGCTCCCGCAGCTGGACAGGCTCGGTGAGCAGCACTCACCCACACTACCCACGATCAGAAGTTTGCCCAACAGGAAGAGGAAGTCAGTAACTTTGTCCAGGACAGCCACCCTGCAGGGGACAGTAGTAAACAGGCGTGAATGCTGGCTCAGGGCCTGGGGGAAGAGGGAGGTGGCCAGAGGACGGTGTTTTCCCTGACCTGATGATGTTTCTCATGAGCAGGAAGAAGGCGTTTCTGGCTGAGGTGCAGAAGTTGGTGCCGTAGATGGCAATCTGGAGGGAGGTGGGAGGGATGGATCAGGCCCAGTGGGTGGGGAATGAGGGCTCCTCCACCCAGCAGGAGCTGGTGGGTTACTGCTTGGTCCCAGGCTTACTCACCATGATGTAGGCATTCCTGTTGAGGAATCTGATGAATTTCTCCAGGCACCAGAAGCAACATTTGAGACAGGTCATGAGGAACTTTGCAAACTTGTTCTCTGCAGCTGGTAGATGAGGGAGAGATGCAGAGGTGAGAGGAGACCCCACTCGGCCTGGTAGGAGCCCCCTACCTCCTTGTTACACACACTTGCCATAGTCCAGGACCCTTAGAGCCCACCTTCTCAAAGAGATGGGGAGAGGAGACTTGATCCAGGACCTCAGGCCCACCCCATAAAACGGGCGTTCAGCCCAGCCTCCAAGACAAGAAGCAGTGACAACCCACACTGCTATCCTGGCCCCGCCTCCAGGGCAGAAGCCAATCCTTGATGCCTCCTTGGCTCCACCCCGAAGTACAACCAATCCCAGCCCAACCCTCTCGTCAGGAACCAATGGTGGCCCAGGCCTCTCGTTCCCGCCCCCTCAGCAGTAAGAACACCCAGTGGGCTCTTTCAGCCACCCCCTCCATCACAGGAACCAATCACTCAAGACCCTCAGCCCCACCCTTTCCCCACCATAGGCAGAAACCAATCTCTGTCCCACCACCTTAGCCCCACCCCCCCACAGGAACCAATCCTAACCTGCCCCTTAGCACCCCCCCCCCAACCTCGGGAGTTACTGCCAACCCTCTGTGGGCCATACCTTTCAGGCGCTGATCCAAGTACTCGAGTATCACTCGGATGATCTGCACGATGGCCAGAATGAGGGAGCCGAAGGCCAGAGAGCCTGTGTGATACCTTTGGGCCGAGGGAGTGGTCAGTGGTCCAGCCAGGCCTCTTCCACTCCATCTCACCCCTACCCCCAGCCCACCGGGGGCCCCACCTGAGCGCCCGGCCGAAGGCAGAGAAGAGCGGGAAGGCAGGCAGGTTATCCGGCTTGTTCAGGGCCCAGTAGTAGGAGGCGAAGGCCCCAGCTAGCGTGACCTGGCCCAGCGCCAGCACGAAGTTGGCCAGCCAGAAGAACATGAAGGCATTGAAGATCTGCAGGCCCAGCAGGGCCCGGTGGTAAGTCGACTCACCACCGTAGAAGGCGAACTGGCAGTGGGCTCCAGGGCACAGGCGGGATTCATTGGAGGAGGGGAAGGTCTGCGGGAGGGATGCAGAACCTGGTCACATCATAGGGGCTAGGGGTTCAGAGTGGGCTCTGGGCATCAGGTCAGACCTGTCAGGTAGACCACGAGATGGGACAGGAGTCACGGGGAACAGAGTTAAGTCAAGGAATTGGGGGTTTAGGATAGGGGTTTTCAAAAGGGCTTCTAGAAACAAGATTAGGGATCATCATCCCAATGGGTGTCAGAGAGGCAGGATAAGCTCTCTTGGGGATCAATGGAGTGGCCATGTGGACAGATCACAAGTGGCAGAGATCAGTATGAGGACCACAGAAGGCAGGTTAGGGGCTTGTGAAAGGCAAGGACGGGGCTCTAAAGGAAGGACTGACCGTCACTGGGTTAAGAGAGGGGTGTCGGGGCAGGAAATGAAGTCAAGGCGGAGGGGGAGGTGGGTAGATCAGCACTTAGGGGGTGGGGGGAGTAGGTGCCAGGCTGGATCTCTTCCTCTCCATGCCACCCACATCTGGCACAGGACATACAGCAGGCACCACATGTTTGCTGAATGGTCCCCAAGTGGGGATGAGAGGCCTTCAGATCGACTGTGGGCTGCTAGGGAAATAGCCACCCCCCAACTTCCGGACACCCACCTCAGGGTTGCAGGTTTTTCCAGCAACTGAGCAAGCGGTGTCATTGAAGATCTTATAGACAGCTTCGTTGGAAGTGGACAGAAAGCTAGAGGCTCATTAAGGAACCCAACGTCTGGGATTAGGGACCCACAGGGGCATGTGGAAAAGAATCCATTCCCACACCAGGTTCAGGCTTTGCCCCCAAGATGTAGGTCACCTCCAGGCAAGTGTGGCACTTAGCCCCCAGCCCCGGGGTCAGAGATCAGGGTCTGATGGTGGATACATAGCAGTGCTAGCCCAGTAGGCGATGCAAAGGCACAGCAGGAAGAAGGTGACCAGTGGGTACAGCAAGGAGCACATCACGTATCCCACAGCCCTGGGAGGAGTAGAAACACAGACATCAAGGCCCGAGCAGCCCTGGGACCACCCCAGCCTGACCCCCTGGCACCCCGGCACCCACCTGCTGGCTTCTTTAATGAGTGCAATGGCGATGAGAATTCTCTTCCGCAGAAAGATGAGCAGTAAGATGATAATAACCTCGAGGACGCTCAGAATGATCACTGCGGGGGGGACAGAGAGTGATCAAGTCCGCCACCTGCCTGGGCTCCCCACTCCCACCCAGGCCTCACTGAATGGGGAGCTGGGACTCACTGAAGGCCATCCAGGTCTGCCGCAAGTGCAGGTACACGCGGAGGTCCGTATGGAAGCCAAGGTCCACCAGGGAGATGTCAGAGCCGGCCTCGCCACGCAGTCGAGCGTACTCCATGTAGCAATGAAATATTCCTGCGTGGGGAACCACCGTGCTACGACTGACCTCAGCCCTCCGACGGCTCCCCCAACATTACAAAGCATGTACAACCACACCCATGTAACAGAAACAAAAACCAAGGCTGAGAGGGGCTGCCATCGCTTGCTGCTGCCTCAGGGCCTTTACTTGCTGTTCCTGCTGCCTGGTTCAGTCTCTCCCCAACTGGATCATCACATCTTCTCGTCCCTGCTCAAATGTCACCTTCTCATGAGACCTTCTGGGATCTCTTCCCCCATTTAGAATCATACCCTCTTACATTCCAATTTCTTATCCCCCTTCACAGCTTTGACATCCCAGAGGTTTTCTGGTTTGTTTCTTGCCCATCTTGCCCATACCCTCTGGAATATAAGGTCCACAAAAGTAAGGATCTGTCATGTTTTATTCACTGCTGTAAGCCCAGGACCTAGAAGACTGCCCAGAACATAGTAGTCATTCAGTACATGACGGATGAATGAATGAGTGAATAGATGCCAGGATGCTGTGTGGCCTGACGCTTTCCTGACCCCTCTGCCATCTTGTAACAATGATTCATGGGTGGGGAGGCAGGACACGGGTGCTAACATACAGTGGGGTAGCATTAGGGATTTTCACCATTCCCCTTAGCTCTGGTAGAAGAAAGTTATAGAGTACAGATAAAGTACAAAAAGCTAGTCACCAAAACTGCCAGCACCCAGCTAGAAACCACTATTAATGAATATTTTGGGAATTCCCTGGCAGTCCACTGGTTAGGATTCCACACTTCCACTGCAGGAGGCATGGGTTCAATCCCTGGTCAGGGAACTAAGATCCCGCGTGCTGCGCGGCATGGCCAAAATAAAAAAAAAAAATTTTTTTTAAATGAATATTTTAACATCTGTGTCTCCAGTGTAGGTTGCACATCCAGCATCTTTCCTCCTGGAAAGTTTAAATGAATAAACAGAACATGAAGCACTGGCTTCCGAGCACTGCCTCTGAGTTCCACAGGCCTCAGGCCCTCCCGCATCTCATCCGCAGACTGTCTTCTTCTCATTAAATCTCATAACTAATAAATACTAATTATCCCCAATTTATAGAGAAGGAAATTGAGGCATGGGGAGGTTGAGTCACTTGCCCAAGGTCACAGAGCAAGGAATTGGCAGAGCCAGCATTTGAACCCTGGGCTTTCTGGTGCCAGAGCATGTGGCCTTAACCACTGTGCAAAATGGTATACTTTAGAATGAATTTGCTGTTGATGAAATACAGATCCAGTCCTGCTTGGGAAGATTATGATTTAATGGTTGTTTCCAAGTATCTGCTCTCATAAACAATGTTGAGATGAATATCTTCACAAATATTCCAGATAAAAGATGGAGGATGTCTGATGGCTCAGGAGAAGTTTTGTTTTGTTTTTTTTTTCGGCTGTGCCACAGGGCTTGGAGGATCTTAGTTCTCCAACCAGGGATCAGACCCAGGCCCCATCAGTGGAAGCGCCAAGTCCTAACCACTGGACCACCAGGGACTTTCCTCAAGAGAAGATTCTTGATGGGCCAATGACAGCTCAAAGGGCATAGGCATTTTGCAGACTGTGGGGAGGGGAGGACACAGGGAGGGAGAGACGTACCGTAGCCTAGGACCAAAATCACCATGACGATCATCACCCAGACCATAATGCCAGCCAAGAAGCGGAGCAGGACAATGAACAGGAGGCTCAATACCATAGCGATGGCCAGGCCTCTGGGGGATAAAATGGGTACATGAGCGGACCCCATCCCCTCGCCAGTCTCAGACAGGGCAGCCCAATGAGGGCTACCTTCCCTCTCAACTTACATGATAATCCAGTACCAGGAGACTGTGTAATCTTCAAATATCCGCATGGCCAGCTGCCGGGCCTCCAGGACTCCATTGGCCTTCCTGGGGGAAGGCAGACAAGGCTTTAGGTCGGACCCCGCTCCCTGACTGGGCCAGCCCCAGGGGATGCCCTGTCCCACCCAGGAAAATGCGATGCCAGCATGGTGGGTCATGGTCCTCACTTGGCGCCTTCCACCAGCTCTGTGATGTTTTTCCGAGAGCCATGCCCATCCTCATAGGTTGTCTCGTTGCCCACCATGAGGACCCCCTTGTGGCTGTGGATGGCTGGGAAGCACCGCCGGGCCACTGCACAGAGCGGGGGATAGGACCAGTCAGGCTGAGCCCCTGAAACCTCCCCACGCCCCTCCCAAGCTCACGGGACCCCAGACTCACGGGGTTTGCTGGGGGTGAGGACGGCGGGGCAGTCGCCATCTCGGAGGACCTCGGCCACACCCTGCCAAGAGACAGGGAGGGGGTCAATCCTGCGGGCCAGCACTCTCGACCTGCCCCTGCCTGGGCAGTTATCTGCTTACCTTGTTGTTCTGGAAGCCAGGCACACAGAACTTCTTGTAGTACTCAAAGTCCTGGGATCTGCGAGCGTTCAGGTAGGTGAGGTAACGGTCAGGACATTTCTCCACGCAGATCTTGGGGGGGCAGGAGGCAGGGGTTGAGTGGGGTCCGGATAGACACCTGATCGCCTCTCAAGACAGAGGTCCCACCCCCTTCCCCCTATTCACCAGGGAGAGAGAAAGGGCTGGGAGAGAAGCTGCCACTACAGGGGGAAAAGGACCTGATGGTGGAAGGGGGGGGACAGGAAAGAGGGGGGGAGGGGACGAGTTACCTGGGGGGTGGGACACTGGAATTCCAGCAGGACCAGGGGGCTGGCACACTTCACAATGTTGAAATAAAACAGGAAGGGTTTGTTCCTGGGGTTGGGGAAGGGAGATGGAAACTGTCAAGACTCCTCAATCAGCCTATATAGACTATCTTAATGAAAACAACAACAACAATAATAACCACAGCAGCAGCAACTCCATGCCAAGTGCTCTTCTAAGCACTGGACATGTGCTGGCTCATCTAACCATCACAACAGCCCCATGAGAGTGGGACTGTCATGATCCCCATTTCAGAGATAAGGAAAATGAGACCCAGAGAGGTTGAGACACTTGCCATAGGTCACACAGCCAGGGAATGGCACAGCTTGGATTGAACTTGCTCTTTTACCTCAACTATTCATCACCCGCGGACATCAGATCCGGGACTGTCTCCTCTCTGTCTCTCCCCTAAAATGTGGGCTACCAGAGGACAAGACTTTGAATGTCTCATTTAGTGCTATGTCCCCAAGGCCTAGAACAGAGGCTGGGGATGGCGGGAGTTTTATAAATACTTGTTGACTGGACTAGTGGATGGATGGAGGCGAGGAAAGCCTAGAACCTTCTCCCCAGTGCTCATGAAGCTCTCCCGCACACTCCTCTCCAGACCCAGCAGGCCCCAAGGAGCCAGACTCACTCATTTTTCGTGCCCTTCTGCCCGCAGAACTCGCCTCGGCTATCAGTGGGGTAGATCACTTTTCGAGGGTCCCCATGAGTCCAAGCTGTGGAGGGATCCAGGGATGCTGAGGGGCTGCCATTCCTTAGCACCAGCCCCACTTCTGCCCCAGAGGCGGTGGCTTGCCCTTCCACCCTGGAACCCCAATCCCATCCCCTCCTTTGCTCACCTATGATGCCTACAGCCACATAGCCCACAATGGCCAGGAGGAGGAACACACAGCAAATGACGTCTGTGCAGCCTCTGGGGAGCAAGAGACCGTGTCAGGGTGGGAGTACTGGTGCCCTGGATATCATGGACCCATCCTGCCTTGTACACACATATAGGTATGTGTTATTTGGACACATGTTCCTGAGTGGTACCAATGCTGTGCCGAAGGGCACGTGCATTTTAAATATTAATACCTTTCACTGCAGCACTATTTACAATAGCCAAGATATGGAAGCAACCTAAGTGCCCATCCATGGATCAATGGATAAAGATGTGGTGTATATGTATACAGTAGAATATTACTCAGCCCCCCATAAAGGATGAAATCTGCCATTTGCAGCAGCATGGAATAGATCTGGAGGATATTCTGCAACGTGAAATAAGTCAGACAGAGAAACAAATAACGTATGCTTTCACTTATATGTGGAATCTAAAAAATGAAACAAATGAACAAACAAAACAAACAGAAACAGACTCATAGATGCAGAGAACAAACTGGCAGTTGTCAGACTAGAGGTGGGTGGGGGATGGACGAAACAGGTAGAGGGGATTAAGAGGTACAAACTTCTAACTACAAAATAAATAAGTCATGGGGATGTAATATACACATAAGGAATACAGTCAAAAATACTGTAACAACTTTGGGGACTTCCCTTGTGGCACAGTGGATAAGACTCCGTGCTCCCAATACAGGGGGCCCGGGTTCGATCCCTGGTCAGGAAACTAGATCTCACATGCATGCCACAACTAAGAGTTTGTATGCCACAACTAAGGAGCCCTGGAGCCACAACTAAGAAGCCACAACCCACATGCTGCAACTAAGGAGCCAACGAGCTGCAACTAAGGAGCCCACCTGCCATAACTAAGACCCAGCACAACCAAATAAATAAATAAATAAATATTTTTAAAAAATATATTGTAACAACTTTGTATGGTGATGGGTGGTAACTGGTCTGATTGCAGTGATCATTTCATAATGTATAAAAATATCAAATTACTATGTTGCACACCTGAAACTAATATAACATTGTATATTAATTATAACTCAATAAAAAAAAACTAAAAAATAAAAAATAAATAAATTTTATTATTTTATTATTATTAAAAAAAATAAATTTTAATACCTCATGCTACACTGTCCTCAAAGCAGGTTGCAGCAATGTTCAGCTCTCTTGATTAAGTGCCCATTTCCCTACATCCTTACCAGCATAGCATATTAATGTTTTTTAAAAGTGAAGCTATTTTGTGGTGATCAGTTTGTAATGTATAGAAATACTGAATCACTATGCTGTGCACCAGAACTAACATAGTGATGTAGGTCAATTATACTTCAAAAACAAACTAACTCATAGAAAAAGATATCAGATTTGTGGTTACCAGAGGTGGCAGTTGGGGAGTGGAAGGGGGCATTGGATGAAGGTATTCAAAAGGTACAAACTTCCAATGATAAGATAAATAAGTGATGTAATGTACACATGGTAAATATAATGTTGTATGATATATATGAAAGTTGTTAAGAGAGGAAATTTTAAGAGTTCTCATCACAAGGAGAAGTTATTTTTTTCTTTTTCTTTTCTTTCATATCTATATGAGATCATGGATGTTCACTAAACTTTTTGTGGTAATCATTTCATGATATATGTAAATCAAATCATTATGCTGGGGCTTCCCTGGTGGCGCAGTGGTTGAGAATCCGCCTGCCAATGCAGGGACACAGGTTCAAGCCCTGATCTGGGAAGATCCCACATGCTGCGGAGCAAGTAAGCCCGTGCGCCACGACTACTGAGCCTGCGCTCTAGAGCCCGCGAGCCACAACTACTGAGCCCACATGCCACAATTACTGAAGCCTGCGCGCCTAGAGCCCGTGCTCCACAAGAGAAGCCCTCGCAATGAGAAGCCCGCGCACCGCAATGAAGAGTGGCCCCCACTCGAGGGAACTAGAGAAAGTCCGCGCGCAGCAACAAAGACCCAACGCAGCCAAAAATTTTTTAAAAATTTTAAAAATTAAAAAATCATTATGCTGTGGACCTTAAACTTATTCAGTACTGTATATCAATTATATCTCAATAAAACTGGAAGAAAAAATGAAAACAAAAACCGATAAGTTTCACCATGTTAGCACTTACTAAAAAGAAAAAATTAAACTATTGTTATTATCATAAGATTAAATACGAACATGATAAAATTTAAACCATACAGGAATGTACATAACCAATAACTGTCTCCCACATAACCCTCCTCTCCAGGAGTAACCTGTGTTAATGATTTCTAGTGAGTTCTTTTTATTTTTTTTTAATTTTTATTTATTTTTGACTGTGTTGGGTCTTCATTTCTGTGCGAGGGCTTTCTCTAGTTGCGGCAAGCGGGGGCCACTCTTCATCGCGGTGTGCAGGCCTCTCACTATCGCGGCCTCTCTTGTTGCGGAGCACAGGCTCCAGACGCGCAGGCTCAGTAGTTGTGGCTCACGGGCCTAGTTGCTCCGCGGCATGTGGGATCTTCCCAGACCAGGGCTTGAACCCGTGTCCCCTGCATTAGCAGGCAGATTCTCAACCAAGGCGCCACCAGGGAAGCCCTCTAGTGAGTTCTTTATTCACTGGTACAAATGTTTTCAAAAAAAACTTTTTTTGGTTAACTCAAGTATGATTATGATACACCCACTGTTTGTGTCTTGTTTTTTTTACTAATATATTGAGAGGGATCCAAGTGACTATTTAGAAAGGCTCTTGCACATTTTAACAGCTGTGTAATAAAATAACCTAAGGATGCACTGTAATGTATCTAACTAGTTCCAAGAGATGCAACTCATATTGTTGGTTTTTGCCATTTTCAAAAAGGCAGCAGTATCATACAATTTTGCCCATCTATGCAAGGTGTACTGAGAGAATTGTTTTCATAGAATTTTAATCTCTGGAACAAAGCCGTACATCAAAAAAAAAGAAAAAGTCATATTTCCAAATTCCCTCCAAAAAATACTATCAATTAGTTTCAGAGCAGAATGTGTCAATCTTTTTTTAAATTGAGGTAACATTGATTTATAACATTATGTAAGTTTCATGTGTACAACATTATATTTCTACTTCTGTATACCCTAGTGTGTCAATCTTTTTAGCCTCTGCCAATCTGTGATGGGGAAATTCTATTTGGTTACTGTTTTAAATTACATTCCTTTACTTTCCAGTGAGTTTGAGCATTTCTCCATAACTCCACTGTTTACAGTATTTCTTGTTCTATAAATGATCTGTTCCAGTCTTTCGCCTGAATTTTTAAAATTCATTTGTAAAGACTTTGTATATTAAGGAAATTCCTTTATCGTTCTTTTATCATTCTTTTATCTTTTAAGTTCTTTTATCGTTAAGTTGCAAATATTTATCACCAGGTTGTTGGAGTACAAATGTGGAGGTGTGTAAAGAAACAGGGGTGGAGGCAGTGTTAGTAGAGACCCCTCCCCTCTCAGGAACCCAGACGGCTTACCTGTTGTAAATGGGTCCTTTGAAGGTGGGGTCATACTTCTGTGGTGTTCCTGAAATTCAGCAAGATTGAGCTGAGTGATCCAAGATGGGGCTGGCAGACCACCCTTCCCCAGATGTTCCTAGGGGTGTCTTGGCCACGGAGAAGTAAGATTCAGAGATCCTGCGGATTTTCTGTGAACAGCCCGATTTATCACCTGGCGACCACTCACTGGGAGGGGGCTGGAAAAAGGGCTACCAGCGAGCCCGGTGGAGAGGGGAGAGTCCAAGGTGGGATCTGGAGATGGTTCTCACAGGAGTCCTGGGGAGGCTGCGAGGACAGACCCTTCGGATGAAGGAGTTTGGAGGGACCTCCGGGCGGGCGTTGGGGTGAAGGGTGTTGCCAGGTGACGATGGGGGGTGGGGGATACAGGCTGAAATCTGCAATTCCGCTCCCCCCTCGTCCTCCCACCCCAGGTCCTCCCGCTGCCCCCTCCCCCTCCAAGTTGCCAGGCCCGGGCGCGGGAGCGGGGCGCTGCCTACCGTGCTTCCCGTAGTAATGCTGCCGCTCGCCCCCCATCCCTGCGGGCGCCCTGCCCCGACGAGCGCCTGCCGGATCGCGCTCCCTCTCAGCCCTCGGGTCCGGACGCACGGGAGTCCCGAGGGAGGGACCGAGGGACCGACTGACGGCGGCTCCTCCCAGCAGAGTCAGGCGGGGCGGCCCAAACCGGTCAGACCGGCCCTAGCAGAGCGGCTGCCTCGGACGGACTGGACCACGGAACGGAGGGAGGGAGAGAGGGAGGGAGGAGAGGGCCGGGCGGGGCGGCAGCTGCTCCCGTCACTCACCCGCCGCCCGATTTAGCCCTCTCCGCACCCCCCCCCCGCCCAGCCCCCACCCGGGGAACTCTGTGGCTTCACCCTGTGGCCTGGGCTAGCCCCCTGCCCCCAGCCAGGCGACACCGCCCTAGAACATCTCTCAACCCTGGAAAGCGCCTAATAATTGTCCCATTCTCCAGGTATGGAAACTGAGGCATAGGGAGGTCAGTGTCTAGCCAGGCACAGCAAAACGGGCAGATGGCTTAACCCGAACAACCAATGACAGAGTATTTGGGCTGAAAACTCTCCAACCTGTGGATGCATTTTTTTAAAAAGTAAATGCCAACAGTTAAATATTGGGACAGTCCATATAAAAATCCACATCCTTGTCTCTTGAAAACTGCCAAATTAGGACTGACAGCCCCCAGTGCCACATCCCTTCCTGGCATTGCCCCCAGCTGGTCCCTTTGTGGCCCCCAAGGCTACACACCTCAGCTCACCACCCTTGCACACTCTCACAGTCGATAATCCTGAAGCCACTGCTTTGAAGAACACGTATTTATTGAGCGTCTGTTGGGTACAGTGGCATGTGAGAGACCCAGTCTTGTGGGTCTGCTCTTGTGGAGCTGATATCCTACCGGGTGGCCCTGGATTTGAATGTTCCTGCCCCATCTGAGCCTGAGGATACTCAGGCCAGGGCCTTGCCTTCTCTGAGCCTCAGCTTCCTCAACTGTGAAATGGGTCTAAAGCATAAAACCAAAACCAGCCAAAGACCAGGCATGGGATACCAAGAAGTATACAGTTGGCATGGATGTAGTATATTGTCAGTGTAGGAATACTCAGCGGATGTGGACGTATACAGTAGGTATGGGGGTACTGCCAGCATGGGGTATACAGCCCACATGGAGGTATACAATTTGGGGTGTTTAATCAGTTTGGGGTGTACAGTAGGGGTAGCGGTATACAGCTGGTGGGAGGCATACAGTCAGCGGGGAGTTGTACAGCTGGTGGGAGGGTACACAGTCAGCATAGCATTCCCAGTCAGCTGGCTACACCCCCTACACCAACCATCCACCCCTGCGCCAGCTGTATACTCTCTTGATCATGTGCCTGTTCACACTGCATCTCCCAACAGCCCTTGGGGCCAGTTGTATACGTCATAGTACAACCAGCTCTACAGGTGATGTGGCATGATACAGTCGGCGTCAGGGTGTAGTCAGCAGGAAGAGCTATCCAGTGTGGAGCATACAGCCAGCATGGGGTTATAAGAGAACAGTTGGTGCTCAATAATCGTACCTGTTGCTTCAGAGTCAGGCACCCCCTGACGGGACTCTGGTCACCAACTCAGCTTGTCCCTAGAGAAATGTCACACCACCCCCCCCAGTGGCTTCTAGCTGTGGAGGCCCCACCTGCCCCCTGGCCCACAGGCTTCAGCAAACAGGCGAGGCCCAAGGCTCCAAGCCATGCCCTTGGGTGACCAGGCCTCCCAAAGTAGCCCTGTGGTTGCCACGGTCCCTGCCAGCCCAAAGGCCGGCTGGTCCCACCCCGCCCAGTGCAAGCAGTGCCCAGGCCACAGCCTCTCTCTTCCCAGATACGCTAGGTCCCCGGGGGACACTCTTGCAAACTCCGGCCTTCAGCCACCAGCTCCACCCTGATGATGCTCAAATATGGGTCCCTGGGGAGGGACCCAGGGGTCCCTGGGGAGGGCCTCACTCCTGAGCAGCATGACCCTGTGACACCTGCCCCCCAGCACCCTACATGGGGGTCTCATGGGCACCTCCCACTCAGCATGACCACATCGAGCCCCCATTGTCCCCCAAGCTGCTCTGTCCTCTTGAGTGCTCAGGCTGGAAACCTGGGACACCTCTCTCTTTGCTTCACATCAGTTTTGCCTTCAGAATCTATTCAGGATCCAACCACCCTCACCCCCTGTTTGGCTCCCACCCTTGTCACACGGCTGTCGTCTCCTGCCTGGACAGTGCAGGTGCCTCCACCCTGGTCTCTCAGCTCCTACACTTGTCCCCCACTGTCCATTCCCCCACAGGGGCCAGAGGAGCCTTTGAACACCCGAGTCAGGGCACTCCCTCCTCTGCCCTGAACCCTCTATGGCTCCCATCTCACTCTGAGGAAAAGCCCAACTCCTCACCATTCCCACAAGGCCCTGCCTGCTCTGCCCTGTCCCCTCTTCCCTGCCTTCACCCCCTCCCACTCTCCCCTTTCCTTGCTCCGTTCCAGCCTCACTGGCACCCTGGTTATACTGTAGGTTATACTGGTTACACTGTACACTGCTTTTTAAACTTTTTCACATTTATTAAAGGTTTTGACCATGAGGGCTTCATAAAATGTCATGAAATTCTATTTGCCACCTAACCGTCTACTTCTAAATAGGAGACAAACACTAGTATAGCAACCGTTTTAACGTGGAAAAATTTTTAAATTTTTTGAGAAAAGAATGATGTATTTATATTTTTTTCCTTTTTGAATTTCAACCCTCAAAATATTCCAGCAAAAAAAATCAGGGGAGGTTGGGCTGGGTCTCCTTCAATGGGCATCTGTTGCCCAGGAGGATGGTGGACTTGCCCTCACCCAGGCCACCACCAGCCCATGTCCCCCCCTGATTAGACTATAACTCACCAGGCACAGTCTCACCTCAGGACCTTTGCTCTGGCTGTTCCCTCTCCCCAGAAAGCTCTTCCCTGAGACAGCCGTTTGGCTCCACCTCCTTCAAGCTCAAACATCACCTCCTCAGAGAGGCTTTCTCTGACCATCCTGTCTAAAACAGCACCCTTGGGGCTTCCCTGGTGAGGAAGGGGTTAAGAATCCTCCTGCCAATGCAGGGGACACGGGTTCGAGCCCTGGTCAGGGAAGATCCCACATGCCGCGGAGCAACTAAGCCCGTGCGCTACAACTACCGAGCCCGCGAGCCTGGAGCCCGTGCTTGGCAACAAGAGAAGCCACCACAATGAGAAGCCCGCGCACCGCAACAAAGAGTAGCCCTCGCTCAACGCAAGAAAGCCTGCGCACAGCAACGAAGACCCAATGCAGGCAAAAATAAAAATAAATAAAGTAAATAAATTTTTAAAAAAAATAAATAAAACAGCACCCTTTCCCCCTTCTCTCCTGTTACCCTATTTTATTTTGTTTCTGACTCATTTACACATTTATTGTCTGCCCCCATGTCTGTTTGCTGCACAAGGGCAGGGATTTATGTCTGTTTTGTTCATAACTTTGCCCCCAGAGCCCAGCATAGCATCTGGCACAAGACACGCACTCAGTCAGAGTTTGTTAAATGAATAACCACGATACATAATCCATGTATAATATAGCTAAAACTGAAAATAAAAATGCAGCTTAGAGTTTTCCGGGTGCACGTATTTAAAAAAATTAATTTTTGAATTTTATACATATAAGAATTGAATACATGATAAATGTGGAATTTCCAGTTGGCAGGGAAAGGATAAATCAGTCAGTAGCCTTGACTGCTCATTTGGAAGAAAATAAAGTTAACTCCACTCCCACCACATAGCAAAACAAATTCCACATGGATTAATCATGCAACTATATAAAACTCAAAACTATGACAAGTAGGATGGGAAAACACAAGAGCATATTTCTACCATCTGATAGCAGGTGAGACGGGTAAGGTGGGTGGGGGAAGAGAGAAAGGAGCGCCGGAAGTTTCTTATGTCAGCCAAACTGGCAGAGTGGGAACCATCAGATAAGAACAGCTGGGGCTGGGACTTCCCTGGCAGTCCAGCAGTTAAGAACCAAGGAATATCTTTCAGACACTGGCGCAGAGCTCTTTACAATACGGGTGATCCTATCAACAACCCATTTTAGGGAATTCCCTGGCGGTCCAGTGGTTAGGACTCAGCGCTTTCACTGCCGAGGGCCCAGGTTCAATCCCTGGTCGGGGATCTAAGATCCCACAAGCCGCACGGTGCAGCCAAAACACAACAATCAATTCTACAGCGGAGGAAACCGAGGCTCACGGAGAGGAAGTGGCCCCCCCAGTCACCTAGCAACAAGTGGTCAGTCCCTACTCCAGTTTTGATGAATGAGTGGGAGCCACTGAGGGTGTTTGAGCAGGAGCATGACGAGGCCAGGCTGGGGAGGGGAAGACACATGGAGAAGTCTCAGACAGCTCTCAGGGAAATTGGTGGCCGTGGATGGGACAGATGGGCTATGGCCTTGCTGTGTGAACTTGAGTTATCCCTCTTTAAGATGGAACTAAAGAAGCAGAGAGAGGCACCTGGTGTAGCCTTGGGTCAGGGCGTTGCCTTGTGGGTGGCTCAGGAAATATAAGAGGGAACAATGGTACTGTCATCTGATGGGTTCCATTAGCTGTCATTTTAACATTAGCCAAGTGGGGACGGAGGGAGGGGCAAGGCAAATACTAATGGTTTGATAATTGAGCCTGAGGATGGAAACTTGCTGAATCTTTGCAAAAATGCTGCAAAATAATAACAGTAGAATGTCCCCAGTGCCTCCATATTTCTGACCCGTTTACTGTGTGCCAGGCACTTTTCTAAAACGTTACACGGTTTACCTCAGCTCACCCTTATAGCAACTTTGTGAGGTTGATCCCATCATTACCCCTATTTGACAGATGCGGAAACTGAGGCCCAGAGAGAAACACATGCTGGTGGCTACAAAGATGGTGAGCAACAGAGCTGGGCCACCCAGCTCCTGAGTTAGTGTTTTCTATGGCTGCTGTAAGTAATTAACACCAACTTGGTGGCTCAAAACACAAATTTATTATCTTATGGTTCTAGAGATCAGATGTCCAAAGTGAATCTCACTAGGTTAAAATCAGGGTGCTGGCGGAGCTGTGTTTCCTTGCCTATTCCAGCTTCTAGAAGCCCCCCTCATTCCTTGGCTCGTGGCCTCCTCCTCCATCCTCAAAGCCAGCATTCTCATTAAGCCCACATCCGCTTCCATTGCTACACCTCCTCCTCTGACTCCCCTGCCTCCCTCTTTTCTTCTTCTTTTTGGCCACAGCGCATAGCATGCAGGATCTTAGTTCCCTGACCAGGGATCGAACCCACGCACCCTGCAGTGGAAGCATAGAGACTTAACCACTGGACAGCCAGGGAAGTCCCCCTCTTTTCTTTATAAGGACCCTTGTCCTTGGGGCCACCTGGATAATCCAGAATAATCTCCCCATCTCAAGATCCTAAATTTAGTCCCATCTGCAAAGTGCCTTATGCCGTGTATGGTAACATATTCATAGGTTCCAGGAATTAGGACATGGACGTCTTTGGGGGAACCATTATCCTGCCTACCACAGTGTTTTTTTTTTAAGATTTTTTTTTTCTTTTGACATGGACCAGTTTTAAAGTCTTTATTGAACTTGTTACAATATTGTTTGTTTTCTGTTTTGGTTTTCTGGCCGCAAAGCATGTGGGATATTAGCTCCCCGACCAGGGATTGAACCCACACCCCCTGCACTGGAAGGTGGAGTCTTAACCACTGGACCGCCAGGGAAGTCCCTACCACGGTGTCTTAACCATTAGGCCAGGGGTTGACAAACCATCCGTCCCCCTGTGGGGCAAATCCATCCACCATGTTTTCATATGGCTCAGCACTAGGAATGGTCTTTCCATTAAGTGGCTGAAAAACATCAAAGGAAGACTATTTTGTCATGTGAAACTCAAATGTCAGTGGCTATAAATCAAGTTTGCTTGGCACACAGCCATGCTCATTCGCTTTCATATTATTTTTAAATAAATTTATTTTATTTATTTTTGGCTGCATTGGGTCTTCGTTGCTGTGCCCAGGCTTTCTCTAATTGTGGCAAGCAGAGGCTACTCTTCATTGCAGTGCATGTGCTTCTCATCGCGGTGGCTTCCCCTGTTGCAGAGCACGGGCTCTAAGCACGCGGGTTTCAGTAGTTGTGGCACGAGGGCTCAATAGTTGTGGCTCACGGGCTCTAGAGCGCAGGCTCAGTAGCTGTGGCGCACAGGCTTAGCTGCTCCGCGTCATGTGGGACCTTCCCAGACCAGGGCTCGAACCCATGTCCCTGCAGTAGCAGGCGGATTCTTAACCGCTGCGCCACCAGGGAAGCCCCTGTTTTCTTACTGTTGACGGCTGCTTGCTTTCATGTTGTCTGTGGCCTACGGCAGACTCGAGTAGCAGGCATAGACTGTATGTGAAAATATTGACTCTCTGGCCCTTTACAGAAGTTCGCTGCCCCCTGGTCTCTAAGCCATGAACCCACACGTGTTGAGCCCAAGTCTGTGCCAGCATGTTTCATGTGCTCTGCTTGTAACAACCGGCAGTGGTAAAGGCATGTCATTCATTCCCGGCAATGTGGGTGGGGAAATTGACAAGCCCTTTCCCTCTCCAGGCTAACGTTTTCCTGTGTGGAGAATGGGACTCATCCTTGCATTTACTGGTAGCTGTTGCCAGGGCTTGGTGCTCAAAAAGCACTTAGCACAGGTCTGGGGTACAAGGCTTTAAGAAATGGTAACCAGGGGAATTCCCTGGTGGTCCAGTGGTTGGGACTCGCTTTCACTGCCGAGGGCTTGGGTTTGATCCTTGGTCAGGGAACTAAAATCCCGCAAGCCACGGCACGGCCAAAACAAAACAAAAAATAAGAGAAAAGAAATGCTACCCAGGAGCACGGTACCATTTGACAGAGGGGGCAAACTGAGGCCACGTGCTCAGACCACATAGCTGGTGAGGGATGGAGCTCTGAATCAAACCAAGGTCCCTCTGGCTCCAACCCAGACCTTTTGGGGGCAGATACTGGGAGAGGCAGAGCTAAAGATGTGACAATGGTGGGGGAGAAGGCATGGGAAAGTTGGACCGTTAGACCAGGATCGGGGAGGGGAGGCGGCCGTTGGGTCCCAGCCTTGCTGAGTACGAAGGCCAGCGCACCCAGTTCAGTGGGTGTAGGAGATAAGGAAACAGATACAGGCTACCCAGTCACGATGCTCGTGCCAGGACATCAAGTGCTACCCAGCCTGAGGGCTCTGGATACAGGCCAAGTCCCCAAGGCCTGCAATGGCCAAAGGCCTCGCCCATGCAGCCAGGCCAGCTCACCACTGCCTTCCCAGAAATCTCTGCCTGGGTAATGCGCATCCCAGCTGCCCAGAAAAACCCCTTTGACAAAAGGTTGGGGTAGGAAAGCTAGAAGTGATTCTACTGGCCACCATGATAGGACCAAAGACAGAGCACCTACTGTATGCCGGGCACCAAAGCAGATATTTCCTTCTAGGAATCCATTTTATCCTTTCAATGAGGCTCTGAGGGCAGATGGCACAATGAAGAAATGGAGGCACAGAGATGCTTTGTGACTTGTCTGAAATCACACAGCCGGCAGGAGCTGAGATTTTGAACTCTGGTCCTGACACCATGCTCTTTTTTTTTTTTTTCCAAAAATTTTTTCAATTTTTTTTTTGGCCACACTGCGAGGCTTGTGGGATCTTAGTTCCCTGACCAGGGATCGAACCCAGGCCCTCCCTTGGCAGTGAGAGCGCAGAGTCCTAACCACTGGAGTGCCAGGGAATTCCCTCAATTTTTATTTTATATTGGAGTATAGCTGATTAACAATGTTGTGTTAGTTTCAGATGTACAGCGGAGTGATTCCATTATATATATACACATATCTATTCTTTTTCAAATTCTTTTCCCATTTAGGTTATTACAGAGTATTGAGCAGAGTTCCCTGTGCTATACAGTATGTCCTTGTTGGCTATCTATACCATGCTCTTGAACTGTGTGCTCTGTGAATAACTCCGATTAACTAGGCATTTACTGTAGACCCAGCTCTGAGCTAAGTGCTATACCCACATGAGTTCACTGAACCCTTGAGGCAGCCCCGAGAGGGAGCTGATACTGTCATTAACCCCGTTTTCTGGATGGAGAAATTGAGGCTCAGATATGCAAAAGGTACAGATATGAAAGGTTCAGGGATACTAAAGGTCTCTGCTAGTACAGAGCTAGAAGAATGGAGCTGGAACTGGAACGGAGCCAATCCTGGGTTCCAGAACCTGGCTGAGAATCAGAACTCTGCTTAACTTTTTTTGTAGATGTGTTCATTTATTTAGCACCTTGGTACAAGGCGATTCATGTCCCTTGACTAGTGCTATCACCTCTGGCCTGGTTTCCTGGCTTCTGCCATTGCACCCCAGAAAGGCCAGGGGGTACCTGTGAACCCCTGAGTCAGGCTAGGTCCCTCCTCTGCTCAGAACTCAATGACTCCCACCTCTCTCAGCACAGAAGCCCAGGGAATTCCCTGGCAGTCCAGTGGTCCAGTGGTTAGGACTCCACGCTTTCACTGCCCAGGTTCAATCCCTGGTTGGGGAACTAAGATTCTGTAAGCCACGTGGCACGGCCAAAAAAAAAAAAAAAAGAACAGAAGCCCAAGTCCTCCCACGATCCACAAAGCCCTGTACACTCTGCCCCCACCTCCTCCCATTATACCCCCTTGATCTCTCCACTCCAGCCACACGCACCTCTTGGCTGCTCCTCAAACACACCAGACACGCTCCAGCCCCAGGGCCTTTGCACATGCCTTGCCCACTGCCTGAAACATTCTATACAGCTCCCTTTCTCACTCCTCTGGTCACCTCAGGATGACCTTCTCTGATCCTGTTTGAAATTTTAAACCCTGCTTCCAGGCCCTATAGATCACTCCTATCCCTCCTTCCTGCTAAACTTTTCTCCAGAGCACCTTCTCTGACATTGTGAGAATTTTCTCCATTCATCTTAGTATCTTGTCTGGGTTCCTTTCTACAATTTCAGCTTGACAAGTGCTGGGTCTCCAGGGTCTAGGACAGAACCTGGCACATGGTACCTGCACAATAAATGTTTGCTGAAGGAAGTTATGAATGAACTTGCTTATGTTAAGTAACCTGTATGCTTATCAAGATTAAAACAAAAAAACAACTTCAGGCAGAACAAGCCTTTGGACTAAGAAAAATCCCTCTCCCTCTCACCCCTGGGCCAGAGCCTTCACTTCCTCTCCCTGGGGGTACTCCTCTCACTGGTTTCCCTTCTAGATGCTGTCCACAGGGCACATACCTAAGCAGATTTCTAGATGGTTATCCCTCATCCCCCGTTTTGTTACACACCCTGTTCCCCACTTAGCTATTTCACAAACTAACATAATTAGACATTGTTTTGCATCTGCAAGGTTCTTCATCTCACAAGGCAACATAGTAGCCCACGCTAGGAACAGTACCCTTTCTCATTAAACCAGCCTGAGGAGGCTTAAAAAAGATACAGATGCCACACATACACACAGAAATAAATAGTCTAAGCTCTGGAAAGAGTTTTCTTGGCTGTCTTACCTCTGGGGTGAGGACAGCTAGCTGAGGGTATGTGAAGGGTTCTTTCACTTGGAAAGCTAAAATCTTCTGTGCGGTTGAGGGCTTATTTTTAATTTTCAGCCCCTACCCCCAGCCCAGCAGAGAGAATATATTAATTTTGTTATAAAAAACTTTAAATTCTGTTTTAAAATAATCCTCCCTGGGAATGCCCTGGTGGTCCAGTGGTTAGGACTTGGCACTTTCACTACCGTGGCCCAGGTTCAATCCCTGGTGGGGGAACTAAGATCCCGCAAGCTGCGTGGTGTGGTCAAAATAATAATAATTATTATTATTATTATTCTCCCATTGGGGATTGACTGGGAAGGGGCCGGAAAGAACTTTCTGCAGTGATGAGAAGGTTCTTACCAGAGATCTGCAAATTTTTTCTAAGGGCCAGGCATTAAAAATTTTAAGCTTTCTGGTTCAAATGTCACCTCTATCACATATTCTTCTTCTAAGAACCCTTTAAAAATACAAGAGCCCTTCTTAGTCCATTGGCTTTACAAAAACAGGCCACAGTGCAACAATGTAATAACAATACCTTCTACTACTGAGCTGTACCCTTAAAAATGGTTTAGATGGTAAATTTTATGTTATGTATTTTACCACAAAAATTTTTTAAAAAATATTAATAATGATAGGCCCTCCTTGGGCATGAGGGGATTCAGGAAGCTGGTAATATTTTTTACCTGATCTAGGTGCTGGTTACCTCATACATTTAGAATCTATGCCCTTTTACGTATGAATTTTCTACTTCAATAAAAACTTTAGGGAGTTCTCTGGTGGCCTAGTGGTTAGGATTTGGTGCTGTCACTGCCATGGCCCAGATTTGATCCCTGGTCGGGGAACTGAGATCCTGCAAGCTGCACGGCAGGGCCAAAATATATTAAATACATAAAATGAAATTTCATCTTAACAAAAATGTTTAAAATATTCCCCTTGATTGGTTCAATATAAGAGGGTCCACCCACAAATGCACAGCTTAATGCAACCATCAGCAAAGATTGAGGAGGGTTTCCAGGTGCTGATATGAGAAAGGGATCATCTCCGACATATATTAAGAAAAAGGAAAAAAAAGCAACACGATGTGAAACAAACACCTTTTCATTTGACAAATATTTGTTGAGCACCTACTATGTGCTATGTGCCAGGCACTGTGGATACACCTTCAAACCAAACAGACATGCCTTCTTGCCTCATGAAGCTAGTACTCTAGGGATTTGCTGACATTTTTGTAAAAGGGGAACAAAGCCACTAAATAAAGAATACGTATATAATTGCATGCAAAGGTCTAAGGCCTAGACTTTGTTTGGAAGAAAACACAAGATGTTGTAATACTGATGCATCCCAAGAAGGGAGTGTGATGTTGGGAGAGGGAGCAAGAGGGAGATTTTTCACGATAAAGCTTGTATCTTCTGTTTTTTGAAGCATGTCAATGTATTATCTCTTCCCCTGCAAAAAGTTACAATTAACAATACCCTCTTCCACAATATTTTTTAACAATTCAGATGCCAGAGCCCTACTGCTGGCTGAGTTGAACTCTCTAGCGAATGAGCCATGGAATCTGCTTTTAAAACAAGCACCATGACTTTTTTCCCAGTCCCCGAACCCCATCAGAGTCTATTGTTTTAGGTTCTAGAATCTTTTTCCATACTGCTCATGCCAAGAGTGGGCTGGGAAGGATGGCAGTGCCCCTTGCTGACATCCGTCGGGGTCAAGAGCCATTTCCTGGTTTCCTCAGAGATGCTGCCTTCCTCTAGATATGGTGTCTGATAGGGAAGGAGCTTTCTGTCCTGCCCAGTCTTGTCCAAGTATGTGCCTCAACAGATAGGGCTGCTTCTCCAGCAGCTCAGGGAAAAATCCATGTCCCCAGTATCACCAGTCCCAGAGCCCTCCTGAGCACGTACAGCTTACCAGGCACTGTGCAAAACACTTCCCACCAGCCAGTACAGTCTACCCAGCCCTACAGATGAGGATACAGAGTCTCAGAGAGGTCACCAACTCGCACATGGCCACACAGCTCGTATGTATCAGAACCAACCAGGATTTGAGCCTATGTCTGTCTGATATCACCCACTAAATTCACAACGACGGATGGGAAGGCACTGGGGTACAGGGGAGGATTTGTGAGCCACTCTTTCCAAAGCACACTGTTCCCAAAGGAAATCTCGTTATCTGGCAGGGACTTCACAGGGCAGAGCAAGGGCCCTAGGTTTTTGGTTCTGATGAGAATGGACTACTTACAAACTAAGCAAGACACGCCCCCCCCCCCCGCCCACTCTGAGGATTCAAGCCATGTGGCCCCTCTGGAGGAGGTGAGGGCCTGGCTGCAAGACCCAGCTGAAGTCTCCATCTCACACTCACCGGCCTCACAGAGAGAAATAATTAAGCAACTGTGTGGTTTGTTTGCTGTTCCCTCTGCCACATTTTGCTTAAATCTTCCCATGGCTGGCTCAACCTCCAGCCCTTGGTCACCTAAAATAATCCCAGATGATCCTCCCCCCACCACACACACACACACACCCCTACCTAAAATTATCTATTTATTCAAGAATTTTTCCACTCTGTTGACTGCTGTGTTCTCCGTGTCTAGACAGTGCCTGAAGGATGCTCAATACATATTTGTCGATGGAATGTGCTTCTAGTGCCCAGCACAAGGTCTGTTGGGCACATAGGTCCCCTGTCTCCAGCGTGTTCCTGGCAAGACCATGCATGGCTGGCTCCCTTTGGCCAAATTCAAGGCTGGGTGAATCATATCATTGTCCACTCTGCCCCCAGGCTTGCCTCAGGGAGACCAAAGATCCCTCAGGTGCTGCCCACAGGCAGGCAGGACCCCAGGCAGAGAATCCCAGATCAGAGACAGCCAGCCACACCGAAGGGGCGCACAGCACGGGCAGCCACAGGGTCTGGAGCTTGGGCCAAAACCAAGAGCAAGGGGGCCCCTCAGGAGGTCTGGGCTGGCAGCTTCAAGCAGAGAGGGGAGAGGCTGTGCAGTTGCCAGGCTGTTGGCTGGGTTGGGCGGGGAGAGCCCAGCCTCCCCTATCTGTCTCTCTTTGCAGCCTCTGAAGGCCACAGTCCCTGGGGGGAGGGAGGCACAGCTCTAGCCAGCTCGTTTTTCTTGATTATTTTTGAGCGGTTTCCGGCCCCCTCCCCAAGGCCCTTCGGTCTCACAGTTTCCAGGAAGTTTCAGACACACAAGGAGGGGTGGCAGAGCCCCTTTAGCCCAAGGCAGTGCCACATGGGCTGTATGCCCACCTGAGCCCTGGGGACCCAAAATGAAGGAGAAAAGAGAAACTGAGGACCGCACACCCCTCCGTAGAACCCTGGGAAGGGAAGCTCTGCAGGGCGTGGGTGGGGAGGAAGCCTCATCTTTGCCCCATCCCATAGGCCCAGAGGCGAAGGCCGCCCTCAGAGGTTCGCGGGAGGGGGTCCCTGTCGCTGGGACCCCTCGAAATGGGAGCGAGCACCCCCGGCTCCTTGCACAGGGCGGGGAAAGTTTCTCAATTGTTTCCTGTTTCCTTCCTGTCCCTTCGCCGGTGGTGCCCTTGTTTCCGCCCTTCCCAGACGGCGGGCGAGACCCGATCGCCTCCCACCCCAGCATTGGGTCTGCCCAGTCTTGCCTCAGTTTCCCCATCTGGCCGAAAGCCCGGGACTGCTACTTCTAGGGGGATGTGAGCAAGAGGAAGAAGTGGGCAAAGGGAATTGGAAGGGGAGGATTTGGGGAGGTTGGGGCCCTGGTCCTTTTCCGAGCCCCGGTAGCCGTGCCTCCCCTCCCCCGCCCTGCATCGAGCCGCCCAGATAACGGGACCTCCCCGGGCGGAGCATGCGCCGTGTGTCCCGGCCCATCAGCCGGAGGGGGAGCAGGGGATCCCGAGAGCGGATGCAGGGCGACCTGGCGGGAGCAGGTGGGTGTGGGCGCGGCGCAGAGCAGTATGCAAGGCCGGGAAGCAGGAGGCCCCCAGCTGCAGCGCGGGTGTTTAAGATCTCGGATGTTTCCCCCCACCAAGGCCCCCGAACTCAGCAGAGGCGGACGCGGGCCAGAGGCGGCTCCTACCGTAGGCTCCGTCCTTCCGCTCGTCCACCATGGCCGCGGCGGGCGGGGAGGGGAGTCTGAGCCAGCGCGACCCCAGCCCGGCAGGGCGAGAGGCTCCGCGGGCTGCAGCGCCCCGCCCCGGACCCGGGCCCGCCCCTCCCACCTGGTCATCCTCTCGCGACCCCACCAATGGGAGTCCCGAGCGGGTGGGGGCGGGACTCAGGGGCGGGGTCGGGCTCGGGAAGGGGTGGAGCCCCAACCTTTGTTTCCTATCTGGGCTCTGGAGAGACCCTCTAGGTTCGTTTAGTGGGCAAGGAGCAGTCGTCATTCATTCAATCATCTATCCAACCACTCATTCGCCAGATAGATATTGAGTGTCGACTGTGTGCCAGTGAACAGACAAAAAGATGCTCTTTTTCATTCATCAGATTGGCAAGAATTTTAGAGTTCGGAAACATCAAGCGGGGTGAGCTGATGCTGTGGGTCAGAATGTTCTCTGGCAGAAAGATTAAATCCAAACCGTGTTCACCCTATACGATTCCTCTCTGCCACTGATCCTGGAGAAACCATATGCACGGCGAGTACGTGCCAAAAGGTGTTACCTGCAGTTTTGAGAGTTCTTGTAAAAAATGGTGGAGAACATGTATGTCCACCAATTGAGGGGTGCATACAACACAATACAACAGAAGAGAACACCATACAATGGATGAGAAGAATGAAGTCATCAGGGAAATGCAAATTAAAACTTGGTAATAACACCACTACATACCCACTGGAATAGCTAACTCAGAATACTGAGGGTACCAAGTGTTAGTGAGTATCTGGACCAAATGGGGCTCTCCTACACTGCTGGTGGGAATGTAAAATGGTACAACTACTTGGAAAAAAGATCTGGTAGTTTCTTATAAACGGGTATCAACCATATGACCCAGACATTCTACTCCTAAGTATTTACCCAAGAAAAATAAAACCAAAACCACTAAAAAAAGAAAGAATAGAAAGGAAACCCGCAAAGATGTGTATGCAAATGTTCATAGCAGCTCTATAATAGCTTTATTCATAATGGCTCCTAGCTTGAAGCAACCCAAGTGTCCAGTGTCCATCAATGGGTGAATGGTTCGTCAAACTATGGTCCATCCATACCATGGAATACTCCTCGGCAAGAAGAAGGAATGAACTATTATTGGTAAGTGCCACAGCATGGATGAATCTTAAAAAAAAAAAAAGACGTTATGCCCAGTGAAAAAGGCCAGAGACTTTGATATGAAGTTCTGGAACAGGCATAGCTAATCAACCTATGGAACATGGATCAGAGGTGGCCTTTGCTGTTGGTAGTGATTGGCAGGAAAGGCCATAGGGTGACTTCCCGGGGGGGCAGAAACAAGACTGTGGTTAAACAGATGGGTTCAGTTTGTCACAGTTACTTGACTTCTGCCCTTTCTTAATATATGTTACATTTTAAAAGTGGGAACTATCTCAATAGTTTAAGAAAGAAGGAGGCGGCCCTGCAGGTTAGTACAAGAGTAAATGTTTAGGGCTTCCCTGGTGGCACAGTGGTTGAGAATCTGCCTGCCAATGCAGGGGACACGGGTTCGAGCCCTGGTCTGGGAAGATCCCACATGCCGCGGAGCAACTAGGCCCGTGAGCCACAATTACTGAGCCTGCGCGTCTGGAGCCTGTGCTCCGCAACAAGAGAGGCCGCGATAGTGAGAGGCCCGCGCACCACGATGAAGAGTGACCCCCACTTGCCACAACTAGAGAAAGCCCTCGCACAGAAACGAAGACCCAACACAGCCAAAAATAAATAAATTAATAAATTAAAAAAAAAAAAAAAGAGTAAATGTTTATAGGGAGATTAGTCAGCATCAGGCGAGGTATTAAGTGCTTCTCATTAAATCTTTATCACCTTTTTCCCGTTGGGGAAAATGACACAGGGAGATTAAGCAATTATATTAAGTGTTTTGTGTTACTCCTTGCAACCATTTTCCAGCTGCAGAAAGTGACACAGAGAGGGTAACTAATTTACCCACAAACACACAGTTAGTGAGCACTGAGCTGAACAAGAATTTGAACCCGTGAAGGCTAACTTCATATTCCACATACACTCCACACCCCTCAGCCATAACCCTGCAGAGTAGCTCAGCTAGGCTTTCAGGTCCTATTGGTGAGTAAAAATAGCAAGTTGTTTTTAGTCGGTTACGTTTGGTATGAGAAGGAGAAAGAGAGAGAGAGATACATCAAACAGACACACACGCACACATCTGCACATAACAACAGAAAAAGATTTCAACTTTATAGGGGATGTCAGAAGGACCAGGATGGGGGAGGGGAGGCAAAGGGGACTTTTTCCTAATCTATCATGTTCTATCTATCTTTCTCTGTCTCTTTAGTGGAAGAAAGTATTCAAGGGTTTCTTGGGTAACGAAAACTCTATTTCAAAAAACAGATTCCGGGGCTTCCCTGGTGGCGCAGTGGTTAAGAATCTGCCTGCCAATGCAGGGCACACGGGTTCGAGCCCTGGTCCGGAAAGATCCCACATGCTGCGGAGCAACTAAGCCCGTGCGCCACAACTACTGAGCCTGCGCTCCAGAGCCCGCGAGCCACAACTGCTGAAGCCTGGGCGCCTAGAGCCCGTGCTCTGCAACAAGAGAAGCCACCGCAATGAGAAGCCCACTCACCACAACTAGAGAAAGCCCGCACACAGCAACAAAGACCCAACGCAGCCAAAAATAAATAAATAAAATAAAATTTAAAAAACCCAAAAAATAGATTCCGTGGGAATCCCCTGGCGGTCCAGTGGTGAGGACTCTGCCTTTCCACTGCAGGGGGCGAAGTTTCGATCCCTGGTTGGAGAACTAAGACCCCGCATGCCGCGCGGGATGGAGGGAGGGGGATGGGAAGTTATTGCTTACTGGGGACAGAGTTTCCGTTTCAAAAGAGAACAAGAGTTCAGGAAATGGGTGGCAGTGTTGGTTGTACAACAATGTGAATGTACTTAATGCTACTGGACTGGACACTTAAAATGGATAAAATGGCAGATTTTATATGGTAAGTATATATTATAGCACAATAAAAGTTTTTAAAATAGCTTTTTAAAAATATGGTGCAACACAGTTGTAATGGGGGCACGGGAGACTTGGGAAAGCAAAGAGGAGGAATCTGACCTAGACAGGGGGTGGGAGGTCAGAAAGGGCTTCTGAAGAGGAGGCCTGAGAGCTGAGTGAGAACCAGGTGGAGAAAGCATGAAGGGCAGGCATCGTGCACTAAGTGGTCATGTACCAGAGGAAGAAGAGAAAGAGAGAGGGGAACTGAAATTAGGGACATCAGTGTGTCTGAGACAATGGATTCAAGCGTGCCTCCTGGGAGAGGTCATCAGGGGTCAAACTTTGCCAAGCAGGGCAGCTTGAGGGCAATGGGGAGCCCTGGGTGATGTGAGGGTGAGGGAGAGCCGTAGGAGCTGTGAGTTTCAGGGAGATGCCTTTAGTGGTGTGGAGAAGAGATTAAGGGGGGTGTCTAGAGGCAAGGTCCCTGTAGGCATCTAGGAGGAACTGGGGCAGGGCCTCAGCCTCTAGGGACGGGGGAGGTTGCAGCTGCAGTGGGGCAGCTGGGCACACAGAGCTGCTCTGTTCTCTGATCCCACTGAAGCTTTTGGGCTCATGAATTTTTCAGCCAAACAGACCTTGAGTTTCAGATTCCAGGGCGCTGGGCCCAGGCTTTTAGGTTCTGTTTACTGCCTGAAAACATCTGAGGGCCCCAGGAGAAGGGCCCTTGCAATGTTCAGTGATGCTGGGGTTGGGGCGAGGGTCTGGCAATGTCCTCAATCCACCCAGTTTACCTTCTGAGCAAGGAGCTGGTCGAGGCATGAAGGACACCCCTCTTTTGGGCAGAGGCAACCTAAAACCTTGGGCTTTGCAGGGCTAGAATTTCCAGCTCTGCCTCCGCTGGCTGGGTGATTTTTGTACAAATCATTCACTCTTTCTGAGCCTCAGTTTTCCTATCTGTCAAATGGAGATAACAGGTTTCCTAACTCAGAACATTGTCTCCCACATGGGAGACTTTTAGGGGAGCCCCTGAGCATTGTGAGCACCAAATAGGGGTTAGCTATTGTTAGTAACAATAATGCTTGTATCCTGTAATGAGACAGAAGAGGGCTGGGACCCAGGTCTCAAACTCCACAACTCAGGTTCAAATTCTGGCTCAATTGCTGTGTGGTCTTGGGCAAGTGGCTTCACCCCTCTGTGCTTCTGTTTCTTTCTCTGTACGAGGACATGAAGATAAGTGCTCAGTGAATGATGTTAGAGGCAATGGGTGGCTCTGATAGCTGCTGTCCTCTCTCCTTCCTTCCTCAAGTCCCCTGTGGGGATGCCCATCCCCCCTTCAGGGGCTGATAAAGACCTGGGGCTGGGTTTGGGGAAGGAGGGACTAAGCATGGGAGAGCTGAGTGTCTCCCCCTATAGGCCCTGCAGGACCCTCCCTCCCTCTGTGAAGCACGATCATTCTCAGGCAGGCTGAGATTTATTTTCCCTTTCCTTTCCCCTCCCCACTACAAACTTCCCTGCCAACAATCTTGGGGTGGAACCCAGGGTCCACAGTAGCTGATGAGCTGGGAGGGGAGGTGCTGTGCCAGGCATTGAGTTATGCCTAGTAACTCAGTGATGGAGCCTGAGGAGACAGCAACCACGACTTTCATACCCATTTAACAGAAGGGGAGACTGAGGCACAAAAGGTGCCATCACTAGCCCAATGCCTTACAGCTGTGGTGGAGTCAGGATTCAAACCCAGCACCTGTATCCTTAACTGCCATACAGTAAATAATAATAATAATAGCAAATAATAGTAACATTATTGAGCATTGGCTCCGTCCCAGGCACAGTTCCAAGCATCGTGTTGCATGTCATAACTCAGTTGAGCTGCACTGTAACCTCATTAGGAAAGAGCAGTGGGTTTTTTTACTGTGTTTTTTTGTGTTTGTTTTTATTTTGTTATGTTTTTTTTTTCCTTTTTTCCTTTTTTTTCTTTTTTTCATTTTGCAAGGTTTATAAAAAAATTTAAAAGAAAATTTTATTGGTGTATAGTTGATTTACAATGTTGTGTTAGTTTCAGGTATACAGCAAAGTGATTCAGTTATACATATGCGTATATTCATTCTTTTTCAGATTCATTTCTCATATAGGTTATCACAGAATATTGAGTAGAGTTCCCCGTGCTATACAGTAGGTCCTTGTTGGTTATCTACCTTATTTTATATAGTAGTGTGTGTATGTAATCCCAAGTTCCTGATTGATCCCTCCCTAGTTTTTCTCTTTTTTATTTTATTTGTGTGTGTGTTTTAATTGAGGTATAGTTGATTTACAATATCATATTAGTTTAAGGTGTACAGCATAGTGATTCAGTTATTCCATATATATATATATATACATACACATTATTCTTCAGATTCTTTTCCCTTATAGGTTACTACATAATATTGAATATATTCTCTGTGTTATACAGTAGGTCCTTGTTGGTTATAGGAAAGTGCAGTTTTAACTGTATTTCACAGATGCGCAAACCGAGATCCAGGGAGGGGAAGCCAGGTGCCCGAGGCCATACAGCTGGCTGCTTGCATACCCAGGACTTGAGCCCAAGCAGTAGGGTCCAGAGCCCATGCACTCAACCAGCACACACACGAACAACAACAGAAACAATACTACTACCAGCTTTGTGCCAGGCTCTGCAGTGGGACTTTCTCTTGGGTTGCCCCTGCTCTGAAGATCACGGTGGAAATTCAGGGTTGGGAAGCCCATGAACCTCAACACAGTTAAGGGATCAGCAAATAGTCCCTGGCAATAATGGGATCTCATCACATCACCATTTACCCTCAGGACTTTCTCAAATGTCAGCTCCTTCTCTGATCTCCCTGCCTCACAGCCCCACATTTATTCTCCAACACACACACACACACACACACACACACACACACACACCCCAACTCCCTCCCTGCCTTCAGGGCTCCCACCTTTATCAGGGATTTTTTTTTTTTTCTGCCAGCCTCACAGCTTGTGGGATCCTAGTTCCCTGACCAAGGATGGAACCTGGGCCCTCAGCAGTGAAAGCATGGAGTCCTAACCACTGGACTTCCAGGGAATTCCCCAATTAAAAAAAAAAAAAAAAAAAAGAGTAACATTAGAGTGTCCGTCAAAAGATGAATGGATAAAGAAGATGTAGTATATATACACAATGGACTACTACTCAGCTGTAAAAAAGAACAAAATTTTGCTATTTGCAGCAACATGGATGGACTTGGAGGGCATTATGTTAAGTGGAATAAGTCAGACAGAGAATGACAAATACTGTATTATATCACTTATATGTGGAATCTAAAAAATACGACAAACCAGTGAATACAACAAAAAAGAACCAGACTCACAGATATAGAGGATAAACTAATGGTTACCAGTGGCAGGGGGAGGGGCAACATAGGGATGGGGGTGAGGCACAAACTATTAGGTGTAAGATAGGCTACAGCATGTATTGTACAACACGGGGAATATAGCCAATATTTTGTAACAATTGCAAATGGAGTGTGACCTTTAAAAACGGTATAAAAATTTTTTTAAATTAAAAAAAATTTTAAAGAGTAACATTAAGAATAACAATAAAAGCAGCTACTTGGGGAATTCCCTGGCGGTCCAGTGATTAAGGCTCTGCGCTTCAAGAGTAGCCCCCGCTCGCCACAACTAGAGAAAGCCCGCGTGCAGCAACAAAGACCCAACGCAGCCAAAAATAAATTAAAATAAAATAAATTAAAAAAAGACTCTGAGCTTCCATGGCAGGGGCCACTTGTTTGATCCCTGCTCGGGGAACTAAGATCCCACATGGCTGTGGCCAAAAAAAAAAAAAAAAAAAAGGCAGCTACATTTGTCCTGCTAAGAGTGTAACTCACAGTTCCTGTCATTGAGTGAAAGAATAAATTATTTAGTAAATATTTATGGTATTAATTAATTAATTAGACACATATTGAGCACACAGCACTGGGCCCTGGGGACACAGACATGAAAAGGACAAAGTCCCTGCTCTATTGGGGCGCACATGCATGTGGGAGTGACAGAAGAAACAAGATGAGTGGACGGGGACTTCCCTGGTGGCACAGTGGTTAAGAATCCGCCTGCCCGTGCAGGGGACGTGAGTTCGAGCCCTGGTCCAGGAAGATCCCACATGCCGCGGAGCAACTAAGCCCGTGCGCCACAACTACTGAGCCCGCACTCGAGAGCACGCGAGCCACAACTACTGAGCCCGCGTGCCACAACTACTGAAGCCCACGCGCCTAGAGCTGGTGCTCTGCAACAAGAGGAGCCACCGCAAGGAGAAGCCCGTGCACCGCAACGAAGAGTAGCCCCTGCTCGCCGCAACTAGAGAAAGCCTGCGCACAGCAACGAACGAAGACTCAACGCAGCCAAAACAATAAAATAAAATTAAAAATTAATTAATCAATTAATTAAAAAAAAAAGATGAGTGGATGGGTGGATGGATGAATGGTTGATTGGTTGGATGGATAGATGAATGAATGGATGGATGGATGGATGGATGGATGGGTGGATGGTTGGTTGGATGCATAGTTGGTTGGTCTGGGGTCTC
The DNA here is from genome assembly GCF_009873245.2 of Balaenoptera musculus. Lineage (NCBI taxonomy): Eukaryota > Metazoa > Chordata > Mammalia > Artiodactyla > Balaenopteridae > Balaenoptera > Balaenoptera musculus. Next base: position 163,877,333 of record NC_045787.1, read on the forward strand.
CACCCACCAGCCCTCCAGGGCGCAAAGGGAAAGTGAGGCGGGGCAGCTGTCCCATCCGAAGCTCCGCCCCTCCCCGCCCCCGCAGCGTCTTCACGTCGGCAGACTGCGCCGCTCACCTGGTGGCCTCCCCTTTAAGACGTGCTCACCTGGGTGCTCACCTGCGCGCGGGCGCTTCCGCAGGAAGAAGGAAGCGGCGCCACCGTCGCCTCCAGGCCCTCCCTCCCCACCAGCCAGGTCCACCGGCCGCCACCATGTCCGCCTCGGCTGTCTTCATCCTCGATGTCAAGGGCAAGGTGAGGCTGGGCGCAGGGAGTGGGGAACGGACAGGTGAGGCTGCACCCTCCCGGACCCAGGGGCGGCCCCTCCTTGCAGGCAGCGAGGCCCCGGAAAGCTCTGGGGGCGTGGGGACACCCCTCCCCCAATCCCTGGGAGTCCCGCGTCGAATCCCACCTCCACTGTTCACTAGCCGCGTGTCTGAGGCAAGGGGCTTCTCCTCTCTGAGCCTCAGTCTCCCAGTCCGTACAAATGGGAATAACAGAAGTCCCCACCCAAGAAGAACGAATACAACCTTGTGCGTGTATACCACCTAGCACAGTAGCCCTGCTGCAAACATTAGGCGTTCAATCAATTGAAATTATTATTTCTGTCACCATCATCATCCACAGTACTAATATTTGGGAAAGACAGCAGGGGCCGGAGACCCTAATTCCCCTTTGGGGCTGTCTTGTCCCTTTCTGGTGCCCCCTCCCATTCATCTTGTCATTCAGTAGCAATAATAACAGTGGCGGTGAAAATAATATGATAATAATCATAGTGGGAGCTAAGGTGTGTGAGGACCTGCGGGTGCCCTCTCTGTTCTAAACACTGGACTAAACAACCTCACCAAGTAGGTATTATTATTATTGACCGCTTGCCGCCTGCCAGGCAGAGCTATATGAACTATAAGAGATATATGGATATAATTGTTTCTTTTCTTTTTTTCTCTCTTTCTTTCCTTTCATCGTCCCTACCGCACCGATTTGGTGCATATGGAGCCTGGCTTGAGAGCAGGAATTCTGGAGCCGGGGCATCTTCGTTCAATTCCCAGCTTCCTCACTTACTATGGGCGTGGTTCATACCTCAGTTTCCCCGTCTGTAAAATGGAGATGGTGATACCACCTACCTCATAGGGTTGTGGTGACAACAGAATAAATCAGCAGGGGGCTTCCCTGGTGGTGCAGTGGTTGAGAATCTGCCTGCTAATGCAGGGGACACGGGTTCGAGCCCTGGTCTGGGAGGATCCCACATGCCGTGGAGCAACTGGGCCCGTGAACCACAACTGCTGAGCCTGCGCGTCTGGAGCCTGTGCTCCACAACAAGAGAGGCCGCGATAGTGAGAGGCCCGCGCACCGCGATGAAGAGTGGCCCCCACTTGCCGCAGCTAGAGAAAGCCCTAGCACAGAAACGAAGACCCAACATAGCAATCAATCAATCAATCAATCAATCAATAAATCTTAAAAAAAAAAAAATCAGCAAACAACCAGGCTTTAGTAGATGTCAGTGAGGGCTCTAGATGCTCTAGCTGTCATTATCACGTGCCCATTTTGCAGAGGAGGAAACTGAGATGCAGAGAGGCAGAGCCTTGCCCACACCCCCTCAGCCAGCAAGTAGGGTCAGAGCTTGGCACTCTGATGCCCCCGGGCGTAGAGTCCCTGGATCCCAGCAGTGACCAGACCTTCTCTGCCCACCCTCAGCCCTTGATCAGCCGCAACTACAAGGGCGATGTGGCCATGAGTGAGATTGAGCACTTCATGCCTCTGCTCATGCAGCGGGAGGAGGAGGGCGCCCTGGCCCCACTGATGAGCCACGGCCGGGTCCACTTCCTGTGGATCAAATACAGCAACCTCTACTGTATCCGGGGCCACGGGAGGATCCCTGAGGGCCGGGAGTGGTGGGCAGCTCAGGCCCAGAGGTGGTGGGCTGGGACAAGAGGTGCACAATACAGCAGTGGCTCAGGCTGGAGGGTGAGGGTTCAGGGTCTGTGCTCCATTGGAACCCTCCAAAATGGCACCTTTTCCTTAACCTCGCTGCCTGCAGTGGTGGCCACCACGCTGAAGAACGCCAATGCCTCCCTCGTGTACTCCTTCCTCTACAAGACAGTGGAGGTAGGTCCTGGCCTTCCATTGGCCGGCTGGTCTGTCTGTCTACCTGTTTTGCCCACCTTTTTCGGAATCCATCTCTCCTAGGAAGCTTTCCCTGGGGGTGTCACCATCAAAGTCCCATCACTCTGTGTTCTCATTAGCTGCTGTGGGATCATCTCGCCCTATAGGGTAGGAACCAAGGAGGTCTCCGGTGCTCAAATCTGAACCAGAGGGAACTGGGTTCCAGACCCAGCTCCCCCACTTCCTGGCTGTGTGACCTTGAACAAGTCACTTCTCTCTGTGCCTCTAAACTGGGTTTAGTCCTGCCGCAGGGTTGTTGTACAAATTAATCAAATTTGTACTTCTAAAGCACCTAAAACAGTGCTCAGTATACAGTAAGTGCTCAATAAAGGTCTGGTATTATTGTTAGCATTACCACTAATGTTGTATCATACTATCATATAGTAATTTATTGAGCCCTTACTATATGCCATTCTCATTGACTGAGAAAGTGCTCAGTAAATACTTTTTTTTTTTTTCCTTTGGTCGCCGTGCGGCTTATGGGATCTTAGTTCCCGACCAGGGATCGAACCCACACCCTCGGCAGTGAAAGCACAGAGTCCTGGACTTCCCTGGCCATCCAGTGGTTAAGACTCCGTGCTTCCACTGCAGGGCACACGGGTTCGATCCCTGGTCAGGGACCTAAGATCCCGCATACCACACGGTGCAGCCAAAAAAAATTCCTAGTAAATATAATATACTTTGACAAACAAGAGATCTGTATTGATTTGTCTCCTCCCTGCCAGGCAGAGGTGGGGACACAGCTGTGCATAAGACAGGCACGGTCCCTGCCTATGCTGAGGAGTTAAAGGGCAAGAAGGAGGGACTTCCCTGGTAGCACAGTGGTTAAGAATCCACCTGCCAATGCAGGGGACACAGGTTCGAGCCCTGGTCCGGGAAGGTCCCACATGCCACAGAGCAACTAAGGCTGTGCGCCACAACTACCGAGCCTGTGCTCTAGAGCCCGCGAGCCACAACTACTAAACCCGTGCGCCACAACTACTGAAGCCCTCACGTTCTAGGGCCCATGCTCCGCAACAAGAGAAGCCACTGCAAAGAGAAGCCCGTGCACCGCAGCAAAGAATAGCCCCCGCTCCTACTCTCCGCAACTAGAGAAAGCCCGTGCACAGCAACAAAGACCCCAAAAATAAATAAATAAATAAATAAATAAATATGTATATAAAAAAATAAAGGGCAAGAAGGAGATTCAAAGGGACATTGTGATAACCAGTGACTGGGGTGCTAGTCTCACCCTGATACTCACAGGGGTCGAGGGATAGTGGTGGCTTCACTGAGGAGCTGAGGCCTGTCACAAGGAGACTGCTGTGAGGACAGTGTCCTAAGCAGTGGGCATAGCATGTGCACAGGCCCTGAGATGGGAACAGAAAAAAGGCCAGAGAGGCTGGAGCAGGATGAAGGATGGGGTTTCCAATGCTGGGTGACTGACAGGTTCTCTGCTGTGGTGATACCTATTAATCCCAGGGACTCCCATCGTGGGGTCCCCCAAGTCCCAAGGGCCCCTGGATAGAATTCAGGGAGTCCATGAACTGAGACGTATTTCTGTGTAACAGTTTTCCTTTGCCATCTTGCGGGTTTTTTTGTTTTTTTTTGTTTTTTGCTGCGTGGCGCGTCTTGGCTTGTGAGATCTTAGTTCCCTAACCAGGGATGAAACCTGGGCCCTTGGCAGTGAAAGCGCAGAGTCCTAACCACTGGACCGCCAGGAAATTCCCATCTTGTGTATTTTATTTCATGCATTTACAAACCTTGTTCTGAGGTGGGTCTGTTCCAGGAGGGCAGAGACCCTGTTGGCTTTGTTCACCATTAATATACCGACAGTGGTATACAGTAGGCGCTCAATAGTTGCTTGTTGGGTGGCTGGCTGGGTGAGTGGGGACTCAGCCCACAGCTACACCAGCCACACCTCTGTGGATGTCGGTCTCCCTGAACCCGCAGGTATTCTCTGAATACTTCAAGGAGCTGGAGGAGGAAAGCATTCGAGACAACTTCGTCATCGTCTACGAGCTGCTGGATGAGCTCATGGACTTCGGCTTCCCACAGACCACGGACAGCAAAATCCTGCAGGAGTGAGTGGGCCATGGGTCAACCACAGGGTGGGCCATGGGTGGAAGAAAGTTGGGGAGGGCTGGGGAAGTGTCCCTGGGCCTACCTGCTCATCTCCCTGCCTTCCTGCCAGATACATCACGCAGCAGGGCAACAAGCTGGAGACGGGCAAGTCACGAGTGCCACCCACTGTCACCAATGCTGTGTCCTGGCGCTCGGAGGGCATCAAATACAAGAAGAACGAAGTCTTCATCGATGTCATAGAGTCCATCAACCTGCTGGTGAGCCCCTACACCTCTTCCCCACCCCTGCCACGGCCTTAGGGCAGGAGAGTGGGCCCTATGCCTGTTGACCCCCCCATGTGTGCATCCTCAGGTCAACGCCAACGGCAGTGTCCTGCTGAGTGAGATCGTGGGCACCATCAAGCTCAAAGTGTTTCTGTCGGGAATGCCAGAGCTGAGGCTGGGCCTCAATGACCGCGTGCTCTTCGAGCTCACTGGCCGTAAGTTTCTGGAAGGGGGCGCAAGCGGGAGCCTGAGACTTCGTCCCATCACGGGTGGGTGGTACCGAGAGACTTGCAGTCAGTTCTGAAATAGCACTCGCCCGCCCTCTTCTGGTTATGACCAGTACTGCAGCTGCTGGTTTCTTGCACAAACAACTGCTTCATTATTGAGTGCCAGGCGCAAGGACACCATAGTGAAGAAAAAAATCCCTGCCCTCATGGATCTGACATTCTAGCGGCAGTAGGAGACAGAATAGCATCGTATTTAACAACCTGGCAGCAAGAGCCTGATTACCGTAGTTCAGATCCTAGCTCCGCTCCTGGCCAGCTGGGTGACCCTGGGCAAGTTACTCATCCACTCCGGGCCTCAGTTTCCTCATCTGTTAAATGGGGGTGATTGTAGCGGTAGAAAGGGAAGACAAGGATAGGGACTGTGCCCCGGGTTCCAGGGTCGCCCCAGGCTCCAGGATCACGCTGCTAACTCGGCTCCGAGTTTCAGGGAGCAAGAACAAGTCCGTGGAACTGGAGGATGTGAAATTCCACCAGTGTGTGCGGCTGTCTCGCTTCGACAACGACCGTACCATCTCCTTCATTCCGCCCGACGGTGACTTCGAGCTCATGTCCTACCGCCTCAGCACCCAGGTAAGGCAGGGTCAAGCCCCTGGCAAGGGGTGAGAGTTGACCCCAGAGCCTCGGAGAACTCCCTCTTCCTCTGTCTGTAGGTCAAGCCGCTGATCTGGATTGAATCTGTCATTGAGAAATTCTCCCACAGCCGCGTGGAGATCATGGTCAAGGTGGGCCCTGGGGAATAATTACTCACAATGCTGGATCCACCCCTTCATACCCGCACCCCCCCCCCCGCATCAGTCTAACCTCATCTCCTACCTCCCTCCCTGCTCCTCACTTCCTTCCAGCCACGTGGGTCTTCTGGCTGGTTTTCAAACATGCCAGGCATGGTCCCCGGCTGTCCCCTGGATCATTCTGCCCCCAGCCACCCATATATCCACATAGCTTGCTCCTTCACCTCCTTCAGTTCTTTGCTTAAATGTCACCTCCTCAGAGAAGCCCTCCCTGATTTCCTCACCTCCCTTCTTTGCTGTAGTTTTTCCCTTCTTACCACCATCTGACACATGATCTGTTTTACTTATTTACTTTAATACACATATATAAACCATAGAGTGTATTTATATGGTTTAAAGATTAATAATAAACCACACAGCTTATTTGAATGTGCCTGGCTCCACCAGCTCCTCTGAACCCCCACCTGCCCCTCCTCCAATTACTGCTCCTCCTTTGCCCGCAGGTAATCACAATTTTGAATTTCCTGTAAATAATTTCTTTGCTTTTCTTTATAGTTTTGCCACCTGCATTTATAACCACAAATATTTCATTCTTCCGGTTTCTGACCTTTATATCCATGGACTGGAGCTGTATGACTTTTTGTATAATTTGCTTTGTTCAGGTAACATGGATTTTTAAGAGGAATCCCAGCAGCCATAGCTTAGTGCATCCATTTCTGTGGCTGTAGAATATTCCACCGTGAGAATCTTCTGTCCCATTTCTTGCATGGGTTGTTTTCAGTTCCTGGCTACTGTGGTTCACCTTGCCTTGAATAGCCCTGTGCTTGTTTCCCAGTGCCCCAAGCAAGAGCTTTTCCAGAGCATATAGTTAGCCCCTTTTACAGAGCATATAGTTAGCCCCTTTTACAGATGGGGAAACTGAGGCCCAGAAGAATTAAGATGTCATTCATCTAGGAAGGGAGCGGGCACGTTGAACTTGGGTCTGCCTGGCTCAAGAGTCTATGTTCTCAGATTTAACTTTGTTCCCCAGTCTTAGAGTCTTCGGGGAGCTGGGTTGTGGAGTGGACGGTCACGGGGCGGGGGGCGGGGGTGTTGACATCCCCAGTGTCCCCGTCTCTGCAGGCAGGGAAAGTGGAAAGGGCCTTAAAGCTGGTGCCTTCCAGAAAGAACACCCCCTGCTTTGCTTTACCTCCAGGTCCTCTGGCCCCAATCCCACCTCTCATATATTCCCCCCCACCACCAAATTCATAAATAAGAGCAGTCATCATAATTCTAGTCACTGCACATGGACACTTAGAGTCCTTGTGTTAAAAGCTTGTCCCAAGTCACACAGATCTAGATCTGGCTATAATGTTGTAACATCAGTAAGGAGAACATGTGAGGATTGAAAACACAGGCTTGGGTCAAATCCCTGCTGTGCCGGTTATCAACTACGTGACTCGGGCAAAAGCTCTTTCCCTCTGGGCCTCAGTCTTCTCATCTGTAAAATGGACCTTAGGAATGACTCCTACTTTAGAGAATTAGTGAGAGGGCTAACTGCTTGGCACAGGGCCCAGCACATGGTAGGGGGTCAGTAAATGTCAGCTTTCAAATGAAAACTCTGTGACGGGCTGAGGACCCATCAGGCTTTGCAGTCAGAAGCTTCGGCTGTGAGTCTTGGCCAGGAGCCTTTACTTTCTTGTCTGTGAAGTGGGCTGAGAGCAGAGCCTGCCCTAGGGGCTGCTCAAATGAGGGATCTTTTGAACCAGGCAAAGGTGTATGACACTTTCCAAACGGAAGGCACCAAAAGCAGGGCCTCTGGGGGACTTCCCTGGCGGTCCAGTGGTTAAGACTTTGCGCTTCCACTGCAGGGGGCGTGAGTTCCATCCCTGGTCGGGGAACTAAGATCTTGCATGCTCTGTGTGCAGCCAAAAAACAAAACAAAAAAACAAAATCAGGACCTCTGGAGTCTCTCCTGGGTGTGGACCCCGGCTCTGCCACTTGTTGGCTGTGTGTCTCCAGGCAAATGCTTTAACTTCTCTGTGCCTCTGTTTCCTCATCTGGAAAATAGGCTGGATTATGGTCTCCACTTCAGGGCTCTTGATGAGCTGGCACCTGAAAAGGCCTTGGTGAATATTTGCATGAGTGAATTCTTCATGCCCCATGTTCTCTCCACTGACAGGCCAAGGGGCAGTTTAAGAAGCAGTCGGTGGCCAACAGCGTGGAGATATCTGTGCCGGTACCCAGCGATGCCGACTCCCCACGCTTCAAGACCAGCGTAGGCAGTGCCAAGTACATGCCAGAGAAGAACGTCGTTATCTGGAGTATCAAGTCTTTTCCGGTGAGCACCAGGGATGGGCGGCGGATCTGGGGGACCTGCCCCTGCTTCTTGAGGGCAAGGCAGAGAATAAATCAGAGAGCCACCTACGTGTGCACATGGCTATCCTTTGGGGATGATAAAGCTGGAAAGCAGACCAGCATAATAGTTAAATTCTCCCAATCCCAGACAGCTTTGGGAATCCCACTTCCTCTCATGGAGCCTCAGTTTGCCCATCTGTAAAATAGGCAATATCCTGTTACCCACATCCTTGGGCTGCTGGAGGATTGGTCTGTCCCTGGGATATTGGTGGGGCTGTTCATCGGGGCCTGGAAAATGGGAGGTGATCATTAGAAGGTCCCCGACCAGGCTTTGCAGTCAAAAGCTTTGGCTGTGAGTCTTGGCCAGGAGCCTTTACTTTCTGGTCTGTAAAACGGGCTGAGAGCAGAGCCTACCCCTAGGGGCTGCCATGAGAATGGTCTGGGGTATAGAGGGGCCTCTCAGTGTGTCTGATACCTCCATGTGCCCTCAGGGGGGCAAGGAGTACCTGATGCGCGCCCACTTTGGCCTCCCCAGTGTGGAGAAGGAGGAGGTAGAGGGCCGGCCCCCCATCGGGGTCAAGTTTGAGATCCCCTATTTCACCGTCTCCGGGATCCAGGTGAGAGAAGTGGGCAGAGTGGCTCCTCTCCTTGACCTCAGTGGGTTCCCTGCTCTCCCGTCTCTTGGCTTGGATCACCTCCGTTCCCTGGCCTGGCTCATCTCTCCTTTGCAATCATCCTTGTCTTTTCCTGGAACAGTGTTGCCTTTTCTGCTCTCAGCCTGGGTCCCCTCCCCCTCCCCCTCTTACTTTGCCCTGTGCCTAAACTGTGTTGTGTCTATTCCCTTATACTGGGCCATCTTTCCCACTGTCCTGGACCACCTCTCCCCTAACCCTCCCACACACTGTCCTTGCCACATCTTTGCCCTGAGCCATGTTACTTCATTTCTCCCAGCCTGTGCTTTCTTTTTTTTTAAAATATTTATTTATTTATTTTGTTGCACTGGGTCTTAGTTGTGGCAGGCGGGCTCCTTAGTTGTGGCATGCGAACTCTTAGTTGCAGCATGCATGTGGGATCAAGTTCCCTGACCAGGGATCGAACCCTGGGTCCCCTGCATTGGGAGCTCGGAGTCTTAACCACTGTGCCACCAGGGAAGTCCCCAAGCCTGTGCTTTCTTATTCCCTGAAGTTGTGTTATATATTTTCCCCTGGCCCCAGCCAGCTCTCTCCCCCTAGCCTGGGCCACCTCCTTTTATCCCTTTTCAGGTCCGATACATGAAGATCATCGAGAAGAGTGGTTACCAGGCCCTGCCCTGGGTCCGCTATATCACCCAGAGTGGCGGTAAGGCAGCCCAGCTCCCTGGGATGACAGAGACAAGGAGATGAAAGGGGATGGTCTTGGGGCTTTAATACATCCTGTCTCAGAGGGCTCCAAAACTCAACAGGCCTGGCGCCACGTCTACCCTGTCTTTGTCAGTGTGCCACCCTGGGCCTCGGTTTGCTTATCTTTAAAATGGGGACAGTTGCCAGTTCCAGGGTAGTGGTGGTGGGGTTTGGATGAGGGGCTGAACACACAGCACCCCCATCTACTGCCTGGAAGCAGGCTTGTTGCTATGGTTACAGTCCCCATGTTTGAGCCCGTCCTCAGCCTTGTTACATACCTGTAGGGTTGATCATGAGCGCTGGGGAAGGGTCTGGATTTGGGTGGGGGGCCTGTCCCTTTGTCTCCTTTCCCCAATTCTGAGATGGTCCCCGCTCATTGTTTCCCTGCAGATTATCAACTTCGTACCAGCTAGAAGGGAGAAGAAGTGGGGGTTTGAACACGGGCCGTCCTCTCCCCAGGCCCCGACTGCGGACTCTAGAGAGAGAGAGGGAAGATGGGATGCGTGCGTGCGTGCGTGCGTGTGTGTGTGTGTGTGTGTGTGTGTGTGTGTGTGTGTGTGTGTGTGACGGCAGTCCCTGAATTAGCAGTTTCTTAAGGGCTGGCTGGCTCCCAGCCTTTTCCTTTACCCATAGGCTGGGAGGGATGGTCTCCCTGTCTCCAGGCTCCCGCCCCTCCCCCCTCCCATTTTATATGAAGAAATAGAAAAGGGGCTTAAGTCCCCCTCATGAGTGCCTTCTTGCAGTGACCTGCCTTAGGAGGTGTGGGGAGGCCCTCCTCCACAGCTGCTGAGCCCAGAGGCCCGCTGGCCCATTCTGAGTTTTCGGATGACATTAAAAATGAATCTAGCTGCTGTTATGTGTTTCTTGGCTGGGGGCTGGGGGTGCCAGGGCTGTCCCTGAAGTGCTGGGATAAGCGTGAGCAACACATATCCATTTCTCATCCCGATGGTCACTCATCTGGGCCCTCGCAGTTGCCCCCACTTTGGTTCCCAGGGCTCTGGGCTTCCCTCCCCCACGACAGCCAGTTACCATCGTAGCCGCCAGAGGGCGCCCGTTAACTCCTAAATCAGATCATGGCTCCATTCTTTTTAAAAAGTAAAAGTCAAGCGCTCACCGCAGCCCACAGGCCTGATCAACATTACCCCTCCCCCTCACCTATCTGCCCTCACCTCCTGCCCCCTCTCTCCCTCTATACCTCACTCTTCCTGGACTTACTAGGTGTGCTCCTACCTTAGGGCCTTTACATCCGCAGCGTCTCCACCTGGTATGCTTTCCCCCAGATATCCACATGGCTCCTTCCCTCACCTTCAGGTCTCAAATCAAATGTCACCTCCTCCGGGTGGCCCTCTCTGACCTCTCTCTTTCAACGGCCTTCTTTTCCCAAGAGACTATTACTTATCCCGTTTTGTCAGCTCCACAGTGTATATACCATTCTGAAAATATGTAATTATTGTCTTCTCCAGCCCTAAACGGTAGGCGTCCTGCAGCAGGAGGCACCCAGCTTGCTCTCCACTTGGCCGCCTAGTACACAGTAGGTGCTCCGTAAATGTTTGAAGGCCTCTGTTAAGAGCCTCCGACCGCGACTCTCGCCTCCCAGGCTCACCCACGTGGCACCTGCAGCGTGAACTTTCCTCCACGCCCTTGTACTTGCTATGCCCCGGCTGGCCCCATCTGAGCCGAATGTGATTCCTTCCTCACCCACCCCATTTCCACGTTTTATTTTCTTCACCGTGCTTAAGACTATCTAAAATTATTTAGTTTCTTGAATGTGCGCTCCACAGCGCCGGGTTCCTGCACACACAGAACGGTTCCTGCACACAGAGTGAATGAATCAAATAAAGCGCTCAGCCCATTAAGAGCTAATAAATACTTATCGCACGGTAGAACTCCGAACAGGGCGGCCCCAGCCCTGCCTCCTTTTCCCTCGGAGGTGCCGAGGTCCCGGAGCGGCCCGCGTTGCCCTGCTCCTGACCTTTCTCCCCTGGGTCAGTTAAACCGGCCCTCTTTCCCGCCCGCCCCGAGCATTTGAAAAACCGAAAACCCCGCCATTGCCGGCGGTCTACCGGTCGCCGCAGTTCGTCCAATCAGAAGCGGACCCGCCCACGCCGGTGCGCACAGCCCCCCTGGCGACGCGTGGCCATTGGCTGCGCTGGCCGAGTGGGCGGGGCACTACAGGGTCCAGAGCCGGGCAATGCAGCTGGGCTACAACGTAGCGAGTTCTTAAGAAAACGAATCCGCGGCGTTCGGGGGCGGGACCCCGAGCGCGCTGGCTCCGCCCCCTGGCAGACGGCTCGGCTGCGGCGTCGGCGTCTGCTCAGAACAGACCCCGCCCGTCGAGGAGGAGGGAGGGTGAGTTGGGGGAGACCCGGCCCCCAAGGGGCGGGCGCCGGGCCGGGCGCTGCGGGCCTCGGAGGGTTGGGCCCGGGCCCACCGGCCGACAGGGGGAGGAGCCGGCCGGGAGGGCGGGGGTCGCGCAGGAGCCCCGGACTGGCGAGTCGGACCAGGATCCTCGCGCAGGCCGGGGACGCTGTGGGAGGGTTGTTCGGGCCAGCGCTGGTGGGCTCCCCCGCACTGACCGCGTCGGGGTGGGGCGGGGGGCTTCGCAGGCCGCAAATATCGACATGCTGCTGGAGGAGGTCCGCGCCGGCGACCGGCTGAGCGGGGCGGCGGCCCGGGGAGACGTGCAGGAGGTGCGCCGCCTTCTGCACCGCGAGCTGGTGCACCCCGACGCCCTGAACCGCTTTGGCAAGACGGCGCTGCAGGTGAGGCCCGGCCCGCCCGCAGCGAGGGCGAGGCGGGGAGCGGGGCGAGGACCGGGACCCCAGACACCTTCCTTCTTCTCTCCTTGTTCCCGTTGGTAGCCGACTGGGGTCTGTTCCTCCATCGCTGGGCTGACTTGGCTCCCTGATGTCTCCTTTCTTAGGTGGATGGTGGATGGGGTTAGGTTGGGGGAGGGGAGAACTTTCCATCTTTGGAGTATTCCTTGTTCTCTGATTGCGGAGGATTCAGTTTCCTTGGAGAAGTTCGTATTCCTTGGGTGAGGGTTCAGCTTCTTTGGATCCCGGTTTCATGAGGACGGCTCCGGTTTCTTGGAGCTTGCATGGAGGATCCGACCGCAGGAAGAAAGGATTCATGTTTCCAGGGTGTCCCCATTTTCTGGGGGGGTTCTCTGAGAGGTATCCAGTTTTTGGGGGGCGGGGAATCTCCATTCCCGCGGGATTTTCATATTGGCATATTATTGGGGGGATCCCAATAAGAGAATAGTTACAGATTGCATGGGAGTCTCTCTTCCCTTGGGGACATTTACAAAAGGGGAACCCCATTTCTTGAGAGGGTCAGGTACCTTTGGGAGCATCCTCACTATATGGGAGGGGGAAATTCCATGGAGAAGGAGTTTCAAATTCCCTGGCCATCTCCTTTCCCTTGAGGGGGCTGTTCTCTGAGGTCTGTTTCCTGGCGGGGGTTTCATATTTCCTGATGATTTCCCATCTGTGGAGAGAAGTGTCTCTGGTTCCTTGGGGGAGGGTCTCAGGTTCCTTGAAAGTTTCCATGGGGCTATATCCTAGGGGGAGTGTATTATCCTTGGGGGGGGTGACCAGTTTTTTGAGGGTCCTTATTCCCAGATCTTGTTCTATGGGGTCTCAACAGCTGCCTGGGAGTTTATGTTCCCTGAAGTTTCTCGTTCGCTAGAGGACCTCGTCTCTGGCATTCTCTACTCCTGAATGACCCCTCTCTGCAGTCACCCATTTTCCTGGACCTCCTCCTTTGGAGACCCCCTGACCCTCTACCCCCCGAACAGGTCATGATGTTTGGCAGCCCCACCATTGCCCTGGAGCTCCTGAAGCAAGGTGCCAGCCCCAACGTCCAGGATGCCTCCGGCACCACTCCAGCCCATGATGCAGCCCGCACTGGATTCCTTGACACCCTGAAAGTGTTGGTGGAGCATGGCGCTGATGTCAATGCACCTGATGGCACCGGGGCCCTCCCCATCCATCTGGCAGTGAGAGAGGGCCACACGGCTGTGGTCGGCTTCCTGGCTGCTGAGTCTGATCTTCATCACAGGGACGCCAGGGGGCTCACACCTCTGGAGCTGGCAAGGGGGAGAGGCGCTAAGGATCTCATGGACATACTGCAGTGGCACACGGTGGCACCACTGTGACCTGGGGCCACCCACTCCGGCAGCAGGACCCGGCTGGGTTCTGTGTCAGAAGAGGAGGGAAGAAACACTTTCTCCCTTTCTTCCTCCTGCCCACTGCTGAGGGGCACCAGTTTGTGGCTTGTTGGTGTTGATTTCTGGGGTGTGTGTGTTTGAGGTACATTTCTCATTTTTTTTTCTCACCCCTTTTGGTGTGTTGGGCAGAGAAGGGCTCCTGCAGGCAACAGCCACCTAAACGGTTCGGTTTCCTCCACGCCCCGACTGCTGGGGCTACAGACGAGTCCCAAGGGCAGAGCGTTTAAAGCCCCAGCCCTAGAGTGAGGTCATCGCTTCCAAGGCTCCTGGAACCTGTCGACCTTGGCCGGCTGTACCCAGAGAGAGACCTCAAGTGTGCACACTGCTTTCCGGCATGGGGGAGGGGGGAGTGTTCCAAATCAATAAAAGGGTAGTATGAGTTCATTCATATTTTGTTGAAAGCTTGGTTTCCAGTCCCTTGTACAGCGTTAAAGAAAAAAAAAAAGTCTATTTATTATGATTTATGGAAGAAATTGTGTGTGTAATTTAATGTTTTTACCCATTAAATTAAGACTTGTGCATGATCACAGCGCCGGTGGCTTCTGATTTTTGAGGCTGCGATGGAAAGTTGCGTGTTCAGGATGTTTGTGGGAGTGGGCACCGGGGTCGCGGATCCTGGATGCTTTGAGGGAGGGGAGAGAGTGGTAATTCCCAGGGCGCCACGGTGAGTGAGCTGGGTGGGGCAGCGGTTTGCGCTGTCGGAACGGAAGGGAGGCAGGAAACCGCGAGTGGAGAAAGGGCCCCCAGATGTCAGCTGGGTGCCGGGAGCCCCGGCGGGTGGGGGAGTGGGGTGGGCGGTGGCTGCAGCCTTCCCCGCAGAGGCGTGGCCCATGGGCGGGGATTGCGGTCACAGGGCTAGGGATCCCGGAAGGGCCGGGGGCGGGGTTAGGTGCGGCCCACGAGGCTCCGCCCCATTTAAAGCTAGCTACTGAGCAGCCCCGCCTCCTGGGGGTGGGGGCTCTCCACACGCGTGCGCAGTGGGTCGTAGAACCGCCATGCCGGAGCCGCGCGGGTCGTCACCCCTGCGGGTGAACGCGGCGTTCGCCGCGCGGTACGGCCGCTACCGGGAGCGCGAGGAGCTGCAGCGGCGTGAGTGCGGGGCGCATGCGCGCGGGGCGCCGGCGAGTGCAGGGCGGTCGGGAAGTGGGGGTTGATCTGGTTCCCCAGGCTGAGCTGGGGGGGGGATCCCATCTGTGCCCCACAGTGAAAGATCGCTATGGGGATAGGGACAGCTGCGGCGACTCCAGCTCCGAGTCTGACTCCGGCGACGAGCGCGTGGTGAGCTTCCCCGCCTCCCTCCCGGACTTGCGGGAGGTGTCCAAGCCCCCCACCGCATCCCGGCCCCGACTTATAGGGGGCGGCTAACCCCCAACCCCATCGCGCCGTACGGGAGCGTCCATCTCCCACCCCCCATTTCCATGAGGGACAGACAGCGCCCTCCCCATCCCCAGGGAGTGGGCAGATCTCCCCTACTTCCCCTCCCCTACCTCGGATCTACCTGCCCATCTTGATCTGTGAGGTGTGAACCCTCTGTCCACATTTTCGTCCCTAACAGTTTAACCATTTCTCCGTGTCTGCCTCTGTCCCCAGAGTGGGGCATCCGTGTGCCACATGGGGCACCCAGGTTTTCCCCATATCAGCCCTGATCTTTCCAGCCTCACTGAGCAGTCTAGCCCTTCCTCTCTGTTCTTATGTGCCCTCTGCCCACTTGCCCCTAGGTTGTCCATCCCTTGTTTATACCAGAAAGTACCACCCACCCCCTTGCCTGCTACCTTCCTCTGTCTCATATCCCGTACCTATGTGTGGCCCACCCCCAAGAGGGCCCCTCTCCTTCCTCCACCTAATTGACCACCTCCCCCATTCAGATCCAGCCCTCCACCCCCACCTGCCTCTACCCAGCCGGATTCCCCCCCTTCCTTCCTCCTAACATATACCCCTCTATGCACACTAATTCCCACACACTCTCAGCCCACCTGCCCCTGTTGCTTACTGCCCCCATCACAGCCCTTTTCTGAAGTCTGTCCCCACCCCTTTTCCTGCCCTAGGAATTTGACACTCAGCAGGAGCGTGACTTTTACAGGACCCTCTCCTTACTGAAGAAGAAGGATCCGCGCATCTATCAGAAAGATGCCACCTTCTATCAGAGAACAGGTCTGGGACTGCTTCTCCTGAGGCCCAGATTCCTCATTGCTTTATAGGCGGTTCTGACGGTTTAATGGATCTCCACAGGTCAAAACTGATTAGCAAAGGGACTTCCCTGGCAGTCCAGTGGTTAAGACTCCATTCTTCTACTGCAGGGGGCACGGGTTCAATCCCTGGTGGGGAACTAAGATCCGGCATGCCACGCGGCAAGGCAAAAAAACCGAAACAAAAAAACCGCTTAGCAGAGTGTCTTAGGTTATGACCTGTTGTCATTAATAACGGCTGTGTGCTTGGCCCTGTTCTGAGTGTGAATTATTCACTGAATGATCACTGCCAGGTACTTCCAGGTAGTAGCAAGTGTGATGCCTCTTTGATAGCTGGGAACCAGTGGCTCGGGGATTTGAAACCTCGGTCTGACTGTGGCCCAGCACAGTCTTACTGTCTGCCTGGGGGAGGAAGGGGTTTGTGGATGTGGGTGATGGCAGGTGTCTTCTGGTGTCCCCGCAGCATCGTCCTCGGACAGTAAGGAGGAGCCAGCAGCTGAAGAGAAGCAAAAGAAGGTGCAGTCCATGTACCTGAAGGACTACGAGAGGAAGGTTATCTTGGAGAAGGGAGGGTAAGGAGAAAGCCTGACCCCTCTGCTCCCACTTTCCCAGGGCAGGTGGACACATCAGGCACTTAGGGGTAGGGGTGGGAAGAAGCTGGTGACTCACCAGAGTTGAGGGAACCCTGGAGAGCAGGAGCCTTGGTGACCTGCCTGCACCCCACTGCCCCCTCCACCAGCTGTTGCTCTTCACAGCCCCCTACCCCATGGGGACAGACAGGCCATGGGGAGTCTATTCTGAAGCCTTCTTCCTTCTTCATATAGCAAATATGTCGATGAGGAGAATTCAGATGGGGAGGCCTCCAATCAGAGACTCCAGGTGAGTGGGGTGGAGGCTGGGTGGGGGGCTTGGGGGTGCTTGGAACCTCAGGGCTGGGCCTGAGGCCCATGTCACTCTCTCTGCAGCAGACCTCATCAAAAAGTTATGTGGAAGAACAGAAACAGCTGAAGGAAAGGTGAGCCCTGGGGCTGGCTGAGTGGCCAGATGGAAAGGAGTTGAGGCTCTGAGGTTGGGCGGGCCTGGGTTCAAGTCCAGCTCTGTCACTTAATGGCTATGTGCCCTTGGGCATGTCTTTTGCTCGCTCTGGGCCTCAGTTTCTGCATCTGTGAAATGGGCTTGGTCATGGGCTCTATGTCACAGCACAGCTCTGGGCTTGTCAGGACGAGCTCAGGGATTAGTAGACAGGGCTTGTCTTGGGGCAGCAGGCAGGGCCAGCCCACCCGTCCTGAGGCTTGTTCTCTCACACGGGCAGCTTCCGGGCATTTGTGGAGGACAGTGAGGACGAGGACAGTGCCGGGGAAGGTGGCTCCGGGTTGCTGCAGAAACGCGCTAAAAGCAGAGAGGAGAAGGTGGGTGCTGGGGCCCAGCTAGACGGGGGTGGGTGGCAGAGAGGGGGCCCCGGGGCTCCCACAGACCCTCAGCGCTGGCCTTCCCCCCAGGCCCAGGAGGATGCTGATTACATCGAGTGGCTGAAGGGGCAGAAGGAGATTCAGAACCCCGACACCCTGAAAGAACTGGTGAGTTCCCATTCATGGTCCCTGACCCACTACTACCTGGTCTGCCTCCATCCAACCTTTCCCTGGAAACCGGCCCTTGAGAGGGTAGCCAGGAGCACATTCTCTAAAGATGGGGTGTGCCCCTCTCTGGGACTCAGCTTCTACATCTATAAAATGAGGATTAGCCCACCTACTTCATAGGCTGGCTGTGAAGCTGCAGTCACTCAAATCCACTGGGTGCCCACATCTGTGCTCCTTCCCTGTCCCGGAGTCCCTGATCCGGGTCCTATTACCCACCCCCCCTTCACCCCTAGACTCACCTCAAGGAGTATTGGAACAACCCAGAGCTGGATGAGGGGGAGCGCTTCCTGCGGGATTACATCCTCAACAAACGCTACGAGGAGGAGGGAGATGAGGAGGAAGAGGAGGAAGGAGAAGAAGAAGGGTGAGTAGCCGTGTCCCCCAGGGGCCTGGAGCCAGCACTGGCCAGAAAGGAAGAGGCACCAGGCGTTTACACTTTTTCACACAGATGGTAGCAGAGTTAGCCTTTCTTTTCTTTCCTTTTTCTTTTTGGCTGCGCCGTGTGGCATGCAGGATCTTAGTTCCCCAACCAGGGATTGAACCTGTGGCCCCTGCAGTGGGAGTGTGAGTCTTAACCACTGGACCACCAGGGAATTCCCCAGAGTTAGCCTTTCTTTTTTTTTTTTTTTTTTTTTTTTTATTCACACACACACACACTGTATTTTATTTTTACAAGACATAAATAGACTGACACCAAGCATTGTACATGGATGACCACAAGAGTTAGCCTTTCTTGAGGAAAAGCTGCAGCGTGCGGGCTCTGGAGCCAGGGGGCCCTGCCACTGGATTTCCATGCCTCGGTTTTCCCATCTATAAAATGGGGGTAATGGTGGCACCCTAGCAGAGGGTTCTTGTGAGGATTAAATGAGTTAATATGCTGGTACGCAGGAGTGCAGGAGCTCGGCTGACGCCCCCAGTCCCATCCCATCTCGCCCCTCAGGGTCCCTGGCCCCCCTGTCCAGCTGGCCGTGGATGACTCCTCAGACGAGGGGGAGCTGTTTCTGAAGAAGCAGGAGGACTTTGAGCACAAGTACAACTTCCGCTTCGAGGAGCCAGACTCTGCCTCGGTGGGTGGCCAGTGCCAGCTCCGGGGAGGACCTGGCCCGCAGGGCCCAGGCCGGGAGAGCCTGGAATCATCTCTGCTGCCCACAGGTCAAGACCTATCCTCGGAACATCACATCCTCCGTGCGCCAAAAGGACGAGCGCAGGAAGGAGAGGAGGGAAGAGACGCGGGAGCGGAAGAGGAGGGTGAGTGTCTGTTGGGGCGGTGCGCTGTGAGGAGGAGGGGCCCAGCCTGCCGGGGGAGGGGGGAGCCCATACCCTCCCTCTCCCGTGAACTGCCGCCTGCAGGAGAAAGCGAGGAAGCAGGAGGAACTCAAGCAGCTGAAGAACCTGAAGAGGAAGGAGATTCTGGCCAAGCTGGAGAGGCTGCGGCAGGTCACAGGCAACGAGACACTGGGCTTTGAGGAGCAGGACCTTGAGGACGACTTTGACCCCACCCAGCACGACCAGCTCATGCAGGTGTGGCCCCAGAGCCCCAGCCCGGCTGTGCAGCCGAGTGCTTAGAGCGTGGCTCTGAAATCAGCAGTCCCTTCCTGGCTGTGTGGCCTCAGAAAAGTGACTTGACCTCTCTGACCCTGTGTCTCTGTGTATAAAGTGGGTCTAACTGCAGCATTTACGTCAGGGCTGTTGTAAAGATACCCTGAGAGGAATACTAAATGTTAATTAACTTGGTAAATGCTCAAGGAACTTTGGGTCGCGGTATTTCCTTTAAACTCATTTATTGAGCCGTTAGTGTTTATTGTTGTATTTGGGGAAACACAGCTTCAGGCCATTGGAACAGGCGATGAGGGCTGGATGGGAGAGCAGTGGGGACCACGGGCACCGCAAAGCTGCCCCTGACTAAGCCTGGGAGGTCAAGGAAGGAGACTAAGGATGCATAGGTGGGCCAGGTGAAAACTGGAGTGGGTAGGTGCTGTGTGGTCAGAGTTCAGCCTTCACTTTCTAGAAGCTTCTCAGTCCTGAGCTTCAGCTTCTCAATATTTAGCAGTAGTTTCTGTCTCTTGGGGAGCTTGTGAGAACATAGTGAGATGCAGCCCAGCGTCTGGCATGTAGTAGGTGCTTATAAATGGCACAGTTAGCAATATCTGCCTTTGCCAGCCAGTGGAACAGGGGGCAGAGAGCAGGGGGGTCAAGGGAGCAAGATGAGCCAAAAGTGGGTGTGGAGGGGCCCAGACACACAGGGTTCCCCCGACATCAGGAGCTGAGGGGGGTGCTGGGAGGCCATGTAAGGTGCAGGAGTACTGCCATCTGGGGGGAGTGGGCCCTGCTCACCCTCCCGGCCCCGACCCTGCAGAAGTGCTTCGGGGACAAGTACTACGGAACCATGGAGGAGGAGAAGCCACAGTTTGAGGAAGAGGAAGGGCTTGAAGGTGAGGTCACCTGGGGCAGTGGGCTGGGGGCGGGGGATGCTTGGCCTGACCTGACCCCCCAGCCCACCCCTGCCTGCCTGTGCTCTGGAATCAGACGACTGGAACTGGGACACCTGGGCTGGGCCGGAGCAGGGTGGAGCTTGGAGCCAGCAGGAGCCGCACTGCGAGGACCCCGACTTCAATGTAGGTGCCCTGGGCGCGGGGATCTGGGGGTCCTCAGAGGGTCCCGAGGACCGCAAGGGCAGGCCTGACCTGCGCGTCCTGGCAGATGGATGCCGACTATGACCCCAGCCGGCCTCAGAAGAAGCAGCGCAAGGCTCCTTCGTTGGGCAAGAAGAAGCGAAAGTCGCCCTTCGCCACAGCCGTGGGGCAGGAGAAGCCTGTGTTTGACCCTGGTGAGGCCCGGGTGGGCGGCCGTGGGCAGGCAGGGGCTCCACGGGGCCCGGCACACCCCGGCAGCCTGGCTCTGTCCCCGCTCAGGGGACAAGACATTCGAGGAGTACCTGGACGAGTATTACCGGCTGGACTACGAGGACATCATCGATGACCTGCCCTGTCGCTTCAAGTACCGCACGGTGGTGCCCTGCGACTTCGGGCTCAGCACCGAGGAGGTGGGACCCTGGGGGCACCCGCTAGGCAAGGGGGAGCCTGGGGCCATCTGTGCTGTGACACGGCCTGTTTTTTCATCTCGAAAACAATAGGAATAATAGTGCTAATGACAGTACTAATAATATTACCTGCCTCAAAGGGTTTCTGTGAGGCAGGGGCTCAAACAGTGCTTTGCCCACAACAGGCCCCAGTAAATATTAGTTTTAATTCTGTTACCGTATATCGGCAACAGGGTGACCATTAAGACTTGACACAGGTTCAAATTCTGGCTCAGCTGCTCACCAGCTGTATAACCTTGGACATGTGACTTAAGCCTCTGTGCCTAGGTTTCCCCATCTGTAAAATGAGCCTCATAACAGCCCCACCTCATGGATGTGGATGTGAAAAAAATATGCTTTGAATGTCACTTGCGCCTTAGCCACAACGGCTATGGATGCTTGACAGTAAAAATAGACAATGTTTATTGAGCTTATAACATCTGCATTCACTTCATCTTCCTGACGACCTTCCAGCAGGTTCTAAGGGGGTGCCCAACTCATAAGTGAGGAACCTGGGCCTCATCTGTAATTAGCAAACCCAGTCATTGGCATGGAGACCCCTGCCCTGGTCTGAGGCTGCTGGGACCACAGTGCATGGGTCAGGGCTCAAGGGCCCAAACTGTAATCTGAGAGTAGCCACTTCCTGGCCATGTGACTTGGGGCAAGGATCCCCTCTCTGAGCCTCAGTTTCCCCATCCGATGCCCCCAAAAACAAAAAAATCAATTAGCCTCTGCAGAAATCAGTTCTTTCTCACCATCATGACATTTCTGCTGGGTGGAACTAGCATTACCCTGCTTTGACCCATGAGGTGACTAAGGCTTAAGAGTCAGGGCCCCCTGAGGCTCACGAGTGGGACCCCACTCTCCCTGCCCTTGCAGATCCTCACTGCCGATGACAAGGAGCTGAACCGGTGGTGCTCCCTGAAGAAGACCTGCATGTACAGGTGATGGGGTGGGGCTGGGCCAGGTGCCCCGGGAGGAGGGGCGGGCAGGCTGAAGGCAAGCATGGGCACCACCCAGAGCACCCAGTGACAGGTGTGTCTGCCGGGCGCCTGCAGGTCGGAGCAGGAGGAGCTGCAGGACAAGAGGGCGTACAGCCAGAAGGCCCAGAACGTATGGAAAAAGAGGCAGATCTTCAAGTCACTCTGCCCAGAGGAGTAAGTATTGCTGGTTGTAGGGGGTGGGTGGGCTTGGGGGCCTGCCAGGCCCAGGTTTGAGTCATGCTCTGTCAGCCATCTGTCACATGACCTTGGGAATGGGGTTTCCCTTCTCTGATACCTGGGTATCAAGTCCTGGCTGGGCTGTAGCTGTGTGACGTTGGGTAAGTCACTTTCCCTCTGGGCCTGCTTCCTTATTTATAAAATGGGGATAAAGATGGCTCACTTCTTGTTGGGTTTTTCTGTTTTTTGAGGATTAAGTGAATTAATTCAGGTACAGTGCTTAAAACAGTAAGTTCTGGATAGGTATTAGCTCTTGTTATTATGCCTGTTATTTCCTGATCTATAAATCAGGAGTGATAAAAGCTCACGGAGTTGATGTAAAGCTAAAGTGAGTTAATTTGTGTGAAGAGCTTAGTGTAGGCCCAGGCTCAACGATCAAAATTGTCAGTGACACAATCCAGCTTCAGAGTTCAGTAGAAAACTCCCAGTTTGGTATTGCATTAGACCCACGTTTGAGTCCCAGGCAGGCCCCTGAATTGTTTTTTTTTATTTTTGGCCGCGCCGTGCGGCATGTGGGATCTCAGTTCCCTGACCAGGGATTGAACCCGCGCCTCCTGCAGTGGAGGCACGGAGTCTTAACCACTGGACCGCCAAGGAAGTCCAGGCCCCCGAGTTCTGAGCCTCTCCTTTTTACATCTATAAAAATGGGGGATGGAAAGCCTAATTGTGACTGGCCTGGGCTGAGCCACGCCTTCCTCCTCCAGGACAGAGATGCCCACAGAAGCCACAGGGAAGCCACAGAGAGACAAAGCTGGCCCACAGGGGCAGCTGCTGGCACCCGATGGGGCCTGTGGGAAGTGGCCCCAGCCTGAGAGCCCCCCAGTACAGGAAGAGGCAGCCCCTGCGACACCCACCGAGAAGCCGGCCCCCCGGAGGCAGAGGAGGGGCAAGAAGGCACGTCTCCTGGGCCCCACAGTAACACTTGGTGGACGCGAGTTCAGCCGCCAGAGACTGCAGGCCTTTGGCCTCAACCCCAAACGGCTGCACTTCCGCCAGCTGGGCCGGCAACGGAGGAAGCAGCAGGGGCCTAAGAGCCACCCCTGAGCTCAAGGGAGCCTGCAGGGGCCTTGGGGCTCCTCCCCTTCAATCAAGCCCCCTCTTATTGACTGTATAGACCCTCACATCTACCTGTGGGCAAGGGAGTCTTCCCATCTTAGAGATGTGAAAGCTCAGGCCTACTCAGTAAGCTTCCCCAGATGACTTGGAACCTCACCTTGAGACATACCCTGAGCCCCATCCCTCAAATGCTGGGCCCAGCCATAGCCAAGGTCAAGTCAAACGGCTTTATTAGCCCCCATTGGTCACAGCCCCTCCTCCCTCCCACCAGCCCTTGGCAGGATGGGGGCATTGGGACCAGTGAGGGGCATGGACGGTCCAGTGCAAACTACAGTACTGAGTCAGGCCCTGAGTGGGTGCCCGGGGGCCCTCCCTCCCTGCCCGGTGAGGAGGGCCCAGCTGGTGGGAGGCAGGTGTGCGGGCTCTGTTCCTGGCTGAATGGCCCCGGCCCGGAGGCTTCCTGGACTTCTCTCAGCTGCACTTGTCAGGGGGGGAGTTCAAGCTCCCGCACCCAGCGTGACATAAATAAAAAAATAAATAGGGTCGTGTCTTCTCCCTCATCCCCTCCCTTCATAAAAACACAAAGTCCTCAGAGCTTGGGCGTTTAGCCTTGAGAAGCCGGCCTGTGCGAGGGAGCCGCAGTGGCGGCTGGGAGGGCTGGGAGCAGAGGTCATCCAGGCTGTGGTCCTGAGCATGGCCCTCAACCAGGGTGAACATGGGGTATCGCTCTGTGGCTGAGGAGGAGCTGAGGACCTGGTGGGAGGAGAGAGAACAGCTCAGCCCCCAAGCTATGTTAATTACCCTAGTAGGTATAATTATCTTAACAGGTATATTTATCAGGTGCTTCCCGAACTCAACTCCCATCCCGCCAGGGCAGTGATGCAGGCCAGCCAATCAGCACCTTCTGTGCCCTGGCTATAGTGATTGGCTCAGTGATGAGCACATGACCCTGTGCAGCCAATGAACCACAGCTGTGGGATTTTCAGCCCTGGGATTTTCTCTGCTGAGAAGGTGGGGCTCCCTTTCCACTGAACTAAATCGTAGGCGCCCAGGGAGCCTGGTGGCCACTTCTTGCCGCCATAAGGGTAAAGCCTTGATAGGAAAACAGAGCCAAAGGACAAGGCAGGGTCCTACCACTTGACCCCCTGGAAGCAGCTGTCCCCTTAAATTTTTCATTTCATGCCTCTTTTTGCTCTAATTAGAGCTGGGCTTTTGCAGCTTGTGGTCAGGATAATAATCTTAACAAAGCCTGGACGTGGCCTTGCCAGGTCTGCTGGCCTCAAAGCCTCTGTTCCTCTTCTACCCTAGCCCTGCCCTTTGCCTCCCACCCTCCAGCATGCCTTGCTCACCCTGGTCAGCTCTGAGCAGAGCGTCTCAAACTCCTTCCTGTCTCCAGCATAGAACCCCACAGTACAGCTCGGGTCCATCTTGGCAAAGGCCATCTTGCGGGGTGAGGTGCAATGGAAGGACTGGGGCAGACAAACAAGGGAGGCTCGGGGGGAACCCTCCACAGGCCTCCAACCCCACCCTGGGGATCCCAGCTCACCTCTAGGGGGAAGTCAGCCTGGCTGACATCCACAGTGGGCTGGCAGTAGTGAGGGTCCAGGTAGAGGAGGAAGTCATCTGCAGGGGAGGAAGCGTGAGCAGGGGTGGGAGAGGGTAAGGTGGGGTAGGATGAAGCAGGATGGGGTGGGCCTACCCTGATAGCCAATGAAGTACAGTGAGTGGCGTGGCTTGCCCCCCATGATGCCAAGGCACAGCTCTGAACGCAGGAGCTCCTGCAGGGAAGAAAGCGGGTGAAGGTAAGGACCCACAGCAGGTGCTGTCACTGTCAACAAATGCATAGCAAAGGCCCAATGTGTACAAACCCAAGCCTGTGCTGGGCCCTGAGGGGCAGCAGTGACCAAGACAGGCAAAACCCTGCCCTTATGCAGCTGATGTTCTAGCGCGGGAGAACAAGGAACAAGATGAGCAAGTTACGTCACGTGTCACAAGGCGGTAACACTCTGGAGAAAGAATAAAGGCGGGAAGAAGGCTTTGCAATTTTAAATAGGGGAATCAGGAAAAGGCCTCACTGAGAGATGATGTTTTAGCAAAGAGTTAAGGGAGTTAAGAGTGCATCTTGGGATATGTATAGCTGATTCACTTTGTTACAGAGCAGAAACTAACACACCATTGTAAAGCAATTATACTCCAATAAAGATGTTAAAAAAAAAAAAAAAAGTGCATCTTGGGAAAGAGCGCTCCAAGTGATGGGAACAACAAGTGCAAAGGCTCTGAGGCAGGTGTCTTCTGAGAACAGTGAAGAGGCCTGTATAGCCGGAGCAGAATGAAGTGAGTTGGAGAGTGTGGGCAGATGGTACAGGGCCTTGTGGGCTGTGGAGAGATCTTTGGCCTTTATTCTGGGTGTAAACACACCAGGGTCTTTCCAGCCTTGCTGTTCCTTTTGCCTGGAACACTCCTCCTCTGGCTTCTCACTTGGCTTCTGGCTAGAGAGGGGCTTTCCTAGGCTGTGCAGCCACCTGCATCTGCCCTTCATCGTGTTAATTTTGGTTCCTTTAGAGTCCGAGTTGTAACACCACAGCTGTCAGTTTGGTTCCACATACACTTCCTGTTATTCCCCCATTAGAACGTCTGTTCCCAGAGGGCATCAGTTGTTGCCTGTTCACCTCTGAATCCCCAGCAGCTGGGACAGTTCTTGGCACATAATTGGTGCTCCGTAACTACTGGATAAACCGATGAAGAGATGAAGGAAGCATAAACACCTAACCCAAGCTGAAAAAGTCTGCAGGGCTCCTGGGGGGAGGCATGGTAGAATCTGGTAGAACCTACCTTCACGCAGGGCACGTACACGGGGTTGAGAGTCTCGCCACCCAGCCGCACTGGCACCAGGATGACCACGGACTTCCACTCAGCTGTGGGGTCTGGCCTGGCCACCAGGCGTGCCACATCCGCCTTGTACACTGGAAGGACAGGGCAGCAGGTCACATTCTCTCCGGCCCTTCAAGCCTCAGAGTACGGTCCTCCATCCTCAGAGGACCAACCCTGCCTGAGCAGCCTCTTGGGATGACACTCCTGTCATTGGCGGAAAAGCACCTTTCCAGTGTCCCCCCACCCCAAGCTCCCTCAGACAATCCCAGGGCCTCCAGGCAGGTGTGGACATCCCCATTTTACAGAGCGGGCAACTGAGGTCCTGAGATTTAGACAAACAATGTAAAGCTAGGAGGAGTTGGAGAGCCTTCCCCGCAGCCCAGAGGGCCTCTAGTCCTCCCCGACTCGGCGCCTGGGTTTGCTAAGATGGAAATGGGAGCGCTGAGCAACCCGCCAGTCAGCTGAAAGTTCCTGTGTGTCCCTCCTCAAGTCCCGTCTGCTGGTTTCTCCTCTCCCGCCTCCTCCCTTGTGGCTATGTGAGCCCCCTCCTGGCTCCCAGAACAGTGCATTCAACCCTTTCCGGAGACACAGCTGCTACGGTCTGAATGCTTGTGCCCCCCTCTAAATTCGTATGTTGAAATCTTACCCCCCAAGGTGATGAAATTAGGAAGTGGGGCCTTTGGGAGGGGATTAGGTCAGGAGTGAAATCACTGCCCTTATAAAAGGGACCCCAGAGAGCTCACTTGCCCCTTTTGCTACCTGAAGACACAGCAGAATGAACCAGGAAGTGGGCTCCCAACAGACACGAAAACTGCCAGTGCCTTGTCCTTGGACTTCCCAGCCTCCCCAGCCTCCAGAATTATGAAAAATAAATTCCTGTTGTTCACAAGCCACCCAGTCTATGGTTTGTTTTGTTTTGTTTTGTTTTTTTGGCCATGCCGCACAGCTTGTGGGATATGAGTTCCCCGACGGGGGATCAACCAGGGCCCCGGCAGTGAAAGCGCCGAGTCCTAACCACTGGACCGCCAGGGAATTCCCTGGTCTATGATATTTTTGTTACAGCAGCCCTAACAGACTAAGAAAAAGGCTCTCCTGAACTGTTTTGGAGGGAATAATAACAATAATAGCTAATATTTAGTGAATACTTACTATGTGAGAAGCACTATCCTAAGGGTTTTACTTTTATCACTGACTCACTTAATCCTCATGACAACCCTATGAGGCAGAGGAGACCCGACTTTCGTACATGTTCGAACTGTTTACACAGTAAGAGTGAGTTGGACCTGCGAGAGGAATTCCTGTGTCTTTTATTCTACCGCTCAGGGAGAAGCCCCTTAAGTCTCCTCTCCTGGTTCCAGAGGGAGTGAAGGAACCCAGAGCACCCCGACCCAGTGTGGGCCTCGAATCCTTTCCAAGGGTCCCTCTGCCGCAGAGCTTGTTTCAGCATCTGAGGAATGTGGGTCCTAAGAGGCAGCTGAGGTAGTGACTGGCTCAGGGTGAGAACCCTGTGACCTTGGCTCCCAGCCCCTTACCTGTGCAGTCCTGAGAAACGTACACCACCAGGCGGGTGACCTCTGAGCAGCTCTCCACAGCTTTCCTGGGGATGGGAGGAAAGGCCTGAGTTCCGGGGGGTACCCAGTAGCTCCCGTGTCCCCTGCAGCGGCCCTCACCTGAGTATGTGCGCCACCAGGGACGGCCCATACCAGTCCCCTGCCTTCTTGCCCGAGCTCTGCCCAAGCTCCACCAGCCGGTGTAGGCCGAAGGGGGCCCAGGGATGGTCAGCGAACCACGATACAATCTGCCGGTGCCGGCGCTCCTGCTCCGGCTCAGGGGCAGCCTGGGCCCAGCGCGGAGGCATCCAGTGGGCAGGCCCACGGTACCGGTTGGGAGAGGCCAACCCCGATGGCTCAGGGGGGCCCAGGCCCGCGCCCAGGGACCACGTCCAGTCTGGTAGGGATGGAGTTAAGAGTCAAATGGCGATGGTGTAGGGGGGTGGGGCACAGTTCCCACTATCCATGATTTACACACAACTCTACTGCTCCAGACATGCCGTGTTTAACTACAATTTTCACATTCCTTCAACTTATTTTCTAAACAACTCTCACTCCCCGCCCCCCCACAAGCTTACTTTACATGACTTTAAACTCTTTGTTTACAAACAGTTCTAACACTGCTGACCTGTGGAGGGCGCTACGCCCCCTCCACCGCTCACCTCTGGGCAGGAAGTGCAGCAGCAGTCCCTGAGCTAGCATCATCTGCCCGCTCCGTAACATGCATCCCCAGCCACAGTCGGAGGTCAGGCGGCCCCCAGCAAGAGGTGGGAAGTCCCGGCGGTATGTGAACCATAGGCGAGACACAAAGTCCCGCTGGAAACGCTGGATGTCACCTACAAGAGCAGGCTTGTCAGTTGCCACCAGAAACAGCCCTGGGGGACTCCTCCAACCCTAGCCAGGGGCCACCAGCTCACCCTCGCCCTCAAAGCGGTAGCGGCGGCCACAGAGATGGACGCTGGAGATCTTGCTAAAGCTGGTCCGGCTTTTGACTGCCCAACCTGGGGAGACATGGGGCAGTGTCCAGCAAGATGAAGCACTTGCTTGGCAGACACGCAACCTAACAGGGCAGCAACAGCGCTTAAATTCTCCCATCTGTGTGATGGGGACTATCCTAGTTCCTATCTCAGGGAAGGCTCTTGGGAATCCGTGCTACATTTCTCCTGGATGGAGGCGGGGCCCCTAGTAACAGCCATATGCATGTCTGCCGTTAATTCGGGATGAATCAAAGCACGGCTGATTATTGTACCCATTTTACAGAGGAGGAAACTGGAGGCACAGGGAAACAAAAAACCCTGCCCAAGGTCACATGGGGAATCGACTGAGGCTTGTAAACACATTCCCCTTTGGACCTGCCAGCCAGCGGCCCGCTCTGGGCAGGGCAGGGCGGGGGACCGACCCACACAGGTGACTCACGGGAGGGGAGCAAAGGGTGGAATACTTGACAGGCGCAGGGTCTGGTTCTCCTTGACTCCCACCGACCTCCAAGCCCCCGGCCCGCCTGAACCCTCAGCTCGCTCCCACCTCAGAACCCAACCCCGGGGCCCGCCCCCTCCTCACCGTACTTGACGTTGTTCCAGGCTGTCAGGAACTTCGCTTTAAACTTGTCCACTTCGTCCGGCTCCCCCGGGCCGGTCCCCGGCGACGCAAGAGCGGGGCCGCTAGCTCCGGAGGGCCCCAGGCCGTTGGGGTCCGGGGTTCGGGGGCGCCGTGGCCTGCGGCCCTCGGGGCTGCGCGCGTCCTCCTGGCTCCCGCTCCGGTACTGAGCTGCGGCCGGCGACACGGAGTTCATGGGCACGCCGGGAGGGCTGACCGAGGGCCCCAGGGGCCGCGCTCGAGCGCCCCAGGGGCCAGGACGCGGCCAGGACGCGGGCGCCCAGGAAGGCGCTAGTGGGCCCCCAGCACGGCGACCAGGCCCCCGGGCCCTGTGCGGGACGGTGTCACCGCCGCCGCCGCCGCCATTTTAGCGGCCCTGGCCCCGGGAGGGAGGCGGGCTTGACACAGCCGGACGCCCCGCCCAAGCCCGGCCCCCAGCCTGGGTCCCCGGCCCCAGTCCCCTGTGGCCGCGCTGGGACCTCTTGACGCCGTGCCTCCCTGCGGCGCCCCGCGACCCCCTCCACCGCCCGCCGTATCGCAGAGCCCAGACGCGGCCGAGGCCCTGGAGGTCCTTATCGGAGGCCCCAGAGCCGGGAAGCCCCGCGCCAGGCCCCGCCCCTCGCCGGTTCCGGCCCCGCCCCGCCCGGCCCCGCCCCCTCCGTGCGCTGGGGCACCGACCCCCAGGCGGGGCCCCTACGCGGTTGGCATCTGCCCACGTCCGCCAGAGGATCAGAGCGCTGCTCTGCGGGCTGCGCACCCAAGACCCGCCTCGGTCGGGGGCCAAACCTGTGCCTGACACCCACTCCCCCAAACTCCCCCTTCAAGCCACACCCCTACGTGCTTTAGTTTCCCCGGGAGCAGAAGGGCTCAAATACACTCAACGACATAAACGAATCTTCCTAATTTTGCTGAGGGAAAGAAGCCAGACAAAAAGAAGAGTATATACTCGCTGGTCCCATTTATTTAAACTCTAGAAAATGCAACCTCATCTATAGTCATAGAAAGCAGATCAGTGGTTGCCTGGGGGTGGGGTGGGGAGAGGTGGGAGCGAGGGATAAAAAAGGGCTTAGGATGTGTTTAGTATCTTGATTGTGGTGATGGTTTCCAGCATGTGAAAGCGCAACGGATTGTACACATTAAAACTGTGTGGGGCTTCCATGGTGGCGCAGTGGTTGAGAATCTGCCT
The DNA here is from genome assembly GCF_009873245.2 of Balaenoptera musculus. Lineage (NCBI taxonomy): Eukaryota > Metazoa > Chordata > Mammalia > Artiodactyla > Balaenopteridae > Balaenoptera > Balaenoptera musculus. The sequence goes on from NC_045787.1 coordinate 163,907,204, forward strand.
GCCAATGCAGGGGACACGGGTTCGAGCCCTGGTCTGGGAAGATCCCACATGCCGCGGAGCAACTGGGCCCGTGAGCCGCAATTACTGAGCCTGCGCGTCTGGAGCTTGTGCTCCGCAACAAGAGAGGCCGCGATAGTGAGCGGCCCGCGCACCGCGATGAAGAGTGGCCCCCGCTTGCCACAACTAGAGAAAGCCCTCGCACAGAAACGAAGACCCAACACAGCCAAAAATAAATAAATAAATAAATTAATTAAAAAAAAAAAAAAAAAAAAAAAAAAAAAAACTGTGTGGCTTGTTGTATGTCAGTTATACCTCAAGAAAACTAAAAATTTTTCAGTGCCTCTAACTCAGGGGAATGTTAGGAGGACGAGCTGAGTTCATTCTGGTAAAGCGCTTAGCGAGGCATCTGAGGCACAGTTAGGGCTCAGCGAAAGCCAATCATGACCTCAAAGGCAGGATGAGTGCCCTGGGAAGCACAGAGAGGGCGGCCTCTAGTGGCCAGCCCACGGACTGTGGCCTCTAGTGGCCAGTCCACGGGCTCTGTCCTCAGCAGGCAGAAGGAAGCTGGATGAAGGATTTAGACGAGGGCGTGCAATGTGAAGAAGGCACAAAAGTACAGTCACCTCCCTGACTTTCCCACCTTCGGTTCTCCTCTCATTCACTTCCCTTCAACCACACACCTGCCTCCTTCCTCAAATTTAACAGGTACCAATCCACCTCAAGACCTTTGCACTTGCTGTTGCCTCTGCCTAGACTTCTCTTCCCTGAGATATCTGCAGGGCTGTCCCTCAACCTCTTTCAGGACTTTATTCAAATGTCATCGCTGCAGTGTGACCACCTTCAAAATTCCACCCCACCCCTACCCTTGGGATCCTTCCCCCTTCCCTGCTATTTTTTTTTTTTCCAGAGCAGTTATCATAACCTGATTGTCTGAGTCAGCTTGGACTTCTATAACATTAGTGCATGATGAGGGCCCTATTCCTAGCGAAGTCCTCACATGGCCTTTCCTTGGTGCATTGTACACAGAGAGAGATATCTCGTGTCTCTTCCCTCTTGTTAATCCCATTAGGGGGGCTCCACCCTCATATCCTCATCTAAACCTAATCACCTCCCAAAGGCCCCTCCTCCTAATACCATCACACTAGGGGGTTGGATTTCAACCTGTGAATTTTTGGGGGGGAACACAAATGTTCAGACCATAGCCCTGATCTTTTATTTATATGTATAATTTTTATGTTTATCACCTCTGTCCCCACCACATCACTAGAGAAGGCATCTCTGTCCATCTTGGTCACTGCTGCCTCCTCAACACTCAACGTGGGGCCTGGCATATGGTAGTTATCAAAGAACTTGTGGAGTGGAAGGAGAGCGTATAGAAATTATTAATGAGCTATTTTACCTTTTTTGGGGGTACTGTTCTCAAAATCTGATATAGTTCATGTGTTTTTTTACAACCATAGAATGCCTCAATTTGGATTGGACACATTTCAAGTGCTCAAGAGCCACATGTGGCCAGTGGCTACTGTGTTAGACAGTGCAGGAAATGTAACCACTGCCCAGGTGAAGACGGGAGACATCCCAGATGCAGCTGGAACCCTGGGGCCTTCGCTCCATGTTCCCAGATAAATCTCTGCCTGAATTGCGGTGGACTACTTGGAGCCTGGTGTAGGGCTGGAGCCCAGTCTGCATCTCCAAAGGTACTGACTCTGCCCTTTGAACCCCGTCTCCTCTCTTCCCTCCTCTTCCTCCTGCAGGGTCCCACTACCTTAAACAAACCAGATGCCAGTCACCCCCACTGGGCCACCCCAGGCTTGTCTGGATCCAACTGGGGCCACCACCTCAGACTCCAAATAACAATGACTGTCACAGGCCATCCTGCCTTGTGGGCTGTATTATTTCTCCAAAAAAGATATGTTGAAATCCAAACCCCAGGTCCTTGAGGTTGTGACCTTATTTGGAAATAGGGTACTTTGCAGATGTAATTAGTTAAGATGAGATCATACTGAATTAGGGTGGGTCCTGAATCCAATATGACTGGTGTCTTTAGAGAAGAGAGATGCAGACAGACACAGAGGAAGAAAGTCATGTGACCACGGAGGTCAAGATTGGGGTGATGCAGCTTTGTGCAAACCAAAGAAGGCCAGTAACCACCAGAAACTAGGAAAGAGACAAGGCATGATTCTCCCCTCTCCCCTAGAGCCTTCAGAGAGAGCATAGCTCTGCTGATACCTTGACGTTGGACTTCTAACTTCCAGCACTGAGAGAGAATCCATTTCTGTCTCAAGGCACCCCGTCTGCGGTAATTTATTGCAGCAGCCTTAGGAAACCAGTGCAGCCTGTTTATCCCTTCTCTTCTTCAGGTCTTGGCTTGCCAATCACCTGCTCTAAGAAGCCTGCCCTGACCTCTAGCTTGGGCCAGGCTTTCTTTATTCTCAGGCTCCTCCTGACCACAAATGAATTATTACATCTTTACAATCGTGTCATCGCTTGTTAATCCCAGTGTCCCCTGTGAGAGCAAAAGCCCCACGAAGAGAAGAGCCACAACAGTCGTAACACCATTATTCCTTCAAGAACGTCCACGGTAAAGAATGAACTACTTTTTTTTTTTTGGCTGCACCATGTGGCTTGTGGGATCTTAGTTCCCCAACCAGGGATCGAACCTGTGCCCCCTGCAGCGGAAGCGCAGAGTCTTAACCACTGGACTGCCAGGGAGTTCTCAAAGAATGAAATTCTGCTATTTGCAACACCATGGGTGGGCCTGGGGGGTATTATGCTTAGTGAAATAAGTCAGACAGGGACTTCCCTGGTGGCAAATGTGGGACTTCGCTAGATCCCACATGCATGCCGCAACTAAGAGTTCGCATGCCACAACTTAGTTCGCATGTCGCAACTAAGAGTTCGCACGCCACGCCCGCCTGCCACAACTAAGACCCTGCACAAGCAAATAAATTAATTAATAAATTATTTTTAAAAAAGAAGTCAGACAAAGACAAATACTGTATGTTGACTTATATGTGGAATCTAAAAAATAATACAAATAAATGAATATAACAAAACAGAAACAAACTCACAGACACAGAGAACAAACTAGTAGTTACCAGTGGGCTGAGGAAGGAGGGAAGGGGCAACATAGGGGGAGGAGATTAAAAGGTAGAAACTAATATGTATAAAATAAATAAGCTACAGGCTACGTTGTACCGCACGGGGAATATAGCCAATACTTTATAATGACTTAAAATGGCGTATAATCTACAAAAATATCAATTCACTACGTTGTACACCCGAAACTAATATTTTACTTTTATTTATTTATTATTATTATTTTTTTAAATAAATTTATTTTATTTATTTATTTTTGGCTGCGTTGGGTCTTCATTGTGGCACGCGGGCTTTTCGTTGTGGTGGCTTCTCTTGTTGTGGAGCACGGGCTCTAGGTGCACAGGCTTCAGTAGTTGTGGCACGCAGGCTTCAGTAGTTGTGGCTCGCGGGCTCTAGAGCGCAGGCTCAGTAGTTGTGGCGCACGGGCTTAGTTGCTCTGCAGCATGTGGGATCTTCCCGGACCAGGGCTTGAACCCGTGTCCCCTGCACTGGCAGGCAGAGTCTTATCCACTGCGCCACCAGGGAAGTCCCTAATAGAATATTTTAAATGAACTTTACTTCAGTTAAAAAAAAGAAGAACATCCATGGTCACCCTCAGTGTCCTGCACCAGGCCAGCGATGACAAGGAGAGAAAACCAGCCATCCCGGCTCTCTGGTGCCTCTTGTGTTGTTACATGACAGACACACAGTAATTGTTAAATGACTAAATGAACGATTAAGGAACTTAGCTGTCCTAAGAGCCTCCTCTCAGCTTTTTTTTTTTTTAATTTAAGTAGAGTTGATTTACAATGGTATGTTAATTCCTGCTTACAGCAAAGTGATTCAGTTATACATATATATACAATCTTTAAAAAAATTTTTTATGATGATTTTTTAAATACATTTATTTATTTTATTTATTTATTTTTGGCTGCACTGGGTCTTTGTTGCTGCGTGTGGGCTTTCTCTAGTTGCGGGGAGCTGGGGCTACTCTTTGTTGCGGTGCGCAGGCTTCTCATTGCTGTGGCTTCTCTCATTGTGCGGCACGGGCTCTAGGCACGCGGGCTTCAGTAGTTGTGGCACGCAGGCTCTAGAGCACAGGCTCAGCAGTTGTGGCACACGGGCTTAGTTGCTCCACGGCATGTGGGATCTTCCCGGACCAGGGCTCGAACCCGTGTCCCCTGCATTGGAAGGCGGATTGTTAACCACTGTGCCACTAGGGAAGCCCTATAATGATTTTTAAACAATATTTATTTATTATTTATTTTGGCTGCACCAGGTCTTAGTTGCGCCACGTGGGCTCTTCGTGGAAGCATGCAGACTTCTTAGTTGCAGCATGCAGGCTTCTTAGTTGCGGAATGCATGTGGGATCTTAGTTCCCCGACCAGGGATAGAACCCGTGTCCCCTGCATTGGAAGGCAGATTCTTAACCACTGGATCACCAGGGAAGTCCCAGGACCTTGTTGTTCATCCATTCTATATATAAAAGCTTCCATCTGCTAACCCCAAACCACTCCATCCCTCCCCCACACCCTCTCCCCCTTGGCAACCACAAGTTTGTTCTCTATGTCTGAGTCTGTTTCTATTTCATAGATAGGTTCATTTGTGTCATATTTTATATTCCACATATAAGTGATATCATACGGTATTTGTCTCTTTCTGACTTACTTCACTTCAGTCTCTAGTTGCATCCATGTTGCTGCAAATGGCATTATTTCATTCTTTTCTATGGCTGAGTAGTATTCCATTGTATACATGTACCACATCTTCATTATCCATGCACATGTCAAAGGACATTTAGGTTGTTTCCATATCTTGGCTATTGTGAATAGTGCTGCTATGAACATAAGGGTGCATGTATCTTTTTATTTTTATTTATTTATTTATTTATTTTTGGCTGTGTTGGGTCTTCGTTTCTGTGCATGGGCTTTCTCTAGTTGCGGTGAGCAGGGCCACTCTTCATCGCGGTGCACGAGCCTCTCACTGTCGCGGCCTCTCTTGTTGCGGAGCACAAGCTCCAGACGCGCAGGCTCAGTAGTTGCGGCTCACGGGCCTAGTTGCTCTGCGGCATGTGGGATCTTCCCAGACCAGGGCTCGAACCCATGTCCCCTGCATTGGCAGGCAGATTCTCAACCACTGCGCCACCAGGGAAGCCCGCATGTATCTTTTTGAATTAGAGTTTTGTCTGGATATATGCCCAGGAGTGGGATTATCATGGTAATTCTATTTTTAGTTTTCTGAGGAAACTCCATACTGTTTTCCAACGTGGCTCCACCAATTTACATTCTTACCAACAGTGTAGGAGGGTTCCCTTTTCTCCACACCCTCTCTAGCATTTGTTATTTGTAGAGTTTTATTGATGGCCATTCTGACCAGTGTGAGGTGGTACCTCATTGTAGTTTTGACTTGCATTTCTCTAATAATTAGCATTCCCAGCTCTTTCTGAGTCTCCTCAGCTGGCTTCTCCAGGGTTCAAGATCAATTCTCTCAAGACTTGCCCTACTGGCTTTACCTGTCTTAAGTCATTTAACCCTCAGTACAACCTTAGAAGTTAGATATAATTATTTTTTAAATAAATTTATTTATTTATTTATTTATTGTTTGGCTGCATTGGGTCTTCATTGCTGCACACGGGCTTTCTCTAGCTGCAGAGAGCAGGGGCTACTCTTCGTTGCAGTGCGAGGGCTTCTCATCGCGGTGGCTTCTCTTGTTGCGGAGCACAGGCTCTAGGCACGCGGGCTTCAGTAGTTGTGGCACGCAGGCTCAGTAGCTGTGGCTAGCAGGCTCTAGAGCGCAGGCTCAGTAGTTGTGGCACACCGGCTTAGTTGCTCCATGGCATGTGGCATCTTCCCGGACCAGGGATCGAACCCGTGTCCCCTGCATTGGCAGGAGTATTCTTAACCACTGCACCACCAGAGAAGTCCCTAGATACAATTATTAAACCCACTTTACAGACGAGGAAATAAAGTATCAGAAATAGAGGTCAGGGCTTCCCTGGTGGTGCAGTGGTTGAGAATCTGCCTGCCAATGCAGGGGACACGGGTTCGAGCCCTGGTCTGGGAAGATCCCACATGCCGCGGAGCGGCTAGGCCCGTGAGCCACAACTACTGAGCCTGCGCGTCTGGAGCCTGTGCTCCGCAACAAGAGAGGCCGCGATAGTGAGAGGCCCGTGCACCGCGATGAAGAGTGGCCCCCGCTCGCCGCAACTAGAGAAAGCCCTCGCACAGAAATGAAGAACCAACACAGCCAAAATAAATAAATAAATGAATAAATTTATTTAAAAAAAAAGTTAGATTTATTAAAAAAAAAAAAAACAAAAAAAAAACCCCAAAAGAAATAGAGGTCATACAGTGGGCGAACTACTGTTATTCCCAGTGGTCATCTTCATAGTCGTCATACATTTAAAACTCAGAAAGCAACCCAATAAAAGCACAGGCAAAAGATCTATACAGTCTCTTCACAAAAGACAAATGGATGCCAAATAAGCACATGAAAAGATTCTTATCAAAAACCATCAGGAAAATGCAAAATAACATGACAATCAGATACCACCACAAACCCACCAGAACAGCTAAAATGAAAAAGACTCACCCTACCAAGGTGAAGATATAGAGGAACCAAATATTTAAAGGGCATGCAGTTTGTTGTATGTCAATGATACCCCAATAAACTAGGAAAAACAAATCAGTATGGTAACATTAGGACACGGACACAAAATTGCATTTGAGTGGAATCCAGTGAGGTAGGATTGGTGACTGTATTCTGGTGATTGTATTTTGGCGTCAGTGCCTAAATTTCATCCTGGGTCTCTCAGCAATTTAAAGAATGTTTCTGTGCTTCTCCACCCAGTTCCCATGCTCCTTAGCAAAATAATCCCTCCTAGGCTGAGCTGACTAAATTACACACTCTTGAAGGAAACACAAATATGTATAAAGATGCTTTCTCACATAGATCACTTTCCTAGTCAAACTTCCTTGCTTCCTTAGAGCCACCTCGTCCTGCCTCTCATGCCTTTATTGCACCCAGAGTTGTGTGAGAGAATGCTCTAGAAATGAACTCACATTATGGCTGCCTTTTTGGCTGAAAGGATGCCAAACTCTTCTTTCATTCAACAAATGTATCCTGGGGGGAGGGATAGATTAGGAGTTTGGGATTAAAATATACACACTACTGTACATAAAATAGATAACCAACAAGGACCTACTGTATAGCACAGGAAACTATATTCAGTGTCTTGTAATAACCTATAATGAAAAAGAATCTAACAGATAGATAAAGTATAGATAGATATAGATATACATATATAACTGAATCACTTTGCTGTACACCTTAAACTAACACAACATTGTAAATCAACTATATGTCAATAAATTTTTTTTTTTTTTTTGGCCACACTGCATGGCATGTGGGATCTTATTTCCCCGACCAGGGATCTAACCCTCATCCCCTGCATTGGGAGCACAGAGTCTTAACCACTGGACCACCAGGGAAGTCCCTCAATAAAAATTTTTAAAGGTAAAAATAAAAAATAAAAACAATGCTACTAAAAACCAAACAAACAAACAAACAAAAAAACCCCACAAATTTATCCTGAGCATCTACTATGTGCCAAGCTCTATGCTATAGAAAGAGACTATAGAAGGCTATAGAAAGAGGACAAATACCACGGTCTCCTCTTGGGGTCTTGGAGGTAGGATAAAAGAGATAAATGTTGAATTCATTACACAAATAATTACATAGTTATGATTGCAATAAGGGTCACATAGGAAAAGGCAAGCTTACAATAGCAGGAAGTAACCTAGTTTGGGGGCTGTGATCCAGGAGGACTTCTGAGGCAGCCACATTTAAGTTGAGCTCTGTATTAGTCCGAATAGGTCAAGTTTCCCTGCAATAACAAACAAGACCAAAGTCCAATGGTTTAACGCAAAACCAAAGTTAATTCCCCCTTCATGTTACTCATCCTACATGAGCTGGCAGAGGCTCAGCTCTACACAGTCATGCAGGGGTCCAAACTGACCAGGTACGTACCATCTTGTGGCTGTACCATCAGGAACTCACTGCCTCAGTTGCCACAAAGGGACAAGAGAGAGACTGGAGAAGCTTGTGTGGGCTTTTTTTTTTTTTTAATTTAATTATTTAATTAATTAATTAATTTATTTTTGGGCTGCGTTGGGTCTTCGTTGCTATGCATGGGCTTTCTCCAGTTGCGGAGAGTGGGGTCTACTCTTCATTGCGGTGCGCAGGATTCTCATTGTGGTGGCTGCTCTTGTTGCAGAGCATGGGCTCTAGGCGCTGGGGCTTCAGTAGTTGTGGCATGCGAGCTCAGTAGTTGTGGCTCTCGGGCTCTAGAGTGCAGGTTCAGTAGCTGTGGTGCACGGGCTTAGTTGCTCCGTGGCATGTGGGATCTTTCCGGACCAGGGATCAAACCTGTGTCCCCTGCATTGGCAGGCGGATTCTTTTTTTTTTTTTTTTTTTTTAATATTTTGGTATTCCATTTGGTCCACTTTTTTTTTTTAATTTCTTATTTTATTTTATTTATTTATGGCTGTGTTGGGTCTTCGTTTCTGTGCGAGGGCTTTCTCTAGTTGCGGCAAGTGGGGGCCACTCTTCATCGCGGTGCGCAGGCCTCTCACTATCACGGCCTCTCTTGTTGCGGAGCACAGGCTCCAGACGCGCAGGCTCAGCAATTGTGGCTCACGGGCCTAGTTGCTCTTTGGCATGTGGGATCTTCCCAGACCAGGGCTCGAACCTGTGTCCCCTGCATTGACAGGCAGATTCTCAACCACTGCGCCACGAGGGAAGCCCAAGCAGGCGGATTCTTAACCACTATGCCACCAGGGAAGTCCTTGTGTGGGCTTTTTGATGCCTCCTCAGAATTGATTGACTTGCAGGAGTGATGTATGTCATTGCATACATCTCATATTTCAATGGCCAAAATTAGTCAAGAGAGTCACCTAAGTGAAGTAGTTTTTCATTCAATAGATAGTGATCCCCAGAAATGTTTATCGTAGCATCTAAAGGATGAGTGAGAATTAGTCAGAAAAAGAGAAGAAGGAAGGAAGTGCCTTCCTGGTAGAACAGCACATTCAAAGACATGGGAAACAAAGAGACAATGGGGGCTTCCCCGGGGCTTCCCCGGTGGTGCAATGGTTAAGAATCTGCTTGCCAATGTAGGGGACACGGGTTCGATCCCTGGTCCAGGAAGATCTCACATGCCATGGAGCAACTAAGCCCATGCACCATAACTACTGAGCCTGCGTGCCACAACTACTGAAGCCCCTGCACCCAGAGGCCATGCTCCGCAACAAGAGACGCCACTGCAGTGAGAAGCCTGTGCACCACAACGAAGAGTAGCCCCCGCTCGCCGCAATGAGAGAAAGCCCGCGTGCAGCAACGAAGACCCAACACAGTCAAAAATAAATAAATAAAATAAATAAATCTATTAAAGAAAAAGAGAGAGGTTCCTCGTCCCCCTCCTGCTGAGAACCTGCCTTTGCTTCCTGCCCTCAGGTGTGTGAGAGGAGCATGTTTCTTTCCAATAAATACCGATACATCAAAAAAAAAAAAAAAAGAGAGAGAGAGAAAGAGAGACAATGGGGATATGGATTCAAAATTCTGACAGAAAAGGATTTTCAATCCAGACCACTATTTCCAGCCAAAATATTGATCAAGTGTGAGGAGCAAGTAAAGACATTTCAAAACATGGAAGGACTCAGAAATGTTCTCTTTGATGCTCTTATGTTCTCAGAAATTTACTGCAGGATGCACTCCACAAAAACAGAGGGGTAAACAAAGAAAAAAAGAAGACATGAGACTGAGGAAACAGGGATTCCAGCTTAGGAAAGAGATGAAGAGAATTCCTGGGATGGCGGCAGGAGGAATACCCCAGCAAAAAGAACCCAGGAGGAAAGCAGAATGCTACCTATAGATTACCTGATGAATTTTATGATTTGGAAAGTTGAATTGAGATAAATTGCCAGAACTTCTAAGAAAGACAACTAAAGAAAAAAAGAAGGTAATTAACTCCAGGCGGATAAATTATACATCATAATAATTACATTTCTTAATTGTATCCTTCAAAAGGAAATTAAATTACATTTTCATAAAATCAATAAAAAGAATGTGAGCCACCAAGACACCAGGTGAATGCACGTCTCATATTCAGTTGATGACTCAGTGGCACCACCTGATGGCTGGGAGGCATCTCAAACTCAACTGGCCCTAAACTGAACTCTCTGAAATTAACTTCTGCCCCTTCTGTTGTTCCATGCCCTTCCCATCTCAGATGCCTGAAAAGCAACCCACCAAGGTTTGAGGACTCCTAATGGCCCACGTGAAGATGCTCAGACCAATTTTGGGTTGACTCCGCCTACATTCTCCAACCTGACCAATCAGAGCAGTCCACTCCCCAGACCAGGAGATTGGTTTGGTTATGACATGTGATCCTAGCTGGGCCAATGAAATTCAGTACTAGGACTTCTGGTGGAACCTTGGGGTGACTGGATATCTTTTCCCAAGTTGCTACTGAGTGGGAATGATGGATCTGTAGTGCCAGGAAGAATCTCTGCCACCCAAAGGGGAGCTTGATGAGATGAAAGCCCAGCTGAACCAAGAGACAGAGTTAGATTCCTGGTGACATTGGAGCTTCTTGATCCAGGTATGCCTGAAGTTAACCCAACTCCTAGATCCCTAGATTTTCAGCTACGGGAGTCAATTCATTCCTAACCACTGCCCCCACACCGGTTTGAGTTGTTTTTAAGTTGGACTTAATTTTTTTTTTCTGGAACTTTCAACTAAACAAATCCTGATTCATACAGCCCCTACTCAATGCCAGGCATTGCACTAAACAGTTGACATGACCAGTCTCATTGAACCATATGAGAGGGGAATAATTATGATTCCCATTTAACTGATGAGGAAACTGAGGCTCACAGATGTCAATCCATCTGCCCAAGATCAGAGCCAGAATTCCAACCCATGTCTCTCTGACCCCAAATCCTACTTCTCTGACCATGAGGAACAGTTGCCAGATTTGGAGATTTAGAGACAAGAGGTATGGTATGGTAGGGGGTGGGGAGCAGGGCAAGAGCCAGTTGGCAATGGCCTGGGCTGCTTGAGCTTGCTTTCTTTTTTTATTATTTGTTTTAATTGAAGTATAGTTTATTTACAATGTTGTGTTTGTTTCAGATATACAGAAAAGTGATTCAGTTATACATGCATATATATCTTTTCTTTCCAGATTCTTTTCTCTTATAGGTTATTACAAAATATTGAGTATAGTTCCCTGTGCTATATAGTAGGTCCTTGTTGGTTATTTATTCTACGTATAGTAGTGTGTATATGTTTATCCCAAACTCCTAATTTATCCCTTCTCCCCTCTGCTTGAGCTTTCTTCAAAGGGCTCCAAGGAGTTATGGGAGGGTCATGAGTGGGGAAGGACAGGAGGAAGGATGCACTGCAGTGTGGGCATTGGGATCAATAAAAATAATAACAAAAAGTAATAACTATCAAACCACAATGAGATGCCACTTCACGCCCACCAGGATGGCTGTAATAAAAAAGGATGGAAGGGACTTCCCTGGTGGCACAGTGGTTAAGAATCCTCCTGCAGGGGACATGGGTTCGATCCCTGGTCCGGGAAGATCCCACATGCCGTGGAGCAACTAAGCCCGTGTGCCACAACCACTGAGCCCGTGCGCCACAACTACTGAGCCCGTGCGCCACAACTACTGAAGCCCGCGTGCCTATAGCCTGTGCTGCACAAGAAGAGAAGCCACCGCAATGAGAAGCCTGCGCACCGCAACAAAGAGTAGCCCTCGCTCCCCGCAACTAGAGAAAGCCCGCGCGCAGCAACGAAGACCCAACACAGCCAAAAATAAATAAATAAATAAATAATAAAATAAAAAAAGGACAGAAAATAACAAGTGTTAGCAGGATGTGGGGAAATCAGAACCCCTATATATTGCTGGTGGGAATGTAAAACAGGGCAATCACTTTGGAAAAGTTTGGCAGTTCCTCAAGATGTTCAGCATAGAATTACCACATGACACCACCATTCCACTCCTAGATATATTCCCAATAGAAATGAAAATATATGTCCACATAAAAAACCTGTACACAGGGACTTCCCTGGTGGTGCTGTGGATAAGACTCCACGCTCCCAGTGCAGGGGGCCCAGGTTCGATCCCTGATCAGGGAACTAGATCGCACATGCATGCCGCAACTAAGGGGCCCGCCTGCTGCAACTAAGACCCGGTGCAACCAAAAAACAAAACAACCACAACAAAAACAAAAAACCTGTACGCAAAGGTTCATAGCATTTTTCAAGGTAGCCAAAAAAAAAAAAGAAGAAGAATAGAAACAATCCAAGTGTCTGAGAATTCCTTGATGGTCCAGTGGTTAGGACTTCACGCTTTCACAGCAGGGGCCTGGGTTTGATCCCTGGTCAGGAACTAAGATCCTGCGTGCTGCACGGCATGGCCAAAAAAAAAAAAGTCTGACATTTGTCAAGTGGTTAGCTCTGGGCCGAGCAGTGTGTTAGCTCTTTACGCCAATGATTGCCTTCATACTCCCAAGATCACTGTGAGAACGAAAAAGACTTTCATGACTTCATTTTACAGATGAGTAGACTGAGGTCAGAGAGGTTAAGCAAGTCACACAGCAAGATGGTGAACCGACATCATAGGCCTGATATTTGAGGTCCACCAGATCTGCCCTTGCCCCACCCCCAGTTTCACCTCCCACTCCTGCTCTTTCCTCCCCCTAAGCCACAACTCTGCCCTATTGACCTGATTTCTGTTTCTTTTACCCACACATTCTTTTCAGCCTCCACACTTTTGCATGTGCTGATTCAATCCCTCTGCCCAGTTGTTCTTTCCCCTCCCCTCCCTACCTAGTCTGTGAAATGAATGTCTAAGTGTGAGGGGGAAGAGAGAGAGAGAGAGAGAGAGAGGAAGAGAGAGGAGGCTCTGACTCCAAGTTTCCAAACCTCACTTGGAAGTGAGGGATGCAGGGAGGGGGGCACCAAGAGGGCTGCTTGGTGGGAAAGATCAGGGCCTGCCTCCTCTGCCTTCTGAGGACTTGGTCTGCCAACCATGTCTACAGCTTTTGGAGCCCTTGGCCTGGGTTTAACTCAAGCTGTATCTGGGGACATCTGTGCAGGAAGATGAGGTCAGATTTTCCCATGGGCAGTTCACCAGGCCCGGAATGAGCAGGGGAGAAAAGCATGGCTCTGCCCAATTTCTGCGCAGCACCTGGGACAAGGTGATTCCCCCCCCCCCCACCAAGACCCTCACCCTCCCAACTCAAAGCCTCTTCTCGGAGCCTTTTAGAATTTTTAATAAGTACATTAATACAATAGTATTATTCAGTCGTAAAAAGAAATGAAGTCCTGCTGCCTGCGACAACGTGGAAGAACCTCAAAACATTATGCTAAGTGAAAGAAGTCCGGTGCAAAAGGCCACATATTGTATGATTCCATTTATATGAAGTATCCAGAATAGAGAAATCCATAGAGACAGAGTGCAGATCAGTGGTTGCCTCGGGCTGGGGGATGGGGATGGGGAACAACTGTTTAATGGGTGTGAGGTTTCATTTTGGGGTGATAAAAATGCTTTGAAACTAGATAGAGGTGGTGGTTGAATACCATTGTGAATGTCCTCAATGCTACTGAATTGTTCCTTTAAGAGGATTAATTTTATGTTACGTGACTATCACCTCCATTTTTTTTTTTTTTTTTTGGCCGCGCTGCGCAGCCTGCAGGATCTCAGTTCCCTAATCAGGGATTGAACCCAGGCCACTGCGGTGAAAGCGCTGAGTCCGGATTTTCCTGGTGGCGCGGTGGTTAAGATCCGCCTACCAATGCAGGGGAAACGGGTTCAAGCCCTGATCCAGGAAGATGCCACATGCCTTGGCGCAACTAAGTCCGTGCGCCACAACTACTGAGCCTGCGCTCTAGAGCCCACGAGCTACAACTACTGAGCCTACGTGCCACAACTACAGAAGCCCACGCGCCTAGAGCCCGTGCTCTGTGACAAGAGAAGCCACCGCAATGAAGAGTAGCCCCTGCTGGCCGCGACTAGAGAAAGCTCACACACAACAATGAAGACCCAACGCAGCCAAAAATAAATAAATAAAGTTATTAAAAAAAAAAAAAGAAAGCTCTGAGTCCTAACCCCTAGACCACCAGGGAACTCCCTCAATTAAAAAAAAAAAAAGGAAGTACAGTAAGCTAGGCCTTTGCTCATGCTGATTCCTCTTCCAGGAACACCCTTCCCTCTGCCTTCTTGTTATTCTGACCTCAGCTCACTTCACCTCCACAAAGAGGCCTTGCCTGTTCTTGGATCTAAAATGGTCCCCATTCCGGGAATTCCCTGGCGGAAGTGCACACTTTCACTGCCGAGGGCGCGGGTTCCATTCCTGGTTGTGGCCCACAAGCTGCGCGGCCAAAAAAAAAAAAAAAAAAAAATTCCCCATTCACTCCCGTAACACAACATTATATTTTATTTGTTTATATCACACGTCACTATGTGGAATTCTCTTAATAACTTGTGTATGATTTTTTTTGTCCCCCACAAAAATGTGAGCCCCTTATGGGTAGAGGACCATGGTGTTCCCATTTTCAGATGAGGAAGTGGAGGCTCAGGGATGTTTAGAAACTGAAAGTCGCCCTGCCACCTGTCTCCTCTAAAATCCATGCTCCTGGCACTGCAGCCAGGGATTTCAAGCTCAGATACTGTGAGAGGCCAGGCTGGCAATAGAAATGTCCAAAGCCTCCTGGTGGTGTGGCCTGGGAGCATATGTCTTCTCGAGGACCTCTCAGGCTTTTTATCTTTTTTTTTTTTAATTTTAATTTAATTTAATTTAATTTAATTTAATTTAATTTATTTTTTTGGCTGTGTTGGGTCTTCGTTGCTGCACACAAGCTCTCTCTAGTTGTGGCGAGCAGGGGCTACTCTGTTGCGGTTTGTGGGCTTCTCATTATGGTGGCTTCTCTTGTTGCAGAGCACGGGCTCTAGGCACGCGGGCTTCAGTGGTTGTGGTGCACGGGCTTAGTTGCTCCGCGGCATGTGGGATCTTCCTGGACCAGGGATCAAACCTGTGTCCCCTGCATTGGCAGGCAGATTCTTAACCACTGTGCCACCAGGGAAGTCCCTAATTTTTATTTTATATTGGAGTATAGTTGATTTACAATGTGGTGTTAGTTTCAGGTGTACAGCAAAGTGAATCAGTAATACATATACATATATCTACTCTTTTTCAGATTCTTTTCCCATATAGGTTATTACAGAATATTGAGTAGAGTTCCCTGTGCTATACAGTAGGTCCTTGTTGATTATCTATTTTATATAGAGTAGTGTGTGTATGTTAATCCCAAACTCCTAGTTTATCCCTCCCCCCTCTTTTTTTTTGATTAATAAACTCTATTTTTTAGAGCAGTTTTAGGTTCACAGCAAATTGAGCAGAAAGTACAGAGATATCCCATATACTCCCTGTGCCCCATTCCCAACCTCTCCCACTATGGACACCCCACACCACAGTAGTGTATTTAGTACCACTGATGAACCTACATGAACACATCATTATCACCCAAAGTCCATAGGTCCATAGTGGCTCCCCACCCCGTCCCCCCCACACTGCGAGACTGCGAGGCATGCCGGGATCTTATTTCCCAGACCAGGGATCGAGACTGTGCCCCCTGCAGTGGAAGCACGGTCTTAACCACTGGACCACGCGGAGTCCCAAAAGTCCATAGATTTTTTTTTTTTAATTTATTTATTTATTTAGGGCTGTGTTGGGTCTTCGTTTCTGTGCTAGGGCTTTCTCTAGTTGTGGCAAGCGGGGGCCACTCTTCATCGCGGTGCGCCGGCCTCTCACCATCGCGGCCTCTCCCGTTGCGGAGCACAGGCTCCAGACGCGCAGGCTCAGCAATTGTGGCTCACGGGCCCAGCTGCTCTGCGGCATGTGGGATCCTCCCAGACCAGGGCTCGAACCCATGTCCCCTGCATTAGCAGGCAGACTCCCAACCACTGCGCCACCGGGGAAGCCCCATAGATTTTTTACATTGAGGTTCACTCTCTGTGTTACACATTCTATGGGTTTGGACAAATGGATAATGACATGTATCTACCATTACTGTATCATACAGAATGGTTTCACTGCCCTAAAAATCCCCTGTACTCTGCCTATTCATCCCTCCTTCCTCCATAATCCCTGCCAACCACTGATCTGTCCCCGTAGTTTTGCCTTTTCCAGAATGTCACATGGTTGGAACTATACATCATGTAGCCTTTTCACATTGGTTTCTTTCACTTAGGAATATGCATTTACGTTTCCTTCATGTCTTTTCATGGCTTGATAGCTCATCTCTTTTTGAGCTCATCTCTTTTTGAGTCCATTGTCTGGATGTACCAGTTTATTTATCCGTTCACCTACTGAAGGACATCTTGGTTGCTTCCAAGTTTTGACAATTATGGATAAGGCTGCTAGTAACATCCATGTGCAGGTTTTTGTGTGGACAACACTCTATTCTTTGGAAACAAGTCTCCAAGTCCAGCTCCTTCCCTCAAGGAGGGGGGGGGGAACTTAGCTCTCCCCCTTAGAGGGAGTTTCCAAGAATTTTTGGACAAAGATTAAGACCACCTAGGTGATTAATAAATATTTGGGAGGAGAAACTTTGAGGCTATGCGAATGTCGTCTTTCTTCTTAAAGTTTTACCCATTAATTTTCTCATTCATCAGTGGATTCTACATGCAACAATTATCACAGTGGTATTCTAACAGTGATTTTCTATTTTCATCATTCATTATACTTTTTTTTTTTTTTTTTGGCTGCATTACGCAGCTTGTGGGATCTTAGTTCCTTGACCAGGGATCGAACTCGTTCCCCCTGCAGTAGAAGTGCAGAGTCCTAACCACTGGACTGCCAGGGAATTCCCTCATTATACTTTTATTAATTGGAATTCTTCTGTCGGGAAGATTTGTTCCTTCTCCCTCATTTTAAAATAGATTCAATTATGTATTTAAATCGGTATGGATTTGTGGACATTTATTTTATTCTTTGGGTTATAATCCAATTCTATCGCTATTTATTTTGTTCAAATTGTTCCAGCTTTGGCCAGTGGGAGTTCTTTCAGACTGGCTCTGGTGTCTTTTTGGTATTTTTTTTTTTTTAAAAGCACTCTGTCTAGAAGATGCTCCAGGGTCCTTGTGCAGTTTCTCTGCCCCAGCCCTAGAAGTGGTCATTTCTCCAAGAAGCCCTGGTTCCTCACACTGGAAAATGGTATTTAGAAACCAAGATCTGGGTGCTGAGTGTACTCATTGCTACTGGGGTGCCATTGCTCTGAGCCCTCGGCAGACAGAGCTGGGAAATGTGTGTGTACTAATCCGTGTGTACACTCACATCCATATTTACTTTCATATCTAACTGTTAAAATAAACATTTCATAATGATAACCCCATCCGGCACCACACTGCTTATTTGTAGCTTCATTCTCCAACAGTATGGAAACTGGTTGTCAGTATCTACAACATATGTACTTATTTGTTCAGTGCTAGTACATAGCAGTTCCAAAATTAACCCGTACTCCTGTGAGAAACAAATATACCAACCAGACTAGTGTTTCTGTACAGTTCAGACAGATGTTTGAACGGGAAACCTTTGAGCCAAGCAAACAAATCTTGAGGTTGTGAGCCAGAGTTGGCCCTTCAACCTCCAGTTTGAGACAACCCCCCCATCCCCCCCACCCGCCCATCCCCCCCACCCCCACCGAAACCATGAATGCTCTGGTCTCTGGCTGTGGGAAACTTGTCAGTTCACACCTCCCTGCAGCCACATTCATGCCTCAGGACTGGTCACAGGGAGATGGAGAGGGGGGAATGGGAAGTCCTGCTGCAGCCCTCTGACTCTGGATGGGTGGAGGTGTGAGGGTACTGTGGGAGGCATTTTGCTCTTCCAGAGATGAGGATACTGTGCTCAGTGAGAGTGGGCACAGATTGGGTGGGGCGGCCCCTATGGGTGAGGGCCCTGGCAGCAGAACCTGCCAGGCAGGTGTGCCGGCCCAGGCTTGCATCAGGCGGCGGGCTGTGGCAGGAGCGCAGAGGCCAGGGGTGCCCTTCCCCTGGGAAAGAGACCAGGCATGGCTGGGGGGCAGGGGGAGGGGGCGAGTTGGGGTGGTAGTGGTGCCTGGGGTTGATGGGGCCTGAGCTGAACCCCTTCCTAATCCCTCCTCTGGGATACAGTGGTGACCAGTAGCACCTGAGCTAACATTTACTGAACTCTCACCTGTGTCTCACAGCTCTGTTCCACTCCTTCCTCCTCAACAGCATCCCTCGGAGTGGGAACTGTCATTATCCATTTTACAAAAGAGGCCGCCAAGGCTCAGAGTGGGTGTCACTTGCCCAGAGTCCTAGATTACAAAGTAGCTGAGCCCAGCTGCACACTACAAGCTCTTAACCTTTACTCAGTGACTGGGCAGAGGGACAGACAGGGTCCCTGGCTTCCTGGAGCTGGGAGTCTAGGGCAGAGACCCACAGTATGCCAGATGAATAAGTAAATATTCAAGGTAATTTCAGATGGTGCCAACTGCCATGTGAGATTGGGGAGGAGGGGGACACAGCAGGGAAGGCCTCTCTGAGGAGGTGACCGGCTGGAAGGGCTGGAGGAAGGATGTTCCAGGCAGGCTGATCCCCAAGTGCCAAGGTCTTGAAGTGTGTGAGGAACTGGGGGGAAGTCAGTGGGGCTGGAAGGGAGTATGGCAGAGGAATAGCAGAGGTGTCAGGAGGAAAGACTGTGCAAGGCCTTGTGGGTTTTGAAGGCCTTGTAGTGAGGGTTTGGACCTTAACTCTGAGCCACATATGGAGCCATGGGAGGGTCTGGAACAGGAGAGGGCTGTGATCTCGTGGGATCTTGTGTACGAGGTGGCATGAGTTGGGGGTGCTGGGGCCTGAGACCCGTGGCAGGAAGAGCCCCCCTCCACCCTGCGGGGCCCGTGGGAGGTGAGATTGCCGCCTGGGAGGTGAGAAGCAGCCACTTTCCCACCCTGGGGTGTGGCTTCCCCTTTGCAGAATGGGGTCATCTATGGAGCACATGATGTGTGCCAGGCACGGCCCTGCCACGTCTGGGGAATCTTCAGGGCTCATCCCAGCGGGCTTGGTCGCGGGAGGCTGTGGAGCTCTGGCACCCAAACCTTAAGGCGCCCCCCCCCCTTCGCGGGCCCCACTGGCTGCGCTGTCCCTGTGTGTGATCTGTCGGAGCAGGCAGGAGTGGTTCTATTTGGAGCCACGGGGATTCCCTAAGAGGCTACACGGGGATGCGACCCGGCCTGGGTGTCCCACGCAGTCCCTTCCCTGGGGGCACACCTCCGATCCATCCCCAACCTCTGGCTCATGGTCCCTGGGACGCCCTCACCCCACCCGTGACCGTGACCGGCAAAGCCTGAGGCAGCCGGTGCAAAGGGCACAGTCCTGGTGAAGGTCGCGGCAGCCAGGCCCAGCCCCCCTTCCCGGCTGTGGCCTCTGGTAGGACGGAGCTTCCCAGCCTGGAGGCTCCTGGGAACTGGGGGTGCGGGCTGCGGGGCCAGCTGGGACTGGCCCGTCAGAGGAGCGGAGGCCTGGGAGAGACGTGGGAGAGGCACAAACAGAGAAAGACGGAGACGCGACTGAGAGAGACACACACAGAGACGGGGAGAGACAGAGACAGAGAGACCCTGAGAGAACAGAAGAGAGACACACAGAGAGAAAGTGAGGGAGACAGTCATTCATTCATTCACTCACTCAGCGGCTGCTTACTGAGCACAGGCCGTGTCCAGGCAGTGCCCACGACAGAACGCGAATTCCTACCCCTGTGGGGCTGACTGGAGGGGACACAGTCCAGAAACATGACAACCGCGTAAATCACGTTGTCGGGAGTGATAAGGGTGAGAGAGACGGGGTGGGGGAAGCGGGAGAACCAGGGGGACTTACGAGCCAGCTTCTCCTTATCTGGGGAGGAAAAGGTTCCCACCAGAATCCTGACCGCGCCTGCCCCTCCCCCACTCGCCCCAGACCGGGGGTGGGAGCGGGGAAACGGGGTGGGGCCTGAGCCCGGAGGCCGACGGGACCTAGCTGCTGGGGGGAGGGGATTGAGGCTACCGCTGCCGAAGACCCCTCCTGACCCGGGTTGCCGGGGTCCCTCCGCCGGCGGGACGTCCTTGGGGTGCAGCCCAGGAGGGTCAGTTGGAAGGTAGGTGGAATATAGGGAGGGACCAGTGCCCAGAGGACAGAGAGGACCCCTTTACTTCGGTGGGGGCGGGGGCGGGGGGAGAGGCTCGGGTTGCGGCCGCCCCGGCTGAAGAACCCTCCCCTCCTCATGTCTCCGGATCCTCCCACCGCGACGGAGCGTCCCTGGGAGAGCAGCCCAGGCCCGGAGCGGGGAGCTGAGGGCTCGCCTGTGCCAGTCGCCACCAGGGCGCGTTCCGGTGCCGCGGCGAGTGGCACAGGCTGGCAGACACGGGCTGGGAGCCCGGGCCCCAAGGGGAGGGGGCAACTGCTTGCGACCGCCGGCGCTCGGCCTTGCGGGCCCGCCCCCTCGCCTGTCAGCTCCAGCCGCGCCCCCCGAACAGAGGCAGCTCGCTCAGCTCCAGGTCGCTCGACTGCTGAGCGCACACCACCTGGGCGCAGGGGTGAGTGTACAGCACAGGGTCCTTTCGCGTGCGGGGCTCGGCCTGGCCCAGAGGGTGTTGCCCTTGTCACTACCCTTGTCCCCTTGCTTGGGTTCCTTGGCCTTTCCCGAAGGCCTCTCGGGAGGGGAAAACCGGCGACTTCAGGACTGGATGCGGGACCCGGGATGGGGGTGTGTGGGGGGCGCCCGGAATCCCCTGGGGCCTCGCTCCCTCCCAGCCACGCCACTGCAAGTTTCACTACCTCACTGCTGCCTCCAGGCAAGACGAGGCGAGGCGGGCGGTGCACAGGGTGTGAGCCTCTATGCAGTGTCCCCAGCGGAGCGAATGTAACCTGTATCTGCGTGTATTTGATGTCCCCTTCCCCCCAGCGTGCCTGAGTCCGTGACTCCCTGTGAGTCTGTATTTGTGCCTGGTTCCCTGTGTGCAGCTGAAGCTGTCTGGGATGCATTTGTTTCTGCCATGTCCAACTAAGTCCGTTCCCCTCCCTAGGCCTTGGTTTTCTCATCTGTTAAGTGGGACTCCCATGACTGTGTGACTGCTTCTGCGTGGATGTGTTTGTGTGGGAGCATGAAAACCTTTGTGCCTGCTTCTATGCGAGGTACTTTGTTTGAGCCTCAGCTTCCTCGTCTGTAAATTGGGGATGAGGGGATTATAGCGTGCAGTCACAGGTGGGAGGTATTATTATACTTTAATGACATATATGCATTTCTGCAAGAGTCTGTGAGATGTGGATCCTGTCTGCTGCCCTCAGGCTCTGCCTCTGCAAAGTGCGTGGATAGGCTCAGCTTTCTCCCTGAGGTTTTGTGGCGGATGAAGGGGGGTTCGCAGGAAAAAGCCCTGTGTGCAGCGAGGTGTGCAGATTGTGGGGCTCTGGGTTCCAGGCTGGGTGTGGGTGGAGTTTGTGAAATTGTGGCCTGTGAGACTAAGCATAAGATCCCGTCTGCGTGTGGCGGAATTTGTATATCTTTGCCTGTGTCTCTCTGTCCATGTGTGAATGTGCATTCGTGTTTCCCTGATGGGGTGTAACTGCGCATTTTGCCCTAGTTTGTGACTATCTGTGCACATGTCCTTGTCGGTGTATCACTGTATTTGTGTGTCACTTTCTGTGTGTGGCTATTTCTGTCTGTTTATGATTAATATGCCTCTGGATGTCCCTGCTGTGTGTGAATTATTAGTGTACCTTTCCTGTGGGACTGTGTGTTACCCTGTCCCCTTGTGATGTTATTTGTGTGTCTTTGTGTCGGCCTGTCTCCATGGACACCCCCCTGCCATCCCAAACTCCCTCTGGGCCCAGGAGTGCGTGTGGGGTAGGGAGTAGGGGGTTAGGGCCCCCTTCGCAGGTGAGGCGCCGCCCGTGCCCGCCTCCGCAGGCCGCGGGGATGGTGCACGCCAGGCCTGACATTGCACCCAACCTCCCCGCAGTCTTGGGGCGGGCAGCCCATGGAGCTGGGGCTGCTGCGGCCAGCGCCAGTGAGCGAGGTCATCGTCCTGCATTACAACTACACCGGGAAGCTCCGCGGTGCGCGCTACCAGCCCGGCGCGGGGCTGCGCGCCGACGCCGTCGTGTGCCTGGCCGTGTGCGCGCTCATCGTACTCGAGAACTTAGCCGTGCTGATCGTGCTCGGACGCCACCCGCGCTTCCATGCGCCCATGTTCCTGCTCCTGGGTAGCCTCACGCTGTCCGACCTGCTGGCGGGCGCCGCCTATGCAGCCAACATCCTGCTGTCGGGGCCTCTCACGCTGCGCCTGTCGCCCGCGCTCTGGTTCGCTCGTGAGGGTGGCGTCTTCGTGGCGCTCGCCGCGTCCGTGCTGAGCCTCTTGGCCATCGCGCTCGAGCGCCTCCTCACCATGGAGCGCAGGGGACCCGCTCCCGCCGCCCGTCGGGGGCGCACGCTGGCGCTGGCGGCCGCCGCCTGGGGCGTGTCGCTGCTCCTTGGGCTACTGCCCGCGCTCGGCTGGAATTGTCTGGGCCGTCTGGACGCCTGCTCCACGGTCCTGCCGCTCTACGCCAAGGCCTACGTGCTCTTCTGCGTGCTCGCCTTTGTTGGCATCCTGGCTGCCATCTGCGCACTCTACGCGAGGATCTACTGCCAAGTGCGCTCCAAAGCGCGGCGCCTGGGAACCCGCCCCGGGGCTGGCGAGGGCGCCTCGACCCGCGAACGCCGCACGCCGCGCTCGTTGGCGCTGTTGCGCACGCTCAGCGTGGTGCTCCTGGCCTTCGTGGCTTGTTGGGGACCACTCTTCCTGCTGCTTTTGCTGGACGTGGCATGCCCGGCGCGCGCCTGTCCTGTGCTCCTGCAGGCGGACCCCTTCCTGGGCCTGGCCATGGCCAACTCGCTTCTGAACCCCATCATCTACACGTTCACCAACCGCGACATGCGCCAAGCGCTCCTGCGCCTCCTCTGCTGCGGCCGCCACTGGTGCAGCCTAGGCCCGGGTGCCTCCCAGCCGTCGGGGAGCGCCCCTGGGGCTTCGGGCGGCCTGCAGCGCTGGCTGCCTCCTGGCCTGGATGGCAGCTCCAGCCACTCCGAGCGCTCGTCACCCCAGCGGGACGGGCTGGACGCCAGCGGCTCGACCGGCAGCCCTGGCGCGCTCACAGCTGCCTGGACCCTGGTACCCCCGCCAGCCGCAGAGTGACGCCCTTTGGTCCGCCATTGGCCTCCCTAAGAGTCTTTCGCAGACTTTCTTGCTAAATAAAGGAATTTATAGGAAAAGCAGCTGAGGATGGTGGAGGAAGAAAAGACGCAGGAGAATGTATTTTATTGACGCTAAACCCCACGGCAATGAACAAAACAGACAAAAATCCCTTCCCTTGTGGAATTGATGTTCTGGTGGCGGACATAGACAATAATGGAATGAAGAGGTATGGAGATAATTCCAGTGACAATACAGTGATGCGATGGTGGTCAGGGGATGCCTCTCTGCAGAGATGGTGACATGTGATGTGAGATGGACTGTCCTGGGAACTTCTGAAGGAAGATCATTTCAGGGTGGGGCTGCAAAGGCCCTGAGCCTAGAATATGCCTGTGTGTTCTCTGAAAAGCACATATGTCAATGTGGCTGGAGCGGAGAATGGAGAGGGAGAGTGGGAGGAAACAAAGGCAGGGAAATAATGGGACAGATGGGGCAGGGACTTATGAGCCCAGGGGAGGACTTTCTTTTGCTCTGAGTGAAGGGGGATTCATGGAGGGTTCTAGGCAGAGGAGGGACTTAATCTGGCTCACGTGTTTACAGATGCCTCTGGTCTCTGTGGAGGGCGAAGCTAGGAGAACAAGGTGATGGTGACTGCACTGGCCTAGGGGAGTGATGATAAGGAATCAGACCGTGTGGATTCTCCATGGATTTGGGAGGTATTGGACAGAATTCCGGAGGAAATTGGGTGTGGGGGAGAAAGGAGTCAAGGACAGCTCTTCACTTCAGAGGAGGAACCAAAGACAGGGCACCCTAAAATTTGACTCTAGGAGACGCAGCCAATTCCTATCTGAAACAAGATTTCTTTGAATGTGGTGTCAGATCCTTCATAAAGAATAAAAATACAATCGAATAATAAAAGTGATTACAGTTTATTGTGCCTGGATAGCTGCCCCATAGTGCTAGGCCCAGGACAGGCCTTTTTCTCACCCTTACTACAACCTTTCAAGGTAGGTTTCCTCACCCCCATTTGACAGATGAGGAAACTCCAAGAACTAAGTACCTTGTCCCAGTGTCTGAGCCAGGATACTAGACCAGGTGGTCAGGCTCCGAGGTCCGAGGAGGCGCAGGCTTGATGTCTGGCCCCTCTGGAGGGGTCTGTTAAGGCCAAGCAGACACTCCCTCCTTCAACGGTCTGCATTTTCGGCCAGGGGCGATCCTAGGGCCCCGTTTGTGCCCATAAAAGGCTCCAGGAGCGGAGGCCGCGTCTCCCAGCTGTCCCTGGCCCCCAGGTGTCCCCAGGCGTATTCCTAACCTCTAGTGCAGAGGGGCTGGCGGGAGAGGGGCGGGGTGGGTGTGGGGAAAGGACTGGGGGCTTTGGGCTCAGATTGCGGCATGCCGCCTGCCGGGAAACAGCGGAACTGCAGGCAGCTGTAAAGATCGCGGTGTGTTTTGCGGCGGGGTGGGGGGGGGAGGCGGTCACTGACCCAGCCTGGGGACCTGAGTCTCCGTGGGCCACTCTCAGGCCATCCCTGCAGACCGTACGCACGGGGAAACAACCTACTTCCTGGAACACAAACACACTCAAACCTGGGGTCACATCCCAGGGCACTTCGAGAACTGGACCCAATCTCCCACCTGGCCTGGTTCCCCTATCCCCAGGCTCCTGTAATCATCCGGGGCAACCTGAGACACCCCACCCCATTGTTCAGTTGTGTGATGGTGTGATGGCAGACGAGTTATTCACTTGTTCACATCTTACAAAATTCAAAAAGCACCAGTTCCCCCTCCTGGATGCATACACTATTGGGAAACTTCCAGAGCTATTCTGTGGATAAATGAGCTGAAATGTAAATACATCTTCTCTCGTTTTACACTTTAGCACTGCTCTCCACCTTGCTTTGATCACTTAATAGTATATCTTGGAAACTGTTGCACATCTAGATTTTGTACTGTGTTAATTGGCTCTGGCTGCCATAACAAATACCATAGCCTAGGTGGCTTAAACAGCCAAAATTTATTTCTCACAGTTCTGGAGGCTGGAAGTCCAAGATCAAGGTGTCAGCATGGTTGGGTTCTGGTGAGAGCTCTCTTCCTGGCTTGTAGACAGCTGCCTTCTGGCTGTGTCCTCACATGGTGGAGAAAGAGAGCAAGCTCCCTGGTGTCTCCTCTGATAAGGGCACTAATGCCATCATGAGGGCCCCACCCTCATGTCCTCATCTAAACCTAATTACCTTCCTAAATCCCCATCTCCAAATACCATCACCTTGGGGGTTAGGGCTTCAAAATATGATGATGGTGGGGGGGGCACAATTCAGCTCATAGAACTTATTTTTTTCCACATTAAAAAAAATTGAGGTAAACATGTCTTGCTTCTTTTCACTGGCTGCATGGTATTTCACAGCATAGACATACCACCACTTATTATACCAGGGCCCTAGGGAGGGACACGTGTTGAGTCCAACACCTTGCCTTTATACACAGTGTGGCAATAAACATCTGTGTACATACATCCTCCTGCACCTGTGCCAGTGTACCTTGGATAAATTTCTACACGTGGCACTGCTGGGTCACAGGGCTTGTAGATGTTATTTTGAGATACCGGAGGTTTCTTTCGGCCTGTGGAGGAGGGTGCGGGTTTCCCCACAGTCTCAGTCACTCCCTATACAGTATTTGCCGGCTATGCTATTGCGCCCCCTCTGGAGCTACCCAGAACTGCAGCTTCACGCAACTGGAATGGGAGGAGGGGGGAGGAACCCCACTCCAGCCTTGGACACTGGATTAATCCCAGACCCTGGGCAGGGAGGCTGAATCTTCCAGGTTCACCCCGGAAGTGGGTGTAATCCTTTCTTAGACCAACATCTGTTCAGCCTAGTGTTTCATATAGATGGACTCTTTTTAAAAAACTTAAATACATTTACTTAAAAACTAACTTTATATCACAAACAGCAAACTCAGTATCACTTGCCATGAAAAATAACAATCCATATTTATTAGGCCCTAGCGTTCTCATTTAGTTCTCCCGATAACCTAGCAGGTATTAACATTTTACAGGGAGGAAACTGAAGCATGGAGAGGTTAAATTATGGGCCCACCAGCACAGAGATAGAGAGTGGCAGAGCCGTTGTTCGAATGCCCGACCGCGAGCTCCACGCGCCTCCAGACTGGAGATAAAAAATAAAGACAATGCAAATCCAAGTAGGCAGACAATTCTGGCTGGATCCTGAGGCCGCCTTAATGTGAGGCCTGCACTGTGTGGAGTTAAAGGGAGAACAGGTCGTGGAGAGCAGACCTGCGCTGACACGACGAAAGCCGGCGGATGGAAGGGGCTGCGAAGGAGGGACGGGTCGGGTGGGCTTGGCCGTGCGCCCTCGCCCGACGCCCCATTCCTCGCTCACGAGCGCCGGGCAGCTGCGGGAAGGGCGGGGAATCGCGACTCCTTCCCCGCTGCGCCCTCTCCCCGCCTCCTTCCCGGGCGTCCCGAGGCTGCCCCCCATTCGACGGCCGCAATCCCACAGGCCCCGCCGCCCCGAAGCCGAGGCCCCCCAGACGGCGGAAGCGCCCGCGGGACCCTGACAGTGAAGGTTAGGCGGGAGCCGCGCCCGACCGGGCCACGGCCCCTCGGGCTTCCCGGAAGCTCGGTGCGCGTGTGGCACCACCGTCCGCGGAGCCACCGCCGCGCCCCTGGCATCCCCACCCCGCGGCGAGAGCAGCGGAGGCTACGCAGAGACGCAGGTGAGCGCGCCGGCGGCGGCAGCGGCGGGGAGGGGTGTCCACTGATCCCTGGTGCGGGGAAGCGCTGGGCCTCGAACCTGGGGCTCTGATTCTCCGCGGCTCCGACCACGCGGCTGGCTGCGCTGCGGTCCTTGGTCCCGCCGCAATGACCGGCGCTGTGGTCGCCGCGCTGGGGCTGCGCAACAGGGCGACGGCTAGCGTGGGCGGGGGAGGGGGAGCGGCCCCGCCGCGGGAGGCCTGGGGCCGCGGGGACTTTTATTCTGACACGGCCGGCGCCCGGCTCTGCTTAGTCATGGTGACCTGCGCGTGTTCCGCGCCTCCCCCCTGCGCACTGCGATGGAGGCGCCCGGGCCTGGGCGACGGAGGCGGAGCCCGAGCGCGGCCATGGCGGGGTGAGTGGGGCGGCCTGCGCCCGGGCTGAGGGCGCCGCGGGCCGTGAGCGCCCTGCGGCCGTGCCCGGGGGCCGGAGAACCGGGAGATGCGGGCCCGGTCTCGGGGTTTCCGCGGCTCCGCGGAGGGCCAGGAGGGCGCGGCTCGAGTCCTATCCTTTTGTTGGACGGCGCGACTCGCGGGGTGGCCCGGGAGCGACGCAAGCCGAGCGAGAGGCCCAGGGAGCGCCCCTCGGACGGAGGCCCGGGGACCCCGGGGCGTTGGGGGGCTTGGTCTGTGCCCCGGGGCTGGCAGTGGAGAGGCCGCGGCGGGGTTACTTCCTCCCTTCTCCAGGCCTTGGCGGCTCAGGCGTGACATGCGCAGTCCCCCACTTACCGCTTCTTGGGGGGAAGTGCCCGGTGCCCAGGGGGCACCGTTGACCCATTGGCCAAAGACCGAGAGGCAGGCTTGGGCCTCGGCTGGGGAGAGGCGGCCAAGCGGCATCCAGGGCCCGGTGGAGGAGGGTGCTCTGGCAGGGACAGTGGAGTGGGCAGTCAGCCAGCCACAGCTTACTGACTCCTGCGGGGTGCCAGGCCCCAGGCAGGATGCAGGGGAGGCACATGAGAGGGTGGGCATAACCCTGACCTACACAGGTCTACCTGCCCTCTGAAGCCTGGGGCTCAGGGCCAGAGGGACAGGCCATCCTTCAACAAGCAAGCAAAGGAGCTCCTTTCCCTTGCTGACAAGTGCTGTGATGGAAATAAAACAGGGAGGAGGTGACTCTGAGTCGAGCCCAGAGAAAGATAAGATGAAGAACCCAGGGAGCCTCTTGCAGATCCACCACCCGCCCCCCCACTCCCCGCAGGACTTTTCAAAACATAACTCATGCTCTGGCCCTCCAGACTCCACAGGGTTCACCGAAAGCCTCCCTTCACTAGTCAGTCTCTCTCATTACACTCCTCCCTGATTCTCTAGATTGTCTCTCATCATTCTGCCTCTGAGCCTTTGCACTTGCTGTTCCCTCTGCCTGGAAAACTGACTCCCACCCCCAGCTTCTTCATACGTTCACCCTTCTGGTCTCAGCTCCAACAGAGGCCTGGACTACTTGATTTTAAAAAAACTGCCCCCACATCACACTGTCCCAATGCTGTTGTCATTTTCTTCATAACCCCAGTTTCTGCTCCAGTCTTGCTTATTTTACTTATGGCCCTTCCCTCCTCAGTGTCAGCTCCAGCGGGACACAGTGCATGCCTGTCTTGCTCACTGCTGTGTCCCCGGTGCCTAGAACAGTGCCTGGCACACAGTAGGTGCTCAATAAATGTTGGTGAGGTGAATGAAGGAGTGAGTTGAACATGTCCTAGGAAGGGAGGGGCCACCAGAGAGCTGGAACAGAATGAGCAAAGGGCAGAGGTGGACAGGAGCTGACTGTGAAGGGCTTTGCAAGCCATTGAAGAGTTTGGTTTTATTCTTCATGCCACAGGGAGTTGTAGGGGGATTCTGAGCAGGGGAGGGTCACCATCTGACCTATGATTTAGGATGGACCCTTGGGCTGGTGAGGCCATGGGGCAGTTAGGGAGCGCAAATGCACAATGCTTCACCTGGGCTTAGGAGGGAAAACTGGTCTAGGAGTTACTTTACCTTAGGAAAGAAGGCCTGGCCCCAGGCCCTCCCCCCAGCCCTGTGCTCTCCCTCCTCCAGGCCCCTGAGTGCCAGTGGTGGTGTTGTCCCTTGTCACCTGGAACCCCATGCAGCTGGAACCCGGGCCTAGTGGGGCTGGGGCCCACACCCAATTCCTGCCCCTGAGGTCACAGCGCCCTGAGGGGGCAGGGGACACGGTGATGTACGCCTCCACCGAGTGCAAGGCCGAGGTGACGCCCTCCCAGCACGGCAACCGCACCTTTAGCTACACCCTGGAGGATCACACCAAGCAGGCCTTCGGCATCATGAACGAACTGCGGCTCAGCCAGCAGCTGTGTGATGTCACACTGCAGGTCAAGTACCAGGACGCACCAGCCGCCCAGTTCATGGCCCACAAGGTGGTGCTGGCCTCATCCAGCCCCGTCTTCAAGGCCATGTTCACCAATGGGCTGCGGGAGCAGGGCATGGAGGTGGTGTCCATTGAGGGCATCCACCCCAAGGTCATGGAGCGCCTCATTGAGTTCGCCTACACGGCCTCCATCTCCATGGGTGAGAAGTGTGTGCTCCATGTCATGAACGGTGCCGTCATGTACCAGATTGACAGCGTGGTCCGCGCCTGCAGCGACTTCCTGGTGCAGCAGCTGGATCCCAGCAACGCCATTGGCATCGCCAACTTCGCCGAGCAGATCGGCTGTACCGAGCTGCACCAGCGTGCCCGAGAGTACATCTACATGCACTTTGGGGAGGTGAGCAAAGGGAGGGGACGTGGAGCAAGGGCTTGGGAACAGACAGGTGGTCATCACTGTCTCCCCTTAAGATGTGAAGGGTCAAGGCAAGGAGCTGGAGAAAAATGGGGTTCTGGTTTCCTAGGCTACATATCTGGGGCAACTCTGGGAAACAACGAGGAAAGTGAGGGCTTCATGGGTTTCTGGGCTCCCTGGTCTCTCTGGGGTTAAAGGTGGGGATAGGGTGCAGTGAATATGTTGCCAATTCCACTCTGGTGTGCTGAGCAGGGCCTGACCTTTCAGTCAGTCAGCCAGTATTTATTGAACACCCATGACATGCTGTTGACTGCAAGTATGACCCTTACACATGTTTTCTTTGGTCCACGAAGTGTTGTTTTTGCACTATTCTTTGTTTCATTTTCGTTTTTAAGTGGAGGAAGTTGTGAATAGACAAAATAAGTGCTTGTTGAGCACTTGCTGTGAGCCAGCCCCTGTTCTAAGTGATTTTCATCCTTTAAATCACTGAATCTTCCCAGCTCTCCTAGGAGGAGGTATGCTTTGGAATGTCTTCTTGGAAGTTTTCAAAGTCATCCTCCAGTGGCTGGGACCAGCTGGGGTGGACACTACCCTGATCGCCACTCCTCTTCTTCTCTACCACCTTGGGGGTTGACCAGATGCCCCAAGAAGCTCTGGCATTAGTCCTAAGGCCTGTGGCTTCCAGGAAGGTGGTCCAAGAGCAAGGCTCTCCCACTGACCTGCACAGCATTGGTTTCAAGGGGTTGCATGGGCTTGGGGGTACCAGAAAATTGGTAACCCGCTTATGTGGAGTGACTGAAATTATTTACATAGACCAGTGCCTGGCAAGAAATATTTACCCTAGGAGTAGCCCTGCTATGAGATAGCTACTAATTTAATCCCCTTTTTATAGAGGAAGAAAACCAAGACCTGGAATGTTTCAGGTCTTTGCCCAAAGTCACACAGTTAGAAAGTAATGGGCTGAAATTGCAACTCAGGCTGTTTTCTTTGAGGCTGAACTTTTTTTTCTTTCTAGAATATTCTATTGCTATTGCCTTTGTAGTCTGTCTGCTATTTTGAAAAGTAATTTCCTTAAAAGAAAAGGGTAATGTTCTTATAGTTCAAATACAAAATCATACAAAAACGTACATGATACATTGTGTCTTTGCCCATTTACCTGAGTACTTATGCACTACATGCTTGGCTCATGTAATGTAACTCATTTGATCCTCACAAACTGTGAGGTTCATACTGTTCAAATTCCCGTTTCACACCTGAGGAAACTGAGATCGTCAGAGGCAGGTTGAGTGACTTGTCCAAGGTCATAGCACTGTTGAAGGGCGGGCTGGGGGGGTGGGGAGGTGGAGAGAGACATGTAAGTCAGGCCGTCACACAAATGCCCTCTGCAGGTGGCCAAGCAAGAGGAGTTCTTCAACCTGTCCCACTGCCAGCTGGTGACCCTCATCAGCCGGGACGATCTGAACGTGCGCTGCGAGTCCGAGGTCTTCCACGCCTGTATCAACTGGGTCAAGTACGACTGTGAGCAGCGGCGCTTCTACGTGCAGGCGCTGCTGCGGGCTGTGCGCTGCCACTCGCTCACACCCCACTTCCTGCAGATGCAGCTGCAGAAGTGCGAGATCCTGCAGTCGGACTCCCGCTGCAAGGACTACCTGGTGAAGATCTTCCAGGAGCTCACCCTGCACAAGCCCACACAGGTGATGCCCTGCCGGGCGCCCAAGGTGGGCCGGCTCATCTACACGGCCGGCGGTTACTTCCGCCAGTCACTCAGCTACTTGGAGGCCTACAACCCCAGTGATGGCACCTGGCTCCGGTTGGCGGACCTGCAGGTGCCAAGGAGCGGGCTGGCAGGCTGTGTGGTAGGTGGGCTGCTGTATGCCGTGGGTGGCCGGAACAACTCACCCGACGGCAACACTGACTCCAGCGCCCTGGACTGCTACAACCCCATGACCAACCAGTGGTCGCCCTGCGCCTCCATGAGCGTACCTCGAAACCGAATCGGGGTTGGAGTCATCGATGGGCACATCTATGCTGTCGGCGGCTCCCATGGCTGTATCCACCACAACAGTGTGGAGAGGTGAGTGGCGGCGTCTGGAGGGGTGGGCTCCAAGGGTTCCCAAGCCATTGGGATCTGGGGGTTCCCCCTGTTGTTGAGTGCTTTTCTCTGTGCCTTGCCTTCAGGGAGTGGAAGCCTCAAGGTGAAGCTAAACTCCTGGGAGATTTATGGTCATGACCTTGGATGATGTGTCTGGGCCTAGGAACTGTTTACAGGGCCACCACAAATGCACACAGCAACTTTGTGCAGCTTTGGAAAAAGTTCCATCAGTTTGAAATTGTTGTAATATGCTAATTTTGTTAAAACGTGACACCTCACTGCCATCTGTCCACAAATTGTTGTAATAAACATATGTATGAGGCCTGTTACATGGTAGGTCCCCCCTTAGATGTGGTGCCCTTGTGCAGTACACAGTCTGCACAACTGTGCGTGGCGACCCTGTGTTTAGAGGCCAAGTATTTTGGGCTTTTGACTCTCCTATAGCCTAGTCCTCTGCCTTCTTGTTTTCCAGAGGTGTGAGCCAGAATACAGTTCTCACCTGGAACTTGTTAAAACAAACTCCCCGGCCCACCACAGGGGATGCTGGAGATCTGGCATTGGTGGATTTGGAGTGAGGCTGGGGAGTAGGAATTTTAAACAAACACCCCAGAGGCTTCTAATGTACACGGTCTGTGAATAGGATGATGAGATGATGCATCACCCTCAGCAGCCCACTTTCGAGAAAAAAAGGGGCCCTATGAATTATTCCCGGAGCGCAGGCCTGAACTGGAAGTGCCTGGGCCAACTGGGACATGTGGTTACTCCGTCTTTGAGCATCATACTTTGAGAAGAACCATGCCAGGCGGTAGCCTAGTTGTTAGGACTGGGGTTCTGGTGTCCAAGAGAGCTGGATCAGACCCCAGGTCTGCCACTTCCTGGGTGACCATGGGCATGCCATCTCACCTCTCTGTGCCTCCGTCTTGTCATCTGTGAGGTGGGGGACGATAGCGAGGACTCCTTTCCCCACCAGGCTGCGTGGGGCTTTGGTGAGGTAACACACATAACACTCAGCACAGGCAGTTGTATGACGGAGCCATTGGGGTCCAACAGATGTGCATGTGACCTTGAGCAGATGGTGGCTGTGAACCTCAGTTTCCTCATCTGGAAAATGGACTTACTGATAACTTGTGTTTTGGGGAATCCTTGTGAGAATTAAAGAGTTCAAGTGCCTAAAGACGTAGCAGAATATCAGTGGGGGTCAGTGTTCCAGGTCAGCTGTGGTTGCTGTTGTCATTGTTATTATGTCGTTGCAGGTATGAGCCAGAGCGGGATGAGTGGCACTTGGTGGCCCCAATGCTGACGCGAAGGATTGGGGTGGGAGTGGCTGTCCTCAACCGTCTACTCTACGCGGTCGGGGGCTTTGACGGGACGAACCGCCTTAACTCAGCCGAGTGTTACTACCCAGAGAGAAACGAGTGGCGAATGATCACACCCATGAACACCATCCGAAGTGGGGCAGGTGCGCAGGGGCTGTGGGGAGGGGAGAGAAGAGAACACCCTCCCACCCCTGGGCGTGAAACTCGGCCAGGCCTCCTGTTTCAGCCTTAAACCCCGTGGCACACACGGGAGAGCTAGATTCTGATAGAATCCATGCTCTTCTCTCCCGGCTTTGTTTCTAAAGGGTCACTCGGGAGAGGGGAGAAGGGGGAGGGGAGGGCCCCCCCGCCCAAGAAGGTGGTGGCTGGGGCCCGCAAGGCCAGGCCCCGGAGTCACCCTCTCTGCGTGGTACCACTTAGGAGTCTGCGTCCTGCACAACTGCATCTATGCTGCGGGGGGCTACGATGGTCAGGACCAGCTGAACAGCGTGGAACGCTACGATGTGGAGACAGAAACGTGGACTTTCGTAGCCCCCATGAAGCATCGGAGAAGCGCTCTGGGAACTACTGTGCACCAGGGAAGAATCTACGTTCTCGGTGAGGCCCTGGGAGTGGGGGCCTGGGTGGAGAAGCCTACCTAACCCCATCTTTTAGGGGCAGGCTCCAATCCTGGCAGGAAGGCATCTTGTGGTTTCTTCTCCTCTTTTTTCCCCTGCCCTCGGAGGGAGCAACAATCCCTTCTGCTCTCCCTGCAGGAGGCTACGACGGTCACACGTTCTTGGACAGCGTGGAGTGTTACGACCCAGACACGGACACCTGGAGCGAGGTGACCTGCATGACATCTGGCCGGAGTGGGGTTGGCGTCGCTGTCACCATGGAGCCCTGCCGGAAGCAGATCGACCAGCAGAACTGTACCTGTTGAGCCACTTTTGTTTCTCGGGCAAAAAAATGTTCCAATCCAGAGTATTGTCGTCTTTGTACAAAAACAGGGACAAAAGAAAAGGCTACAGAGCAAATGCTTGTCCTCCAGGATGGGAGGCTGGGATGCCTCATTGTTAAAATGACAACTCGAAAGAAAAGAAGGCCAGAATGGGAACCCGTGAGCCCATCAGAGTAGTCCCAGGAATGTCCAAGAGAGCCTGCCCGGGAGGTGGGTGCGGGAAGCACGGGCCCCCCGGGGAGAGGCCCCTACACCTGCTACCCCGAGACCAGGCCTGGGTCCCACACCAGCAGCCACCGCCTCCCTTTGGGATGAAAGCAGGTGCCGAGGACAGGCTGGTTTTTGTTCCCTGCATCTTCGTGATTGGTTCTTGGAGGCCTGGGAAGGAGCCAACTGAGGCCTCAGGGGCTGAGGCCCCTCCAGAGGTGTGGACCCCGGGGATGGGCCTGTACATAGAAACCACTGGGTATCGTTGCCCTGGACAGTCATTTTGTTGATAAGTAACCCTGTAACTTTCCATTGAAAATAAAGAACAAACTAACTAGTGTCTTCCACCCAGGCTGTCAGCTGGAGGTCTCGAACCAGTGGGACAGAAAGGACTCTTCTCCTGAAATGCACTCAAGTCTTTGATTTAGGGCTTGGATTTGAAACCAGTTTGTTATCTCGGCCCGTTGAATTTTGATATGTAGGTTATCTTTCTCCCCATGGGCAAGCCACACAGGGCTCACTTTGTCTATCACTTTTAGCTGCTTTGCAGACAGTGACCCAACTCCTTGACTCATCTCCTAGGGCTCCCTGAGGTTAACTGCACATGCGAACAGTTTATATTTTAAGGCAGACTATCCCTAGCACGCCTTCCAAATGCCGTGAAAGTCCATCTGGTCATCTTTATACACTTCAATAACGTAGACTGAGCCTTTTATTTTATTTAGGTGCCTGGGACAAAGGGGTTCTTGAGAATTTTCTTAGGCAAAGGGTTCAACAGCCTGGTTCCTTCTGAACTATATGTGTGAACAGAGTATGTGGCCTGGATCTTTTCTTCTGCGAGTCAACTCTGTTCGTGCTGGGGGAGTGGAGAAAAGAAGAATGAAGTATGGTCTCAACTATTGGGGATTTCACAGGTTCTTCCAAACAGCTTAGAGGAAACATTTGATTCCTTCCCTGCCAGGAGCAACAAGAGAAGCCACCGCAATGAGAAGCCCGCGCACCGCAACGGAGAGTAGCCCCTGCTCGCGGCAGCTAGAGAGAGCCCACACGCAGCAATGAAGACCTAACACAGCCAAAAATAATAAATAAAAATAAATAAATTTATTTAAAAATACTATACTAATATCAATAAAAATAATAATATATTAAAGTATCCAGTTGGGGAGAAAACAATTTTTATATTAGGTCTCTTCGTTCATGAACTTGGTATATCTGTCTATTTAGTGAAGACTTCGCTGTCCTTTAGGAAAGCTTTATAATTTCTCCACAAAGGGCTTGCAGTGGGTTTTATGGGAGTTTTATAGGCCTTGCTGCTCTTGTCAATGAGATCTTTACTCACTGATCCTTTTAAATTGATACTTCTGTTATGGGGAAGTTGTTGATATAGATGTATTGATCTTCTGCCAGCTTCTTTCTAGTATCTTTTTTTTTTTTAGCAGATAGTCATCTACAAATAATGATAGTGTAATGTCATCTTTCCAATAGTTCTACAACTCATTTCTTTTTCTTGTCTTACAGCAGTAGCTAGGACATTCTATACCATTTTGGTTAGTAATGGTAATAGTGGGCATAGCTGTCTTACTTCTAACTATAAGGTGACTGCTTCTAATGTTCCACCATTAATTCTGATACTTGCCAAAACATTTTCTGTAATCTGTGCCTTAAGTTTTTCTGGAAACTTTATCAAGTTCAGGAAGCTCCCTCCTATACCTAGTTTGCTACATCTTTTTTAAAATCATAAATGGGTGCTGAATTTTCTAGATGTCTCTCATTCAATAGGTGGGTCCCAAGAAACTGCATTTCTAACAAGTTCCCGGTTGATGCTGAAGCTGCTCATCCAGGGACCACATTTTGAGACACTGGCGTCGAACAAGAATAATGGGTTAAAGGCAAATTCTGAGAAACAACATTTAAGGAGTAGAGGGAAGTAAGAGAAGGCCCGATAGAAACACAACAGCAGAAAATTATGAGAAAAACTAAGAAATGTACAGTGTCACAGAAGCCAAGTGGTGAAAAATTTGAGCACAAAAAGTTTAAAAGAATCACACTATTAAATACAAAGCGGTTCAGAAAGAGACCTTCAAATGCTCGCTGGATTTGGCGATTGGAAAGTAAGCTTACTAAGAACCATTTTGGTAGAATCGTGAGGGTAAAGCAATAGATTCTGCAGATGTTTATTGAGTGCCTCCTTAGAACAGGCACTGTTGCCGAGGAGATAAACACTGAATCAGTGAAGGATGCTGAAAGAAGGAACATCTCTTTTGAGACATTTGGGTGAGAAGAGGCAAAGAAAGTACACATGACAGCTAGAGAGGAACGAAGGGTTCAGGGAGGGTTTACGGTTTTGCTTTTGATTGAGAAGATACAGCATGTTTATAAGCTAAGGGGAAGTTCCAGTATAGAAAGAGAAAACAAAGATGAAGGTGAAAGACAGGATGAACTCATGGTGATGATGAGCAAGTAACTTCCCACTCAATTAACTGGACAATGTCTAAGATAACTTTCAGCTCTGTGAAGGCCACTGTAGTTCTGGATGCTAGAATATCTGTGCAATACAACATACCTTCAATTCAAGGACTATCTTCTCCCTTGGGAGTGTATTCTGGTGCGTTTGTTTTTTAATTGGGCGAAGGAAGTATTTATTACTTGCAACAAGTAAGGAGAACACTGGGAATCCTGGTTTTAAAATATAAATGTTAGTGGGAATATACAGTATTGCAGAAGATAGAATATACAGTATTGCAGAAGATAGATAGAATTTAAGAAAATTAAATTTAAAAGAAAAAAGAATAGAGAAAACAGACTAGGTTTGAGACCCATATCTGTCACTTACTAGGTGCAGATCCTCTCTGGGCCTCATTTTCCTCCTCTGTAAAGTGGGGAATAGTAACAGTATCTAGCACCTGGCACACAGTAAGAATACAATAAATGTATTATTATTATTATTATTTAAAATATTTATTATTTTTGGCTGTGTTGGGTCTTTGTTGCTGTGCGCGGGCTTTCTGTAGTTGCAGCGAGCAGGGGCTACTCTTCGTTGCAGTGCGCGGGCTTCTCATTGCGGTGGCTTCTCTTGTTGTGGAGCACAGGCTGTAGAGCGCACGGGCTTCAGTAGATGCGGCACGTGGGCTCAGAAGTTGTGGCTCACGGGCTTAGATGCTCCGCAGCATGTGGGATCTTCGCGGACCAGGGCTTGAACCCGTGTCCCCTGCATTGGCAGGCGGATTCTTAACCACTGCACCACCAGGGAAGCCCAATGTAGTATTATTGACTAGGAACGAGGTAAGTACTAAAAACCTGAAATGCTAACATTAATCTGAATTATTAAGGTTTTCAAAGTCAGAATGATAATGATAACATTTTATTACCTCATAGTACTATACCTGCATTACTTAAAATTCCTCACTGGCTCTCATTACCTGTGAAAAAATCAGTGCTTCCACCAACCCACCTGTCTTATTTTATGATGGTTTTGTAGCTCCCCAAGACCCTCAGGGTTGATACAGGAAGTGTGGCCTAAAAGGAGTGCAGCACCCTCTTGCGGGCCTTTGGGTAAAAAACGGAACTATTTCCAGAAAAGAAAAGGAGCGAGATTGGAGAAGCCCCAGAGTGTAGAATGCCCTGATTTTGGCTTGTTCCTATTTTTTAAAAAATCAGCATTCTTCAGAACTTCTGGGAAAATTATATTTTTATAAATAAACAAGGACTCTCCCTCCTGTGAGCACCGGCACCAAATCCACACCTCAGGGTTGTAACTTTGATTTTATTACACCAAATTTTAAGCCGGACACCCAGGAACACTTTTCAGACTACACATCCCAGGATCCCCTGGAATTTATTCAGTTGATTTAGACAACATTTGTGGGAAATTCGAAACTGCAGCCCGATGCTGACGTCAGCTCCCTCTTTGCCTTCACTTGCCCTCAGCTTCAGGGTCAGGAAAGATTAATAGCATTAGCCAAGGAGTTGGTGTTTCTTAAGTCTCAGCTATCGCAGGTGGATTCTCTTTCATTTCTAGCCCATGTCTTTCCCTTACTGATCATATTTCACCGTCTCTGACCATCTCCCAGTTCCTCTGAGGATTCACCAAGTGAACAGATGAGGCGGGAACAACAAATATTTCAGTGCCTACCATATTCCAGACCCTGTGTAGATACAACTGGGAGCAGAAGACATGGTTTCTGCCCTCCTGTAGCCTATGGTCAAGGGCGGTGAGGGGTGGACAGTTATTTGTATTTTATTAATGTACAACCAGAAACCCTGAGAAGTGCTCTAGGAAAAAGTAGCTTGCAGAAGTCATAAACAATGTATTTTTTTGCCTTGTATTCATAATTATTCCTCTATTCTTCGTCTTGTTCACCATTTTATTTACTGGCACACAATAGGAGCTTCACCCACATTTGAACGTTGAGTAGATGAATTCTTGGTCACAGTGGATGTATGATAAACATTTGTGAGATTAAATGGAATTGGTGAGGTCATGCAGATGCTTCTCCAACGGTGTGGATTTCGCCAGCTCTGTGCAAGAGTAGAGCTACTTAGCCTGTTACGATTTTAGTTCAACCCAAGAAGCCCTTTTGACCTTTCTTTACCTGTTATCATCAGATACCTTGGAACTTCATGGAACAGAGTAATCCCTCTTTCAGGTAACAGCCTGCACATATCCAGTTGCTGAATAAGTACCTACTGATGATGTCAGGAGCTGTGACAAGCACTTGATAAATATTTTAAGGCAGCTTTAGATCCTTCCTCCAGCTCCCATTTTAGGAGAAACAGCCCCAGTTCCTTAAACAACTTCTCATGTGACATGGTGAGTTCCTTTATCAGCTAGTTTCGCTCCCCCGCCCCCAAACATTTTGAGGGTGATTTGAGCCTTGCCTTCTCCCTCTCCCCAGCTGGGGATAGGAAAGCGCAGGAGGGGGCTTTGGGACTTCTCATGTACGGGGACCACCGAAGCCCTTGCCGGGGTCCTTCTTGAATTGCAAGGGAGGGAGAGATTACCCTCAGAGAGAGAAGGGGGATGAGGGGTTCTTTCAGGGTATGGGGATGGCAACGACGACGAACTCTCAGGAAGGGAGGGGACAATGCCAGACCCCTTCTCAGGAAGGAGGAGCAATACGGGGACCCTTGAGGAAGGGGGGGAGTATGACCCTGGGGGGGTCCCCTTAGGAAAGGATGACATAGGAGGGGACCCCTCAAGAAGAGGGGGTGAGGCCAGGGTCGGTCTCCCTCAGGAAGGATAATGCTGGGGCCCCATCAGCAAGGGGCCTGACACCAGGGTTCCCTAAAGAAGTGGGATCGACTCTGGCGTCGCTCTCAGAAAGAAGAGACGCTGCTAGGGTTCACTTCAGGAGGGCGAGAGGATGCTGGGGTCCCCCTCAGCACGGCAGGAATGACGCTAGGGTAACTCTCAGGAAAGGGGGATGACGCCGGGGCCTCCCTAAGAAAATGGGAACGGCGCTGGGGTCACTCTCAAGAAGGGAGTGATGCCAGGTCCCCTCACCCGCCTCAGGGTTCGTCGCACCTGCCTCGGTCCAAGTTCCTCGGCTCCCTCAGTCATCTCGTTCGAAAAGCGCAGCGGCCGCGCCTCTCATTGGCTGCTTTTTTGGCTAATGACAGCTACGACAACCAATCGTAGCTCGGGGAAGAAAATATCCCGCGCGACCTTGGCACGCCTTCTTCCCAGTCTACGCGCCGCGCACCTTCCTGCCTGCTGTAGTTCCTCAGACCCACTCTGGGGGGCGCACAGGGGTTCGAACGCCTAGTCCTACCTCCTTCCTCGCCTGTGACCCATTTTATAGAATAGTACCTACTTAGCAGGGCTGTTAGGAGAGTTAAGTGCAGTCATTTATGTAAAACAGTGCCTGGCACATGGTAATCGCCTGGCAAACCTGAGCTGTTATTATTTGCATTTTACAGCGAGGGAAACTGAAGCACAGCATGAGTAAGTGATCTGCTCAAACTAACTCAGTCATTAACTGGCAGAGTCGCGACCAGAATCCAGAGTCCGTGTGCTTATCTACTATGCTTCTGTGGCTCCCAGATAACAAATACTGGCTATTTCTTTCCTCTGATTATGAAATAACTTCCCCTTGATTATGAAAGTAATACATGTTCATTGCAAAAATTCAGAAAACATCCAAGACTACAGAACAGAAAACACCAGTGTCTTTTAATCCATTCACTGGAGACTGTAAATATTTTGATGAACAAACTGCTTTTTCTATGCACATATGTAGGATGGTATAAAGCAGAACATTTAAAAAAAATTTTATTTATTTATTTATTTATTTTTGGCTGCCTTGGGTCTTCATTGCTGCGCAGGGGCTTTCTCTAGTTGCTGAGAGCGGGGGCTTCTCTTGTTGCGGAGCATGGGCTCTAGGCGCGTGGGCTTCAGTAGTTGTGGCTCGTGGGCTCTAGAGTGCAGGCTCAGTAGTTGTGGCGCTTGGGCTTAGTTGCTCCTTGGCATGTGGGATCTTCCCCAACCAGGGCTTGAACCTGTGTCCGTTGCATTGGCAGACGGATTCTTAACCACTGCGCCACCAGGGAAGCCCATGCAGAACATTTTGAAGCCTGCTCTTCTCATTGTGAACATCTTGTCATTTCAATAAATATAGACCCACCTCATTGTTTTTATTTTTATTTATTTATATTTATTATATTTTATTTTTAAAATTATTACTTATTTTATCTATTTATTTTTGGCTGTGTTGGGTCTTTGTTGCTACACACGGGCTTTCTCTAGTTGCAGCGAGTGGGGGCTACTCTTCATTGCGGTGCTCGGGCTTCTCATTGCGGTGGCTTCTCTTCTTGTGGAGCATGGGCTCTAGGCGTGCAGGCTTCAGTAGTTGTGGCACAAGGGCTCAGTACTTGTGGCTCACGGGCTCTAGAGCGCAGGCTCAGTAGTTGTGGCGCATGGGCTTAGTTGCTCTAAAGCATGTGGGACCTTCCCGGGCCAGGGATCGAACCTGTGTCCCCTGCATTGGCCGGCAGATTCTTAACCACTGCGCCACCAGGGAAGTCTCACCTCATTGTTTTTAATAAGTGCATATCACTCCATCATACAGGAAGCATAATTTCATGACTACCTAGTGTTGGACATCTGGGTTCTTAACAATTCTTCACTATTCTGACCAGCACTAGAATGGGCATTTGGTACCTGTAACTTTAGGTTTTCATCCAACTGGTTCTTTTTTTTTTTAATTTTTTTATTGGAGTAAAATTGCTTTACAACGTTGTGTTAGTTTCTGCTGTACAATGAAGCGAATCAGCTGTATATATATCTATATCCCCTCCCTCTTGGACCTCTCTCCCCACCCACCCCATCCCATCCATCTAGGTCGTCACAGAGCACTAAGCTGAGCTCCTTGTGGTATACAGCAGGTTCCTACTAGCTATTTTACTCCTGGTAGTGTATTTATGTCAAACCTAATCTCCCAATTCGTCCCACCCTTCCCTTCCCCCACTGTGTCCACATATCAGTTCTCTACGTCTACGTTGCTATTCCTGTCCTACAAATAGGTTCATCTGTACCATTTTTCTAGATGCCACATATATGCGTTAAAATACGATATTTTTCTCTTTCTGGCTTACTTCACTCAGTATGACAGACTCTAAGTCCATCCACATCTCTACAAATGACCCAATTTCGTTCCTTTTTATGGCTGAGTAATATTCCATTGTATATATGTACCACATCTTCTTTATCTATTCATCTATCGTTAGACATTTTTTAAAAATTTTATTTATTTATTTTTGGCTGTATTGGGTCTTTGTTGTGGTGCACGGGCTTCTCATTGCAGTGGCTTCTCTTGTTGCAGAGCACGGGCTCTAGGCTTGTGGGCTTCAGTAGTTGTGCCACGCAGGCTCAGTAGTTGTGGCACACGGGTTAGTTGCTCCACGGCATGTGGGATCTTCCCAGACTAGGGCTCGAACCCGTGTTCCCTGCATTGGCAGGCGGATTCTTAACCCCTGGGCCACCAGGGAAGTCCCTGGATATTTTTAAAATAAATTTACTTGTTTTTATTTTTGGCTGTGTTGGGTCTTCGTTGCTGTGCGTGGGCTTTCTCTAGTTGCAGCGGGCGGGGGCTACTATTCGTTGCAGTGCGCGGGCTTCTCATTGTTGTGGCTTCTCTTGTTGCAGAGCACGGGCTCTAGGCCCGCGGACTTCAGTAGTTGTGGTGCATGGGCTTTGTTGCTCTGCGTCATGTGGGATCTTCCTGGGCCAGGGCTCGAACCTGTGTCCCCTGCATTGGCAGGAGGATTCTTAACCACTGTGCCACCAGGGAAGCCCCGCTGGACATTTAGGTTGTTTCCATGTCCTGGCTATTGTAAATCGTGCTGCAATGAACATTGAGGTACATGTGTCCTTTTGAATTATGGTTTTTTCAGGGTATATGCCCAGTATTGGGATTGCTGGGTCATATGGTAGTTCTATTTTTAGTTTTTTAAGGAACCTCCATACTGTTCTCTATAGTGGCTGTATCAATTTACATTCTCACCAACAGTGCAAAAGGGTTCCCTTTTCTCCACACCCTTTCCAGCATATGTTGTTCGTAGATTTTTTGATAATGGCCATTCTGACTGGTGTGAGGTGATACCTCACTGTAGTTTTGATTTGCAAAAATATGGAATGCTTCACGAATTTGCATGTCATCCTTGGGCAGGGGCCATGCTAATCTTCTCTGTATGGTTCCAATTTTAGTATATGTGCTGCTGAAGCGAGCACCAACTGGTTCTTTAGGATAAATATTTTTAAAAGTGCAACGTTTGTGTCAAAATGCATGCACAGTTATGTTTTTGATAAATATTGTCAGACCACTCCTGGAAAGCTGTATGTGCTAATTTCTACCAGCACTAACGAGCTATGAAAGTGCTTTGCCTACCCCTGGATGATCCATCTTTTCATTATTTGCCAATAGGTGAAAAAAGAAAGCTGTCTTCTTTTCATTTTACTTCCATATATTTTTATGCTGAGAAAAGAGGGAGAAATATTACCCACATCTCAGGATTTTGTGCATGTGAACTAAAATAGCGATAATAATATAAAAGTACCAGGCAGCTATCATTGTCAAACAGGCATTGGGTGAAGTGAGATCCCTGCCTTATTTCCCTGAATTTTCTCAACACTGTGAGATCACTTCTCAGCCTCAGTTTCCTCATCTGCAAAATGATAGAATGTATCTCAAGAACAGCTGGAAAGTTGATAAAATAATCTGAGTAATGGGTTTAGTATGGGGCAGAGCCCTCTAAAGGCTGGGCGAGGTGGAGCCATTTGCCCCAGACCCCTGAAGCCTGCAAGTGGCTGATGTCACCTTCAAAGAATGAACCGACTCCACCCCTTCCCAGGGCCCCCTGTCCTGTTCAGATTACACGGCTTCTCTGCCCTTGGCCACCTTTCCCTGAGGAAAGATGAACTCCCCAACAGGAGAATTTTAAAGAGCCAGTTGACGGTCACATGCCACCTCTATCCTTTGACCCACATTCTCAGACTGTCACCAAGTCCCAACTCAGGAGGCATGTGGGACATCACTCCTACCCTTTTACACTTGGGAAAACTGAGGTCCAGAGCAAGAAGGCTCACCCAGAGCCACCCACCTAACCCCTGCAGGCTGGGATTGATACTGTCGCCTCCTGACCCCCAGCCCAACACCCTTTCCCCGACTCTGCTTCCCTTTGAAACACCCTCGGGAAAACAACTGTGTCTCCTCGTTGCTTCTTGCGCAAAATTCAGATTCCCTGGAAACTTCTACCTAGTTTTTCAGCTTTGCTCTTCCCCCCTGGGTCCAGGCTGGCCCCTGCTCCTCTGGCCCAGGATATCTACTATGAATCTTTAAGTCAAAGTCAAGCAGGA
The DNA here is from genome assembly GCF_009873245.2 of Balaenoptera musculus. Lineage (NCBI taxonomy): Eukaryota > Metazoa > Chordata > Mammalia > Artiodactyla > Balaenopteridae > Balaenoptera > Balaenoptera musculus. The sequence goes on from NC_045787.1 coordinate 163,951,483, forward strand.
GAACCTTTGTATACATTAAACCCTCTACATTAACTCTCTCGCTTAAGTGCCAATACTGCACAGTCAGATATAGTAGCCATTGGCTAAACGTGGCTACTTAACGTAAAGGAAAATTAAAACTCCAGTTCAATTGCACTAGCCGCATTTCAGGTGCTTAATAGCCACGTGTGGCTAGTGGCTGCCTTATTGGATAGCGCAGACATAGAACATTTTTATCGTCATAGAAAGTTTCACTGGACACCCTCTCTAGTCTGGAACTTTTGTTAACCCCATTTTATAAATGAAACAATTGCAGGTCAGAGAGATCACGCCCAAGGTCACACAGCTACAACTGGGATCCAAACCAGTCCTTGGCCACTAGAGACAAATAGCAGAGTAGGTGGGTCGGCCTATCCTCAGATCCAGGGAAGCTGCCATCTTTTTTTTTTTTTTTTTTTTTTCAATATTTTTTATTTGGCTCCGTCGGGTCTTAGTTGTGGTGTGTAGGTTCTTCGTTGCGGCACACGGGCTCTCTAGTTGTGGCTCTCGGGCCCTAAAGCACGCGGGTTTAGTTGCCTCGCGGCACACGGGATCTTAGTTCCCCGACCAGGGATCGAACCCGCATCCCCTGCATTGGAAGGCAGATTCTTAACCACTGGACCACTAGGGAAGTCCCAAGCTGCCATCATTTTGTTTCAGAAGACACATGCTGTGAATATATACCGGTCCCACTGTGCTTAACCACTTAAGGACTGTGTGTGTACGTGTGTATCTCTGTTTATTACACACCAGAGGCAGCCCGTATTCTAATCTGAAAACCTGCATCACAAACACTTCCTCCATCTTCATCTTTATTCACAAGGGAAGTTTTGCTAATTAGCATAATGAATGGCAGAAACGTTTTATTGGTGAAATCGGGGCTTGTTAATTAGGCTGATAAAGGTTAGAAAAATGGGCTCCCAGGGGTGGAGTTAACAGTATTCAAATATGTGGATTGGTTAAAATATCTGAGACTCACTAGCTCCCCGATCTTGTATGAACTCGTTGGAAAAACAGAGCTAAAATCCCAAGCTGGTCCTGTGTGAACTTGGGAGGATTCAGCTTGCCTGATATACATCATAAGGTTCACAGGCTTTAGGATAGTCAAGTCTGTTTGTTTGTTTGTTTTGGTTTTGTTTTAATGCAGCCTGAGGGCTGCAACACTATCATGGCCAGAATTCATGGAACTTACAGATGTAAATTCTCTTGTGCTAATAAATCAAGTTTAATGTCTGCAGGGCAGAATTTGATCCAAGAGCTTTTATCATGACCTGGCAACCAGATGTTGGAGGTGGGGGTCAGTCAGGTTTCCAGGAATGACTTCGTGGTACCAGGAGAACCCGCGTTGCATCAGATATGCTCCACGTGAGAGAAACAAGGCTTACCTGGGTCTGCTGGCCTCTAAAAACTGCGTGGTCTGAACCTCCACTTTACAACCTGCAGCCCCTGTGCCTGGACCTGGCCCAGGCCGGGGGGCTGCCTGCCGCCAAGCTGTCTGCACCCCCTTCAAGTTCTATCTGCTTGGGAAGGGGCAGGGACAGAGGCCGTTCATTTTCCCCACACCTCCCCAGACAGATAGCGAGAGAGACACACACCTTGAGAAACAGGATGGGAAAGGAAGCCACATCAGCCAGGAAGATGGGTGAAAGCCTCGGTTTAATTGGAGACAAGATCGAAGGATTGAGTATCGATCAGCAGACCTACTGACTGATCATCAAAGTGGAGCAGCTCAAGGGGGTACTGACTCCCCCCCCCCCACTCCCCGGGGTCCCTGTCCCCAGCTGCCGATCACTCCTGGCCCTGGGGCCGGGGGAAGGGCAGGCTCTGCCCAGTCCTCCCTCACCCTCTCTGATGACATGACTCGCCGTTCAACAACAGTGCTGAGTCCACACTTCTGGGGTCTATGGTACAGTTTGTATAATACAGCAGGAATGGAGACTCCCATCGGGAGACCCCCAACCCCTCCTTCCCCTGAGTCAGCGGGGGAAGGGCAAGTTTATTTTCCCTTTTTGCCTCTGTAGAATAATTTACAAACCAACCTTACAGTATGTACAAAAAAAAGAAAGAAAGAAAGAAAAAAAACAAAGAAAGAAGGAAAACCAAAAAAAAAAAAAAAAAAGGCCCACTCCGGTGGCCGGCTGGGTCTGAAACTACTTTCACTACAAAAATGAACCCTGTACAGCATCGTGGGGGTGGGAGCGGGTGGTACTCCCCACAGGGAAGGACAGACAGATGGAAGGCTCGGGGGAGCTGGGGGCTACAGTACCGTGTGCTCCGAACTGGAGGGGAGAGAAATGAGAGAGAGAGAGGTCGGTCCTGCCCAGCTGCAGAGCCAGGCTGAGGGGCAGAGCGGAAGGGGAAGAGGGGGTCTTTCTTTCCAAACAGCCCCCCATGGCTTGGAGAAAAATGGCCTTGCATCTGTCTGTCGTATTGCTTGGGGGAAGAGCTAGGGGTAGAGGGGGAGGCTTGGCAAGGTGCGGGCAAAGGAGAGATGACCTTGGCTGCCAGGGTGGGAAGGGCTGCCCAGAAAGGGGACGTGGGTGTACACCGTTATTGCTTCCTCCTAGGGCAAAGAGTCGGGGAGGGGGGCAGGAGGATGCTGGGGAGGGGGCTGTGCCCATGATGGGGACTCTGGGCCTGGCCTTACTCCGCCCAAGGTGCAGGTGGGAGCCACTGCAACCCCCTCCTCCTATGGCCGTGGGAATCGTTAAGGCAGAAACAAGAGGAGAAGCAGCTGGAAGGAGGGGTGCGGCTCCAAGCCATCCCCCGCCCCCGCAAACGGAGAAAATTCAAACGGAAACCAGACTGGAAGGGGAAAGGGGTGGCCAGTGGAGGGGGGTGGTGGATCACGCCCCCCTCAAACCTCAGACCCCAGGTGGGTGGTGTGAATGTCCCTCCAACACCCTACCCCTGCATCCTTAAAATCCCCGTCTCCCCCCTGCCCCTCCCCCAAGTCAGTATTGCCAGGTTTGTGCAAAATGAGGCTGAAGACTTCTGGGGGGAACGTCAGAGAGCTCATGGGGTGCCCCCTCCCCGCCCCCAGAGGCCCCGCCCAGAATGGCTATTCCTGGCTGGGTTCTAGAGACCCTCCCAAATTCAGAAGAAAAGTCTGGAGGGAGACCCTACACCAGGTGAAGAGACCAAAGAGGCCGGAAGACTGAGCCTGGAACCGGGGGCGCGGGGCGGGAGGGGGGAAGGGGGGGGAAGCGGGGGGGGGAAGGGGGAACGTGGGGCTCTGGGGGGGAAGCGGGGGGAGGGGGTTGCAGCTGGCTGAGGGGAGCTGGGAACGGGAGCATCTACAGTTGCTGTGTTTCATCCTGGGTTTTTTTGGTTTTTTTTTGGTTTTTTTTTCTAAAAATGTAACAATTAAAATTCCAAAAATAAAATCCCTTCCGGGACCTCAGCCCCTTGTTCCCCAGCCCCCACCTCCAAAAAGAGGCCCCATGGGAGGGGGTGGGGGGAAAGGGGAAAAAAAGAAAAGAGAAAAAACCCCACTTTTCTGTTTTCTTTTTTCTCAGGAGGCCCAAGAGTCTTTGAGGCAGTGGAGGAGGTGGGGGGGTGATGGTGGTGGCGGGAGGCAGGGAGGCCAACAGGGTGTAGAGGCCGAGGCTCAGGTAGGGCCTCCAGCTGACCCCCACCCTCCAGGAGCTGGGAGTGTGGATGGATCCTCGCCCGATGGTCCTGTGCAGGCACAGCACGCCCTTTTGGCAGCCTGATCCTCTTTTTGGGCCCCCACCTCGGCCGCCGTGGAGGGGAGGCCCAGAAGGCCCGGGTCCTCCTCTGGAGGGGGCGGGGTCCTCAAGACAGGCAGAGGGAGGCTCTCAGGAGACAGGGCAGGGGGGCTGCTGCAGCGTACAGATGCATCTGGGGGCGTGGACGCGTCCTGACCCTCAGCCACACTATCTGCTGAGTCTGCTTGCTGGGTCAAGTACATTTCCTCTACCTCCACCTCCGTAGACTGGTCCTGGCCATTGATCTCCAATGGTTCCTCAGCTGGGAACACATCCTGGGCGGTGGACAATTCCTGCACTTCCGTTGCACCTGGGGCAGTGGACACCTCCTCCTCTTCTTCCTCCTCCAGCGTCAGCTCAAACTGGAACTTATCCAGTGGAGGGGGGTGGCCTGGTCCCCCGGGCTCCTCCTCGGGTGGTGGCGATGGACTCTGCCGAATGGCGCTGTAGTACCAGTCCCGGTTGTCCTCCAAAGTGTCCAGGATCTCTTGGGCATCTGGGTGAACCAAGTCAGCCCACGTCTCCCACAGCGGGTGTACAATGTAGTCGATGAAACCCACCTGAGGGACGGAGAAGGAAGAATAAACCAGGGATCTGCTGGTGCAGATGGCACCGCCATGCTGCGGGATCTAATAAAAAATTTTTTTAAAGTCTTTATTGAATTTGTTACAATATTGCCTCTGTTCTATGTCTTGGTTCCTTGGCCACGAGGCATGTGGGATCCTAGCTCCCCGACCAGGGATCGAACCCACACCAACCCCCACACTGAAAGGTGAAGACCCAACCACTGGGCCGCCAGGGAAGTCCCAAAGATCCCGCATGCTGCGTGGCGCGGCAAAAAATAAAAAAAATAAAAGATGTTGATACCCTTGGACCCAGCAATCTTGCTTCTCCAGGGCCACCCTGGAAAAAGTCTTGCACAAATAAGAAAAAAAGAAAAAAAAACGCGTATGAGATGCAAACAAAAACTGGTAACACCTCCATATATACATCAGTTGGGAATTAGTTTATTTTTTTAAGTTATTTTTTTTTTTTTTGGCCACACCGTGCGGCATGTGGGATCTTAGTTCCCCGACATTCCAGGGAGGAATGGCTGGAGCTTCAACAGCATCTGTGACCACAAGAGACATCTCTGAGGAGAGAAGCCCCAAGCTTCGCATGATAGAAGAGAAACACTGAAAGTTCTGGGGTGCCTGCCAACTATGTGGAGCCAGAGAGAGCCAAATTCTCTTTCTCCAGACTTTCCTTACATAAGAGAAAAAAAAAATCAATAAAGCTTTATCCTGTTTGAGTCACTGTGAATTCCTAACTACTAAACACTTATATGTCCACCAACAGAGCAATCACTACACAACACAAACCATTATCCATCTGTCTCTGTGGGAATACTATATAGCAGTGAAAAAGGATAAGCTTAATCTATGTGTAATAATGTGGACAGATCTCCAAGTCATTTTTGGAAAGAAAAGGCAAGCTGTATAAATATAGGTATACATTGGGATTCCCTGGCGGTCCAGTGGTTAGGACTCCGCACTTTCACTGCCAAGGGCCCAGGTTCAATCCCTGGTCGGGGAACTAAGATCCTGCAAGCCATGCGGTGCTGCCCCCCCCCAAAAAGGTATATATTGATACAGTTTATATTTTTTAAAAAAGCTAAACCCACAAACTATTGCTATTAAGTTGCTTGTGAACATAAATACATAATAAAACAAGCAAAACTGGTTTTCATCAGGGGTTTGGGGCTATGTGCATGCCCTGGGAACATTTGGAAGTGTTTGGAGACATTTTTGGTTGTTACCGCAGGAAGGGGAGGGTGTTCCTGGCATCTGGTGGGTGGAGGCCAGTGATGCTGCTCAACACCCTACAATGCACAGGACGGTCCCACCACAAAGAATGATCCAGCGCCAAACGCCAGCAGTGTTGAGGGTGCATAACCCTGGATGGGAAGGGCATACACACCGAACCGGGAAGAGGAGGTCTCACCAGGGAGGAGGCTGGAAGCAGGGAGAGTGAGAAGCTCTCATAGTCACACTTCAGTGTTGTCTTTTACGAGACTGTGTTTCTGTCCCTCTCGTTAAATTAAAAAGGCATGTGATGAAGACGAGTCACTTAACTTCATTTCAAAATCCACCAAGCGACTTCTCTGGTGGTCCTGTGGTTAAGACTCCGCACTTCCAGTGCAGGGGGGCACGGGTTCAATCCCTGGTCAGGGAACTAAGATCCCGCATGCCACGTGGCGTGGCCAAAAAACAACAACAACAACAACAAAATCCACCAAAACTCAGGCACAAAATGAGTGGCCAGGTTATAGGGAAACCGAGAGGCTGAAAGGACATGAAGTCTGTAACTAAGGGCCAGGTAAGTGTTATTACTGATGTTATGGCAGTTGCTACAAATGAGTTACAACTGTCTGGGTGCAAATCTACAACTTATGAGTCCAGAGGCTCAGTTCAATTGTTTTGTGGCGGAGAAAGTGTTGCCTATTTCCCATCAGGATAGAGAAGGAAAAAACAGACAAAGGCAAACTTCACACTGTGTACGGGCAGGTTAGGCCCTCTTGGGCCTTTGGAGCTCCAGGCCGGTGTGGGGTGAGGAGGCCCGCCCTGCTCTCTGCCAGTGGTGCGGAGACTGTACCTGAGACTTCTCCACCGAGGCCGTGTGCTTGTCGCACATGGGGCTGATCTCCATGCCACGTTCGCGTTCACGGTCGCCCTGCTGGAAGAACTCGGCCATGATGCGGTCGGTCCACTGGCGGTACAGCTCCAGCGGCTTGGTGGGGTTGCTGAGATCTGCACAGTGCACCATGTTCCGTAGGACCTGTATGGGGTGGGGGACCTTCAGAGGCCGTGTCCCCCTCCTAGTCTGAGGCCTCAGGCTTCCTTACTTCCCCTTTGGAAGGAGAGTAGGGGAGAAGGGGTAGCGGGGAGATGGAGAAAGGTAGAAGAGGTGAGGGAAGAGGGTCGATGAGTGGGGGAGAGAAGGGGAGAGATGAGACGAGGTTGATGAGCAAAGGGCAGAGGGAGGGAAGGGAAAAGAGGCGGTGGGGAGACAGGGGTGTGGGGGACATGGAAACGGGTTGATGAGGAAAGGGAAGAGGGAACTGGAGGAGATGGCGGGAGATGGGATGGAGAGGTGGGAGTTGGAAAGGGTTAGATGGGAGAGGAGAGAAAAAGAGACGGGAAGATGGGCAACCTGGGAGCTGGAGCAGAGGGAAGGGCAGCAACCCAGACCTAAGGGGGGAGGGGAGGGTCCAATCTCGCTATACGGTGTGGGGAGGGGGGCACCTGGATGCGGTCGGCATAGTTATCCAGCAAGAGCACCCCCGAGCTGGTCACTTTCTTGGTCTCCACCATGGTCTTCAGGTCAGCCAGGAGGGTCATGTGCTTGGACATGTCCGTGGCCAGCACCTGTGGGCAAGAAGTTGTCACAGGGGCCGTCGAAGCCTGGCCGCCCGCTGTACTGACCTGGGCAGAGCCTCTGGAGTTTTCACTCCGCCCAATCAGCCGCCACGACCCACTCCCAAAGGACGTCTCCCCCACTAGGGGCCCTTCTATCCCAGACTCAGACCTGGCCCTCCCCAATGCCCCCTTGCCCCAAAGGTGACCATTCCCGCTCTGTCCCCGCCCCTCGCCCCGCCCACCATGTCGATGACCATCTTGCGCAGGCTTTGCCGCTGGCGCTTGCTGAGGTTCTGGAAAATGTCGCAGTTGTCTTCCTGCAGCAGCTTGAAGCCCACGGCCAGGTGGTGATTCTCCAGCACCGACTCGTCATTGTACATGAGCGCCAGTTCAGAATCTGTAGCCCAGGCAGGGTCGGGCAGTCAGGGGAGGGGAGGACCCACCCAGGGCGCGTCCCAGCTAAGAGGGGAACCGCAGGCCCCGCCTCCAGCCCAGCAAGCCCCGCCCCCGTGGCGGGCCACTCACTGGTGTTGATGAGGAACTGGTTGGAGACGCCAGGGTGGTCCACATCATGGATGGAAGCTGCGAAGAGGGCGGCGAGAATCTCCAGGTCCGTGAACACGGCCTGGGGGCAGAGGGAGACGGGTTAGAAAGATGGGGAGTCAGAGAGACTGGATGAGAGAGAGATGGGGAGTCAAGAAAGATGGGGAGGGCTTCCCTGGTGGCGCAGTGGTTAAGAATCCGCCTGCCAATGCAGGGGACACGGGTTCGAGCCCTGGTCCGGGAAGATCCCACATGCCGCAGAGCAACTAAGCCCTTGCGCCACAACTACTGAGCCTGCGCTCTAGAGCCCGTGTGCCACAACTACTGAAGCCTGTGCGCCTAGAGCCCATGCTCCACGAAAGAAGCCACCGCAATGAGAAGCCCGCGCACCGCAACGAAGGGTAGCCCCCGCTCGCCGCAACTAGAGAGAGCCCACACGCAGCAACGAAGACCCAACGCAGCCAAAAATAAATAAATAAATTTAAAAAAAAAAAAAAAAAGAAAGATGGGGAGTCAGGAGAGAGAGGAACGGGGTCAGAGAGAGACGGACGTCAGAGACTCAGGGTCAGAGAGATAAACAGAAGGTTGGAGATGGATAGTGTGGGGGGCAGCTGGGGAGACATGGGGGCCAGGCGATGCTCACATCCAGCGCAGGTGTGGCCAGCAGCACGTGGGTGGACTGCAGCACGTCAGCCGCGTGCAGGCTGTTGTGGTAGGCCACATCGGGGTGGTAGTGGTCCTCCAGGGTCAGCATGTATGTCACCATCGTGTCCACCGGGATGCGGAACTTTTTCAGCAGGTCCCGCTCCTGAGGGCAAGAGTAGGGGGCGGTGACCCCCACACCGGCCCTCCGCTCCCCGCCCCGCCCCCTCCCTTGCATCCAGCCCCACTCAGCCCGCCCTACCTGGAATATCGTGTACATGATGCAGCTGAGGGAACGGCCCCCTGCATAGTCCGACACGCAAAAGATGTTCAGGCCCCACTTGTTCAGATTTTCCAATTCCTGGTGGAGATGGAGGCCAGAGGTCAGGAGCCCCCAAGGCCCAGGGCCCTCTAGACTCTTTTCTAGGAGTTCAGAACCCTGGTCTGAATAGTGGCACCATTATCGCTCACCCAGTAGGTGGCATGCTCAGCAGTATAGAATTTACTGCCCAGGTCCTACTGGGCCAGAAAATAACAAAGCAACCCCAGAGTCTACTGAGTGTGTATTATCCACCAAGCACTGCACTAAGCGCTTGATTTCACATAGCAGGTGACGGAACCAAAACTCAGAGCAGCGACATGACTTACCCGAGACCCTGCATCTCACAAGTGGCAAAGCTAGGATGTGAACCGAGCGTGGCTGACCCCAAAGCACAGCTCAGCCTCAGTTAAACTGCTCTTGAGCGCTGAGAGGAAAGGAACATGGGCTAATTTTCCATGTCTCCCCAGAATTCAGAACAGCACCACCACATAGTAGGTGCTCAATAAACACTGAATGACTGAATCTAGCCCTGGCCAGTACTGGCACGCAGAGGGTTACAATAAATGTCAGCTGAGGGAGCCACTGAGCTTGCATCAAGTCCACTGTACAAATCAATGTGGGAGCCCCTTGGCTTAAGATTTCATGGAAAAGCCAGGAGGCAAATCCGGGTCTGGTCTGTAGTGGATGTTGTTTGGGTTCTGCCCAGATTCCCTTCACTGGTCAATGCACCCATCACCCAGCTGCTGGGGCTGTTGCTTACAAAGACTCACAGCTGCCCCTTGTCAAAAATCTGCTCTTCCCCCACAGGAGCTATGTGAAGGGGGTGATGCCATCCACCCTGGGGACAGCCCCCAGCCCATGACTGACACAAGGGTATAAAATGCCAGCACACTTGCCTCAAGGTGGGCTCAACTCAGTGCTGTTGTTCATACTCCAGAGCCCCCTGTGGACACCAGCTGAGACCACTCCCTCTCTCCTGAGAGTCTCATAAAGCAGGTACACCCGAATACTCATCTCAGGCTGATCCAAAGCCCAGTCCTTCTTTGGGCCCCAGGAGAACCCTGCCCCTCTCCAGCCCAGCCCCCGCTGAGGCCCCACCCACTTGGGCCAGGAGTTCCTCTTGATCGGTCTTCACCCCAAAGCGGGGGATGCTGGAATCGTTCAGGCTGCTGCTATGCATCAGCTTCTTCACCCCGGTGATCTGAGACATCGGCTGGAACTGTGGCCCAGGCGGCGGAGGCTGCTGGGAAGGTCTCTGCCGTGGCACTTGCTGTTTTTCTCGATCCTTCATTGCGGGTGATGGGATCTCCACTTCATTCTGCTTGTCTGCAGAAGATAGAGGAGAAGCCAGCATGAGAACCTCACAGAGGCTCCCTCATCTGGCTCTCAGAACCCCCCTCAACTCCTCAAGCCCTGGGAAGTCTCACCCAGGAGGGCAGACCTATTCCGGGTGTCATGCTGTTGGTTACTTATGGACTGGAAACCAGAGAGGAGGTAGGAACTCTTCTGGGAGGTGGTGGGCTGGAGTGGGGACCCTGGGGCCAGCCCAGAGCTATGGGGTAGCCCCAGTCCAATCACCAAGTTTGGCATGGGGGTGGCGTGGGAAGTCAGGAAGCAGGGTGGGGATGCTAGAGAGAGCCACCGCCTGCCTCGGATAGGCAGGGAACCTTATCCAGCAGGCAGGGAAGACACCCCCATGGTGACCCAGAGGCGGGTGGAGGTGGACAGCGCTGGGAGGCGGGAGGGAAGGGTGGTCTCTGGCTCCATGGACCCCCACCCCCACCCCCTGGACACCAGCCTGCCTGGGGGCCAGCCCCAGAAGCCCCTTTCCTGAGCTCTTTAGGGTTTCCAGAGCCCAGCCAGGGCCACTCATTGTGACCTGGGGCCCGCCAGTCAATGACAGGGCCTAAGAGAGCTCATTTGCATGCCGTGCTCTTATTGGCTGGATCTCAGGCACACCACACCCCCATTGGCGGGAGTGTTTGAAACTCTGAAACCTTCTTTCCAGCTTGGTGGGGGGGTACCCTGAATTCCGGGACCTTTGGTGATAAATTCTGAGGGTGAAATTATCCTGAGTTTGTGGGGGATATCCTCAGCTAGGTCTCTTGGGTTCAGGATGAGGTTAGGATGAGTTGGAGATCCCCATGAGCTTGAGGGTTCCAATGAATTTGGGGTATTCTACTGTCTTCAGGGTTCCACTGAGTTAGGAAATTCTCCTAAGTTTGGGGAATCACTTACAGGTTCTTAAGCGGGAGAATCCTATTAAATTTGGGTATCTAAAGTTTGGGGGGGTCTACTGAATTTGGGGGAGTCATACCAAGTTTGGGGATTCTACTGAATTTGGGAGACTTTTCAGCTTGGTGGAAAGGTTTAGGGGTCTTTTATAGGCTCTTAAGGGCAGGGGTTCCCTTAAGTTTGAGAACCCTACTGAGTTCGGACATCTCTCAAGTTTGAGGGGTCTTCTGAATTTGGGGGGGCGGAAATCCAAGTTTGGAGATTCTAGTGAATTTTGGGAGACTTTTCAGCCTGGAGGCATTTTAAAGTTTAGGAATTCTATTTGAGTTTGGGAGTTTCTTGGGGTCTTGAGTTTAAGAGTTCCAATGGGGTTCCCCTGAGTTTGGAGGAGCTTTGCAGCTTGGAGAGATTTTTAAATGTGTGTGTTCTATAGAAGTTGGGGTCCCACTAAATTTGGGGGCATCGCGATATAGGAGCTCTTGAGTGTGGTGACTTTGACCTTTGGGGAGTTGAGTCAGGGTCCCCTGGGCAAATGTGGGCAACAGGACCCAGGGTCTGGGGTGGCCCCCTGCAGTCCAGTTATGCAATGCCTCCCCCCACCCCCATAACCCACACACAAGTGCCGCCCTTCACTCACCTAGGAATGTGGTGGAGATGTACTCAGAGACCTGGTTTCCTGACCTGCTCATCTCTGACAGGTGTGTGAGTTCACGGTTTAGCATTCTCTTGAACTAAGGTGAAGGACGCAAGAAGGAAGGAATGATGGGGTCATGGCAGGTGTGGGTGGGGGGGTGAGGCCAGGCCCTCTCAAGAAACTTCTGAAGAACCCATGAGTCCCTCTCACTTCTCTGCTCAGCCAACAGAGTCCTCAGCAGGCTGCTAGAGGGGAGGGGTCAGTCCTTCCTCTCCTCCCAGCTCTGGATGGGGGTCCCCAGGCTTGGGGAGTCAGGACTCAGCATACCCCTCCCTGTCTGAGGAAGCGGGGCTCCTCTCACCATACTCCCTCCTTCTCCCCCCAAGGAGGAGCCAGAGGGGCACCTGTGGAAGGGAGGGGCTCCTACCTAACGGAGCCAATGGGGTGTCAGGAGAATCCCGTCACCATGGTGATGGGAGTCTCCTTAGCAACTCCCCCTCCAACCAGCTGCTGAGCTGGGGAAAGGGGGGGCAGCCGGCAGGCCCTTTAACCCCTGCCTTCCCAGAGCAACCCCTGGCCCAGGTCTTCCCAGACAGGGACCCTACTCCCTGGGGTCCCAGCCCCCAGCCCCCAGCCTAGTTTGGAAGGAGGGAATGTAGTCCTGAAGTTCTGGGTGGAGAGGTTTGACCAGGGCAGGGAGAATAGTGAGCTGAGGAAACCCTAGTTCAGTCACCCAGGGGAGGGGGTTCCCATCATAGCCCCCTTTCCCCCAACCTCAGAGTGGTGGACAGATGCACAGATGGACGGAGTATACCCAGAACCAGGCTGGGGGCTCCTTCTGGTCCCCCCATAGCACTTCACACAAGCATCTGCTGTGACATTGTGCATGAGGAGAAAGGGCATCGGCTCCCCGCCCCCAAGCTCCACCAAAGCACCCCCAAAGCAGGAGCAGACTCTGTCCAGAGAGGCAAGAGGGACATTCAGCAGGAAGGGTGAGCCCGCATGGCCCACATCAGGACGAGCGCTCCTTCCTCCCAGTGCTGCCAGAGGCCTGGGCACACATAGAGAGTCAGACACACACACACACACACACACAAACACACACTCACACACATACACACAAGATGGACCCACAAAGTCACACAACCGCACACAGAGTCACAGACTCCCATATTACACAGTTCTACACAGCCCCAGACGCACAAACCAAGGAGCATACACAATAAGGCAGTCACTGACACTCAGGGTCACATGCCCCAGAAAAATCACGCCGCTCTGGGCTCATAAACATGGCCCCAAACACAACACCACAATCGGAGCCACGTGATTTCAGCCAGGGCCACCCCCTGGTCCCTGACCCAGGCAAACAAGCATATAGTCAGGCAGCCCCCCACCACTGCAGACACACACGTGTGTGCACTGACAGTCACACCCAGAGAAAGACCCACACCCCCAGCCACCCGCCATCCACGCCCAGCCCTGGGCCACACACAGAGACCCAGTCACAAGGCTTCATGTCCAGGCCGCACACGTGCACAGCTGCACACACAAGCCTAGACCGGGGGCTGGAGGGTCTGAGGTGGGAGGACCAGAGCCGGGTCTCCTGCCCATCCTCCACCCCGAGTTCCCCTACCTGGTCCCACCAGCCCACCAGCCATGGCTTGGAGCAGGTCTCGCAGAAGAAATCCACCAAGGGCATCTTGGAGTCTTAGCCCTGCTCAGGGCTGCCGCACACAGAGGCTGGGCTTGGGGAGTCCCGGGATTAGCAGCTACTGTGCGGGGGGGCGGGGGGGCAGGGTGCTGGGCAGGTGGGCAGTGGAAGGGGGAGCCGCGGAGGGGCCTGGGCCGGCCCAGCAGGGCTGGGGGCTCCCTTCCCCTCCGCGCTCCCGGCAGCAGACCTGGTTACATGGTCCGCCAGCCCCTGGCCCCGATGGGCACTGCGGCAGTGGCGGCTGAAGGCGGCCAGGGACCCCTGCCCATGGGGTGGGGGGGGCAGGGTAAGGGTCCCAGGAGGAGGCCTCGGAGGCTCTGGGCTCCGTGTGTTCGCCTGTGTGTGTGCGTGTGCGTGCTCACTGCAGCGCTGGCAGGCTGCACTCGATGTCAGGTGGTGCTGGAGGTGGGGGGGGCGTTAAAGGGGCATTGGAGCCCACGGGCCTCGGGCAGGACCCGGCTGGGGCTGCTGGGCAGAGGCAGGGAGGCACGCATACCCTGGAGAGGACGTGCCCCCTCCGGGGACACACCCAGAGACAAAGACACACACCCACATGCTCCCCACACAGACACACCCACACTCAGACACACCTTCCACGCCAATACAGCCAGACACTTGACACACTCATGCACTTGAATACACTCCAACACCCAAATGCTCTCCGTCCTTTGCTGACCACACACACACACACACACACACAGAGTCCCAACTCTGTTGTTCAACACATTTATAGGTATATAGTTGACCTCACAGAGATACAAATGCCTTCAGACACACCCCTTCCAAGAACGCAGACTCACACTCAGATGTGGAGACACACACTAAGGGATAAACACCCAGATACTAGACACACTTACAGACACACTCAACACACCCACAGACACACTTGTAAACAAACACAAATACCCATGTGGCCTTAGACACATATGTGCCCTGACAAATCCATAAGGGGATACTCACACTCACACCCACAGATACACACGCACACACCCCATCGCAGAAATACACCCACAGACCTACATTCAGAGACACGGTCACATTCTCGGATGCTCAACACACCCTCAGGGACACAAGCGCCCTCAGACTCACATGTTCACAGACAAACCTCCACCCATGGGTGTATGCACCCCCCAACACAGACACCTCTACCTGCACATTCATTTCCTGATAGGCATCCCCCCACAAGGGCTGCTATCATGCTGCACAACTCCAGGAAGTGTCATTCACATTGCCTGCTTTCTGAATGGTGTCCCCTGGAGTTGTGCAGTGCACAGTCTGCACAGCTGTACATGGAAGCCTTGCACCCTCTCCCGCAGCCCTGCAAGCGCGCACACACACACACAGAGTTACAAACACATGGAGATATACACTCAGATTCACATCTGGACCAACTCACACCTCTAGACATACACACCCCTCTGCCACAGCCCCCCACACTTACAGCCCCGTGTAATCAGCTGTGCACACCTATACACACTCCATAGATACACACGTGCATGCCACTCCTGCTGGATCCTAGTGGAACACACCTTCCCGCGCTGCAAATGTGTAGCCAACAAATCAACAGCCACATAGACCCAAAGCCACAGATGCACATTCATAAACCATACAAACATACAACCCACCCCCCAGGAGAGATGGTCGCCTACGGACACGCACACATACAAACACGCACACACATACACCCCAGGGCCCCCTAGCCCTGGGAAAAGTCAGAATCTATAGGCGCTACAAAGTCCGCCCAGGGATTGACCCCACCCCATAGGCTCTAGCCACAGGCTGACCCCGCCCACCAGCCACGCCCCACAGTTAACCCCGCCCCCGCAGTTGGCCCCACCCCACAGGCCTTGCACACCTTGTGGGACGCCATCTCGCTGACAGAGCGGTAGGTCTGCATGGTCTCCAGCTGCTCCAGACACCAGTCGAGCTCCTCCAGCGTCTCCCGGGCCAACTGCTGACACGTCTCTTCTGGAGAAGGGGCAGCCGGGGCAGTGACTGAGAGGGTCCACATGCAGACCCCCAGAGGTGATGGGGCCCCACCAGGTGAGTAGGGTGCAAGGAGAGGGGGGTGAGACAGGCTCCCCGGGTGAGGGACCCCCCCACTGGGGCAGCAAGAGGGGCCTTTCCCATCCCCCGGGGCTTAGTTACCTGATAGTGTGGCCTTGCAGACGGGGGTTGGGCCGCCCAGCGGGGACCGCCTGCAAAGAAATGGGGCTCCAACAACAGCCTGGTCCTCCCCCATCTCTGCTTCCCCCTGTCTGTGAAGAGTGCTGATTTTCCTTTTTCTGAGCCCTCTCTGTGCTGCCATGTACTCTGCCCGCAGCCTCTCACAGAGCCCCACAAGAACCCATTTTACAGATGAGGAAACTGACGCTCCAGGAGGTGAACTGGCTTCCTCAAGACTACACGGCTGGTAGGGTCAGGTCCTGTGTCTCCGAAGTCCCTGCTTCCCTGATCATCCCTCCCCCCAGCTCCTTGAACTTGAGGATGGCTCTGCCCCCCACTCCCAGAGGGACCAGCAGCTCTCAGCTACACCCCTGCCCCCAAATAATAACAACTACTTCTATTTAGTGAGCACTTACTATGTGCTGGGCAATATTCTAGCACTTTCTATATATCACCTTCTGAACTCCTCATAGCAGCTCTCTAATGGAGACACTATTAAATTCCCGTATTATGGAGGGGAAACCGAGGCACCACAGGATGCTATTTGCCCAGCAAGTTGGCATCAGGGCCAGGAGTGGCCCAGAGGCTGGGGCGGCTGGCCACCCAAGAATTCTGTCCAGACCCCCCCATCTTTATTTATAAAAGTTTCTGCGTCTTAGGCATTCGAATCACAATGATTTACTGGCTCAGAGGGAGCTGTCACCTGAACAGAGGCTCAGAGAGGTCAAGTGCCTGCCTGAGGTCACACAGCAGCACGGAGAGTTGAACCCAGGTGTGCTGAGCCTCATGATCATGGGGCATTGGGGCCCAGCCTCCACTTACTTGTTGCTGGGAATGGGTACATTGGTCAGGAGGGAGAAGTTGCTGCGAACGCTCCGGAGACTGGCCAGCACCTGGGTTGGGGAGCCACAGTGAGGAAAGTGGTCCACCCAGAGGGGCAGCGGGGGCTGGGCCCCTGTCCCCAAGTGTGGGGTAAGGTTAGAGCCCCTTCCCTCCTTAGGGGAAGGGTCTTACCTGGGCGAATGGTGTCACGATGAGGTCCTCTGCGTGCCTACAAGGACAGGGGCAGGTCAGGAGTCCTCACAGTGGGACCCCCAAGGGCCTGGGGTGGAAAGGGGCTGGGGTGCAGGGAAGCAAGTCTCTGGGGGGGTCACTCTGGTGGGGGCTGGGCCCGGGGAGGCTGGTGGGCACGAAGGGGGCTCTGTGGGTCGGTGGGGGGAGGACATTTACACCTCACAAGGGTGGCCACGCTGCGGGGGGCCGGGCAGGGAGAAGGGCTCAGGGGTGTGGGTGGGCGCAGAGACAAAAGGAGGGCGATGAACACACCATAGGGGCTGGGCTTGGGGAGACCAGCGGCGGGGAGGGCGCGGAGGGCCGGAAGGAGCCGCGGGGAGGTGAGATGGATGCCTGATGGGTAGGGGCAGGGCTGGAGGACTGGGTGAGAGGGAAGGGGGCTGAAGAGATCGGGAGTGCGCACACCTCCACAGGTGGTCATGATAAGGGGGGCTGGCTTTGGGAAGCCCGGAGTGGGGGAGGAAGAAGGGGGTCAGCCAAGGTGGACACTCTGGAAGGAAGTGGTGGCCAGGGGGGACTCCCTTCTTGCTGGAGAGACGGGATAACGTGGGCCAGGTCCCCAAAAACCAAGGGGTAGGAGTGGGCTTGGGCAGGTCGGGTGGGCGGGTACTATATGGACTTGAGTCCGGGCTGGGCCTGAGGGAGGGGTTCAGCGTGGCTGGGCAGGGGGCAGAGATAGGGTGGGCGCTCATACGCCACTGCGTGGACATGCTACAGAGGGACTGAGCCCTCGACAGGGGAGAAGGGTGCTGTTTACTTTTCACTAGGGAGGACGGGTGTGCGAGTGGACGGGGACTTGGGCAGTGTCCCCCTCCTTGCTGGGAAGGGCAGCTTGTGCTGGGGCCAGGCCTGGAAGAGCTGGCGGGTAGGGATTGGGGGTGCTCACGCCTCGCTGGTGACCGACGAGTTCCGGGACATGGTCTTGGGTGACATGTCATAGTCGCTGTCTGAGCGGTAAAGAAAGGATTCTCGGCGCTGGCTGGTGGCCGCCCCAGCGTGTAGCACGAGGCCCGGGCTCGCCTGCGAGTCCAGGGGGCTGCGGCCTGGCGATGGCGTCGGCCCATTCTCCGCCTCCAAGCTGCAAGGGGCGGGCAGGAAGAGGGGTCAGGGGGGCTGAGATGGCATTGGGGGGTGGGTCAAGAGGAATAAGGGGACCAAGGAAATTCCTGCCAGAGAGACAGACACCCCAGAAGAGATGGGAGACAGGAAATGACAGAGATGAGTGACTGAGCGCCTTTGTGGGCCAGGTCCTGTTGCAGGAGCTGGAGACACAGCAGGGACTAAGACAGACCATGATCTGCCCTCACAGAGATGACACGGGGAGGGCTAGACTATCAACAGGTTAACCTAGCAGCAACGCACACCCCAAAAGTCGTGGGGTCCTCCTTGGCTCTGTTTTTTCCTTTGCATCTCAAATCAACCAAATCTGTTCAGAATCTGTCCGCTTTGCACCCCTTCCTCGGCCAGCCCCACCTTATCACTTGCCTGGACCAGTACATTCGCCTCTGCCCTGGTCCCCAGGCTCCTGTCTTTGCCCCTCAGTCTGCTCTCCTACAGCGGCCAGAGGGAGCCTGTGAGCACCTGAGTCAGGTCACATCGCTCCTCTGCTCAGAACCTTCTATGGCTCCCAGCTCACTCAAAGCAAAAGCCAAAGTCCTTGCTGTGCCCACAGACCCTGCCCCACGACCTCCCAGTCTACCCCTCACGTACTCTGCTCTAGCCATAATGGCCTCCTTACTGTTCCTTAACATTCCAGATACATTCCTGCCTCAGGGCCTTTGCAAGATCCCTTGCCCAGATCTCCATTGGCTCCTCCTTCACTTCCTTCAGGCCCCTTCTCAAATGTCGCCTCCTCAGGAAGGCCTCTCCTGACCAACCCATCTAAAATGTCAACCCCTGCCCTTATATTTCACATTTCCCTTCCTTAAAATAAATACTACTTACCTGACACATTCTATATTTTACTCTTCACTGTTTGCCTTCCCTTCTAGAACTAAGTTCTGCAGGGCAAGGACTTTTGTCTGCTTTGTTCACTACTGTATACTTTGGGCCAAGAACGTGGCCTGGCACGCAGTGGATGTCCAACAGCTGTCTATCGTATGAATCAATGTATGAGTGAATGAATGAATATACGGACTGCCATGCAGAGAATTAAAACTAGGTGGGTGACTGGAGAGATGATTTTTGCTGATATGGTTGAGGCAGGCCTCTCTGAGGAAGAGATATCTCCAGGATATCTTTCAGGAGCAGGGCCTGAAAGATGAGAAGGAGTAGGCCACAGGTCAGGAGGTAGGAGAAAGTACTCCAGGGTGAGGAAACAGCAAGTGCAAAGGCCCGGTGGCAGGATTTGGTTTTTGTTGGAGGACCAGCAAGGAAACTGGTGTGGCTTGAGCAGAAATACAGACAGATGACATAGACACAGCTACATAAGGACAGGACACAGCCTGGTGGCACTGGCAAGACGGACCCTCAGGATGAGTCAGGGAAAAGCTGGCTGTGCCACTTCCCAGCTGTGTAACTTGAGGGAAAGATGGAATGTCAGTTTCCTCATCTACAAAATGGGGACAACCACCATCTGCCTCAGGTCATCCAGGTGACCAGCGTTAATGCAGGCAAAACGCTCAGAATGGTGCCTAACAAAGAGCTCAAAAAACATTGGCAACTGTAAGTCTATCAGTCCCATATATGCCACTTGGGGAGTGAACTCAGCAAGGCAATCAGTATGAAGATTTGAGGATGAGAGTGGGGAGCTGTGTGCTTGTGACATGCTGTGTGACTTCAAGAAGGTCACTGCCTTCTCTGGTCTGTTACCCTTAAAGTGAGGGGGTTAGTAGACTGGTCAGCCGACTTCAGGCAATGCTCTGGTGGGTACAAGGGGGTAGGGGGAAGAAATAGAACCCCCCCACACACACACACACTTTCTGGTCCTACTACTGAATGTCAGCCTAAGATTTTATTTGAATGTTCCCTCTGCCAAGAAATAAATCTGAAATCTCCTAGGCCAGGACAGTGATATCAACTTCCATATATTGAGCCTTTTTTCCGGGCCAGTCCTGGGGTGAGGGAATGGGGAAGGACTTTATTGCTTCCATTTTACAGATGAAGAAACTAAGGTTCAGAGAGGAGAATGATTGGCTCTATGTCACCCAGCAAGGTCATGGTGGGGTCAGAATTCAAACCAAAGTCTTGTGATTCCTCAGACCAAAATGTTAACTGCTGCCCTCTGCTGACTTGACCCCCATCAGAGCACATTCCTCCCATTAGAGCAAATGTTTCCAGGGGTCAGGTGGCCAACATAAAAAGCAGAGTGGAGCTGGGGACACTGACCAACCAGATGTTCCAATTTTAGGAAAGAAACCAGAAATTTTAAATAGTCAAAAATTCAAACTTCTTTTAGAAACAAACTTCAAAAAACGTTTTAAAAACATTGAAAACTGCTCTGCAGAAGACACTGTCAAGAGAATAAAAAGACAAGCTATAAACTGGAAGAAAATATCTGACAAAGGACTTGTAGCCAGCGTACATAATGAACTCTGAAAACTCAATAATAAGAAGACAAATAACTCAGTGAAAAAATGAGCAAAAGTATGGTCAGTTCACCAAAGAAGATAAACAGATGGCAAATCAGCAGAGGAAACATCATTCCTCCTTAGGCAAATGCAAATTAAAACCATGGACTATCACTTCACATCTACTAGGATGCTAAACAAACAAAAACTGACAACAAAATCAAGTGGTGATAAGGATTCAGAGCAACTGGAACTCCCATTCATTGCTGATGGGAATGCAAAGTGGTACGGCCACTCTGGAAGACAGTTGGTCAGTTTCTTATGAAATTAAACACACGCTTATTGTACAAGCCAACAAATTCGCTCCTATATATTTACCCAAGATAAATAAAAACATACGTCTACTCAAAAACCTGCTGACTGATGTTTATAGCAGTTCTGTTCATAGTCACCAAGAACTAGAAACAACCAAATCAAGTGTGCGTCAATTGGTGAATGGATAAACTGTAGCAGATCCATGCCATGGAATACTATTCAGCAATTTCAAAAACACAAACATGAACTACAGATCTTCCTTGACTTATGACAGGGTTATGTCCTGATAAACCCACCATAAATTGAAAATATCGATAGCTGAAAACGCATTTAATACACCTAAACTACCTACATCGCAGTGTAGCCTAGCCTACCTGAAACATGCTCAGAACACTTACATTAGCCTACGGTTGGGCAAAATCATCTAACACAAAGCGTATTTTATAATAAAGTGCCGAATATCTCATGTAATTTATGGAGTACTGTACTGAAACTGAAAAACAGAGTGGTTGTATGGGTCTAGAACGGTTGTTAAGTATATCAATTGTTTACCCTCATGATTGCGTGGCTGGTTGGGAGCTGCAGCTTGCTGCCACTGCCCAGGATCACAAGAGAGAATCAGACCACATGTTACTAACCCAGGAAAATATCAAAATTTGAGGTACGGTTTCTACTGAATGCGTATTGCTTTCACATCATTATGAAGTTGAAAAATCATAAGTCGAACTATCATAAGTCGGGGACCATAAGTACTGTGAAAGAATAAATATATATATTTGGTCTCAGCCTTGGTTTCCTGGCACACAGTTCCTAAAACCCTGGAAATCTCCACAGTAATAGGTATCTTTTTGTATGCTAACGAGATGACTGACTGCTAGGGACTCCTGGACAGCCTCCGGATGGGGGCTGGTTGCCAGGAGAGCCAACCATGTGATTAGAGGGGCTGGACCAGTTCAGGGACCAGGACTGGAGGTTGAGTTAATCACCAGTGGAATGGTCAATGGTTTAGTCAATCGTGGCTACATAATGAAGCCACCATCAAAATCCCTGAATGACATGGTTTGGAGAGCTGCTGGGTTGCTGAACATATCAAGGTGCTGGGAAGGTGGCGTACCTGGGGAAGCACCAAGTCCCTCCCCCAATTCCTTTTTCTATGTATCGCTTCCATCTGGCTGTTCCTGAGTTGTATCTTTTAAAATAAACCAGGAGGGGAATACAAAAAATAAATTTAAAAAAAAACAACCCAGCAATCTAGTAAGTAAACTGGTTTCCTGAGTTCTGTGAACTGTTCTAGCAAATTATTGAACCAGAGGAGGGGGTTGTAGGTACCTCTGATTTATAGCTGGTCGCCCAAAAGCACAGGCGACAACCTGGATTTGAGACTGACATCTGAAGTGGGGGAGGTCTTGTGGGACTGAGCCCTTAACCTGTGGGATCTGCACGAACTCCAGTTAGTGTCAGAATTGAATTAAACTGTAGTTCACCCAGTTAGTGTCCATAGAGTATTGGAGAATGGGTTGGTGTGGGGAAAACAACCAAACATATTTCGTGTCAGAAGTTTTCTGCAAAAGTAGAAAGAAACAGTTTCCTTTTTAACTACTCAAACACAAAATAATTTGGATGACTCTCAAATGAATTTTGCTAAGAGAAAGAAGCCAGTGGTGGGGATTACATGTGTCAAAACTCATACAACTAATAAATGAATTTAGCAACGTTGCAGGATATAAAATCAACACACAAAAGTCAGTTGCTTTTCTATGCCCTTAACAATGAACAAACCAAAAAGGATATTATGAAAACAATTTCACCTACCATAGCATCAGAATGATTAAGATACTTAGGAATAAACTTAACCAAGGAGGCAAAAGCTTTGTATACTGAAAACTACAAAATGTTGCTGAAAGAAAGTAAAAACACAAATAAATGGAAAGACATACCATATTCATGGATTGGAAGACTTAATAATGTCAAGATGTCCATACTACCCAAAGCAATCTACAGATTCAGTGCCATCTCTATCAAAATCCCAACAATGTTCAGGACTTCCCAGGTGATGCAGTGGTTAAGAATCCACCTGCCAATGCAGGGGACACAGGTTCGATCTCTGGTCCGGGAAGATCCCACATGCCGTGGAGCAACTAAGGCCATGCACCACAACTACTGAGCCCGAGCACCACAACTACTGAAGCCCATGCACCTAGAGCCCGTGCTCCACAACAAGAGAAGCCACCGCAATGAGAAGCCCTCACACCACAATGAAGAGTAGCCCCCACTTGCTGCAACTAAAGAAAGCCCACGTGCAGCAACGAAGACCCAATGCAGCCAAAAAATAAATAAATAAATGAAAAATAATAATAAAAAAATCCCAACAATGTTCTTTGTAGGAAAAAAAAAAAAAACTCAAGGAACCTGAAGAGCCAAAACAACCTTGGAAAAGAAGAACAAAGTTGGGGGACTCACACTTCCTGATTTCAAAACTTATTACAAAGCACAGTAATCAAAACAGTGTGGTACTGTATAAGACAGATGTATAGACCAATGGAATAGAACAGAGAGCCCAGAAATAAACCCTCACATACGTGCGGTCAAATGATTTTCAACAAGGGAGCCAAGACCATTCAATGGAGAAAGGACAGTCTTTTTAACAAATGGTGCTGGGAAAACTGGTTATCCACTTACAAAAGAATGAAGTTGGAACCTTAGCTTACACCATATACAAAAATTAACCCCAACTAGATCAAAGACCTAAACATAAGGGCTAAAACTATAAAACTCTTAGAAGCTTCATGACATTGGATTTGGCAGTGATTTCTTGGATATGACATCAAAAGTACAGGCAACAAAAGAATGAATTGGAATTCATCAAAGTTAAAAACCTTTGTGCATCAAAAGACACTATTCAGGGGCTTCCCTAGCGGCGCAGTGGTTAAGGATCCGCCTGCCAATGCAGGGGACGCGGGTTCGAGCCCTGGTCTGGGAAGATCCCACATGCCTCGGAGCAACTAAGCCCATGCACCACAACTACTGAGCCTGTGCTCTAGAGCCCGTGAGCCACAACTACTGAGCCCGCGTGCCACAACTACCGAAGCCTGCGCACCTAGAGCCCGTGCTTCGCAATGAGAAGCCACTGCAGTGAGAAGCCCGTGCACCGCAATGAAGAGTAGCCCCTGCTCACTGCAACTAGAGAAAGCTGGCGTGCAGCAACGAAGACCCAATGCAGCCAAAAAAAAAAAAAAAAAAAAGACACTATTCGGGGAGTGAAAAGGCAATCCACAGAATGGGAGAACATTTTTTTAAATAGTGTTTTTGTTTGTTTGCTTGTTTTTGCCTGCACCACGGGGCATGCAGGATCTTAGTTCCCCGACCAGGGATTGAACCTGTGCACCCTTCAGTGGAAGCGTGGAGTCTTAACCACTGGACCACCAGGGAAGTCCTGGGAGAATGTTTTTGCAAATCACGTATTTGACAAGGGATTAATGTTCTAGACTATATAAAGAACTCTTAAAACACAACAACAACAACAACAACAAAACAAACAACCCAATTAAAAAGTGGGAGGGAATTCCCTGGTGGTCCAGTGGTTAGAACTCCGTACTCTCACTGCTGAGGGCCCGGATTTGATCCCTTATTGGGGAACTAAGATCCCACAAGCCACGTGCGTGGCCAAAAAAAAAAAAAAAAAGTGGGAAAAGCACTTAAATAAACATTTCTTCACAGAAGATATACAGATGGACAATAAACACATGAGAAGATGCTCAACACCATTGGTCATTAGGGAAATGCAAATCAAAACCCCAATGAGAGGGACTTCCCTGGTGGCGCAGTGGTTAAGAATCCGCCTGCCAGTGCAGCAGACATGGGTTCGATCCCTGATCCGGGAAGATCCCACATGCCACGGAGCAACTAAGCCTGTGTGCTGCAACTACTGAGCCCACATGCCACAACTACTGAAGCCTACGCGCCTAGAACCCATGCTGCACAATAAGAGAAGCCACCGCAATGAGAGGCCCGCGCACTGCAATGAAGACCCAACGCAGCCAAATATAAATAAATTTATATAAAAAGAAATCCCAATGAGATACCACTGCATACCCATTAGGATAGCTATTATTTAAAAAAAGAAAAAGAAAATTGGGGAGCATGTGGAGGAATTGGAATACTTGTGCACTGCTGGTGGGAATACAAAATGGTGAAACCAGTGCAGAAAAGAGTTTGGCAGCTCCTCAAAAACTTGAATACAGAATTACTATGTGATCCAGCAAAGCTACTCCTAAGTATATACACCCCAAAGAATTGAATGGCAGGACTCAAACAGATACTTGTACACCAATGTTCATAGCGGCATTATTTACAACAGCCAAAAGGTAGAAACAACTCAAATGCCCATTAATGGGTGAATAAAGAAAATGTGGTATATATATACAACAAAATATTACTCAGCCTTAAAAAGAAAGGAAATTCTGACGCATGTTTCAACATGAATGAACCTTGAAAACATTACGCTAAATGAAATACGCCAGACACAAAAGGACAAATATTATACAATTCCACTTACATGAGGTCCCTAGAGGAGTCAAATTCATAGAAACAGAAAGTATAATGGTGGGTGCCAGGGGCTGAGGGAGTGGGAATGGGGAGTTAGTGTTTAATGGGGACAGAGTTTCAGCTTAGGAAGATGAAAAAATCCTGGAGATGGATGGTGGTGATGGTTGCACAACAATGTGGTTGTACTTAATGACACTGAATTGCACACTCAAGTTAAAATGGTAAATTTTATTATGCATATTTTACCACAATTAAAAAAAACCCTTATGCAATATATACTAAAAAGGCTGAATTTTGGGAATTCCCTGGCAGTCCAGTGGTTAGGACTCTGTGCTTACACTGCCAGGGCCCTGGTTCGATCCCTGGTCACAGAACTAAGATCCCACAAGCTGTGCAGCGCAGCCAAAAACAAGGTGAATTTTACTTTATGTTAATTTTTTAAAGTAAATTTAAAAAAAAAAAACACTCAGGGACTTCCCTGGTGGCACAGTGGTTAAGAATCCGCCTGCCAATGCAGGGGACACGGGTTCGAGCCCTGGTCCGGGAAGATCCCACATGCCGCGGAGCAACTAAGCCCGTGCGCCACAACTACTGAGCCTGCGCTCTAGAGCCCATGCGCCACAACAAGAGAAGCCACCGCAGTGAGAAGCCCCTGCACTGCAATGAAGAGTAGCCCCCGCTCGCCGCAACTAGAGAGAAAGCCCGCACGCAGCAACAAGGACCAAACGCAGCCAAAAAAAAAAAAAAAAAAACACTCAGGAATGAAAATACTCTTAGATCATGAGCTTGGGCCTTTGGTGATAATGCCCATTTATTGAGCACCTGCTGTGTACTGGGTGCCAGGTTAGATCCTTTAAGTTTATAGTAATAATAACAAGATACTTATTCAGTATCTGCCGTGTGCCTGGCACTATCGAAGTGCTTTGTACACGTGAACCCAATGAGGTCTCCCACTAACTCTGTGAGTTGGGTTCTGTTAACGTCCTGGGTCAATGAGGAGGCTGAGGTGCAGAGAGGCAGCGAGGGGTTGGTGGCCTTGCTGCCTGCGGACCATGTCCTGTCTCCCAAGGCCCAGCGTGGACGTTATGGCTCTGCTGAGAGGCCCTGTGGAAGGGAGAGGAACATAGCTCCATACTGAGGACCTCAACCCCGCCCCAGGAACTGAAGCCACAGTTCATTGGGGGAAGGTGAGACCCAAGTCCAGAGGGCGCCCGACTAGCCTTGTGGGCAGATCCTGCAGCCCCAGGGGACTCAGCTCACGTAAGCAGGAGCCCAGAGGCCAGGATGGGAAGAAGAGGCTCCCTGGGGCCCTGCTGTTTGTGCTTCCAGGAGCGAATGTCCCCTGGGCTGTGGAAGGGCAGAGGAGAGAGAATCGGGCCTGTTGAACTGCAGCCTGAGTGTGTGTGTTTGTGTGTGTGTGTGTGTGTGTGTATGGGGGGGGGTCTCAGCTACCCCTCAGAACCAAACTCCAGAGCTGTGGGGACTCACCCCTCCCTGACCTGCCACTGCTCAGGGTGGCCAAAGTCAGGCTAGAGGCTGTTCCAGCAACGTCCCAATGGGACCTGAAGCCACAAACCAGAGTCAAGGGCAGTCGACAGGCACTGACATCACAGCCACACACCCAGACACTTCATCACAAAGGAAACGACTTGCCCAAGACTCCCCTTTGGACAGGCTGACCACTTGATGGCATTCTCAGTTGAAGTTGCTACCTGCCTCCACCCCCCTGGGGCCCCGAGGCCTGCCCACCTGGGCTCCCAGAGCATCATATTGGGCCTCTGCAGGACTGTGCAGCCCAGGGGCAGATCCAGGCTTCAGAGAGTTCTGCTGCAGGGGCCGATGGGAAAGAAACAAGCAGGGGAGGGGGGTGGCCAGGAAAGGGGACACATCCCAGTTGGTAAAGATCATAACAATGAAAGTAGCCAACTGCTACTGAATGTCACACGCTAGGCACTCTGCTATGCCTGGATGTGTACTGATGCCCCATTTTCCAGAGAAAGAAACTGAGGCACAAACAGGATGAGTAACTTGGCTAGTGGTAAAGCAAGGATTTGAACCAGGGCAGCCAGGCTACAAGGCTGCCCAGTAAATCACTGGGTGTCTGTCTCCCCCAGGCAGGCCTGGCATCTCCCTGGGCTCCCTGCCCCACTCCACCTGACTGCCTTGTAGGAGGTGCCAGGCAGGCTTCATGGAAAGGCCTGGCATTTGCTTTGTGAAGGTCACACGGAGGTTGGGGGCGGGCGCTGGTGTGTGTCTGCCAGGAGGGCGCGTGGTGCCAGGTGACACGGCAGTTTTTGGGGCTGGGTGTGCAAGGAGGGTCTGTGTATGTGTGAGTCGGGGTGTGTGTGCACGCTCAGGAGCCCCTGTGTGCATAGAGTTGTCTGTGTGGATTTGTACGTGTGTGTGTGTGTGTGAGCGGGGTCTGGGTGTTGGTGGTGCCTGTGTGAATCTGTGTATCTATGTCTGTATCTGTGGTCTGTATGACCTTGGGAGAGGGTACCTTTGTGCTGCACATGGGCGGCCCTGACTCCTCAGTGGGTATGAGGTATGAAAGCTCCTGTGTGTGGCCATGTGCAGGTGGGAATCGGGCCTGGGTGTGTGTTGCAGTGACAGTGTGTTCCTGGGGTCAGCGCAGTGTATGCGAGGCTGTGTGAGACCAGGGTTTCTGTGGTGTTTGTCACCATGGCCATGGGTCACCTGTGGGGTTCTCTTTTTGGCCCCATCAGCCAGAAGACCCATGCCTAGCACAGTACACACCAGGTGACCTCGATTACCCTGGGTGTGGGTGTGTCTGTGTTTGTGTCCTATGTGGCTGCATATGTGGAGTGTGTGTATCCATGTGGGAGAGCATGTGCGTGTCTGGGTGTCTGAAGGGACTGGTGCAGGGGAGCAGGTACAAGGCTGGAGCACCCTGAGAATTCTGAGAACCTAAAGACCACTTCTCTGCCTCAGCGTGGTCCAGCTGATTCTAAATACCCCCAGGAGTTCCAGCAGGAACCTCCTCCCCACCCCCACCCCAGCTTGGTTTTCATCCTGGCAGCCCCAGCAAGGAAGAAGGGAGGGTAAGGCTGGAGGCACTGAGCAGAGCAGGGCCGGAGGGACGTGGCTTGAGGCCAGTAGCCCGGGAGTGGAGCCCGGGTGATGCGGGACACCCATATTTGCTGCTACAGTGAATGCCAGAAGCCCAGATTTGGGGCACAAAGAGGGTGAAGGGATCCCATCTTGGGTAAGCAGGAAGGGGGCAGGACCCAGCACCCATTCTGGGGGGGCACCACCTGCAGGAAGCCCTTAGTGGCATCCAGACAGCTTAGGGCCAGGGAAGGGGGTGAGGCTCCAGACCAGACATTGGGGACTCCCCGCAAGGCAGATTGCTCCCCCACCCTACACACACACACACACACACACACACACACACACACACACACACACACACAGCAGCCAGAGCCCTCCGGTGGCAAAGGAGGGGACTGGCCGGAGGCCACCCACCTGACAGATCTGCCTGGAGGGTACCAACAGGTGTCCTCGTCGCTGAAGGAGAAGTGGACCAGGGACTCAGGGCCCGCGGGGGGCAGTGCCAGGGCAGGGGGCCGGGGTCGGGCCCGGGGTGCTGCACTGGAGCGCATGAGTGCCAAGCACCGTCGGGGCGCGCATGGGGACGGCTGCACGGTGGTGTGGCGCGCACTGCTCTCCAGGCCCTAGGTGTCTGCGGCCGCCGCCGGCGCCGCCTCCACACCCGCCCTCCCGGTGACTCCCCCCAGGGACGGCCCCGGGCGTTCG
The DNA here is from genome assembly GCF_009873245.2 of Balaenoptera musculus. NCBI lineage: Eukaryota > Metazoa > Chordata > Mammalia > Artiodactyla > Balaenopteridae > Balaenoptera > Balaenoptera musculus. The sequence continues at coordinate 163,980,103 of NC_045787.1, forward strand.
GGCGTCCCCTCGTCCGCAGCGCCTGGGCGGGCTCCGCGCCTGCCTCCTCCTGCGGGGGCCCTGCGGAACTCTGCGCATACTTCCCGCCTGCCTCCCTTCCCCCGGGCCTCGGAGGGTGCCCCGGGCTCCGGTTTCCCGGGTTCCGAGCCCTCCCCTGGCCCCGCCTTTTCCACCCCTTCCCTGACGTCGAGCTGGGCCCGCTGGAGGTCTCCGAACGCCGTGCGTCCTGGGGGGGAACGACTTGCCCGCGGGCGCAGTGCGGGGTCCGGTGACAAAAACCCGGGGGAGGGACGATGGATGCGGGGGAGGTGGAGTTGGGGGCGTGGGGGCGGCGTAACAGAGACAGGAGAGGCAGAGGTGAAGACAGAGACACAGAGAGAAACCGGAGACAGGCACTGATTTCCCCCCCCACACACACACCCTTCCCGACCCCACGCGGGCCTCCCAGAACTGGGGGCCTCGACCCCTCCTCCTTATGTCTTCCCGCCCCGATCTCGTCCCCAAATCCGGACGCGGGCCCGCGTACTGTCCCTGCAGTGCCCTCTCTCAGCCTGTGTCGCCGGACTCAGGTTCTAAACAAGTGCACGCGGAGAGTAGCGAGGAGAAGGGCAACCAGAGGACCTCTCCGGGCTCCGGAGAAGCCCCCGAAGCCAGCCCGTGCCTACCTCCGGACCGCCAAGCTCTGTTTCCAAGATAAACGGACACTGGAAAGCCAGACCGGATGTGGCCTCCAGGCTCCTCACCCCCAGGCTGCCCGCCCCCGCGGCCCACCCCGGGTCTGGCCAGGAAGGGAACTTCCATTTGCCCTCCTTGCTCGGTGCACGCGGTAATATTCCAGCGCCTCCTGGCAAGGCAACCCCCAGAGGGCAGCGCTGGCCCCATTTCACAGGCCTGTAGACTAAGGATAACACAACTGAACACACGTTCCCAGATCACCCTGGATGGCAGGTTGGCTTCACTCCCCCAAAGCCTGACCGCAGCTTCAGGTCTGCACAGAAAGTGGGAGGAACATAGCGTTTATTGAGCGCCTACTGCATGCCTTATCAGATGTCTCCACGGCAACCCTGGCGAGCAGACTTGATTTTTATCGCTGCCCTGTGACGGAAGAAAAAAAGTGAGGCTGACAGAGCCAGCTACGAACCCCAGACCCTGGCGCGCGCCTGATGGCCAGGGGGGACTCGAACCCACAGACACCAGCGCGCACTTACCCGGCCCACGCCTGGCGACCGAAATCCTGAAAGCCGCGGAGAAGCCGAAGGCGCCTGCGGAAAGTTGGGGACGGGCTGGCAAAGAAGACAGGCGAGGAAGGTGGCGATCGTGGGCGGCGGGGCGCGCGCGGGGCCGGGGGCTCGGGTAGGAACGCCTCGTCCTCGGTGGCCGCCGCTGCCGCCGCCGGGAAGACCTCCAGCTGCAGTTCGGGTATGCGGCCCAGGCCGCGCGGCCGCGCCATGGCTTTGGCGGGGGGCGGGGGGGGCCGCAGAGCGGCCCGGCCTCGGCGGGCGCTGGGAAACAGCGCCGCCCGCCCCGCGCGGCCCACGCAGGCCGGCCGCCCTACCCGCGGGACCACGGGCCCCACCCCTCCCGGCCGCCTCGGCCCTTCCGGCTACGCGCTGGGGCCGCCCCTGGGGCGGGGCGGGCCAGGGGCCCCCACGCGGCCGCGGCGGGGACACCCCACAGACGCCAGGGGCCCCCCGCAGTCCCTCTGACGTCCTCACAATCGCCGGAAGCATCTCTACAAACACCTGGGATGCCCCCAGATCTCTGGGGTGCTCTCACACACACACAGCTTCCACGATGTTGAGACGTCCCACAGACCTCAGGGGCATCCCCAGAGTCCCTCAGACTGAGATCTCCACAATCCCAAGGAGTGCCCCTACTATCCCTGAGCTGTCCTCACACAACCCAGAGGTACCCCCCAAATCCCTGGGTTCCCCCACAAAATCCAAAGGTGCTCTGAGAGGCTCCCATAGACACCGGACACTCTCACAGCTCCCCAGATGTCCCCTCATTGTTACTGAAACATGCCCACAAACTCCAGGGGCACCCCAACAATCCCATTATGTACCCACAAATGCCAGAGGTGCTCTGAGAGTCCACGAGAAACCCCTTCAGATCCCAGGACAACCACTATGTTTCCTCAGACGTCCCCCAAATCTCCTGGGGCACTCCCACCATCTCTGAGTCATGCAGAGACCCTCCAAACACCCCAAGAATCCCCCACAGCCACAGAGCATTCCCACAGATCTCCGTGAGGGCCCCCCCAAATCCTGGGGTCCCTTACAGACCTCAGGAATGCTTCCACAATCCCTCAGATCCCCTCCCCCAGTAGCTCCACAGCATTCCTGAGATGCCCCCAGAAGTGCAGAGAACCCAACATTACCTCAGGGGTGTCTTAGGACTCAGGGGATATTCCCATAACCATGGGGATGCCACCAAAATCCTGGGGTGCCCCCCATAGATCCCAGGGGCACAACTAGATTCCTCCACAGCTCCTAAGACAGGCCTACAACCCTAGGCTACCCCCAGAATCCAAGATGTACTCACAATCCTTGGGGCATCCCCAGAATGCCCCCCCCCCACAGGCTCTGAGACATGCCTTATAAGTCTTAGACACCCCTAGAAGCTTGGAGTGTGCTCACAGCCCCTAGACACTCCTAAGAATCCCCCAGTCCTCCCACTCCTTAGCACGAGGCACCTCTCTGAGGCACCTCTTAGAATTGGGGGCCCCACAGCTCATGAGGTGGCTCCAAGAACCCAACCTTCCCTCGGCACTGACTTCTGTGGGGCCCAGTGGTGGTGACTGCATGCCCAGCCACTGTGACTTTGTGAGGGGCATATTATCCCCTCTCACAGATGGGGAAACTGAGACTCAGAGAGATGAAGATTCTTGAATAAAGTCAGCTAGCTAGTTATAATTCCAGAGCCTATCCCTCCTGTCTACAGCTCTTTGGGGTTAGGGAAGGGGGAGAAAATTGTTTAAAATAAGAAAATGGGGCAAATCTCTACTTTAAATCTAAATTGCCTCTGTGAATATCTTTCCCTCTCTACCTGTTGGCTCCCATGTCAAGGGGCCCAAAGTTGGATGACCTAGGCTTGAGTCCGGCCTCCGGCGCTTCTTATCCATTTGACCTTGACCCAGTCACTTCATTTCACTGAGCCTCAGTTTTCCTACCTGTAAAATGGGTAAAATAACACTACATACCTCATGGATGGACACGTAAAAGGCTCAGAAAAGTGTCTGTACATAGTAAGCGCTCACTGAATGTTAGTTACGATTTTTTTTTTTTAGTTTGCTCCAACCACCAAGTGCTGAGGCAGCTGGTGCTGCTTTGAGGAATTTTGAAGGACTAATTCTCAGGACAAGTGGTCCTAGCAGCTGCTAGGGCCTTACCTGAAAATTCCCCAACCAGGGCAGCAAGGCTCCTGACTGGCTGCACCAAAATTTGTTACCAAGTCCAAGCTCGTACTGCTTGCCACACGACAGGCTAATAAATTGAGTGCCAAGATGTTGGGGCAAGGACTCGTGACTTTATTCGGAAAGCCAGCAGACCGAGAAGATGGTGGACTCATGCCCCAAAGAACTATCTACCTACGATTATTATTATTGGACAAAACATTTATGGAGAGCTTATAATGTGCAAGCCATGCACTAGACAGAGGATACAGATGATGGTGATGATGATAATGATGACATAGCAGCTAACCTTCAGAATGCTTCCTGTGCATTTACCGCCTCTACCTATGATCTCATTTAATTCTCACAAAATGCCCATCAAGTGACACTATTGTCCCATTTTACAGATGGGAAAACTGAGTCTTGGAGAGAAACAATCTGCTCAAGGTTACAGAGCCAATGAGTGGCTGAGCCAGGCTCTAGACCAGTGGTTGTCTCCCTTTATTTCAGAATCATCCCCCCGAGTGCTTTTTTAGATGCTCCCTTCCCCACCCACCCCCAAGTTGCCTCCTCCATGAAATGTTAATGCCATAGACATGTTGTATATCTATTTATGTACTGGGTGTTTATCTGGGCTTTATACATAAAAGTAAGCTTTTTTTCACACCTCCATCCCAAGAACCAAATTTCACCCCGTTGGAGGTGATGTCGCCTTGTTGGGAATGCAGGGCTTCCCAACCTTGGCACCATTGACATTTAGCACCAGATGATCCTTTGTCCTGGGGGGCAGTCCTGTGAGATAGTAGCAGTGGCAGAATCCCTGGCTCCTCTCCACTAGATGCCAGTAGCACCCCCTCAGTCACGACGACTAAAATATCTCCAGCGGGGCTTCCCTGGTAGCGCAGTGGTTAAGAATCCGCCTGCCAATGTAGGGGACACGGGTTCGAGCCCTGGTCTGGGAAGATCCCACATGCTGCAGAGCAACTGGGCCCGTGAGCCACAATTACTGAGCCTGCGCATCTGGAGCCTGTGCTCCGCAACAAGAGAGGCTGCGATAGTGAGAGGCCCGTGCACCGCGATGAAGAGTGGCCCCCGCTTGCCACAACTAGAGAAAGCCCTTGCACAGAAACAAAGACACAACACAGCCATAAATTAATTAAAAAAAAAAGAAGTCTCCAGCAATTGCCACATGTTCCCTGGGGGGCAGAATTGCCCCTGGTTGAGAACTGTTGCTCTAAACCCACTAAGACCCATGCCCTGGCCACCGGTACCCCTCAGTCAGGTACAAACAGAAAGGAAGGGCATTTGTATTTACCTGCTCTCAGGGTTCCCTGCATTGTTTTGCTGATTCCTCACATCAGACTTCGGGAATAGGGTTCATATTAGACCCATTTCAGAGACGGGGAAGCTGAGGCCCAGAGAGGGAAGTGACTTGGCCAGGGTCACTCAGCCTGGAAGGAGCACAGCTCGACTATGAGTTGATTATTATTATTATTATTTTCCACGACACGTGGCTTGCAGGATCTTAATTCCCCAACCAGGGATTGAACCCCGGCAGTGAGAGCGCCGAGTCCTAACCACTGGACCACCAGGGAATTCCCTCGATTACAAGTTGAGTTGTCTGACTTCAGAGACGGGAATTCTGGCCAAAAGGGCCTTCACGGTTCAGTTTCCTTCTGGCCCCCTGAAGTCAGATACAAACTGATGTCTAAAGCCAACCCTGACCATGATCTACAAGGCCCTACATGAGCTGCGCTATCACCTCTGTGCCCCATTTCCTCCCAGCACCCCTTGCTCACTCTGCCCCAGTCACACTTGCCTCCCTGCTTTTCCTCCAACATATGAGGCAGGTTCCCACCTCAGAACCTCTGCACCTGCTATTACCTCTGCTTGTCAACCTCATCCTTCAGACACCCACATAGCATCTTCTCTCGCTTCATTTAGGTCTCTGCTCAAATGTCACCTCCTCAGAGAGGCATTCCCTGACCTCAAGGTCCCTCTTTTCTTCACGTCCCATGTGTCACCATCTATAATTATTGAATGCCTTTCCTTATTTCTTCCTCACTCACTAGTCTGAGAACTCCAGGACGGCGGGAACTGGGTCCATTTCAGTCTTCACCACAGCTTGAAGACGCTCAATCAATGTTTTTTGTTTTTTGTTTTATTTTTGGATTTTTTTGGCCGCGATGTAGGGCATGCAGGATCTTAGCTCCCCGACCAGGGATCGAACCCACGCCCCCTGCAGTGGAAGCGCCGAGTCTTAACCACTGGACTGCCAGGGAAGTCCCACTCAGTCAATGTTTTTGGAATGAATGGCGCTGTTGCAGAAGAGGAAACTGAGGCTCAGACAGGTGAATTCCTTTCCCAAGGTGACACAGCAAGTCAAGGGCAAAGGCTGGATTTGGGCTCTTACTCAGGAGTGAAAACAGTGGGCTCAGATGCCCCCCAAAACTCTGCCCTCACCCTGCCGATCTGCAGTTCTCCCAGGCCCAAAGCCCTAGTTTCCTGCAACTCAGAGGAGCTTGCAGTCCATCTGTTACTGCTGAAAGAGGGGGCACGCTGGCAGCCAGAACCCGGGTTTGTGGTTTGGGGGACGCCCCCTTTCTCTCTGCTGAGGAAGTGCATTTTGAGGAAGTGCAGTTCTCAAAACACAAGCTCCTTGCTGCCCAGCCCCAATGTCGGCTATCTCAGCCTTACCGCAGCCCGGGGGGGTGGGCAGATCTTATTCAGCCCGGCTTACTGACCAGGAAACTGAGGCCCAGAGAGGCATGATGCTGGCCCCAGGTCACACAGCGAGTCAGCGGACAGGGCTACAATCTGAATCTCACCCACTGGTCTGCAGTCGAGGAGACCTGGTTTTTAACCCCAATTCCTTCCTCGCTGTGTGACCTTAGGCAAATCACTTGTGTCTCGGTTTCCTCGGCAGGAATGGAAAGCCAAAGATGCCGGGAGTTAAAACGCAGGTTGGTGTTGGGAGGCCCTGGCATGGGCATTGGCTTGGGCAAGCGCGCGCGGAGGCGAGAGGGGAACTCCGCGTCCTCAACTTTTCCGCCAAGTTCCTCTCCATCCGCCAGGCGGCCGTCTCCACCACGCTCGGCTGAAGGTGGAGGATGGAGGTAGCGGCCTGGTACCAACCCCGGGTGGGCGAGGACCTCATCCGCAGCCTGCGGTCGGCCGGCCTGGCGCCCGCTGTCCGGGGCGCTCAATAAACATGAATAATACGGGGCGCCGCGGCAGTGACTGGCGGCGGCGACTTTGCTAGGGGACGAGAGTTCCGGAGGCAGGTCCGGACTCCGAGCGCACACTCAGCCTGTGCCTTTCTTGTCACCCAGCAGAGGGCGTGCGGAGGGAGGGGCGCGAGGAGAGACCTACTCCCGATACACACGCAGGGATGTGGGAGCGCCAGGGACTGGGGGAGGCGAAGACCCCAGTGGAGACCACGGGCCAGAGAGAGACCCCAGTCCGGTATCCACCTCCTCCTGGGGCCAGGCAGAGCCTCCCTCGGTGGGGAGAGTGTGGGGGTTCAAAAGGGGTCGGTACGTTGGCCTCGCCCCCCAGTTCAGGCAAGTCTCCCCACCTCACCACCAGAGTCCTTCTCTTCCTCCCGCTCCATCTGCCTTTTGACAGATTGTGGCGGTGCCGTGACTCAGCCCCACAGGGAGCCGGGAGCGCAGGCTCTTACATCCCCAGGTCTGGAGGGGGGGTTCAGATGCCATCTCAGACGGGGGGACAGTGCCCTCTCTTTGGAGGTTCCTTTGATTCAAGTCTGGAGGGCTCTCTGGATCCCCTTTCTGGTGGCTGCATGAACTCTAACGTGGATAGCACTGGAACCCCCTGTGTGTGCACCCTTTCTGGAGAACTGGGCTGGCAGAATGCTCATTCCTAAGAAGTGAGTTCCCATTAGAGGCCTTTCAGTTTCTCCTTCCTCCTTCTGCCTGGGGGTGGGGGGAGGATGCTGGCACCAGTGCCCTCCCTCCGGCCACAGCCACTGGAGGCTACGCAGGCCCACAGTGAAACAGAAACCTGAGCCCCTGCTGGGATGTGGTTGAGGTTCCTGTTTTTCCTTCCCACCCTACAGGAGCAGGGTCTACGGAGGCCCCACCTCCTCTCCCAAATTCGGGTCCCTGAGTGACTACCAAGCACTCGCTGTGTGAAGTCCTTTACACACATCCCCAAGCTCGCAGAACTCTCGAAATGACCCCCACAGGGCAGTGACAACAACAACCTCACTTTACGGATGGGAAAACTGGGGCTCAGAGAGGGCAAGACACTTGTGCCAGGACACACAGGCATCAGATGGGACCTGTGCTGGAATCTCAGCTCTGCCATTTCCTGGTTGTGTGAGCTTGGGTAAGAAGGAGAAGGGGGGACTTCACTGGCAGTCCAGTGGTTAAGACTCCGCACTTCCACTGCAGGGAGCACGGTTCAATCCCTGGTTAAGGGGAACTAAGATCCTGCATGCTATGTGGCGCGGCCAAAAAAAAAAAAAAAAGAAGGAGAAAGGGCTTTGCCCCTCTGGGCCTCAGTTTACCTCACAGGTCACTAGGGATGAAGATGTGTGGAAAAGTCCCTGGCATGGAGCCCAAGAGTGAGCCATTATGAGATGGATCTCACTAAGATAATGATGATGATTGTCACTCAGCCACTGTCCCCAGAGAGTCAGCACCACAGAGACCAGAGTAGGGGGAGTCCCTGGGGCCTAAAAAGGGACTAATGCCCAGTTCCTATTGCACCCCGCCCCCTCTTGGGTCTCTCAGGACAGTGACCTGCACCAGTTTGGCGCCCTGCCCCTGGTCTTGGCATTTCCTGTTGATTCCAGCTTTGTTTTCCTTCAGCCTCTCTCCAGTTCCCTGTGGGAAACAGCAGGCTGCGAGTGCTGGATCCATGACACTTGCATCCTGGGGGTGGGCAGGGGTGCTGGAGTGCCCCGAATGGAGGGGAGTGGGTGACCTGGAGGCTGTGGTGCCTGCTGGAGATCTCCAGAGAGAGCTAAAATAGTAGGGTCCCAGCCTAGAGGGGCCTCCCTCAGGAACTCCAGGAGAGGCCTGAATCTGACTGTCCCAGTGGTGTTCCAAGTAGAGGGGCACCCATGGGAGTCAGGCAAAGCGCTCAGTCAAAGCCGTCAGTCACACATGTCACCAGGACACAAAGTCAGACCCCATCGGAACACTAGCTGGTTAGAGGACAGCATGCCAGGGAGTTGGGTGCACGCCCTGAAAGTGAGAGCACCAACTCTCAGACACGGGGCACACAAGCAGCCGAGAACATTTCACAGTGTCTCAATCACAGTGTCCCCAGGAATATACACATCACAGTGCCACCATCACTGCATCCCAGAAACACACGCTGTCACAATCACTGTCCTAGGAGCACGCACAGTCACTCTGTCGCAATCACTGTCCTGGGAGCAGACACAGTCACTCTGTGACAATCACCACATCCTACAGTCAGGGACACAATCACAATGTCCTGGGAGCACATACGGCCACGCTGTCACAATCATAGTATTCCAGTGGCACACACAGTCATCCCATCACAATCACAGCATCCCAGGGGCACACTCAGTCACCCAGCAAAATCACTGTGTCCCAGGAGCACTCGATGTCACTGTCACAATCACCATGTCCCTGAAGCACACAAGTCACACTGGCACAATCACTGTCCTGGGAGCACACAGTCAACATGTCACAAACTATACTATCCTGGACACACACACAGTTATGCTGTCACAGTCATAGGACCCCAGAACCCCAGGCAGAGCATGCAGCCAAGGCGGCCACAGCTGGCCATCCCCAACAGCTGGAGCAAACTCAGGTCAGTGAGAGGGTACCCAACTCACACTTCATCACTAACACTGTTACCTAGGGAGCCAGGGACTCCCTCACCCTGTGCTGGGACTGTGCACCCCCTGAACACTGTTCTCTCTCCCTCTGGGCAGCTACTGAACCCTAACACTCCTGCCCTGAGCGGGGGCTCTGACATAGCACACAGGCTCCCAACACAGGGCTCCCCCAAGAGGCCCCCTTTAGATTACTGACCCCAGCTGCAGGGCAAGTCCATGAATCCCGCTCCCAATACAGTCCTCCCCACTCTAGAAGGACCCTGGGAACCCCCCAGCCTGCAGGAAGCATTGTGGTTCTCGCAGGCACTCCCTACAGACTGACCCCTAGGCCATCCCCAAACACAGTGAATCCAGCCCCGTCAAATGGCACCCAGTCTAGTCACTGTCCTGCACTGTCACCGACGAAGGCTACAGACCCCTAAAGCTGCAACCCTCAACCAAGACCCCGTTAATAGCACACGCAGCATGGCGCCCCCATAAATCGATCTCAAGATCATCTTCAGTAGGAAGTCCCGGGTACAGTACACCACCGGGGGTCAGGTCCCAGACGCCCCCGCAGTAGAACTCCTCCCCCCAGCCCCGTCAGTCACACTGATCCCACCCGCATCACAGCGCCCCCCTGCGGTCAGCGGGGCGAGTTGCGTCCTCTCTGCGCGCCTATCCGCTCCGCGCGCGTCCGCCGCGGAGTCTTACCGCCTGCAGCTGCCTCCGCCCGCGCTGCCGCTGCCGGTGCCGGAGCCGTGAAATGACGAGGGCCAGGACATACGGGACGTGCGCAGGCCGGGCCGGTCGCCGGTGTCCACGGCGTCGGCGCGCTCTATGGGCCGGTGTGGCGGCCGCTCGGGCTCGGCGCGCTCCGCGCTGTCCGAGTAGCCGCGCTGCTGGATACGGATGGGGGTCCTCGGCTGCCGCCACAGGTGCTGGGGGGGCGGCTTCAGGGTGGCCTGGCCATCCCGGGGCCCGGGCAGAGACAGAGATAGGCTCCTCTCTGAGGGGACGGCCGGGGGCTCCATGGCCGCAGCCCCCACCTGCACCCCAGGGGGCCCCGGCCCTCTCCAAGCTGCACCCCGTTCAGCTGCGCGCGAGCTGACGCGCCCGGGGCCCCTCAAGTGCGCCTGGCCTCAGTGGGGCCATGGCGCCCCGGGGAGAGACCCGGGGGCGCTACGGGCCGATCGCCCCCGGGCCGGGCGCGGAGGCTTCCTGTCAGCGCCTGGCGCTCTGCTTGACGCGGGGCAGCGCTCTCCGCGCTCGGCGTCCCGCTCGGAGGCAGCCCCGGCTCCCCCGCCCCGTCCCGCCTCTCCCCGCCCCCCGCCCGCCGCGGCTGTCAGCACCGCCCCCCTCCTCCTCCGTCCGGGCCAGTGGGGGGCAGCCACCCAAGGAGGGGGCCCTTCCCGCCCACGCAGAGCCCCGCTCCCGGCGGGGAGGGGGCGCCGGAACTCAGCTCTCTCCAGAGCGCCCTGCCTCAGCCGCGGCGCGCACGGCCACGAAGGAGTTAAACGGTTAATCCGATCGTGAAGGAGACACCCGACTGGTTGCCGGTGTGTCAGTCAGTCCGTCCATCATGGTGGGGGCGGAGCCCAGTGCTGGCTTGTCCTCTTCGCTACCCCTGGCCAGGGGGAGCTTGTGAGAAGTGGTCCCGGTAACACGGATGCGGTCCCTGCAGCGGGCGGCGACGGTGTTCGGGGAATCTCCTGTTGGTGGGTCGGAGGACGGTGATGGTGTGTGCCCGGGGCGGGAGGTGCGCGCACGTGGCCTCTTCCGAGGGATGTCTGTGTTTTCGGTGTCTCCTCGAAGTGTGTGTGCGCACGTGGTTGGCTGCTGCGGTCTGCCTGTTTACCTGGATTTCGCTGTGCGTGTATCTGCGTGTCTGTGGCTGGAGGAGGTGTGTGCACGTGTGCTGCCTGTTTGGAGGGTGTGTGCCTCTTACAGGGTCTGTTCTGGTGGCCTGGGGTCTGTGCTTGTGTTCCCCCGCGATTGGGTGTGTACTGTGGTGGGTCCGCGCTCGCGGAGCTGTGCACTCGATTCAGCCTCTGTTGTTTGACTGTGGTGTCTGAGGGAGTCAGTGTGTGTTGGTGTGTGTGTGTGGTCGGCCTGGGGCCACTCTGAGGTGTTACTGGGGTGTGTCCCTTTGGCTCCTGTGTGGCTCCAGGAGGACACCCCGGCTCTGATACCCCGACTGCCCGCCCACCGCTCTGTGTATCGCTGCTCCTTCTAAAGCGCTTCTGCAGCAGGTAAACTGAGGCAGGTCCCGGGCAGCCGCGGGACGCAGCCCCGTGCCCTTTTCAGGCGAGTAAACAGCCGCGCCTCCTCCCCGCTGCCCCCGCGGGCAGAGCCCCCCTTCCGGCACCTAAATCGGGAGTCGCCGTGACTCACGCTCCCGCCTCCCCCAGCGCCGCGCTGAGCGCGAGCGAGCAGAGAGCTAGCGGGATCCGAGCGCCCTCCCTTTCCCCCGCCCCGGCCCGGGCCGAGCCCTGGTGTCGGTGGCTGCCGGGCACGGGGAGAGCACACACACCAGTGGCCCGCCCCCGGCCGTTGCGCGCTCGGATTAACCAGCTTGGGTGCAAGTACGCGCAACCAGGCCCCGCCCCCGCGCGCCCCCCTCAAGGGCTCCCCCCGGGCAAGCCTTGCGGTCTGCCACCGCCCTCCCTCCGCACTGTTCTTATTGGAAAAAACAAACAAACAAACAAAAAAAACAAAGCCCGTCTCCAACCCTCACAGCCGCTTTTCTCCCCGCCAGAGGGGGCTCCAGGCGTGGGCGAACGCAGAGCCAGAAACGCCCTCCCATTAGCAGCGGCTGGATGTCCCAGAGGCCAGAACTGTGTCCCCCAACTTCTCTCAGGGACCCTCCCCACAAGTGAATACTCAAAAAGGCTTCTAGGGGATCGGTAAGGGCTGGAAGTCCTCCCCAGATCACTTGAGGGTCTTGGGCTGGACCAAATTCTTGGCGGGGGGCGGGGGTTGCTGTTGTCTTGTCAAAGCTCTGGGTGGGGTAACACAGGGTGGGGTTGAGGGTGGGGTCAGGTCACAGCGGGGGCTGCACAAAAAGGAAAGCCCAAGGCAGTGGGCCAGAGCTGGTAGTTGGATCTGTGGCCTGAACCAGGTAGACGCTAGAGGAATTTTCTTTTTGTTGTTTTTTTTTTGGGGGGGGGGTACATTAGACCACTGGAGAGGGGAATGACAGTCAACTCCTCCCCCATTTGGAAATGAACCATTGTACCATGACCCAAGCAGAAACCCTGGGGCCCTCCGATTGAGTAGACAAAGGGGTGGGTGGGGAGATTGAGGCTGCAGAGAACAGTGGCAGCTGTCTGGCTTTCAAATTCATCCTTGGGCCAAGATGGGGGTTGAAGTGCCCTCCGAGGACCCCAGATGAGAAAGAGCAAGGAAGTGCAGTGTGAAGCTGAGCTCAGGAGAAAGAAAAATGCCAGTCCAGACCTCCTCCAGGGTCCCACCATCTCCTTTTAAGGCCTTGAAGAAACTGCATCCTCTCAGAAAGGGAAATAGAGGTGCACAGCGGATTGGTGGGAGGCTCACTCCCTAGCCTGTCCCAGCTCTCTGATTATGGGAGCATCGTTGGGGACTGGAGGGTTGAAACCCTTTCCGAAATCCTGCCCCTTGCTGACTCAGGCAGCTGCAAAATGGAAGAAGGGGTTCCTAGAGGCTGCAAGAGGTGCCTCTTGTGGGGGCGGGGTTATGTCACAACCTGACCCACTAGGCTCCAGGAGAAGTTTCAGCTGCTTTTGCAAAACACAGGGAGCCAGGAGCCTAGAGCACGGGAAAGGGTTGGTGGCTGGACTTAGCCCAGGTGGCCCTGTTCCTCCACCCCACCTCCCAGCCTGCTCCACCTCCTGCCTACCGGTCAGCTTTGGTGATGGAAATCCGCGGGGGGATCAGCAGTGGCAGCGTGGTGGGCCGTGATGGCAGAGGGACCCCAGTGTCCAAGGGCTCAGGCTCAGCCCAGCCCAGGCCTGGGCCTGTGGAGAGGCGTCGGCGAGGGCGTCGGAGGGCAGCCCAGAGCATGTTGGCTCGGCCGGGCTCGGGGGTCTCTCGCGGCCTCTGAGGTGTGACAAGGGCGGGATAGGGGTGCAGCCTGGTCAGGCAGCTCTGAGCCCCTCCCTGCAGTAACGTCCCTCCCTAACCATCTGAGATAGTGGCCGATGGGGATATAGGCTCCTGTGCCCCTCTCACGTCTTAGCCACTCACTAATCTCTCCCACAGAGGGTCCCTTCTCAGCTCTTACATCTGAAGGGTGCCCGTTCTCAGCCATAATTTTTGTGGGACTCCCTTTTTTCCTCTCTTTTTGTGTGTGTGGGCGCACCACGCGGCATGCCGGATCTTAGTTCCCTGACCAGGGATCGAACCCGTGCCCCCTACAGTGGAAGCGCGGATTCTTAACCACTGGACGGCCAGGGCTCTGGACCCTCATGCCTGTACTCTGCCTTTCACTGTGAAACCCCTCTAACACATCACCACCCTCCACGTCCAGGAAGCCCCCTCCTGGCCTAAACGTCTGTGGCCCCCTCTCCTCATATCTGAGACCCTTAAGGCCTCACCCCCGGCACCCTCCACCCTACAATCCTCTCCCTATTTGGAAAGCCCCTTGGAAGACCCTGCCTTCTGTCCCTGGGCTGAGAGCCCTTAATTTGGGCAGCAGGAGAATAATGAAGTCAAGGGAGTAAACTGAGGCACAAGGGGACAAGACTCCTTGCTGCCTGGGGGGAAAGTGAAGCCAGGTTTAGTGAGCAGTCAGTCTTGGTCTGTAGAGGGCTCCCTACTCCCCGTCGCAGCCCAAGCCCCGCCCCCAGCCAGGGCCCCGCCCCTCGCACCTCGTCACCGGTCCGGGCCACCGACAGGACGCTGCGACTCCTCTTCATCCCGCCAGACTAGCGCGCCTTGGGGGCTTCAGGGGCCATGTCGGCCCCGGCCAGTGCCTCCTGCAGGACCAGGCCGAAGGCATCCGCCGTTAGCTCCCGGGGGCTCCCCCTGCCTGTTGAGCATGGAATCCGCACCCGCCCCTCGCCAACTGCCTCTCCTGGGGCGTGACGTCAGCAGGTGGCTGACGCACTGCCTGTCGGTGACGTCACCCGTCTGTTGCCAGAGCGACAGCTGATGCGCGACTGGGCTCTGAACAGCGTCAATGCCTGGATTGGCCACTGGGGGGCCGAGAGCCCCCGGCCCGGGTCGCCCCAGCCCCCACCTGTCCTCTTGCGGGGGCTTCTCCAGCTTGGGGATCCCTCAGAGAAGACAGGGAGCTCCCAGAGCCGGCCGCGTGTGGCGCGTGGTCCGAGTCGGGGGCAGGAGGAAGCGTCTTCTCCGAGCTGTTGGGCTTTTATGCCTAAACCCGAAATAGCTCCGATGTGCGGGGGCCGGGCGCAGCGAGACGGCGGCTTGGGCACAGATGGGGGACGCGCAGGCAGAGGCGCGCAGAGACAGACAGGGACGCGTGGAAATAGAAACAGACAGGGACACAGACGCAACTCCCGATTATGAGTGCGCTCTGCTGCCGGCAATCCCTATCTAAAAGCTTGCGGGAGGGGAAGGCCGGCTCGCTGCACCGTCACACCCAGGCGCTGCAAATTATTGCTGTGTGGCCGTAGGTCAGTGACTTAAACTGTCTAAGCCTCAGTTTCACCTCTGTGAAATGGAATGATAATCCTTGCAGGTTCTATATGAGAATGAAATGAGATCAGACCATATTGAATTCTCGAAGGACAGCGTCTGGCACGCAGTAAGTGCTTAATAAATGCTATTACCATCTGAGCCTGTGGGAGCCTGTTAGAACCCAAGTCAGATCATGTCCCTCTTCTGCTCAGTGCCCTCCATGGCTTTCACCTCCCTCAGAGGAGACGTCAAAGTCCTCAACAAGAGGCTTACACAGTCCTGCTGTCCTCATCCTCCTCCCACCCTCCCCCAGGCTCACTCTGCTCCATCTACACTGGCCTCTCGGCTGTTTCTGGACACACCAGGCAAACTCTAGCCTCAGGGCTTTTGCACTTTCTGTTCCCCCTGCCTGGAACTTTTTCCCCATAAACATCCGCAGGTCCCTCACATCCTTCAGGTCTTTAATCACATCTCACCTTTTCAGCATTTCTCCTGGTGTTTCTCTCCACCCCACCCCTGTTTAAAGTTGCTAGCCCCTCAGGATTCTTAAACTCCCTTATCCTGCTCTATTTTTTCACAGCATTTATCACCTCATAACATACTATGTAATTTACTTATTACATGTATTGTCTGTCTTGTCCCATGCTAGAATATCAGCTGCAGGAGGACAAAATATTTTATCTATTTTATTAATATATCTCCAGTGCCTAGAACTGAATCTGGAACATCATAGGCTCTTAATAAGTATTTATTCAATGTCTAGCTACTGTTTTGAGGACTCAAGAGCATATTAATAATGTTCCTAGAAGGTCTACTAGCTACTAGCTACTTTACCCTCTACCTTGGCTCTTATTTCTTTTTCTTGCCTTATAGCTCTAACTAGCACTTCAGTTCAATATGAACTAGTAGAAGTGAATGTAAACGTCATCTCACCCACGTAGTGCTTAGCACCAGGCAAGTCTATGACAGACAATTGTTGAACAAATGGATGAATGTATAAAGATAGCTTAAAGGTCACCTCCACTTCTCAGCTGGACTGAGCCAGTCCATGTTCTGGGCTCCCACTGCTGTTTGTTCTGCCCCTATTAAAGCACTCATCATTAGGGGTTGTAATTATTTGTATTCCCCACTAGAGCTCTGTGAGGGCAAGAAATGGTACCCATTCATCATGGTCCCCCACACATAGTCTCAATGAATGCTGAATGAATAAATGAAGAAATGAGTTAGACATACAGAGAAAGAGGCACCCTCTCCTCTGTATGCAGACAGACACATATGCTCAGACAGGCAGAGAAACAGCCATGTAGTAAGGACCATGCTTAGGCTCCAGTATTACATTGACAGACATGCATTCAAATCCTGACTGTGCCACTTATTAGCTGTATATTTGGGGGCAAGTTGCCCAGCCTCTTTGAGCTTCAGTTTCCTTATCTGTAAAATGGGGATAATATTCATACCTACCTGAGGAGGTTGTTGTGAGGATGAAATGAAATAATGCATGTAAGGTTCTGAGCACAGTGCCTGGTTCATAGTAGGTGCTCATGAAACAGTAGCCACTATCTTAATAATACTAACAATTATCACTGTTGTTGACTCAGTGGAGCTATGGACATAACATGGGAGACAGCTACACATTCACAGAGACCTCAATTCCTCCCGTCCTCCCCGCTCATCCCGCTGGCCTCCTCGCTGTTCCTCAAACACTTCAAGCATATTTAGACCTCAGGGCCTTTGCACTTGCTTTTCCCTCCCCTGGAAAACCAGCCTCAGATATCCTGTGCTCCTCCCACCCCCGATCTCCCTGGCTCTGCTTTCATTTTGTTTGTTTTAGACTTACAACATTCTAACAAGATATATAATTTACCTATTTTATTATCTATTGCCTGTCCTTTGATTAGGACATGAGGTCAGGATGTTGGTCTGTTTTGTCCCCTGCTGGATCTCCAGGACCTAGGACAATGCTGGTATACAGTAGGTGCTCAACAAATGTCTCGAGTGAATGAATAAATCCACTTGACTCCCTCACCTCCTTCACCTCTCTGCTCAAAGTCACCTCCTTTTAGAGGCCTTCCCTGGCATGGATGCCTCCCCCCACCCCATCACCCTCTGTTTCTCACTCATCTTTATTTCTGTTCTCTGCACTCATCACCCCTGAGGTATCATATGTTTGTTTCTGCTTGCCCCACCCCTTAGTTCCATGAGGGCAGGAGATTTTTCTGTCTTGTTCTAGGGCCAACTTCATGGACACGTGACCTGAGCAGTCCCACTGGGCCCCATGCTTAGAAGGTTTAATGCACTGCTGTCGTCGTCTTGAAATTCTTAATAATTTTAAACAGGGGCCTTGCATTTTTATCTGGCCCTGGGCTCTGCAGAATTCTTTAGCCGGTCCTGGCTGTATCCTCAGCGCCCAGAACAGCCCATGGTAGGTGCTCAAGGATTCGTGGAATGAAGGAAGGAATGGAGGAGGCCAGGGGAGAGAGGTGGAGACACACATGCCACCACTGTCTGGACACCTGTGCACATTTTCAGAAATCATCTCTGGCAGAAACCTGGGCATGGGACACAAGGCCTCAGAAACGGGCCTGAGTGCCCAGGTGGAAGGGAGCCGCTAAGCCTGCCTTCCCCTCCCCTGCGCAGCAGCCAGCTGGCGAGTGGGGTCCAGATGGCAGAGCAGGCGCCAGGCTCAAGCTGAGAAGAGGCCTCTTCCCTCATCCAGCTTGTCAGCGTCCCTGGCCTGGCCTGACAGAGGAGCACTGGCTTCACCCAACTTCCACCGCCTCCAGAAGGACAGGGTGATGGGCCACTGTCTGATGGACAGCCAAAGAGGGATGGAAATGAGGATGAATACCCTTGTCCACAGCTTGCCCCAGGTCATTCAGGCCTGAGGAGGAACAATGACTACCCAAGCTCCATGACTTGGAGCTGGGAAGGACTCTCAGCCCCCCTCCCCACGGGACATGCGTGTGTGTGTGTGTGTGTGTGTGCGTGCGCGTGCGCGTGTGTGAACGTGACTTTGAACACAGCTGCCCACATGCAACCGGACGGGTAGAACTCTCTGGGAGTCTGAGTGTTGTGTAGTTGAGACTAGACCATACCCGCAGGAGTGTGTGTATGTGACAAAGTGACACCATATCAGTCTATGTGGGCATGAGGCTGGCTGTGTCTCTGTGTGACTCTGAGTATGTGTGTGTGTGGAGGCGGGGAGGGTATATGCATGTGGGTGCAGCGGGAAGTACACTGGTTAGAAAGGTGGATTCTGGGTTCAAATCTCTGCACGGCCACCCAGTAGTTATGGGGCCTCAGGCACACTATTAAGGTTCTCACGCTCTAGCCTGTATGTGGTGTTTGTGGGATTACGTTTGTCTGGATCAAAGTGTGTGTGTGTGTGTGTGTGTGTTTGTGTGTGTGTGTTTGAAGAGTAATGCAACTCCTCTGGGAGGTCTTCCTGGATACCCAACCCAAAGTGGATCCCTCCATTTTTCTCTCTTGTCACAAGCTATTTCTATCACCGTCCTAACCACAGTTTGTTGTTATATATTTATTCGTTTGTTTATGTTGTTTCTTCTCTGTTTTCTCTACTAAATGTCAGCTCCATGGGCGTAGGGGGTTTTCTTCTGTTTGCTGTTGTGTCCTGAGCACCTGGCACATAGTAGGCACTGAGTAAATACTTGTTGAATGGATGAGTGCAGGGCTGTGTCTGTGTGGTATGGGGAGAGAGATGGGCACCGGCTGGGTGTCATGGGTTCCTGGAGGGACCTGTGCTCAAGTCTGGTCTCTACTCTCTTCCATTCCCCGCTGTTCAAAACCATTCCTTCAGCCACCCTCACTTGTGTGGGAATGATGACACCCCGTCAACTCCCTTATTGCCTTTGATGACATCTTTCCCCTTTCTGGGTCTTAGGGACTCACTCGCCTCATCCGTAAAATAGGAGAGAGGATGGATTGGTTCATGATAAACCTCCTACCTGCTCTAAAGTGCTATGAAAATAGTCTTAATCTAATTCCCTCTTTAACTCATTCAACATTTACTGAGCACCTATTGTGTACCAGCCACTCTTCTAGACCTGGCCCTCCCCTCATGGAGCTGAAAGTGAATGAGGAAGGCAGATACAAACCGTAAATCTCATTTAATCTTGAACATCCTTCCCTGCAGTCACTCTCTATGCCTCATGAAATTTTAGTCTTCACAGTGTGAAATCACCGTGGATATTTCTCTGTTTACCCACTGATCTTGCTCCCTCACCAGTGTCCAGGGTCAGCAGAGCAGGGACCCAGCTGGTCTTGTTGGTTGCTGTAGCCTGACAGCCTGGTTACAGTGTCCTGCACACAGTAGGCTCTTGGGAAATATGTGTGAAATGAACTGTAAAATAAATGATGGCGTAACGGCAGACTCGCATGCATGACCTCCCCGAATCCTGGGTGTGTCATTACCCACTTTGCAGATGAGGAAATTGAGGCTCACGAAGGCAAAGCCGTTTGCCCAGTCCCACAGCCGCAGCTAAGCAGTGTGTGGCTATGGGATGCAGCAGAGGAAGCTTGGGAGCCTAGAGGAGCATTCCCAGCCCCCCACCCCCACCCCACAGGTACAAGACGCCCAGCAGGGGGTGCGCTGATGGGGGGAGGGCGGTTGGGAGTCCGAGGGACAGTGCAAAGCAACTCAGGGGTCTCTGTCTCAGTCCCCCGGGCTGGAGATGCTGTGTTGTCAGGAGATTAGTAAATGCTTGGCGCTGATCGGGGAGCTTCCGGTGCCCTGTCCCCAATTCTGGGAGCTGGGGCTCCTGGGACCCTGTTTCCCTGGGGCCAGGCAGCTCCGGTCTCCGAAGCCAGGTAGAGACCCCCGCGCCTACCCGGGAATCCGGCATCCGGTGTCCTCCCTACACACCCTCAGCCTGGAGGCCGGCCTGAAGCCCTCAAAGGGCGTACAGGGGGCCCCTGACTTTCTTGGGGGGCGAGGGAAGTCCCCCCCCGTCCAGACCCCCTCCCTCCCGGCGCCTGTCCCCCTCCCCACCGCAGCTTGTGGTCCAAAGCTTACCTTGCAGGGGGGCTGGGCAGGGGATGCCCCGCCCTCTCCGGCCTGGTGGGCGGGAGGGGACGGGGGTGTCCAGACCCTTTGTTTGCTGGTGTGTGTGTGTGTGTGTGTGTGTGTGTGTGTGTGCGCCAGAGAGAGAGAGAGAGAGAGAGAGAGATTGTGAGACCCGCTGAGGTGTGGGTCCTTGCGCGCGCGTGCCCGGGGCTTGACTGCCGCTGTGATGCTGGACTGCCGGGGCTGGAGGGGGAGGAGGAGGAGAGGGGGACTCCCCCGCCCCCGCCCGCCTACTCGCGGGTTTGAATGGAGCGCGAGGGGGAGGGGCGGCAGCAGGCGGGCGCTTTTGTCCGGATGGCCCCTCCCCTTCCGTGGGCAGGGGAATCCCCTACACCCCCACCCTTTTAGAGACCTTTACTCCAGTTGCTCCAGCCCCTCCCTCTAACGCCCGCTCTGGGGGAGTCTGGAAGAGGCTCCCTTCACCAGAGTGGTTGAAGCTCCTCCCGTCCACCCCGTCCCCCCAGCGCCCTTTAATCTGAGATAATCCTGGCCCTAGGCTGCAACGAAGCCTTTTATCCCGGTGTCACAGCGTGGATAGGGATGTATGAAAATGTGTGGCTGGGGTCGGCCCAAGCTCAGTGTAATGGAGTCCTTAGCGCCCAGGACGAGGAAGGGGGCAGGCGCTGCGAGCAGTCCTAGAGTACATCAACGGGTCAAGACCCCCGCGGTGCTGCCAAGATTCCCCCACCCCCACCCGGCGCGAGGCCAAGAGCACGGGCCGCTAGTTAGACACTAGCGACACCCAGCGGCTGCACGGGGGAGACGCAGTGGACAGGCTCCCGAGGCCCGTTAGTGCGGTGCGGTTCGGGTGATTCCAGAGGGGGCGTGTATGCGCGAATCCCCGCTAAAGAGGCAGAAGATGCGGACGCGAGGGGTAGGCTGTGGTCCGAGCCGGGGAAACACCAGCCCTTAAGGCAGGGCCACATCGCCCCCACCTCCGACTCCTCAAGGGCAGGGCCATATCCTTCCTTCACTTAGACCCTCCCAGGGAAGGGCCCTGTACCCCTCGGACTGGGAATGTCCTTTCCTATCAGGCACAAAGTTAAGTTCCTCTTCACAAGGGGCGGGAGCGAGGTCTTCTCGCCGAGGCCCGGCCCCAGCAGTGGGTTCGGGCTGACGTCACTGCGGCGTGGCTAAGGGGACAATCCTCTCCCTCAGTCTCGCCAACTGCCCCCCTCACGGCCGCCGTAAACGCCCACCGTGGGGCAGCGGGAGATAAGGGGAGCTCGAGGATGGAGAATCCACCCGTATACCCCTAGGAGGTGCCTAGCGGAGGCCCCGAGCCCGATAGGGTGAGGTCTCGGCGAAGACTCCCGGGAGCCGGAACACGTGCGCGGGGGTCTTTAAGGCCTCGGTCGCCAGTGCCGCTGCCGCGGTTACTAGGGGTGTGACGTCACGCGCGGGCGGGGGCGTCCGCGCCCGGGCGGAAACGGAAGGGGCGGGACTCTGCGGGCAGAGTCTGTGCGCTGCTGCCGCCGTAGCCGCTGCTGCAGCCGCCGCCGCCGCTGCTGCTGCCAGAGCCGGAGCGGGCTGGGCCGCGGAGGCAAGATGGTGGACTACAGCGTGTGGGACCACATCGAGGTGTCTGACGATGAAGACGAGACGCACCCCAACATCGACACAGCCAGC
This sequence comes from Balaenoptera musculus, assembly GCF_009873245.2. NCBI lineage: Eukaryota > Metazoa > Chordata > Mammalia > Artiodactyla > Balaenopteridae > Balaenoptera > Balaenoptera musculus. The sequence goes on from NC_045787.1 coordinate 164,001,652, forward strand.
CTCTTCCGCTGGCGGCATCAGGTAGAGCGCGCGCGCCCAGCGCCTTCCCCCAGTCCCGAGACTCCGCTTCAGAGTTCTGACCCCTGATACTGCCGGGGGCCCAGCCATTGACACCTGGGTTTCCCGCCCTACAGTCTGGACTTTCCGGATCGCCCGGGGTCCCTTGATTCAACTCCGGGGCAACAGAACTGTCGAGACCCTTGAGTTCCTTGCCCGCGATCCCGGGCCCTCCCCCCCTCCCCCCTCCCCTTCCAATTTCTTCTTGGAACTCCCAGTTGACCCCTAGGGCACCTTCTTCACAGTTTAGACTACCAAGACAAGCTTTGGACGTGCCCCCCCAATCCATTTGGGACCTTCCACTTACACCCAGAATTCTACCTCAGAATCTGCACCCTGAATACCCACTTATGATCTTGGATGTCCTACTGGCCTCTCCCAACCCCTAGAGTTCCCAATACTTTAAGTCTAGTCTGTGACCTGCCTTTCGGAATCTTGACGGTGATTCCCATTTAGATCTAGAGGTTCTGCTCCTCTCAACAGAGCAAGGAATTCTGTCCTCCCCTGAGATTTCTGTTCCTGGCCTGGGACTCCAACCCACACCCAGGACCCCTTCCCTAGAACGTAGACCGGTGCCCCACCAGGGCCCTCAGTCCCATCTAGGACTGGAATTTTGAAACCTGGTTCCCCTTCAGACTGAACCACCAGCTCCACCCTGATGGAGCCTCCAATTCCGGCCACTCTCCTTCAGCCTCATGTACTGTAGACCCAATTTCCCATTGCATCAGGAAACCCTACCCACGTGGCGTCCTGCCCAGCCAGAGCCCCTGCCCCTACTTGGTACTGCAGGCCCAGTCACCGCCCACCCCCAAGCCAGGGTTCCTGTAGGAACCTCCGCCAGCATTGAAATGCCTCATTCAAGCCCAAGTCCAGGACCTAAACCCACCCCAGCTTCCTTCTGACCCCTATTTGGTCTGCTGTTCTCAGACACCCACACTGACCCTGCTTTTACCAGGAACCCTCCCAGTCTGATTCCAAATTCCCTGCCCCTTCTTTTATTTATTTTCCCCCAAATCCAGACCCCAGAATCCCAAGTCTGTGTGTTCTCTCACCCCTCTCCCTGACCAGCAGCGCTCTCAGGCCCAACAGAATGGCCCTCATGAGACCTAATGTTCTAATCTCCTGCTCCACCAAATCAGAGCTCCTGCACCCACATTCCTATGCTTGTTGTATTCTCAAACTGAAGGCATATATCTCTCAGAACCTTCCAGTTAGGAATTCCTCACCCCACCTTCCCATATATCAGCTCCCAGTCGTTTATCTAGAAGCTTCTAGAAGGGCCCTTCCCCATCCTGCCAAGACCCAGCATTAGTCCCTACATCTGGTTCCCAGTCCCAGTTCCAACGCATTCCTTAAAGCAGCAGCCTCCTGGGTAGTGTACCTGCCGGGTGGGCCCCTGGAGTGTAAGGAGAAAGTTCTAGCACTTCTCTTTCTTGCCATGTGTAACATTTTATTATGAAATATTGAAGATCTCTGCAAGCTCTCAAGGCGATTCTTGGGAACACCTATTTCTGTCACATAGTTAATCTATATCACCGTGGGGAGGACGGTTTGGTCCTGCTGCGTTGGGAGGCCGATGCCCCCTCTCCTGCAGCGTCCTCCTCCCACCACACCCTTCTCCCTCCTGGCACAAAAGCTTTTCCTGGCCTGCCGCTGGGAGCCCCAGGGCTGGAGTGGAGGCGGGGAGCCTGGTGTCTCCAGCACCCGGTTCAGCGGCCACCAAGCCTGGGTTCTCACCCCAGCCCTGCCACAGGGCCATTGCTGCTTTAGGGGGAGCGAAACCCCGCCTCCATGAGACCATCGTAAGGACGACATGAAATGAGATCTGGAAAGAACTTGGCTCAGGGCCTGGGAGGGAGTAAGCAGGACCAGAGGGGAAAGGGGGATTAGAGAAAAGGTAGCCTGGTGTGCTTCTGAGCATAGGCCTACCCACCCGGGTTCAGATGCTGGCTCCTGCTGAAGCACTGACCTGCTGCATTGCCCCCAGTGAGTTTTGATCTCTCTGTGCCTCAGTTTCTCCAGCTGGGGATCTTATTAGTGTCTGCCTCATAGGGTTGTTGTGAGGGTTGCCTTTTGTATTTAATATGTGTAATGCTCTCAGGACAGCACCTGGCATGCAATAAACTGTGTAGAAACCTTAGCCACTATCATTATTATTACTCAGGTAATTCACGCTCATGGTAAAAAAATAATCCAAAGGTTCCAGAAGGGGACCAGCGAGTCTTCCCAGCTCCAGCTCCAGCTCCCTGGCTCCCTTGCCCAGAAACAGCCACCAGTACTAGTTTCTTGTGGCTCCTCCCAGTGAGCTGTGTGGCATCCAGGTTCTGTGAGCCTCGGGTCCCCTGTCTGTAACGAGGGCAGTGATACCTGTGGCCCCTTCTCGCTGCCAAGGCTTCTGCCCTGCCCAGCCTGCTACAGCCCCTCCTGGAGGCGTAAAGCTCAGGCCGGGCAGGCTGCCACCCCCAGCAGCTCCAGAAGGCCTTTATTTAGCTTTGGCCTCCCTGGCGGCTGCTCAGAGGATGCCGGGAAGATTTTGATGGCCGTCCAGCAGAAACCAGCAGTGTGGTAGATTCCTGCTGCCACCCAAGGCCAGCTATAATGCCAACCGTAACCCTCATAAGGCAGCAGGAAGGCTTCAGGTGACACAGGCCCATCATGGAAAAAGAGAGGAGGCAGAGGCCACAAGGTGTCCTCTGCAAGGCGAGGGCCTTATCCGAGTGGGAAAAGTGAAGCTCAGGGTTGACCATGTCGGTCCTATGGGGCGTTAGAGAAGGATTCAGGTCTCCCGATTCTCACCTGCCGTCTTCCTGGCCCTGTGCTAGAACCTGGAGATACGGCCTCTAGAAAAGCACAGAAGCGAGTTAGCAGACCATTCTGGTGGCCGTGGCCGTGACCATGACGACGGTGATGACAGTTGAGGACACGTATACCGAGGGCCGTGTTGCAAGCAGTTTCCTGGGAGTAACTCATTTAGTCCTCACAACAACGCTGTGAGGTCCCATTTCATAGAGGGGGACACCAAGGCAGGGAGAGACAGGAGACTTGGCCAAGGTCACATCACCAGTAAGTGGTGGAGCTGGGCTGCTCTGGTGCAGTAACAACTGCTCCCAGTTACCAGTTATAAGCATTTACTGGATATCGAGCTAAACACTTGAAGTACATTTTCTTGTTTGAGCCCCAGTACAGTCCCCAGAGAGAGACAGATTGTCCCCTTGGACAGACAGTAATGACAGTAGCCAACGTGGGAATGGTGCTGACTGAGCACCCAGCACGGCTCTGGACTGTCTACTTTTATAACCTTTTTTGCTTTTCCCGATGCAGCCTTGTGAGGTCAGCACTGTTGTCTGCATCTGACAGATGAGGAAACTGAAGTTAGGGGATTGGCCCAGGGACACCCGGCCATTACATGGTGGCTGTGAGATGTGACCCCAGGTCTGGTGCCCCAAGGCCTTCCACTAGCATCTCATCACATCATCTGATGATCACAGAGGGGCCTTTGGGGCTCAGTGACTCTGGGGGTTGGGCACTTGGGGGAGGCTCTGTCGAAGCTGAGACTTGGGGACAAAGCAGATGGAGTAAAGGGAAGAGAGTTCCAGGTGGGAGGAACAGCATGTGCAGAGGCTAAGAGTCAGGAGAGAGCTGGTCCATTCAGGGCTAGCATCAACCACAGGGGCCGGCATCAGCCTGGGACCCAGCCCCCCAAGGAGCCTTGGCCATCTGGCCAGCGTGGGGCAGGGGTCTGGGGTCCCCTCTGAACCCAGACACTCCAGTTTGAGGTAGCAGGGAGGGCTGTGGTCAGACAGGTACATTTCAAAGACTCCTGTGGCAGCTTCCGAGCCTGGATTGGGGCGACAGCGATGGAAGATGCTGGCACCTCTCAGGGTTCAGTCATCGGCTCTGGGTTGAGCAGGCGCTGCTGGGAGGCAAGCAGGGTTGGAGAGCGACAGGGCCCAGTGATCTGATCGGGGTCGGGATGGGGGACTGAGGAGATGGGGTGCAGTGGAAGAGGAGGTCTGAGGAGCGGCGTCTAGGGTGGGGGGGGGCACAGGAGGCTGGTGGGCACTAGGCTGGGCTCAGGAGGGCATGCTGGCCTGGAGACAGAGCTGAGCGGGCCTCCGCAGATCCAGGTGCAGCACTCGGGGTGGAGCAAATTGGAGAAACAACTGGAAATGCAAAGTGTCAGGGGAGTTTCCTGGTAGCCTAGTGGTTAGGATTCTAGGCTTTCACTGCCGTGCCCCGGGTTCAATCCCTGGTCGGGGAACTGTGATCCCACAAGCCACGCAGCGTGGCCAAAAAAAAAGAAAAATAGTGTCAGGATTTGGTGGCAGAGAGGGAGGGACAGGGCTCACAACAGGCCTCAGCTTGGGACAGGAGGCGGGGGCAGGCTCTTTGCTGAGGGAGGACACAGCAGAAAAACAGGTCTGGGGGGCTCCGATGGGGAGTTCAGTTTTGGGCACAGAATTGGAGGTGCCTGTGGGACACCCAGGCAGCGGTGGCTTGAGGGGCGTGGTGGGCACAGGAGGGTGCCCAAGTGTTACTGAGGGTGGCTCCAGGGAGGAGGGGGAACCTGAGACCCTGGGGAGGGGTGAGGCCTCTATCCAGCATCTTATTACTTTATTACATCCAACAAGGCTTTTCTGAGTCCGTACTGTGTGTCAGGCCCAGTTCCTGGCTCTGGAGGCACAACAGTGAACAGATCCCCACCTTGGTGGAGCCAGTATCCTTGGAGGAGGACAGTGCCCGAAACATGATAAATAATCGTCACAGGCTGTTGTCGGGTGACAAGTGTTGAGGAGGAAGATCAAGCAGAGCAGAGTGGGGGGAGGTTGAGACCTTGAGCCGGGTGGTCAAGGAAGCCCTCATCTGTAAGGGATTTTATTTTTATTTATTTATTTATTTTTTGCCGCACTGCGCTGCTTGTGGGATCTTAGTTCCCCAACCAGGGATTGAACCCGGGCCCTTGGCAGTGAAAGCACGAAGTCTTAACCACTGGACCACCAGGGAATTCCCTGTAAGGGACATTTGAAGATGATAAGGGGGACTTCCCTGGTGGTCCAGTGGTTAAGACTCTGTACTCCCAATGCAGCGGGCACAGGTTCAACCCCTGCTCAGGGAACCGCGATCTCGCATGCTGCACGGCATGGCCAATAAATAAATAAATAAATAATATATTTTTTAAAACAAGAAGATGATAAGGATGCCGGGGTGGGGGGTATCTGGGGAGAGGACATTCCAGGCCAAGGGAACAGCCAGTGCAAAGGCCCTGAGGTTTGAAGTGGGTTCAAGAAAAGGTGAGGCAGCCAGTGTGGCTGGAGGGAGGGGGTGAGCAGGAAGAGGTGAGGCCACGGAGGGCACGGGACAGATTGCGCACGGCCCTGTGAGTCACAGGGAGGACTTAGGTTTTTGCTCCAAGTGAGGTGGGAGCCGTAGAGGGTTCTGAGCAGGAGAGGGACCCGCCCTGGCTCAGGGGTACCTGTAGGGGCGAGAGCGGGAGCTGAGAGTCTGGCACGCGGAGGTTGGTGCTGACATTCTCTGGGGTCATCCCAGGTGCAGCTGTTGGGGTCCTGGGGCTGGGGCTGGGGTCAAGGGACAAGCCGTTCCACAGAGTGATGGGCCGTGCCTGTCCCACAGGCCCGGGTAGAGCGCATGGAGCAGTTCCAGAAAGAGAAGGAGGAGCTGGACAGGGGCTGTCGCGAGTGCAAGCGCAAGGTGGCCGAGTGCCAGCGGAAGCTACAGGAGCTGGAGGTGGCCGAGGGCGAGGGCAGCAGGGCCGAGCTGGAACGGCTGCAGGCCGAGGCGCAGCAGCTGCGCAAGGAGGAGCGCAGCTGGGAGCAGAAGCTAGAGGAGATGCGCAAGAAGGAGAAGAGCATGCCCTGGAACGTGGACACGCTCAGCAAGGACGGCTTCAGCAAGGTGTGCGAGGGCCGGGCGCGCTCGGCAGACAGTGGCAGGTGTGGCGGAGGGGACTGCTCAGGTCCAGGGACGGGTGGATGGGGGTGGAGGGTGAGGGGATCAGGGGTGGAGGGCCAGGCAGGTGAGGCACCCCACCGGTACCCGCCCCCTCTGATCTGCCCGAAGGCCCTAGTCCGAGGCCACACCTGCCACGCCCACGCTCCCGCCACGTTGATGTTCATGGCGCCGTCACCACCTCCACCCTGGATGGGATGGGCGCTGCGGCCGCGGCCCACCCGGCCACGCTTGAGGCGCTCCACGGCCTCGCCCCAGCCCACTCCTCTTCTCACCCCACCACAGAGCATGGTCAATACCAAGCCTGAGCAGGCGGAGGAGGAGTCGGAGGAGGTGAGGGAACAGAAACACAAAACCTTCGTGGAGAAGTATGAGAAACAGATCAAGCACTTCGGTGAGTTGGGCCCAGGTCGGGGCCCAGTGGGCGGTGCACGTGACAAGGGGCTGGCCCTCCGCCTCCAGGGCCCTTCCAACACCTTGCCAACGCCTTCTCACAGGCATGCTCCGCCGCTGGGACGACAGCCAGAAGTACCTGTCGGACAACGTCCACCTGGTGTGCGAGGAGACCGCCAACTACCTGGTCATCTGGTGCATTGACCTAGAGGTGGAGGAGGTACGTGGAGCCCCCCCCCCGGGGCTGGGGAAAGGCTCTGCCCTGAGTCCGCCACTTGGCGACGCCGTGCTTGTTTTCCCTTGGCAGAAATGTGCGCTGATGGAGCAGGTGGCCCACCAGACCATCGTCATGCAGTTCATCCTGGAGCTGGCCAAGAGCCTGAAGGTGGACCCCCGTGCCTGCTTCCGGCAGTTCTTCACCAAGATCAAGGTAGGGAGGGGCCCGAGCGGCCAGGGCAGAGTGGAGGGTGGTCCTCCTCAGGGAACCAGCCTGCGGTCCACTGCGGGAGACAGACACGGGTCTACTCGGACTCAAGCCCCTGTGATCAGACCTCTCCTCAGTCAGGAGAGGGCTGGGCCACGGAGGAGCTGACAAGTGGTCGGCTCCTGGGCAGATTTGGAAAGCCGAGCTGGCACGATGTGCTGAAAGTCCTAACCTGGGGTGAGGGCCAGAGTCAAGGACGCCTGTGGGTTTCTTACCTGAGCACCTGAAGAGCAGACCTATCCCTGCTGAGCTGGGGGAGATGCAGGACAGACGGAGGGGTGTGATCTGGAGCTCCGGGGTGGCTGTGTTGCATTTGAGATGCCTGCTAAACTCCACAGGAGGACCTGGAGGAGGTGGGTGTCACGAGTCTGAGGTTCAGGGGGATGTGCAGGCAGGTGGTCGTGAGCACAGAGGTGTCAAGTCGAGCTCAGAGGAGGCAGAGGAGAGCCCTGAGGCCCAGGGTGCCCGTCTTTCAGTTCAGGACCAGATGTGGGGAGCCCTGGGGCATCTCTGAGCACCTGCAGTGGGAGGGTCTTGGGTCCCCCAGTTCAGCCCTGTGCACGCCCCTGCCCCCCGCAGACTGCCGACCGTCAGTACATGGAGGGCTTCAACGACGAGCTGGAGGCCTTCAAAGACCGCGTGCGGGGCCGGGCCAAGCTGCGCATCGAGAAGGCCATGAAGGAGTACGAGGAGGAGGAGCGCAAGAAGCGGCTCGGCCCCGGCGGCCTGGACCCCGTCGAGGTCTACGAGTCCCTCCCTGAGGTGCGGCTCCCTGGGCCCTGGCGGGCAGCAGGCAGGCAGCCAGTGGGGTCCCCGGGGTCCCTGGGAACCAGGCCCTGACCCCGCCCCTCTGCACCCACAGGAACTCCAGAAATGCTTTGACGTGAAGGATGTGCAGATGCTCCAAGATGCCATCAGCAAGATGGACCCCACCGTGAGTAACTGTGCCCAAGCCCACCTGGGCAAGCGATGTGTCTCCCCCGCCCCCTCCAGCTCTGCTGCCCACATCATTGGTAGAAGTGTCCCTCCTGGGCTTCTCAAAGGAACAAGGGACGTTTTGTCACTGTGTGGCCAGCACACGAGGCAGCCAGGCTCTGTGCCACCTGCTCACTTACATTTATTGAGCACCTACTGTGTGCCCAGCATCCAGATTGAGTGTCCCTGTCCCTGTGGGCTGTTTATGAGCACACCCAGGTGACCCCACCTTTGCCAGCAGCTCACAGTGGCCCAAGGAGGGGGTCCCTTTCCAGCCTCAGTTACCTCATCAAACCACTTTCTCTCGATATTAACTCACGAAATCCATGGGGAGGGCTGAGCACGTAGTTGGTGCTGGTAAACAGCAGCTGTTTGGAGCAGTAACCGCGCTGGTAGATAAATACTTTGAGTCTTGATAGACCTCAGTTTGACCCCATTCCTGCTGCCTGGCTCACTGGTTGGCCACATTGCTTTCCTCATCTGTAAAATGAGTCTGGTCGCAAGACCTGGCCCAGGGTTTCTAGACGCTTCTGTGGGAATGAACATCTAGACCAGGGGTCTTCCGCCTGTGGCTTGCAGGCTCATTGCCTGTCTCTGCATAAAACTTGATTGGAATGCAGCAGCCAGGATGGTTTATTTTCATCTTGTCTGTGGCTGATTTTGTGCTACAACCCTAAAGTTGAGGAATGATGGGTTGAGAGGTTTTGACAGAGACCATAGGGCCTGCAAGCCAAAAATATTCACTGTCTGGCCCTTTACAAAAAAGTTTGCTGACCCTTGTTCTAGACTACACTGTTTAAACTTGGATTAAAGTTAAGTAAGATTTAAAGTTCCCCTGCACCAGCCACATTTGAAGTACTCGGTAGCCACACGTGGCTGGTGGCTACCATATTGTACGGCACAGATTACAGGCCATTTCCATCATTGCGGGCAGTTCTTTTGTAAAGCTGTGATCTAGAAAGAGCAGGAAGCAGGCTCGAGGATGTGCAGGGGACAGGCGGGCCACCAGAAGGTGGCAGCCCAGCCTCACCAACCCACCCTTCTCCCTGCAGGACGCGAAGTACCACATGCAGCGCTGCATCGACTCTGGCCTCTGGGTCCCCAACTCCAAGTCCAGTGAGGCCAAAGAAGAGGAGGAGGCGGGTCCCGGGGACCCCTTGCTGGAAGCCTCCAAGCCGGGCGACGAGAAACACGTCAGCGCATGACCCACCTCAGCTGCTGCCCGACTGCCTGCAGGCCCCTGTGTGCCCCTTTTCAGAAAACAAAAATAGACACCATCTCCCCAGCTCCTGGCTTCCTCCACTTTTGCTGCTCCCACACCTAGCCCGGAGGGGCCTGCCCACCCCCCTCCACTGACCCCACTCCCCGAGTGCTCATCCAAGTCTGCTTTGAGTCAAGGGGCTTCAGTGCCTGCAGCTCCCCCTCTTCAGCATTATGCCAAAGGCTCGGGGGTCCAGGGAGGGGTAGAGGTTGCCAGACTGGTCCACGGGGTAGGGGTGGGGTCCCCCGCCGAGGGCCCTGCCCCAGTCACTGTGGGCTCCGTTTTCACTGTTCATCTGCTGTTGAGTCTCCTATATAGTAAACAGCAATTATCTTCCAATAAAGGATTTCAGATGCTCCGCGAGACCTCAGGAGGGCTGGCACAGCTCTTCTCTTGAGGGGGTGGGAGGGAACCCTGGTGAGTGCTGGCGGCTGGGCCTGTGATGCCCCCAGCTTTGCCCTGCAGCAAATGGGCAATGTCCTCCATCCTCACTCCAGGCTCTCCAGGAACGTGCTGTTCCGCCGCCTGGAACACTTCCTCAGGACACCTTTGTGTCAGAGTTCTCACTACCCCCCCCCACCCCGCCCATAAGTCTTGGGCTTATCTCATCCCTCTGAGACCCCCACCACATGAACTTGCACCGTGTCTCACCTTCCACACGGCCAGCTCTGCCTTCAAAACAAATCTTGAGTCCACTGCCCTTCGTCCTCCACCCTGGTTCAGGTCCCTATCACCTCTGGCCTGCATGCCCCCTCCAGCCTCTTCCCTGTCTCCCCTGCCCTCACTGGACCCCAACAGGCAGCCGCCAGTGGGCACCTGTGAACACCTGAGTCCGGGCACATCCCTCCCTCAGAGCAGAAGCCTAAGACCTCCCTGCAGTTCACCAGGCCCTGTACCATCTGCCTGGTCACCTCCCTGCCCTTGTCTCGTGTCCTCCCCTTCTCATCAACTCCCTCCTTGCTGATCCTTAAGCACTTTCAAGTTTTTCTATCAGTGTGACCTTGGGCAACTTCCTCAGCCTCAGTGTCCCCCTCTACAATGAGAGTAATGTTCAGGCCTTCCAGGGTTGCGATGAGGAGTAGGTGAGATAATGTACAGGCACGCATGGCGCCTGGTACTCAGATGCTCAAAATCTGGGCCTCGGTACATGCCTGTCCCTCTGCTTGAACACCCTTCCCTTTAAAAAGTAATCTTTTTAAAGCTGTCTTCCTTTAAAAGTTAATGAAATATTCGGGCTACGGGAAAGGCTTAAAGAATACTATAATAAACAAGGACACATCAGCTTTTAAGACATGAAATGCCAAGGATCCAGTGAAGCCCACTGCCCACCTCTTCTGGGGGACACCAGCCCCTGGCAGCTGCTTCTCACTCCAATCAGAGCTCTGCCACCTCCTCCCAGAGGTCCTCCTTGACCCGCCTTTTGAGTCACCCATCACATCTGGCCATGCAGCTTCTTCACCTGCCTGGCTTTGCTAATGTGTGTACTGCTGTCTCCTTTATGCTGTGAGGACCACCACGGCACAAACTGAGTCTTTCTTGGTCCTAAAATATTCCCAGTGCCCCTAAGGGGTCCTGGCCCTCAGTAAATGTCTTTGTGTTCAAGCTGATCACCACCAGGGGGCAACAGTGAGCTGCAAACCTGAGTGGCATTACCTAATGCTTTCCATATAGATGAGAATGGCTGGTGGGGGGGGGGGGATGGGGGGGCTCTCCTAAGGCCCTGGATAAACCCCATCCATCCAGGATCCACTCAGGATCATCAACTTGTTAATTCTTTACTGCAAAAACTTTCAAAGATAGAATCCATATTCCTGATGTTTTGTTTGACCTCAGGCTTCAATAGAATTCAGCACTGTTACTGATTTTTTTTTTTAATTTATTTATTTTTGGCTGCATTGGGTCTTCGTTGCTGTGCCTGGGCTTTCTCTACTTGCAGCGAGCGGGGGCTACTCTTTGTTGCGGTGCGTGGGCTTCTCATTGCGTTGGCTTTTCTTGTTGCGGAGCACGGGCTCTAGGTGCATGGGCTTCCGTAGTTGTGGCGCACAGGCTCAGTAGTTGTGGTGCACGGGCTTAGTTGTTCCGCGGCATGTGGGATCTTCCCGGACCAGGGCTCAAACCTGTGTTCCCTGCATTGGGAGGCGGATTCTTAATCACTGAGCCACCAGGGAAGCCCTGTTACTGATTTTTGACTTAAAATTTCAGTATTTTGTTCATCATGTTTTTTTTCACATTAATGGTGTTTTTGGAAAATATTACATTAAAATATTTATCTCGATTACTGAGTTGGCGCCCTCTTTGCTTTCATGCCTCACCTGCCTCACCCTAGTGCCGGCTAGGATTTAAAACATCAGCTATTAAGAGAGACACATAGAGTAGGTTCTCTCCCTACTCACTCTCCACCCAGCCTGTTCCCTGCCCCCAACCACGGGAACCCACTGTCTACGGTGTCTCGTGACTCCTTCCAGGGTTTCTTTTTGTAAGTTCAAATGTAATCTTACCCCTTCCGTTCCTTTTTTACACAAAGCTAACACACTCTGCAGTCTGTGACGCGTCTTTGCTGTTTTTCACTGAACCTTGTGGCCCTGCAGATTTTTCCTTATCAGTTCATCAGCACTTCCTCATTCTTTCTACTCTGGTAGAAAGCTCCAGTATGTGCACATCTCAGCATTTATTTCACCAGCGTTTTTTTGTTTTGTTTTTTAACACTTGCAGGTTTTTCCATCTCTACTTTTACAAGCAATGCTGCGAAAAATACCTTTGTGCACCATTTTCCACGAGGACAGGCATCCCACCTATAGAGTAAGCTCCCAGAAGCAGGATTGGCTGGGTCTTAGCGGCAAACAGAAGTCCACTCAAAAGGGTTTCACTGAACAAAATGTAATGATGTGAGTGGGACAGGAGAACCAATAGATGTGTGTTGAGTGGATTCATTTTCTATGACTGCTGTAACAAATCACCACAAACTTAGTGGCTTCAACACAAATGCATTACCTCACACTTCTGCAGGTCAGAAGTCTAACACGGGTCTCGCTGTGCTAAAATCAAGGCATTGGCAGGGCTGTGATCCTTTTGGAGGCTCTGGGTAAGATCCATTTCCTTGCTGTTTCCAGCTTCTAGGGGCTGCCTGTGTTCCTTGGCTCACGGCCCCCTTCCTCCATCTTCAAAGACAGCAAAGGTGAATCAAGTTCTGTCACATCACTCTGACCTCTTTTTCTGCCTCCCCGTTCCACTTTTTTTTAAAAAATAAATTTATTTATTTATTTATTTTTGGCTACATTGGGTCTTTGTTGCTGCACGTGGGCTTTCTCTAGTTGCGGCGAGCGGGGGCTACTCTTCGTTACAGTGCGCGGGCTTCTCATTGCGGTGGCTTCTCTTGTTGCGGAGCACCGGCTCTAGGCGCTCAGGCTTCAGTAGTTGTGGCTCGCGGGCTCTAGAGCACAGGCTCAGTAGTTGTGGCGCACGGGCTTAGTTGCTCTGCGGCATGTGGGATCTTCCCGGACCAGGGCTCGAAACTGTGTCCCCTGCATTGGCAGGAGGATTCTTAACCACTGCGCCACCAGGGAAGTCCAAGTATGAGAATTTCTGTATGCATTAAACACTTAAGTCCCCACTCATAAAATATCTGTAATTTTGTTCCTGGCTTATTTCACTCAGTATAGTGTTTTCAAGGTTCGTCCATGGTGTAGCATGTGCCAGAATGTCCTTCTTTTTTTTTTTTCTTTATGGCTGAATAATATTCCATTGTAGAATACACCACATTTTGTTTATCCATTTGTCCATCAATGGACACTTGGGTTGCTTCCCACCTCTTGACTATTGTGAATAATGATGCTATGAACATGGATGTACAAATCTCTCTCTGAGTCCGTGCTTTCTTTGTGTATACACCCAGAAACGCAACTGCTGGATCATATGGTAATTCTTTTTGAGGAACCATTAAACCATAGCATGTTTTGAATTCAGTAATGAGATGGGTGTCAGGGGGCTGGAAGCAGAGTGGCGACTTGTCCTCAAAACGATTCTGTGGGGCTTCCCTGGTGGCGCAGTGGTTGAGAGTCTGCCTGCCCATGCAGGGGACACGAGTTCGAGCCCTGGTCTGGGAAGATCCCACATGCCGCGGAGCAACTGGGCCCGTGAGCCACAACTACTGAGCCTGCGCATCTGGAGCCTGTGCTCCGCAACAAGAGAGGCCGCGATAGTGAGAGGCCCGCGCACCGCGATGAAGAGTGGCCCCCACTTGCCGCAACTAGAGAAAGCCCTCGCACAGAAACGAAGACCCAACACAGCCATAAATAAATAAATAAAATTAAAAAACACCAACAACAAAAAAACGATTCTGTGCCTTTTCGATTTGGAACTATGTGAATGAATTACTTATTTAAAAAAAAATCCAAAAAAATTAAAAAGAAAAAAAGAGTGGGAAAAGTTTGTTTCCTGGAGACATTGAGACCACAAAATTGGAATTCACATAACTGTCCATTCATGGGGGAAGGGACAAATAAATTATAGCCTATTAATGTGTACAGTGCTGCACGACAGAGCAGTGAAACGAGGGAGAGTAACTCACATCAATATGGATGAAATTCATGAACAAAAATGCGGTGAACAACAAGAGAAGCCACCGCAATGAGAAGCCCACGCACTGCAATGAAGAGTAGCCCCCGCTCGCCGCAGCTAGAGAAAGCCCACGTGCAGCAACAAAGACACAACGCAGACAAAAATAAATAAATGTATTTTCAAAAATTAATTGTTAAAGGAAATAGTGAGGGACTTCCCTGGTGGCGCAGTGGTTAAGAGTCCACCTGCCAATGCAGGGAACATGGGTTCAGTCCCTGGTTGGGGAAGATCCCACATGCCACGGTGCAAATAAGCCCGTGTGTCACAACTACTGAGCCCGCATGCTGCAACTACCGAAGCCCGCATGCCTAGAGCCCATGCTCTGCAACAAGAGAAGCCACCGCAATGAGAAGCCTGCGCGCTGCAGCAAAGAGTAGCCCCCGCTCGCCACAACTAGAGAAAAGCCCGTGCACAGCAACGAAGACACAACACAGCCAAGAATAAATAAATAAATAAATAAATAACTTAAAAAAAATAAAATTAAAAAGAAATAATGAGGGGCTTCCCTGGTGGCGCAGTGGTTGAGAATCTACCTGCCAATGCAGGGCACACGGGTTCGAGCCCTGGGCTGGGAAGATCCCACACGCCACGGAGCGGCTGGGCCCGTGAGCCACAATTACTGAGACTGCGCGTCTGGAGCCTGTGCTCCGCAACAAGAGAGGCTGCGATAGTGAGAGGCCCGCGCACCGCGATGAAGAGTGGCCCCCGCTTGCCACAACTAGAGAAAGCCCTCGCACAGAAACGAAGACCCAACACAGCCAAAAATAAATAAATAAATAAATAAAATTAAAAAAAAAAAAGAAATAATGAAATGAGAAGAAAAAAAAAAGAAATGCAGTGAAGCAAGTTATGGGGCCCAGTAAATAGATAGGAATTGCATCAAGTTCAGAGACAGCCTTCTCCTCCAGACCTTTGCCTCAGCTGTTCCCCCTGCCTGGTACACCCTGCCCCTGACATCCTTGTGTCTCCACCTCAGCTCCTGCAGATCAGAAAGATGGTCCCAGGCCACCCGATCTCCAGTGACGTCACCTCCTTGCTTTGCTTTTTCTATATCGTGTCACCATCTGTCACACTATATATTTTTACTTGTTTATCCTTGTTCTTGGCTGTCGTCCCATCTAGAACGTCACGCCACAAGTGCAGGGAATTTTATCTGTTCTCTTCCCTGCTGTGTTGCCAGGACCTAGAACAAGGCCGAGCATAAAATAGGTGCTCAAGAGATATGTATTGACTAAATGAAAAGTGGCCCTTACTCATTGCTTAGGGGGTGGAATGGACAACATCCACTTCCCTCCAGGGATGAAAGTGGAGAGTGGAACTCTGAGATCCTCCACGGTATTTATGCTGGTTTTGTTTTGTTTTGTTTTTTTACCTCAGTGGATGGCACACAGACAATTTTTTTAGATTTTTAGAAAATTGAGAGGGAATTCCCTGGCAGTCCAGTGGTTAGGACTCTGTGCTTTCACTGACGAGGGTCCGGGTTCAATCCCTGGTCAGGGAAGATCCTGCAAGCCCTGCGGCGCAGCCCAAAAAAAAAAGAAAATTGAGGTATAATTGACATATAACATTATGTTAGTTTCAGGAACAACATAATGATTTGATATTTGTATACACTGTGAAATGATCACCACAATAAGTCCAATTCACATCCATCACCATACATAGTTACAAAAACTTTTTTCTTGTGTTGAGAACTTTTAATATCTACCATCTTAGCAACTTTCAATTATGCAATACTGTATTATTAGTCACCATGCTGTACATTACATCCCCAGGACTTATTTATTTTATAACTGGAAATTTGTACTTTTTGACCACCTTTGTCCATTTCACTAACCTCACTTCCCCCTGATTTTTTAAACATTGTGGTTAAAATACACATAACATAAAATTTCACATTTAAACCATTTTTAAGTTTCTAGTTCAGGGGCACTAAGTACATTCACATTGTTGCGCAACCCTCACCACCATCCATCTCCAAAACTTTCTCATCTTCCCAAACTGAAACTCTGTTCCCGTTAAACACTGACTCCCCATCTCCCTCCCCCTCCCCCTCCCCCTCCCCCAGCCCCTGGCCCCCACCATTCTACTTTCTGTCTCCTCTAGGGACCGCCTATAAAGTGGAATCATACAATACTTGTCTTCTTGTATCTGGCTTCTTGCACTTAATATGTTTTCTTTTTTTTTTTTTTTAATATTTATTTATTTATTTGGCTGCACCAGGTCTTAACTGCGGCCCGCAGGATCTTCATTAGTGGCATGCGGGATCTTTAGTTGCGCATGCGGGATCTAGTTCCCTGACCAGGGATCGAACTCGGGTCTCCGGCGTTGGGAGTGCAGAGTCTTAACCACTGAACCACCAGGGAAGTCCCAGCATTTGACAGGTTTTCAAGTTTCATGCCCACTGTAGCACGTGTCAGAACTTCATTCCTTGTTATGGGTAAATAATACAATCGTCCCTCGGTATCCATGGGGATTCATTCCAGGACCCTCCATGGATACCGAAATCTGCAGGTGCTTAAGCCCCTTATATAAAATGGCATAGTATGTGCATATAAACTATGCACATGGGCTTCCCTGGTGGCACAGTGGTTGAGAATCTGCCTGCCAATGCAGGGGACACGGGTTCGAGCCCTGGTCTGGGAGGATCCCACATGCCGCGGAGCAACTGGGCCCGTGAGCCACAACTACTGAGCCTGCGTGTCTGGAGCTTGTGCTCCGCAACAAGAGAGGCCGCGACAGTGAGAGGCCCGCGCACCACGATGAAGAGTGACCCCCGCTTGCCACAACTAGAGAAAGCCCTCGCACAGAAACGAAGACCCAACACAGCCAAAAAATAAATAAATAAATAAATAAATAATAAATAAACTACGCACATCCTCCTGTACACTTTAAATCATCTCTAGATTACCTACAACACCTAATACAATGTAAATGCTATGTAAATAATTGCTAGCATGTGGCAAATTCAAGTCTTTGCTTTTTTCTGGAATTTCCTTTTCTTTTGATTATTCTTCATCCATGGTTGGTTAAATCCGGGATTCAGAACCCGTGGATACAAAGAGTCGAATGTATTCCATTGTACGGCTATATTACATTTTGTTTGTTCATTCATCTGTTGATGGACACTGGGTTTGTTTCCGTCTGGTGCCTAGGTGATGTTTTTATTTATCTCTACACCTTTTTGGATGCCTGAAATATTTCATATTAAAACAATTCCAGGACAACATTGTAAAGCAACCATACTCCAATAAAAATTGATTAAAAACAAAACAAGCAATTCTGGGGAATTCCCTGGCGGTCCAGTGGTTAGGACTCCAAGCTTTCACTGCCGAAGGACGGGTTCGATCCTTAGTCAGGGAACTAAGATCCCACAAGCTGCGAGGCACAGCAAAAAAAAAAAAAAAAAAAAAAAAAAAATCCACCAAATAGATCTATACACAGTGGAAAAGAAAGATATCTAAGAAATATTGTGAAATGAAAAAGATAATACCAGTTGCTCTGTGCCTGGCTCTTTATGTATATTAATTCATTTGATGATCCTGACACACCTCTGAGTTTGGGACTCCAATCAGCCCCATTTTGCAGAAGAAGAAACTGAGGCATGGTGAGGTTGAGGGATGGCTTGGGATCACACTGGCCTTCTGGCTCCAGCCTTCATGTGTGTAACTCCTCTGTTTCCTCTGGAGTTCAGCACAGAATGTGCTTGTCTGTGGCTACTTATGAGAATGTTCTAGAGGCCATGTGTTCACACACATACAAGGGAAGGATTCCCAACAGACCTCATGGCTATTTTGGGGAGGGGGCTGACTGTTTCCTGAACCCTCCCGTTCAAAAGGACACAAAGAGATTTTTGTTTTAATTTAGCAGCCCTTGACTTTTCCCTGGTTTGGCCGGAGCTCTAGGGAGGTCCCAGCAGGCCTCTCAGAGTCTGGGGAATTCCCCAGTTCTAGCTTCCTCCTAAAAAAAACCCACTGGGGTAGGGTGACCAGTAGTCTCAGTGTGCCCAGGACTGTCCCAATTTTAACCTGGAAAGTCCCTTGCCTGGGAACCCCCCTCGGTCCTAGGCAAACCCCCATGGTTGTCGGGGTAACCCGGAGCCTCCCTGCTGGGGCTGGACCCCAGCTGAGGTGTAGGAGTTCAGGAAAGAGGACTCAGGCCTCGGGGGCAGCACATGAGCCTTCCCAGTGGCCTCCATGGCCTCTTTTTTCTTCAGCTGTCAAGTGGGGTACTCGTTCCACTTTAAAAGAACCTGAGAGGGCTCAGAGAATTCTCGACACCCAGGCCTGGGCCCAGACAACATCCAGCCTAGAAAAATGTGAACTATTATTAGAGTTTATTATTATGGCTGGGTTTATTACCATTATTGTTATTATTAATCACCCTATCTGACACTTCCTGCCGGTCCCTCCTCGGGCGGTAGACAGCAGGTCCCAGGTCCAGCCCGCCCTCTGTAGTCCGGCCTTCAGGTCCAGAGAGGCCAACCGACCTCACCCAGGCTGGCTGTTGAAGAATCTGGCACACTTGGTTTTCTGCTGCTGCGGTCCTAGTGGCAAAGAGGAAGCTGAGGCCGGAAGACCACGGCCAGCCCTTCCACAGCAGAGTAGGACAGTAGCCCCGGCCTAGACATCTCCGTAGATCATTCACTCCACCAGCTTCTTGGAACCTACTGGGTGCCAGGCACAATTCCAGGCACTGAGAACACCGTGGAGAACCCTTGTGGAGCTGACATTCTAGAATGGAAGCCAGGCATTAAAACCAGTGCTCAAAGAGACTTCCAGTGGAATGTCAGACTGTCATAAAGTCTGCTAAGAAAAATATAGCAGGTGAAGGGGACAGGAAGATGGGCATGCTGATTCAGAATGAGGAGCTTCTGGGGAGTGGTAAGGGTTTATTTCTTGGCTTGGGTATTTGGTTTGTTTTATTATTGTTCTTTCTTTAAAATGAGCCCACGGGTGAAGCTCATGAAAGTTTTTTTTTTTCTTTTTATATTTTAAAATATTTATTTATTTATTTGGCTGCGCCGGGTCTTGGTTGCCGCACTCGGGATCTTCGTTGAGGCATGCAGGATCTTTAGTTGCAGCATGCGAACTCTTAGTTGCAGCATGTGGGATCTAGTTCCCTGACCAGGGATCGAACCCGGGCCCCCTGCGTTGGAAGTGTGGAGTCTTAGCCACTGGACCACCAGGGAAGTCCCTTAAATTTTTATTTTATATTGGAGTATAGTTGATTAACAGTGTTGTGTTAGTTTCAGGTGTACAGCAAAGTGATTCAGTTATACATATAAATGTATCTATTCTTTTCCAAATTCTTTTCCCATTTAGGTTATTACAGAGTATTGAGCAGAGTTCCCTGTGCTATACCGTAGGTCCTTGTTGGTTATCTACTCTAAATATAACAGTGTGTACATGTCATTCCCAAACTCCCAGTCTATCCCTCCCCCAACCCTTCCCCCCCCATAACCATAAGTTCGTTCTCTAAGTCTGTGAGTCTGTTTCTGTTTTGTAAATAAGTTTATTTGTATCATTTTTTTTAGATTCCTCATATAAGTGATATCATATGATATTTGTCTTTTTCTATCTGACTTGCTTCACTTAGTTTGACCCTTGAGTCCATCCATGAGTCACCTCAGTAGCATAACCTCGGGTATGGTTGCTCAGGCTTATTACGAAAAACAAAAGATGTTTTTCTCACCTCTCACCTCTGTCACTCAGGAAATTCCAAGGGTTTTAGGAGCTCTGAGCCAGGAACCAGGAACTAAACCCAAATACTATAACAAAACATGATGCTATCAGCTCTTTCACTCAAGAAGTTTCAAGAGTTTTTGAAGTTCTGTGCCAGGAATCAGGGATGAAGACCAAATATATATTTCTTGTTACATCACAATATCACACGTGGAAGGGCCAACTCCTTCAGACAAGTGTATTGATGGGGTCAAAGTTCTCAGGGTCATCTGTGTCTGCCCAATATTCCCATTCCAAACCTCAGAGACTCACTCCTCCCCAGTCAGTGCCCTTACCTTAGCATAAGAGACCCTGAGCATTTAAATGGTTTTACAATTCTGTAACCCACACAATCAGGCTCTGGGCCTGATCACACATATCTATAAAGGATAAGAGATTGTGCTCAGATGCTCACAGATGCCCTGTGGGTGATGCAGGGAGGATAGACAAGGAGGTGGTGGTGGGCAGGGGCAAGGGGAGGAGCCTCAGACCAGGATAGAAGCAACTGCATTGGTCCAGGCAAGTGATGATGGGGGCTGGACCAGGAGGGGTGAGATTTTGCTGATGAACCAAAGGTTGGTGTGAGACAAATGTGAGATTTTTTTCCCTGAGATTCTCTGAAATTTTTTTCCTTGAGCTAACCAATATTTCTATATTTCTCTTGAGTCTTCCCATAGGTGGGCTGAGCAGGCACAGGGAAATATAACACATTCTCTTTATTCTATATATTTCATTCTCTGTTATGAAATATACAGACACTCTGGAGAGGTCTCCATATCAGTACAGAGCTCCTCTTTTTTTTTTTTTTCCCCAGTTGCAAATTATTCCCTTGTCAGGATGCATCACTGTTGATTCCCCAGTTCCCAAGTTCCTAGAACTCACTACCCTCCAGGTGCTAGGCTAAGTCTCTATCTACAACTTCACATTGAATCTCCATAGCTGCCCTGTGAAGAAGAGTCGGTTTGTCCCCACATTTTCTCAGACTGAGATGAGTAGCCACATGCCCTTGGTCACAGCAGTTATGGCTCCAACTTCAGAAATAAACCTGGTTCTGCTCTTTTGTGCTGGGAAACTAACTAACCTGGGAAAGTTACTCAGTCTCTGTTAAAGAAAAAAATTACTCTGACACTTGTTAAAAACTGTCGACTGAAAAAAAAAAAGCATGACCTAAAAGTTGAGAGTTATATTTTATTCAGCAGACAAAACTGAGGATTAAGTATGGGACACAGCATCTCAGATAACTCTGAGAGATTGCTCTGAAGAGGCAAGTGGGGATCTAGGATATATAGGAGTTTTTGCATCAAAGACCAGGTAGTCGGAACATCAAAAGATTATTGTTAATTAAAGAAAACCAGCTATCTCAAGTTAAGGAATTTAGCACTTTTCTATGTATGGGAAGATGCAAGAGTCTGGGCTCACTGAAGTCGTTCCTTTGATAGGCACCTCAGCTATCTAGGGCCAGTATCCTGGGCTTTCTCATCCTGAGTCTCCTCAGGGTGCATCATTGCGGGGGTGGGGGTGTGGTGTGGTGTGGTGTGCTGTGGCTGATGGCTTGATGGTGGGCATCCTGTTTCTATCCTGAGTTCCCTCCGGGGTCACCATCTGGGGGCTGTAATGTGATGGCTTGATAGCTACAACATCCTTTGTTTATTGATATGGCAGGCAATATTTTTCATACACAGAACAGTAAGGAAGACTTTATTCAGGACTATTGCAATAGGCGGATTGCAAAAGGGGAGAGCATTGGGCTCAGCTCTGAATGCAGCAAAGACAGCTGGGGATTGACAGCCAAAGAGCAGAGTGAGGAGGTCCATGGGGACATCGAGGGTAGGGAGATTCTTGCTAAAGAGAGGCCAAGGATGTATACATCAATGGTGGGGAATGAGAAACTTGATCAGATATCAAGGGTTGGGGGATAACTTAGAAGGATTCTTTGCTCAGACTGGACTATGCAGGCCAAAGACAGGACTGCGGCCAAGGTTGAGGAGTAGTCGAGAAGAGGGTTCAGAAGACTACAGTTTGGTCAAGGAGAGAGTCTGCCACCTCTCTGGACCTCAGTTTCTTTCTCTGAGAAATGGGGATAAGAGTCCCCAGAGGACTACTGCTAGCATCAAATGAGATAACGCGTGTCAAACGCTCAGCGCATAGCCTTTTCTGTAAAATGGCAGCGACCTGCTGTGTAGGCGTCAGAACTCGGATCAGGTGGGACGTCCAAGCTGCTACCTTGAGAGCAAGGGGCCCTCAGAGGACAGGGCTACAGGTGATCAGAAAAGGGATGTGAGCTGGTGGGCCGGAAATGCCTCCCGTAGAGGAAGGGGTTCTCAGGCCGCGAAGCAGGGCTGGCCAGGCAGACAGGGACGAAAGGCAGGAGAGATGTAGGGCCATATGGCAGGGGAGTTGGAGGACTGAAAGACTGCCGAGCTGAGGACCTGGGCTTGCACCAAGGTCAGGTCCGGAAGCCTGACTTAGGCCCACCGCCCGCGTGGGTAATGGAACTCGCAGTGGCGCGGGAAGACCTCACACGCCCGCCCGCTGCTGAGCGAAACATGAAGCCGGGACCAATGGGAGCGCCGCCGTAGCAGCGAGGGGGCGGAGCAGAGCGGCCGCCAATGAGTGTGCCCGTTTCAGGCAGCCAATGGGAGGCGGTGTCCCAGCGGCGATCAAGCGGCGGCTGCCCCTGGCGGCTGGGCCGGGCGGGGTCCCAGGTTGGAGCCGGAGTTCCCCGGAAAGGGTGAGTCTGGAGTGGGGCGGGAGGGGGCGCGCCCGGGAGGTCATCAAGAAGGATGCGGCCGGCGGGACTGCCCTTTGCAGGAGGTCGGTAGAAGCCCCCACGCTGCCTTGGGACTGATTGATGCCCGGTGGGTACACGTCGCGGTTCCGGCCCCTGCCAGCAGGGTTTGGAGATTTCTGTTGGGGGGCGGGGGTTGCGGACCTCACCCAGACCTCATCTTCAAAGCTGGGTCTGGGCCCAGTGGGGACGAGGAAGGAGGAGATGGACACCTGCAAAACCCCATCCCCACGATCTTATCTCGAACGTTAATAAGATAATAATAAAGAACATTTATCAAGCACTTATTGCACACCAGGCCCGGTGCGGAGCCCTTTCCCTGTCTCACCTCACTGAATCCTCCCAACAACCCTTTGAGAGAGACTGTTTTATGCCCATTTTCTAAATGAGGAAACAGGCTCGGAGAGGAGTTGATTCTTGACGACTCCGACGTTGTCCTATTACAACCTTCTCTTTTCCCCCATCACTGTCTTAAATCAGTAACATCGGTCGAATCGCTGACAGCCCCTCCCTGCAAATACTGGAGACCTCAGGAGGCCTGAGCCCTGGGCCTGACTCTAGAAAAGTTCCAGATTGTTGGGGAAAGCGCTGAACACAGCCCCTCCTCCGCTCAGGGAGCCAGCAGGGACTGGGGTCGCTGGTGGGGGTAGATGTGGCATGCAGGAATCTCGGCTTGAAAGAGAAAAAGGATTATGATGATAAAACCGATAATGACTTCATTATCGGTTTTATCATATTTGTTATTTTTTCATGCCTGTAGCAAGGTACTGAACATGTGATGTGCAGAATTGTGTTGAAACGTCACAACCTAATTGATCTACAACTCTAGTTTAAAAAAAAAAGGATGTAGAAAAAATAACCGTAATACAATAATCTGTTTTAGTTACACAATATAAAAAACATGTAAAGTGTAACAGCAGTAATCAAAATATGAGGTGGAGGAGAATGAAAAGTATAATGTTTACCAGTCCTATCGAAGTGAAGCTGTTATTAGCTTAAAATAGGGTGTTACAAGTGTAAGGTATGTTATGTAAGGCTCATAAAATGTCTTAAACTTATAACATTAAACTTAGGGTAACCACAAAGGAAAAATCTTATAGTAATTACATCCAAACACAAAGAAAGACAGCAGGATAAGAAACAAGGAACAATGGATCTACAAAACAACCAGAAAACAACAAAATGGCAATAGTAAGTCCTTACCTATCTGTAATATGGTGACAGTGGTGCGTAATTCACTTACAACTCTAGTTTAAAAGTTAAAAAAAAAAAAAAGAATGTAGAAACTTCACAACCATCTCTTCATGGCAACACTCTCAGCATCTCCATTTTCCAGATGGGGAAACTGAGGCCCAGCATGGCTAAGTGACTCATCTGAGTCGACACAGGATTCACCCCCAGGTCTGTCTGGCCACCCCTGTCTGCCTGGTTATTTTGGAAAAGTGGGTTCAGAGCAGATTTTTTAAAAAAAAATTTTATTGGACAGAGCAGATTTTTATATTGGTGAATTTGTCCAATAAAGGGGTTTGGTGGTGGTATTGTTCATGACTGATCTGGTAGGTGGGGACACATACCCCAACTCCATCAAACGGTTGTGGAAACTGGGGCTCAGGAAGGGGAATTGGGTGCCTAAGTTTGCACAGCGAGCAGGGGTCCAGAATCTTCCCCCCAAGCCTCAGTCTGGATGGTTGGAAGGTTGAGGTGCTCAAAGGGGCCTCCAGGCTGAGGCCTGGGGCTGACAGGATGTTCCTTCCCAGGGAAGCCAGCTGTCAAGAGCATGCCTCTGTGCCAATGGGGGGCCACCACCCGGGGCAGAAAGCCCGATGGGGATGGAGCTCAGCCCATGGCCACCAGAGGAGGCCTGAAGGTGCTTCTGCACTGGGCCGGCCCCGGTGGCGGGGAGCCCTGGGTCACCTTCAGCGAGGCCACACTGACTGCGGAGGAGGTCTGCATCCACATTGCACACAAAGTCGGTGAGTCCCGGGCATCAGCCCCATGGCAGGGTGGAGGTGCTGGCAGCCGCTGGGCCTCATCCATCCAGTCGTCTGTCCATTCATTCAGCGGACATTGAGTGAGCACCTAGTGTGTGCCAGCCCCCAGTTACTACATTTGTAGAGCTGATATTCTAATAGGGATCAACAAGAAACACAATAAATAAGAAAACTGTATGAGGCCAGAGATCATGGGAAAAGATTTAAAACTTGAGGAGATAAGGGACTGAGCCACAGGTATAGCTTGGGGAAGATGGCGCCAGGCAGCGGGAACAGCAAGTGCAAAGGCCCTGAGGTGGGAACTTGCCAGCAACAGTGAGGAGGCCGGTGTGGCTGTAGCCGAGCGAGTGAAGGGGAGACAGGAATAGGTGAGGGCAAGCAGGTGATGGCACAGGTTGTACAGGGCCTCTTGGGCCTCAGGGAGGACTTTGGATTTTACTCCAAGTGAGATGGGAGCCACAGAGGACTGTGAGTGAAGAAGGAATGTAATTGGACGCAAGTGTCACAGATGATCTCTGGCTGCTGTAGGGGGAGCAGACTGTGGCGGGTGAGGGCGGGAGTAAGGGCCTCCAAGTAGGAGGTGATGGGGCAGAAGTCAGCCAGGTTCAGATCTTACAGTGTTTTAAACCCCAGAGGGAGGAGTTTAGGGCTTAAAGTTTTCCCCAGGAACAGCAGTGAAGCATGGAATGGTTGAGAGAGCCTGCAGCAGATATGCTTCAAAGTTAATTTCTCCTGCCGGAGGAGGAGAAGGTCTCTCCAAGGGGACTTTGCTTACATACCCTTTCCTCCAGGACGTCCTCTCAAACCCCCTGTCCCACAACTGGATGGGGGCTTTCTGGTAGATTTCTATAACACCTTGTACTTTCCCATCAATGGCAGATTCTTAAAGAAGTACTGGTTTGCTGGGTGGTGTGAAACATGCCTGGCCAAGGACCCAGAGAACCTGATCTTTTTGGGGAAGCAAAAGATCTTAAGAGTAACTGGAGCATAGTTTTCAAGAATTTGGAAGAGGAAGTAGGAATTGAAAGCAGAGCATAATTGTCTGGGTCCAGGTCATGGTTATTCAGTGCTGAGGGGGTTGGGCTTTCTCAGGGGGCAAAGGGGAGCGATGGAAGTTTTAAGCCAGAGAGTGAAACAGATTGGTTCTTTAGGAAGTTGTCTCATAGGAAAGCATGGTCCTTCTTTGGGGGGCAGTACACTTGGATGCAATGATTCTTTTCCTTTCTTTTATTTTTTTTTTGGCCGCGCCATGCGGCTTGTGGAATCTTAGTTCCCTGACTAGGGATTGAATCTGGGCCCTCGGCAGTGAAAGCACCAAGTACTAACCACTGGACCACAAGGGAATTCCCGGATGCAATGATTTTGGAGAGCAATTTGGCATCGTCTAACATGGTTGAAATGTACATTCCCTGAGGGCACACAGTTCCACTCCTAGATATGCACTCTACAGACACTCAGCTCATGTGTTCCAGGAGATGTACACGGGAATGTTCAGAGTGGCCTCATTTATCTTAGTGAAAACAGGAGACCATCTCAAAGTCTGTGTAGAGGAGAATGCACAAATCAGTTGCAGTATGGTTGAACACTGGAATACTATACAGCCAGGAAAAAAGAATTTAACCAAAGTTACACATATCACGTGTGAAGCTTAAAACCTATCGTAGCATGAAAAAACAAATTGCAGCAAATGGTATAATACTGCATTTGAATTTATAACATTCAAAGCTAGGTGATAGAGAATATGAAAATGATAAACTCTAGTTCAGGAGTATGGTTACCTCTTTGTGGGAGGGGAGAGGAGGTGGATGTAGGTGGGGGCTTCAGTTGTACTTGCCAGGTTTTATTCTTTTTCTTGTGGCTGGTACTTAGGTGATTATAAATTATTCTGAAGGACTTCCCTGGTGGTCCAGTGGGTAAGACTCTGTGCTCCCAATGCAGGGGGCCCGGGTTTGATCCCTGGTTGGGGAACTAGATCCTGCATGCATGCTGCAACTAAGGAGTCTGCATGCCACAACTAAAGATCCTTCATGCCGCAGCTAAGACCCGGCACAGCCAAAACAAAGAAAGAAAGAAAGAAAAAATTTTTTAAATTAAAAATCAAAAAATAAAAATAAGTAAATAATTCTGAACTATTTTAGATACAATTTTTAAGTGATGTGTATAAAAAATAGATGCTTGGGCAGCCAGTGTGGGGAATGACAGTAAGTTTGGAGGCTGAACTAGGGCTGAGTTTGGATTTGAAGGAAGTGGGTAGATTCCAGAGAGATGGAGGATGCAGAAAGAACAGGACTTGTGACCAATCTGATGTGGAGGGGGTGGGATGAGTTGAGGACAAGGATGAAGTCCGGCAGAGAGGGGGCAGGTTTGGGGACCTCAGATGAGATCTATTTGGAACAAGGCACATCTCAGGGGGCCCGAGATGTCTAGAGGAAGACAGCCAAGGGGTAGTTGGATATTTCTCTGGGTCTGGAGTTCAGAGAGAGACCAGGCAAAGTGTCAGCAGTCTGTAGAGCTGTGTTAGTCAGTCTATGATAGGTTTTGCTGTGGTAACAAGCAGCCCCCCCAATTCTACTGGGTTAAGACAATGACAATTTACCTAAAATCTAATGCAGGTCAGATGGTTCCCCTCTATCTTATAGCTTCACCACTAGGCATAAGGGGTTTCCAACATCACTGGGGCAGCGAAGATGGCAGGAAAGTTTATTTCTGGGCCTGGAAAAATGTACATCCCTTATGCCCACATCCCACTGGCCAAAAACCAGCCCAATGCCTCCATCCTAGTTGCAAGGGAGGCTGGGAAATGTAGTTTTCCTGTGAGGCCACAGGATGGTTTACATATTGCATTGTCTTCTGTTGGCAAGGCAGGAGGCCCAGGGAGGGATTGTGAAGGGAGACAGTGGGTCTGGGGGTCCACAGGGCTAACAGCAGCAGGCACTGACTCCTGACTCATTTCTCCCCTGTCCAGGCATCACTCCACCCTGCTTCAATCTTTTTGCCCTCTTCGATGTCCAGGCCCAGGTCTGGCTGCCTCCAAACCACGTCCTGGATATGTCCAGAGACTCGAGCCTGATGCTGCACTTCCGCATGAGGTGGGTGAAGTCCCCTTGGAAGGCTTTCGTTCTGTCCCCTCCCTCCCCTGTCCCCACCTTCCTGGACCTGGTCTGAATCTGTGCTAAGCCCCAGCTGTGCCCCCTCCCTTCCTGCAGGTTTTATTTCCGGAACTGGCATGGCATGCACCCCCAGGAGCCGGCTGTGTACCGCTGCGGTCCCCCGGGGTCCGAGCCTTCCTCAGAACGGGCAGAGCAGGGGGTGCAACTCCTGGACCCTGCCTCCTTTGAGTACCTCTTTGAGCAGGTGTGAGCAGGGCTGGGGAGGTGAGACTGTTTGTGCGGGAGGTTGCAAATGAGGAGTCCTCACTTCCCTCCCAATTTGCTATAGCTAGTAGGTTTCAACTCATGCCATCTGGGATCCTTTGGCTGCCTGAACCAAAGGGTTTTGAGACTCTTAGGGTTGTAGGGATAAGAGTGCTGTGATCGATTAGTGATGTCTGCCACAGGCATAGGGTTGGGCAGAGGAGGCATACATGTGGGATCCTTCCCTTCCCCAAAGTGACCAGAAGCTGGGGAGTGAACAGGTTCTCATGCCTCCCTTTCTGCCTGATTCCCCATCCCCAGGGCAAGCATGAGTTTGTAAATGACGTGGCATCGCTGTGGGAGCTGTCAAGCGAGGAGGAGATCCACCACTTTCAGAACGAGAGCCTGGGCATGGCCTTTCTGCACCTCTGCCACCTCGCTCTCTGCCATGGTGTCCCCCTTGAGAAGGTGGCCAAGAAGACAAGGTATCTGAGAATGAGGCGGGAACGCTGCATAGGTGGGTAGACATGCCCAGGCATCTGGTGGCCAGGGTAGACCTTGCATACTGTCATGCCTTCATTCATTCAACAAACATTTATCGAGCACCTACTGTATGCTTGTACTAGTTGTTTGTTTTTCTTCCGGCTGTGCTTAGCGTCTTGTAGGATCTTAGTTCCCCGACCAGGGATTGAACCCAGGGCCCTGGCAGTGAAAGCACTGAGTCCTAACCACTGGACCGCCAGGGAAGTCCCTGGTACTAGTTTTGGGTGTTGGGGACACAACAGCCAACAGGACAGACAAAAATCCCTGCCCTCCTGGAGGTCACATCTGATGAAGGAGACAGGCAATAAACAAAACACAAAAATAAAATGTATAGTGTTTTAGACGATGATAAGTGCAATGGGGAAAAATTAAGCAGGAAAAGAGGAAGAAGCGGTGTGTCAGGGAATGAGGGGCGTATAACTTAAAACTGGGTCATCTTAAGAACCTGCTGTATAAAAAATAAATAAAATAAAATTAAAAAAACAAACAAACTGGGTCATTAGGGAATTCCTCACTGAGAAGGTGACATTCAAATTCAAAAATCTGAAGGAAGTGAAGGAGGGAGCCAGGTGGGTATTTGGGAGAAGAGAATTCTCCACAGAAGGATCAGCCAGTGCAAAGGCCCTAAGATTGTACCATGCTTGATATATGGTGGAGGAAGTGTGGCTGGAGCAGGGTGAGCTTGGAGGACTCCCTAGAATTCAAGGGAAAAAAGGAGGCAGGAGTCTGGAGAGCTGCTAGCCTCCACTGCAGTGAGAGCTGGGGCAATCAGGGCACACTGCCTGGAGGAGGCAGCAAGAGAAATGGGTCTTTCAGGACCTGCAGTTCTTTTTCGGCTGCGCCACACAGCTTATGGGATCTTCGTTCCCCAACCAGGGACTGAACCCACGCCGAGTCCTAACCACTGGACCGCCAGGGAATTTCCCAGGACTTGCAGTTCTTAAAGCACATATTTTTCAATCCCTGTCGTGTTATCCCTGGAGGACTAAGGCTGTGACAGTGAAGCCCAGGACGCTGGGAAGCCCAGAGGAGGGACCCTATCCAGCCTGGAGATCAGAGGATTCTCCTGGGGGGAGGTGATTTCTGCTAAGATCTGAAGGTTGAGTTGGCTTTATCCAGATGTGGATTGCTTTGGCCAAGCATTCGAGGGAGAGGGAACAGCATATACAAAGGCCCATAGGCAGGAGGTGGCAAAGGCCCATTTCCAGGGGAACTGAACTCGGAATGTGATTGCCCAAGTGCAGGAGACGGCCAGGCACTAGTCAGGGAACCTTTTTCCCTGAGGGCACTAGGGAGCCCTGGAAAGCTTGGAAGTGGGGGCAGAAGGCAGCTAGAACCTTGACCTTTAGGATCTTTCTATTCAAAGGTTGGAAGAGGTGGCTTGGGACATGGAGGGTGAGGCTTGGAAATCTGTTATCTGAGTGGGCTATGCTGGTGCGCAGGTGCAGGGCAGGAGAAGGGGTGAAGGGTATGGCTTTGTGAAGAGCAGAGTGGCTTCCCAGAGCTGTGCCTTTTATTGATAATCACATTAATGATCAAAACAATAGCGACTTCTCCAATAATAATAATAGCCAACACTCACATAGTCCTTATTTTATGCCAATCAATAGTCCTGATTCTCTCATCAGCCCTAGAAGTGGGCACTGTTTGATTCCATTTTACAGATGAAAAGACAGAGCCCTTTAGAGCTTAAGGAAGTTGCCCAAGAGCTGGGATTTCCGACCCATAGTCTCTTCCAAAGTCCTGGGCCCTGGGCCCAGACACCACCTGGCCTCCCTGTGCTGGCCCTTTATAGCATTCTCTTTCCACCTTCATGACAGCCTGCCTGTTTTTTTATTGTTTGGGGTTTTTTTTCAGTTTTAATATTTTTTATCTTTATTTTTAAAATTTTTGGCTGCGCTGGGTCTTCGTTGCTGCGTGCGGGCTTTCTCTAGTTGTGGCGAGCGGGGGCTACTCTTCGGTGAGGTGTGCGGGCTTCTCATTGTGGTGGCTTCTCTTGTTGCAGAGCACGGGCTCTAGGCGCGTGGGCTTCAGTACTTGTGGTGCATGGGCTCAGTAGTTGTGGCTTGCGGGCTCTAGAGCACAGGCTCAGTAGTTGTGGCGCACAGGCTTAGTTGCTCTGAGGCATGTGGGATCTTCCTGGACCAGGGCTCGAACCCGTGTCCCCTGCATTGGCAGGCAGATTCTTAAGCACTGTGATACCAGGGAAGCCCCCCCTAATATTTTTTAAATTGAAATATAGCTGATTTACAACGTTGTGTTAATTTCTGCTATACAGCAAAGTGATTCAGTTATACATATATATACATTCTTGTTTTTTTCATCCTCTTTTCCATTATGGTTTATCATAGGACATTGAATATAGTTCTCTGTGCTATACAGTAGGACCTTGTTGTTTATCCATTCTATGCATAAAAGCTTACATCTGCTAACCCCAGCCTCCCACTCCATCTGTCCCCCAACCTCCTCCCCCTTGGCAACCACCAGTCTGTTCTCTATGTCTGTGATTCTGTTTCTGTTTCTTAGATAGGTTCATTTGTGTCGTATTTTAGATTCCACATATAAGTGCTATCATGTGGTATTTGTCTTACTCCTTCTGACTTACTTCACTCAGTATGACAATCTCTAGTTGCATCCATGTTGCTGCAGATGGCATTATTTCATTCTTTTTTTATGGCTGAGTAGTATTCCACTGTATATATGTACCACATCTTCTTTATCCATTCATCTGTCGATGGACATTTAGGTTGCAGCCTGTCTGTTTTTCTAGACGAGGCAGCTGAGGTTCAGAGAGATTAAGCCACTTGCCCCACGTCACCCAGCTAGGCCTGCAATCCCAGCCCCTGACTGGCCCCTCCTGGTCGTCCCCACAGCTTCAAGGACTGCATCCCACGCTCCTTCCGGCAGCAGATCCGGCAGCACAACGCTCTGACGCGGCTGCGCCTGCGGAGCATCTTCCGCAAGTTCCTGCGGGCCTTCCAGCCGGGCTGCCTCTCGCGGCAGGTTGTCATGGTGAAGTACCTGGCCACACTCGAGCGGCTGGCGCCCCGCTTCGGCACAGAGCGCGTGCCCGTGTGCCACCTAGAGCTACTGGCCCAGGCCGAGGG
This sequence comes from Balaenoptera musculus, assembly GCF_009873245.2. Lineage (NCBI taxonomy): Eukaryota > Metazoa > Chordata > Mammalia > Artiodactyla > Balaenopteridae > Balaenoptera > Balaenoptera musculus. Next base: position 164,032,911 of record NC_045787.1, read on the forward strand.
GGAGCCCTGCTACATCCGGGTTGGCGGACAGGCCCCTCCCGACCCCGGGCCCGAGTCTGCCGCCGGACCCCCCACCCACGAGGTGCTGGTGTCGGGCACTGACGGCATCCGGTGGCGGCTGGTGCAGGCAGAGGTGAGTGGGGCGCCTCTTCCATCTGGCAGTCCAGGGCAGCTGGGGGTGGCGCGCTCTTGCTCAGCCTTGGCCTTGTCCTCTGAAGGTGGCTTTCCCCCACGTGCCTCTGGGGTGTGTCAGTCTGTGCCTGGGGGTCTGTTTCTTTTTTTGTTTTGGTTTGGTTTTTTGTTTTGTTTTTTTTGGTCACGTGGCGTGTCATGTGGGATCTTAGTTCCCCGACCAGGGATCGAACCCGTGCCCCTTGCATTGGAAGAGTGGAGTCTTAACCACTGGACCGCCAGCGAAGTCCCTGGGGGTCTGTTTCTTGGGGAGTGTCCTCTGTCTGCCTGCCCCCCTGGGGACCTGATTTTTAGGGTCTGGCATCTGGGGCCGAGAGGGTGAGGAGCCTCCATTCTACTCTCCCCGAAGTTCCAGTTTCTGGCATGTGTATCTCTCTGGGTGGGTCTCCTGTCCAGCCTGTGACACTGGGATTCATGGGGGGGATGCCTGGTCCCTCCAGCTCCCGCCTCTCCCCTGGGGGAAAGTGCAGCGGGACTAAAACAGGCACTGCCCTGCTCCATTCACCTGCCCCACGTGCTGGTTTCCAGGGTCCCAGTGATGGTGGTGGTGGTGGCGGCAGAAGGATGCCCCATGCTGGCCCATCTGGGAAGAAAGCCAAGGCCCAGGAGGTGGGCAACCAGCCCGTGGACAGGCCTCAGGAGGCCCCATGGGCCTACTTCTGCGACTTCCAGGACATCACCCACGTGGTGCTGAAAGAACGCCGCGTCAGCATTCATTGTCAGGACAACAAGTGCCTGGTGGGGCCCGGGGCTGGGGGCCGGGCTGGCCGGTGGGGGGCAGGGTTGGGGAGCGGTGGGAGCCTCTGGCCTGTGACATCTGCCTGATGTTGTCCTCCCCGCCGCCGCCCCCCCTGGCCTGCAGGATTTGACCCTGCCTTCCCGGGCTGCGGCACTGTCCTTGGTGTCACTGGTGGACGGCTACTTCCGCCTGACGGCCGACTCGAGCCACTACCTATGCCATGAGGTGGCTCCTCCACGGCTGGTGATGAGTATCCAGGACGGTATCCACGGACCCCTGCTGTGAGTGCCGGGGGCGGGGGGGGGAAGCATGGGTGGGCTGCGTGGTGGTGACTGTGAACTGGGCAGTGAGCTCTAGGGACCGTGGGGTTTGAACGAGGTGTGTGCATGTTGGTGTCTTAGTGTGTGCATTTGTGTCTTAGGGTGTGAAGGCCTGTGTGTTCACCCATGTGTATAAGTGCACGTGTGTGCAACCATTCATGTCGCAGTGTGTACATGTCAGTGTGTGTGTGTGCCTGTGTGTGCATGTGAGTGTGGGTGGGTGTGCATGCACGTGTGTGAGAGCATTCGTGTCTAGTGTGCACATGCATGTGTCTGTATGTGCGTGCATGTACACGTGCAAGGATTTGCTCATACTGCATTGTGATGCGTTCACGTCAGTGGGTGCTCACGTGGGTGCACGTGCGACGCGTGCATGTGTGCAACCAGGGGTTATGGGGGGAGAAAGGGTACCTGTAATGGCATGGACAGCATGTCATGCTGAGAGTGCCTGGGTTTGGGACTGTCACCGTGCACGTCTGCATGTTTAACAGCCCATTTGGCATGCAGCTGTGTCACTACTCTGGCGAGTGCGTTTTGTTTGGTTTTGTTGTTGTTGTTGGTTTGGCCGCGCCACGTGGCATGCGGGATCTTAGTTCCCCGGCCAGTGATGGAACCTGTGCCCCCTGCAGTGGAATCGCGGAGTCTTAACCACTGGACCACCAGGGAAGTCCTCCAACTGCGTTTTAAATTGTCAGTGTGTGTTTTTGCACGTGACAGGACTGGTGAGTTTTGCTGGGCTATGCGTTGTCCAAACGCTGGTGGCTGTTCAGATATACGTGTGGGTGTTTACACCCCTGCAGGCATGTGTCTGTCCTGGTACTTGTGGATCGCTGTCTGAGCACTCCTGCTTGGACGTGTGGGGCTGAGAATGTGAAGTGTCAGGGCTTATGTGGTCATCAGGTGTGTGTGGCCATCCTGTATGCTGCCGGGTTGGGGTTTGTTACTATCAGCTTGTCTGGTCATTGGCCCTGTGCCTGGGTGTCCCCTGTCCTACCTGTGACACTGGGACTGGCCTCTGGGTCAGTCTAAGAGGTCTCACCCTTCCAAGCCTAGTCTCTACACCAGAGGAGGGTGAAGTGGTCGTTTCACCTCTCAAGGGCTGTGGCCGTACGGGGTCTATGGGCCATGTCAGCGTGTGTCTTAGTCCATTCGGGCTGCTGTAACAGAATGCCAATGACTGGGTGGCTTAGAAACCACAGACACTTATTTCTCACAGTTCTGGAGGCTAGAAGTCCAAGTTCAAGGTGCTGGCAGATCCAGTGTCTGGTGAGAGCCCCATCTCCTGTTACATAACCGAAGTTCAGTCTTCTGGCTGTGTCCTCATGTGGTGGAAGGGGTGAGCCAGATCTCTGGGGTCCATTTTATTTTATGTATTTATTTATTTTATTTAATTTATTTATTTAATTTATTTTTTGGCTGCGTTGGGTCTTCGTTGCAGTGCCCGGGCTTCTCACCGCGGTGGCTTCTCTTGTTGCGGAGCATGGGCTCTAGGCACACGGGCTTCAGTAGTTGTGGTGCTCAGGCTTCAGTAGTTGTGGCTCGTGGGCTCTAGAGTGCAGGCTCAGTAGTTGTGGCACATGGGCTTCGTTGTTCTGCGGCATGTGGGATCTTCCTGGACCAGGGCTCGAACCCGTGCCCCCTGCATTGGCAGGCGGATTCTTAACCACTTCGCCACCAGGGGAGTCCCTGGGGTCCATTTTATAAGTCACTAATCCCATTCGTGAGGGCTCCACGCTCATGACTTAATCACCTCCCCAAGACCCACCTCCTAATGTCATCACCTTGGTCGGGGGTTAGGGCTTCAACATAGGAATTTTGGGGGGACACAGACATTCAGTCTACGGCACCACGTATGTAACTGTCAGAGTCTGTGTGGCTGTGTCACCTTGTGGTACCTGTTTGTGCTTATGACAGTTGTCACCTCTGGGTCTGGGATGCCAGTGCCCCTGTGCTGTTATGTTACACAGCGGCTGTGTCTGTGATCTTTCATACTTTTTTTTTCTTTTTTTTTTACGGCCGCACTGCGCGGCATGTGGCTTCTTAGTTCCCCGACCAGGGATTGAACCTGCACCCCCTGCAGTGGAAGCGTGGAGTCCTAACCACTGGACCACCAGGGAAGTCCTCTGTCTGTGATCTTTTCCTTTCGCTGTGTGACAGACTGTGCATTGTGCGTCACCCTGGGAGTGGCAGTGTCTATGGCTGGGTGTGTGCCCATTTGGTATCTGATGGCTGTTTCCTGTGTGTGTGTGTGTGTGTGTGTGTGTGTGTGTGTGTGTGTGTGTGTGTGATCTTGTCAGCCACGGTGTCCACAGCTGTTACGCACGAGCGTGTGCCTGTTCCGGTACCTGTGTCTGTGTGTGAGTTTTCATGCATGGGACAGTGTTACACGCGTGTGTGTGTTCAGACACAGTGTCACCACATAAGCTGTGTCTGACATTTATCCCAGCTGGGAGTGTGCCCCGCTGGGCAGGTTTTGTGTGTCCTTGTTGCCAGGTGTGGGCCCAGCCGTGCCCCCAGGTGCCCTGATGGTGCCCCTTTGTCCCCACCCCCGCCCAGGGAGCCATTTGTGCTGGCCAAGCTGCAGCCCGGGGATGGCCTCTACCTCATCCACTGGAGCACCAGCCACCTCAACCGCCTCATCCTCACGGTGGCCCAGCGCGACCAGGTGGGCCTGGGGCGGGGGTCCTGGGCTGGGGCTGGGCGTGCTCCCTGCCTGGACCCCTGCTCACCGCCCTCACCCCTGCTGCCACCCGCTCCAGGCACGTGGCGTGAAGGGCTTGCACCTACGGAAGTTCCCCATCGAGCTGCAGGCTGGGACTGTCGCGCTGGAGGGCTGGGACCGGTCCTTCCCCAGCGTGCGCGAGCTGCGGGTTGCCCTGCAGGGCTGCTCCCTGCGGGCCGGCGACGACTGCTTTTCCCTGCGCCACTGCTGCCTGCCACGGCCAGGAGGTACCAAGACGGGGGTGCCACGGGGCCGGGGAGGGGGGGCCTCTTCCCTCCGTGCCAGCCCTCAGGGACTGCTTCCATCCCCAGAGATCTCCAACCTCATCGTCACGCGGGGACCTCGGGCCAGCAGCAGGCCACTCAACCTCAGCCATCTCAGCTTCCACCGGGTCCGCCAGGAAGACATCACCCAGGTGCGTGGCGCGGGGGTGGCCCCTGCGGGCGTGGGGCACCAGGGAGGCCGCCTGGAGCTGTTGTCATGGAGATCTTCCACACCATGTCCCCCCAGCTGTCCCACTTGGGCCAGGGCACGAGGACCAACGTGTATGAGGGCCTCTTGCGAGTGGGGGGCGGAGGCCCCGAGGAGGACAAGGTGGATGGCGGGGAACCCCCCATGCCCGGGGCGGGCTGTGAACAGGAGCTGCGAGTGGTGCTCAAGGTGCTAGATCCCAGTCACCATGACATCGCCCTGGTGAGTGAGCGTGGCCAGGGGATGGGCGGCAGGGCGAAGAGGGTCAGGGTCAGGGCCTGCAGCCCCCTAACCTGTCCCGTCCCCACAGGCCTTCTACGAGACAGCCAGCCTCATGAGCCAGGTCTCCCACGTGCACCTGGTCTTCGTGCACGGCATCTACGTGCACGGCTCCGAGAGTGAGTGGGTCCTGCCCCACCCCCAACATACACACACACCCCACCCCACTCTGCCCCACTTACAGCCCGACCTCACTTACACTCTTGACCTGCATCCTTATCCCTGACTGCACACTGACCTTTGACCTACACCCCGACCCCTGAACGCACTCCAGTCTGTGCCCATCGACTCTCACCTACAGCCTAAACCCTGTCTACACCATGACCCTTAGCAGCTCCCTGATCCCTGGCTACGCCCCAACCATCTACCTACACCCCGACTCCAGACTGCATCCCTAGCTCCATCTACCACCCAAACACCTCTACAATCCAGCCCCTGTGCATCCTCTGACCCCCTCAATACCGTGACAGCATGCAGACCCCAGCCTTGTTGGCCACCCCGATCCTCCCAGACCTCAGCCCCTGCTCCTCCCCCACCTCTCCCGCTACTCTGTGTGTACCTCCTTGTACAGGGCGCCCACGGCCAGCCCCCAGACCCACCGACCTCAACGCCATGTGTCCATCTCTCCTGCCTTCCCCCCAACGCTGGCCTACGTGCCGACCCTGCACACCTCTCACTGCACAAGCACCCCCAGCCCTGTGGGATCCCAACCTCCAGCTCCACTCCCTCTGCTCGTCTGCACCCTCCCCCTGGTTCCCCAGCCCCGTCCTGACCTTTGTCACTTACTCGCAGCCTCCTCTCTACCCCAGCCCCACCCTGGACCCAAATGCCACCATTCATCTCGGCCTCACCCTGCACCCACCTCCGCCTGCCCTCTGTACTGCATTCCTCCTCTCCCCAGAGTCGCCCCCAAGCCTCCCCCCGCACCCTTGCCCGACACCTCCCCCACCTACAATCCCAGCCCCCCTGCGTCCTGCCCCCTGGCACCCTGGAGGGTAAGCTGGTGGGCAGCACCTGCAGTGGCTGGGCCTTTGCAGACATCATGGTGACGGAGTACGTGGAGCACGGGCCCCTGGACGTGTGGCTGCGGCGGGAGCGGGGCCACGTGCCCCTGGCCTGGAAGCTGGCAGTGGCCCAGCAGCTGGCCAGCGCCCTCAGCTACCTGGTGCGTGGGCTGCGGGCGGGGCCTGCGTGGGCGGGGAGGGCCAGGGCAGCCCCCACGTTGCGTATGGAGGCCTGAACGCATCCGTCCACGCACTAGATCTTCCCATGAGCCTCCTCTGCTTGCGCACCCCTGTGGCTCCCGTCTCTTCCACCTCCTCCACTTGGTGTCCCAGGCCCTGTGGCAGTCGCCTCTGTCACTCTTGCCATTTGTTCCCCAGCCCTTCCTGGTCCAGTCACCCCAGTTTCCAGAACACCCCCTGTGTGCTGGGCTCTGTCCTAGGCCCTGGGGACCCAACAGAGAACAAAACAGACAGAAGTTTCTGTCCTTGGGGAGCTGGCATTTTAGTTGGGAGGGACAAACGAGAAATAATAGTTAGTACGTTACATTACATAATATGCCAGAAAGTAGCAAGAACTGTGGGGAAAAAAGCAGAGGTGGAGATGAGGATTTGATACAGTTTGGGAAAGAGGTGACGTCTTAAACAGGTGGGTTGGGTAGGGCCTCACTAAGGTGACCTGGAGGTGACATGGGGTGGGGGGAGAGGCGGGTAGTTGTGAGTGTATCTGGGGGAAGTGCATTCCAGGCAGAGGGGACAGCCAGTGCAAAGGCCCTGGGGAAGGAGCATGCCTGCCATGGGTTTGAGGACCGCAGTAGGGTCCTCTGGCCTTTTGTCCCTGGCTGAGAGCCTTGGCCACCAGCACTGGGAAAACAGGAAGGACCCACTGGAGACCCAGTGCTGCCTTGTCACTATGACAATGGATTGGCATCTCCATAATGACCGTGATTGTCTTTTTCACTTGGGCTGTCCCTGGGGGGACCATGTGGGATGGGGTAGGGGTGGAGTCTACAGCCCCCAGTGGCCACGCTCCCTTTCCCCTCCACCCCAGGAAGACAAGAGCCTGGTTCACAGCAACGTGTGTGGCCGGAACATCCTGCTGGCACGGCTGGGGCTGGCGGAGGGCACCAGCCCCTTCATCAAGCTGAGTGACCCCGGCGTGGGCCTGAGCGCCCTCTCCAGGGAGGGTGAGGACGCAGGCAGGGCTGGGCACAGGGACGGGCTTCCCCCACTCCTTTTACCTTGCTGACCTCTGACTCTGGCCCCCAGAACGGGTGGAGCGGATCCCCTGGACAGCCCCTGAGTGCCTGTCCGGTGGAGCCAACAGCCTAAGCACTGCAGCCGACAAGTGGGGCTTTGGTGCCACCCTCCTGGAGATCTGCTTCGATGGGGAGGCCCCCCTGCAGGGCCGCAGCCCCTCCGAGGTATGTCCAGGGGACCCCTGGGCCCTTCCCACAAAGAGGGCTGGCACCGCCAAGGAGTCCAGAGGGTACATTCAGGGTCCAGAGCTGCCTCCCCTCTGGCTGTGCAGCCTCGTCTCCCTGGGGCTCCATCAGGTCACCTGTCAGTTGCAGTGAACTGCAGTCCCAACCTCATAAGGTCGTTATGGCACAAAGCAAATAGATCACATGCTTTAGGCAGAGTGACCAGGGCATCAAGGGGGAGGCACAGGCTGTCGGGAGGAAGGGGACCCAGAGGATGCCCCTGACCCAGCTGAGGGATGGGGCAGGGCTTCCCAGAGGAGGTTTTAATCTAAGTGCAGAAATAGCACAATGTCCCAGGCTAGGAAGAGCAGCCTAGGTGGTGGGCACAGCCTATGCAAAGGCCGGGAGGCTTTGGGGCATTCAGGGAGCTGCAGTATGCAAAAGCGTCCTGGGAGCAGAGGTGCGTGGAAGTCAGGGCAGGAAGGGCCAAGTGTGAGATGCTCCAGCAGAGTACGGTCTGCTCTACTTGGGTTCCAATCCTGACTCTGCGGTGGTGGGCAAGTCTGCATCCCATTGCCGAGGCTCAGTGGCCTCATCTGTAAAATGGGAATGACAAGAACAAGGACCTGGCTGGTCCAGCCCTGCTCTGGGGACTTGACTCTGCCTCTTGGGGAAGGGGACTGAGGGTGTACACTGACTCCTTCCGGTCCCCTCTCCAACAGAAAGAGCGCTTCTACCAGAAGCAGCACAAGCTGCCTGAGCCCTCGTGCCCAGAGCTGGCCACACTCACCAGCCAGTGCCTGACCTATGAGCCAGCCCAGCGGCCGTCCTTCCGCACCATCCTGCGTGACCTCACTCAGCTGCAGCCCCAAAGTGAGCCTCACTCCGGGGCGGGGACCCTGGAGAGGGGGAGGGGCTGGGATCCCTGCTGACTCGGGCATGGTGCACCCAAGTCTCTGTACCGTGGCTTAGGGTGTGTGCCGGTTTCTAATTCACTTAAGTAAGGGGGAGGGGAAGCCTCGAGCTCTCCTTTATGTTTTGCTTGGGGAGAGCCACAGCTTCTTTGGATGAATTAGACCCTGGCAAATTTTTTGGTTATTAATGAAAAGTTTGTGCCCTTTACCCCATCTCAGAACATCCCAGGTTTTGGTTATGTGTGCAGCCAACTCTGTGTTTTGGACAAGAAGTGGAATTTTCCAGCCCTTGCAAAAAAAAAAAAAAAAAGTTTCCTTATCTCTGGGATCAGATGCTGGGGATAGCAGTAGCTGGCTTTCTGTGTCCCCAAGTGTGGACCCTTTTGGGGAAAGGGCTGTGTTCCAGACTCACCCACTGTAGCTCTTCCAGATCTCGCTGATGTCTTGTCTGTGAACCCGGACTCACCGGCGTCAGATCCTACGGTTTTCCACAAGCGCTATTTGAAAAAGATCCGGGATCTGGGTGAGGTAAGGGCGAGGCCTGGAGGACCGGGGGCGGGGCATGGGCTGCTAGAAGGCCCTGGCCTTAGAGACCCTCAGCTTCAAGGGAGGCCCCCGGGAATTGAAAGGGAGGCCTCGGCCCCAAGGGGACCCATCCACATGGAGTAGGTGGAGCCTTGGATTTTCCAAACAAACCTGCCTGGAGGTGGGGCCTGGGGAGCTGGGGGTGGGGCTGACGCTCCTGCACGCTCCGGCCAGGGTCACTTCGGAAAGGTCAGCCTGTACTGCTATGATCCAACCAATGACGGCACTGGTGAGATGGTGGCCGTGAAGGCCCTCAAGGCAGACTGCGGTCCCCAGCTCCGTACAGGCTGGAGGCGAGAGATCGAAATCTTGCGCACACTCTACCACGAGCACATTGTCAAGTACAAGGGCTGCTGCGAGGACCAAGGTGGGCGGGGCCTAGAGATGTAACAGGGTGGGGCTATGTCTTGGGTGTGGCTTGGTGGGCGGGGCCAGGAGGACCTGGCCAATTAGAGCCTCTCAGTCCCAGGCTGGAGGATGCAGTTTGCAGACACCAAGGTGGGCGAGGCCCGGCTGCCTCCTTTCCATCCTTAGGTGCTCTGCTGGGGCCAGGATGGGTGGGAGTCAGCTCCCTTGCCTGTGGACGGGTTCAGGATGGGTCCGCCCCACCTGAGGACTGGTCCTAGTGTGGATGGATCTTGGTTTTCCCTCCCCACCTTGGGATAGGGGGTGCAGGGTGGGCAGCCGGTGGTCCAGGTCTCTACCACCCTTACGGGCCCCTCCTCTCCGGTGTCAGGCGAGAAGTCGGTACAGCTGGTCATGGAGTACGTGCCCCTGGGCAGCCTCCGAGACTACTTGCCCCGGCACAATGTCGGGCTGGCCCAGCTGCTGCTCTTCTCCCAGCAGATCTGCGAGGTGGGCCTGCCTGCCCCTGCTCCCAGAACCTGCCCCCTTCTTTGGCTTGGCCTGAGCTTCCTATCTACCCCGCCAACCCCCCTGGGCCTGCTCTCCTCCATCCTTGTCCATTCTGCCGATCACCTGGCCACACCCCCGCTGGCCCGGGCCCCCACCCCCGCTAATGCCCACTGCTGACGTGATCAGGCCCGGCAGGCCGGCTTCTCCCAATTCTCCCGCCCCCTGCCCCAGGGGAGCCCCCCATGTGGCTCCACCTCTGCTGTCCGGCTCTGCTCCTTTTTGATCTGGCCCCACCCGCCATCCTGCCCGTTCTCGCGCCCGGTCCCCGCCAACTTGACTGTCCCCCAGCCATCCTGGTCACTGCTTCCCAGGCCCGGTCCTGCCCCCGCGCTGATCCTGACTCGCCCCGCCCCCAGGGTATGGCCTACCTGCACGCGCAGCACTACGTGCACCGAGACCTGGCCGCACGCAACGTGCTGCTGGACAACAACAGGCTGGTCAAGATTGGGGACTTCGGCCTCGCCAAGGCCGTGCCCGAAGGCCACGAGTACTACTGCGTGCGCGAGGATGGGGACAGTCCCGTGTTCTGGTAACCAGCGGGACCCAGCCGGAGGGAGGAGCGCCAGGGTCACCTGGAGCAGACAGGGTGGAGGAGATGGATGCTGGGGTCTCAGACGACAGGGCCTTGGTCAAGTGACACTGCACCCCCTCTTAAGGGTGGGGCCCTAACTGGGGCCACAGGGCTCCTAAGCCTCAGGTAAGGACTCCAGCTTGGTCTGGCCCAAGGCCTGAGTGCCCTTTCTCCCCAGGTATGCCCCGGAGTGCCTGAAGGAGTGTAAGTTCTACTATGCATCCGACGTCTGGTCCTTTGGGGTCACCATGTATGAGCTGCTGACCTACTGTGACTCCACCCAGAGCCCCCCCTCGGTGAGAGCCAGGCCCGCACCCCGACCCCATACTAGAGGAGTTAGCGAGGCCTGCATTCAGTTCCCAGCTCCCCCACCCTAGCAAGAGCTTAACCCACCTGAGCCTCACAGTCGCATTTTGTAAAGTGGGCCAGTTACACTGCAGAGGGCTTGGATTGTGACAGAAACCCACTCAAATAGGAACGGCTTATTCTGCCATTTGCAAACCCCGAGGGGACAGTGGGAACATGGCTTGATCTAGACCTTCAAATGCCATCAGGAATCCCATTTTCTCCATCTCTCAGCTCTGCTCTTCTCCGTGGTAGCATTTTTTTTTTTTCGCCGTGCCATGCGGCACGTGGGATCTTAGTTCCCCTATCAGGGATAGAACCTGTGCCCCCTGCAGTGGAAGCACCGAGTCTTAACCACTGGTAGCATTTCTCAAGCAAGCCTTCCCTCTGTTGTGGCAACAGTGGACTCAGCTGAGGGGAGGAGGGTCTTTCTCTTTCCAACATAATTCAGGACTCTCTGATTGGCCCAGCTTGGCTCACGTGCCCTCCAGGGAGCCACTCGCTGTGTAGTCCTTGGCTGAGGGGAGGAGCCTAGAGTATGTTAGGGGTTTATTCCCAAAGCCAATCAGAGTGCCTTTATAGGAGAATTTTAAAAAAAGGTTTCTGAACAGGCAAAAACAACTTGCTGAGGCTTAATAATAATAGCAGGCACCTAATTCAGACTTACTCTATGAATATTAGTTTATCTAAGTTTCACAATAACCCCAGGTGGTAGATGTTATCACCCATTTTACAGATGAGAGAACTGAGGCCCAGAGAGGCGAAGTCATAAGACCAATGTTATGCAGCTGAGAAGTGGTAGAGATGGCATTAGAACTCCTGCCGTCCAGGTTCAGGCTCTTGACCTCTATCTAGGCAGCCCCGCCTCTTAAAAAGAGCTTGTCCTGTTTCTTCTGTAGAAATTCATCGAGCTCATAGGCCTCACCCAGGGGCAGATGACAGTGCTGAGGCTCACTGAGCTGCTGGAACGAGGGGAGAGGCTGCCACAGCCAGAGAAATGTCCCTGTGAGGTGAGACCCTCCCTTTTCCCCCTGCCCCCACCATCGGACCAGGGAGAAAGCAGAGATCACAGCCTCAGTTTTTCCTTCCCCAGATCTATTGCCTTATGAAGAACTGCTGGAAAGCAGAGGCCTCATTCCGCCCGACCTTCCAGAACCTCATACCCATCCTCAAAACGGTCCACGAGAAATACCAAGGCCAGCCACCCTCAGTGTTCAGTGTCTGCTGAAGCCCGCCAGCAGCTCTGCTTGGGGGGATTGGAGCAGACAGTACCCAAAGAGAGGGCCTCCTGCTCCCCACCCTAAGAGGAGCCCAAGAGGGGGTGGTCAGCCTCACTGACTCCCTGTGCCTTACCCCTGTCTGGAGGCCCCACCCCTCTGAACTGACTTTCCTTGTCTTAGTCCGTTTGGGCTGCTATAACAAAACGCCACAGACTGGGTGGCTTATAAACAACAGAAATTTATTTGTCACAGTTCTGGAGGCTGGGAAGTCAAGATCAAGGCACCAGCATGGTTGAATTTTGGCAAAAGCCCTCTTACTGGTTCATAGCCTATGCCTTCTCACTATGTCCCCACAAGGTCCAAGGGGGCAAGGCATCTTTCTGGAACCTCTTTTACAAGGGCACTAATCACATTCATGAGGGCTCCACCCTCATGACCTATGCACCTCCTAATACCATCACTTTGGGTGTCAGGATTTCAACATAGTGATTTTGAAGGGACAGAAACATTCAAACCATTGAACCTTCCAAGATCATGAGCCTGACACAGGCTCCTGAGGGACCCAGGACAAGCAAGGAGCTAACCAGGCCCTTGAATCCGATCTTTTTATCTTCCCCCAGCTCCTGCCCTTGGAGCTCACTATCTCCCCTAACTGGTTAAAAACTCATATTTCCTCTGCTAGAGGCATGGTCCTTGGGCCCTTCTTCAGTGAGTGTCCACTCCCCTAGGGACTGCAGCTAGAGCAACTCATTGCAGAAGAAGTCAGATTCAACTATTGAACCTTTGCTCACCTCTAAATCACCAGCCAGCAATTAGACCAATGCCTGGAACACGGAAGGCCCTCAAGATATATGTTAAATATATCAATAAAGGACCTGGGGGACCACATGCCATGTAAATAAGATTTCCAGTTTCACCTTTTTCTCGCTGCGTGACCTCAGGCCAGTGGCTTCCCCTCTCTGGGCCTTAGCTCTCAACTATGAACTTGGGATGGTCATGCTTGCTGCCTTGTAGGACTAATGTCAAGAGCTAATGAGGGCTTCCCTGGTGGTGCAGTGGTTAAGAATCTGCATGCCAATGCAGGGGACACGGGTTTGATCCCTGGCCTGGGAAGATCACACATACTGCAGAGCAACTAAGCCCATGCACCACAACTACTGAGCCTGCACTGTAGAGCCTGTGTGCCACAACTACTGAAGCCCGCGCACCTAGAGCCCGTGCTCTGCAACAAGAGAAGCCACGACAATGAGAAGGCCCCGCACTGCAACAAAGAGTAGCCCCTGCTCGCTGCAACTAGAGAAAGCCCGCACACAGCAACGAAGACCCAACACAGCCAAAAATAAAAACAAATAAATAAATAAATTAAAAAAAAAAAAGAGCTAATGAGGTCGTATCTGTCAAATGCTTAGCAGAGAGATATGCAAACAACTGCTCAATAAACATTTGATATTATTGTTAATCTGGTGTTTGCCAACGTGTTTCTGCTTAACAGGTATACTTGAGATGGGTCTGCCACATTGTGAAAGGCAGTTAGATTTCTTTCCCATGGGATTTTCTAAGACCCTGTTCATTGCAGCTCCCCTGACTGGACAGTTTCACACTATTCTAGTGATATTTGCTTTTTATAACAGTTTTTAAAATTAAATATTCATTATAGTTGTAAATCTTCCTTTTTTTTTTTTTTTTTTAAAGGTAGTATTACCATAGGCAGTGAAATGTTTCCCTCCTCTGTCCATCAGCCACCACTGTCACCTCCCCGGGAGACAACTAATGTTATCTGGTTTCCTGTTTTGGCTTCCAGAGACATTTTATCCAGATACAAGGAAATCTGTGCACATATTATATTTCCCCATTTTTCGCAAAAATAATAGTATGTGCTGCTATAGAGAGCTCTAGCCAGTATCGTTTCTATTTTTTTCCCCACATAATAGGCCTTGGAGGCAAACAGTGTTGTCTCTTTCTATTTTATGGTTGTGTTGTAGCTCATCATTCAAATGTCATCGGCATTTGTTCATGTAATCATTTCTAATCCTTGGCCTACCCAGGCTTCTGCAGTGAGTAACCATGTGTGCACGTGGTTTCACCCACGTTCAAGGGTATCTGTAGGACAAATTCCCAATGGGAATAGCTGCACAATCTAACCTGGTAATTTGGAAAGTCATTGCTGCTAGAATATATTTTGATAGTTGATAGGGCAAGTCTCTCATTCTTTTCTCAAAATTATCTTGGCTTGTTCTTGGGCAGCTACTTTTTTTTTTTGCATTCTTTTTTTCAAAAATTATTTTCCAGGACTTCCCTGGTGTCACAGTGGTTAAGACTCCACGCTCCCAGTGCAGGGGGCCCAGGTTCGATCCCTGGTCGGGGAACTAGATCCCACACGCATGCCAAACTGAGAGTTTGCATGACACAACTAAGGAGCCAGCGAGCCACAACTAAGGAGCCCTCCTGCTGCAACTGAGACCCAGTGCAACTAAATAAATAAATGTTTAAAAAAAATCATTTTCCGTTATGGTTTTTCACAGGATGTTGAATATAGTTTCCTGTGCTATGCAGTAGGACCTTGTTCTCTCTGTTTTATTCTTTTTCTTTTTTCTTTTGTCCTACTCAGTTACATGGAGATTTTCTTGCCCTTTTGGAAGCTTGGTATCTTCTGCCAGTGTTCAGTAGATGTTCTGTGAGAATCCTTGCACATGTCAATTGTTTTTTTTTTTTTATTTGGCCGTGCGGCATGCCATGTGGGATCTTAGTTCCCCGACCAGGGATGGAACCCATGCCCCCTGCAGTGGAAGCACAGAGGCTTAACCACGGGACCACAAGGGAAGTCCCTGTAGATGTATTTTTGATGTATCTATGGGAGAAGGTAAGCTCCACGTCCTACTCCTCCGCCATCTTGATCCAATCTCAGGACCTTGTTGTTTATCCTTGTTGTAAACTATGTGTAATAGTTTGCATTTGGCAGCTACCTTTTAAAACTTTTATTATGAACAATTTAAAGCATATTCATAACTAAGGAGAATAATGTAATGAACCTACACTTAACCAACAGCCAGCATCAACGGTTTCTAATACCCATGGCCAGTCTCTTTTTTAATAAATGTATTTATTTATTTTTGGCTGCGTTGGGTCTTTGTTGCTGTGTGCGGGCTTCCTCTAGTTGCAGTGAGCGGGGGCTACTCTTCGTTGCGGTGCACGGGCTTCTCATTGCAGTGGCTTCTCTTGTTGAGGAGCACGGGCTGTAGGCGCACGGGCTCAGTAGTTGTGGCTCGAGGGCTCTAGAGCGCAGGCTCAGTAGTTGTGGCGCACGGGCTTAATTGCTCCGTGGCATGTGGGATCTTCCTGGACCAGGGCTTGAACCCATGTCCCCTGCATTGGCAGGTGGATTCTTAACCACTGCGCCACCAGGGAAACCCCAAGGCCAGTCTTGTTTCAACTTAACCCATGCCACTGGATCATTTGGAAGCAAATCTCAGAAGGCATAGCATTTCTTCTGTAAAAACTTTGATATCTATCTTGAAAGATATTACCACAAACAATAACTACAATGTCATTATCACAACTGGAAAGTTTAAACAATAATTCCTCTATATCATTGTATAGTTTAGAGTGTTTTGATTTCCCCAATTGTCTCTTCAATATTTGGTGTTTGTTTGTTTACAGTTTGTTCAAATAAAACTCCAAACAAGGTCCATGCATTGACTTTGGTTGGGGGCAGCTTTCTTTAAGTTCTGGATTCCTCGTCTTCTTTTTCCCCCCTTGCAACATATTTGTTGAAGAAGAGGCTGTTTGTCTTGTAGACTTTACCAGTCTGATGTCATCCTTGTGGCATAGTTTATCACATTCCTCCATCCTCAACTTGACCAACCGAGGGTCAGATTCCGTGTCCAGTTTTGGGCAAGTCTCTCTCACAGAGGGCAATGTGTCCTCTTGGCGGGAAGCTGTCCGGGTCTGCTTGTCCCTTCTTTTGTGACACAAGCCGCCACCCAGATCCACCAAGAGGCGGTTTTTCTTTTCCAACATTTTATTCTGAACAATTACAAACATTCAGAAAAGTTGGAAGAAGAGTACAGTGAATACCCATAGGTTCCACAATTACCATGGTGCTAAATTTACTTTATCATGATGTATCTATCCATCTATCTATCCATTCCTCTGCCCATCCATCAGTCCACCTCATGTATTGGATACAAACCAAAATAGGTGGGACTTCCCTGGTGGTGCAGTGGTTAAGAATCCGCCTAGCAATGCAGGGGACACGGGTTCAATCCCTGGTCCAGGAAGATCCCACATGCCGTGGAGCACCTAAGCCTGTGTGCCACAACTACTGAGCCTGTGTGCTGCAACTACTGAAGTCTGCACACCGAGAGCCTGTGCTCTGCACCAAGAGAAGCCACTGCAATGAGAAACCTGCGCACCACAACGAAGAGTAGCCCCCGCTCGCCACAACTAGAGAAAGACCGCGTGCAGCAACGAAGACCCAACACAGCCAAAAATAAAACAAAATATATAAATTTAAAAAAATAAATAGATAAAATAAAATTTTAAAAAACCAAAATAGGTGGATGTCACTTTATTTTATTACAGTGAAATATACATAATATTAATGTTACCATTTTAACCATTTTAAAATGGTTTAAGTGTATGATTCAGTGGCATTAAGTACATTCACAATGTTCTATAGTCAACATCACGATCTATTTACAACACTTTTTCATCTTCCAAAAAAACTGTCCCCATTAAATACTAACTTTCCTCCTCCCACTAGCCCCTGGTACCCATCCTTCTAATTTCTCTATGAATTTGCCTATTCTAGAGACCTCATATAAGTGGAATATTTGTTCTTTTGTGTCTGGCTTATTTCACTTAATGTTTTCAAGGTTCATCCACGTAGCACGTGTCAGAATTTTACTTCTTTTGTTTGTTTGTTTTATATTTATATATTTATTTATTTGGCTGCTCCGGGTCTTAGTTGCAGCATGCGGGATCTTTAGTTTCGGCATGCGAACTCATTTTTTTTTTTTTTAATATAAGTTTATTTATTTATTTATTTATTATTTGGCTGCATTGGGTCTTCGTTGCTGTGCGCAGGCTTTCTCTAGTTGTGGCGAGTGGGGGTTACTCTTCGTGCGGTGCGCGGGCTTCTCACTGCGGTGGCTTCTCTTTGCTGCGGAGCACGGGCTCTAGGCGTGCGGGCTTCAGTAGTTGTGGCACGCGGGCTCTAGAGCGCAGGCTCAGTAGTTGTCACGCACAGGCTTAGTTGCTCCGCAGCATGTGGGATCTTCCCGGACCAGGGCTCAAACCCGTGTCCCCTGCATTGGCAGGTGAATTCTTAACCTCTGCGCCACCAGGGAAGTCCCATCGGCATGCGAACTCAGTTGCAGCGTGTGGGATCTAGTTCCCTGACCAGGGATCGAACCCTGGCCCCCTGCATTGGGAGTGTGCTGTGTTAGCCACTGGACCACCAAGGAAGACCCAGAATTTCACTTTTTTTTTTTTACACCACCCCCCCGCCACTTTCCCCCCTTGGTGTCCATACGTTTCTTCTCTACATCTGTGTTTCAATTTCTGCCCTGCAAACCGGTTCATCTGTACCATTTTTCTAGGTTACACATATATGCGTCAATATACGATATTTGTTTTTCTCTTTCTGACTTACTTCACTCTGTATGATGGTCTCTAGATCCATCCACGTCTCTACAAATGACCCAATTTCATTCCTTTTTATGGCTGAGTAATATTCCATTGTATATATGTACCACATCTTCTTTATCCATTCGTCTGTCGATGGGCATTTAGGTTGCTTCCATGACCTGGCTATTGTAAATAGTGCTGCAATGAACATTGGGGTGCATGTGTCTTTTTGGATTATGGTTTTCTCTGGGTATATGCCCAGTAGTGGGATTGCTGGGTCATATGGCAATTCTATTTTTAGTTTTTTAAGGAACCTCCATACTGTTCTCCATAGTGGCTGTATCAATTTACATTCCCACCAACAGTGCAAGAGGGTTCCCTTTTCTCCACACCCTCTCCAGCATTTGTTGTTTGTAGATTTTCTGATGATGCCCATTTTAACTGGTGTGAGGTGACACCTCATTGTAGTTTTGATTTGCATTTCTCTAATAATTAGTGATGTTGAGCAACTTTTCATGTCCTTCTTGGCCCTCTGTATGTCCTCTTTGGATAAATGTCTATTTAGGTCTTCTGCTCATTTTTTGATTGGGTTGTTTGTTTTTTTAATATTGCGCTGCATGAGCTGTTTATATATTTTGGAGATTAATCCTTTGTCGGTTGATTCATTTGCAAATATTTTCTCCCATTCTGAGGGTTGTCTTTTCGTCTTGTTTGTAGTTTCCTTTGCTTTTCAAAAGCTTTTAAGTTTCACTAGGTCCCATTTGTTTATTTTTGTTTTTATTTCCATTACTCTAAGAGGTGGATCAAAAAAGATCTTGCTATGATTTATGTCAAAGAGTGTTCTTCCTATGTTTTCCACTGAGAGTTTTATAGTGTCCGGTCTTACATTTAGGTCTCTAATCCATTTTGAGTTTATTTTTGTGTATTTGTATTAGGAGGTGTTCTAATTTCATTCTTTTACATGTAGCTGTCCAGTTTTCCCAGCACCACTTATTGAAGAGACTGTCTTTTCTCTATTGTATATCCTTGCCTCCTTTGTCATAGATTAGTTGACCGTAGGTGTGTGGGTTTATCTCTGGGCTTTCTATCCTGTTCCACTGATCTATATTTCTGTTTTTGTGCCAGTACCATACTGTCTTGATTACTGTAGCTTTGTAGTATAGTCTGAAGTCAAGGAGTCTGATTCCTCCAGCTCCGTTTTTTTCCCTCAAGACTGCTTTGGCTATTCAGGGTCTTTTGTGTCTCCATACAAATTTTAACATTTTTTGTTCTAGTTCTGTAAAAATTGCCATTGGTAATTTGATAGGGATTGCATTGAATCTGTAGATTGCTTTGGGTAGTATAGTCATTTTCACAGTATTGATTCTTCCAATCCAAGAACATGGTATATCTCTCCATCTGTTGGTATCATCTTTAATTTCTTTCATCAGTGTCTTATAGTTTTCTGCATACAGGTCTTTTGTCTCCCTAGGTAGGTTTATTCCTAGGTATTTTGTTCTTTTTATTGCAATGGTAAATGGGAGTGTTTCCTTAATTTCTCTTTCAGATTTTTCATCATTAGTGTATAGGAATGCAAGAGATTTCTGTGCATTAATTTTGTATCCTGCAACTTTACCAAATTCATTGATTAGCTCTAGTAGTTTTCTGGTGGCATCTTTAGGATTCTCTATGTATAGTATCATGTCATCTGCAAACAGTGACAGTTTTACTTCTTCTTTTCCAATTTGGATTCCTTTTATTTCTTTTTCTTCTCTGATTGCTGTGGCTAGGACTTCCAAAACTATGTTGAATAATAGTGGTGAGAGTGGACACCCTTGTCTTGTTCCTGATCTTAGAGGAAATGCTTTCAGTTTTTCACCATTGAGAATGATGTTTGCTGTGGGTTTGTCGTATATGGCCTTTATTATGTTGAGGTAGGTTCCCTCTATGCCCACTTTCTGGAGAGTTTTTATCATAAACGAGTGTTGAATTTTGTCAAAAGCTTTTTCTGCATCTATTGAGATGATCATATGGTTTTTCTTCGTCAATTTGTTAATATGGTGTATCACATTGATTGATTTGCATA
Organism: Balaenoptera musculus; assembly: GCF_009873245.2. Lineage (NCBI taxonomy): Eukaryota > Metazoa > Chordata > Mammalia > Artiodactyla > Balaenopteridae > Balaenoptera > Balaenoptera musculus. Next base: position 164,052,302 of record NC_045787.1, read on the forward strand.
TATTGAAGAATCCTTGCATCCCTGGGATAAATCCCACTTGATCATGGTGTATGATCCTTTTAATGTGTTGTTGGATTCTGTTTACGAGTATTTTGTTGATGATTTTTGCATCTATATTCATCAGTGTTATTGGTCTGTAATTTTCTTTTTTGTAGTATCTTTGTCTGGTTTTGGTATCAGGGTGATGTTGGCCTCATAGAATGAGTTTGGGAGTGTTCCTTCCTCTGCAATTTTTTGGAAGCGTTTGAGAAGGATGGGTGTTAGCTCTTCTCTAAACGTTTGATAGAATTCACCTCTGAAGCCATCTGGTCCTGGACTTTTGTTTGTTGGAAGATTTTTAATCACAGTTTCAATTTCATTACTTGTGATTGGTCTGTTCATATTTTCTATTTCTTCCTGGTTCAGTCTTGGAAGGTTATACCTTTCTAAGAATTTGTCCATTTCTTCCAGGTTGTCCATTTTATTGGCATAGAGTTGCTTGTAGTAGTCTCTTAGGATGCTTTGTATTTCTGCAGTGTCTGTTGTAACTTCTCCTTTTTCATTTCTGATTTTATTGATTTGAGTCCTCTCCCTCTTTTTCTTGATGAGTCTGGCTAATGGTTTATCAATTTTGTTTATCTTCTCAAAGAACCAGCTTTTAGTTTTATTGATCTTTGCTATTGTCTTCTTTGTTTCTATTTCATTTATTTCTGCTCTGATCTTTATGATTTCTTTCCTTCCACTAACTTTGGGTTTTGTTTGTTCTTCTTTCTTTAGTTCCTTTAGGTGTAAGCTTAGGTTGTTTATTTGAGATGTTTGTTGTTTCTTGAGGTAGGATTGTATTGCTATAAACTTCCTTCTTAGAACTGCTTTTGCTGCATCCCATAGGTTTTGGATTGTCGTGTTTTCATTGTCATTTGTCTCTAGGTATTTTTTAATTTCCTCTTTGATTTCTTCAGTGATCTCTTGGTTATTTAGTAACGTATTATTTGGCCTCCATATGTTTGTGTTTTTTACGTTTTTTTCCCTGTAATTGATTTCTAGTCTCATAGCGTTGTGGTCAGAAGAGATGCTTGGTATGATTTCAATTTTCTTAAATTTACTGAGGCTTGATTTGTGACACAAGATGTAATCTATCTGGAGAATGTTTTGTGCGCACTTGAGAAGAAAGTGTAATATGCTGTTTTTGGATGGAATGTCCTATAAATATCAATTAAGTCTATCTGGTCTATTGTGTCATTTAAAGCTTGTGTTTCCTTATTAATTTTCTGTTTGGATGATCTGTCCATTGGTGTAAGTGAGGTGTTAAAGTCTCCCACTATTATTGTGTTGCTGTCGATTTCCTCTTTTATAGCTGTTAGCAGTTGCCTTATGTATTGAGGTGCTCCTATGTTGGGTGCATATATATTTATAATTGTCATATCTTCTTCTTGGATTGATTCCTTGATCATTATGTAGTGTCCTTCCTTGTCTCTTGTAATATTCTTTATTTTAAAGTCTATTTTACCTGATATGAGTATTGCTACTCCAGCTTTCTTTTGATTTCCATTTGCATGGAATATCTTTTTCCATCCCCTCAGTTTCAGTCTGTATGTGTCCCTAGGACTGAAGTGGTCTCTTGTAGACAGCATATATGTGGGTCTTATTTTTGTATCCATTCAGCGAGCCTGTGTCTTTTGGTTGGAGCATTTAATCCATTCACGTTTAAGGTAATTATCGATATGTATGTTCCTATTACCATTTTCTTAATTGTTCTGGGTTTGTTTTTGTAGGTCCTTTTCTTCCCTTGTGTTTCCCACTTAGAGAAGTTCCTTTAGCATTTGTTGTAGAGCTGGTTTGGTGGTGCTGAATTCTCTTAACTTTTGCCTGTCTGTAAAGCTTTTGATTTCTCCATCAAATCTGAATGAGATCCTTGCCGGGTAGAGTAATCTTGGTTGTAGGTTCTTCCCTTTCATCACTTTAAATATGTCATGCCACTCCCTTCTGGCTTATAGAGTTTCTGCTGAGAAATCAGCTGTTAACCTTATGGGAGTTCCCTTGTATGTTATTTGTCGTTTTTCCCTTGCTGCTTTCAATAATTTTTCTTTGTCTTTAATTTTTGCCAATTTGATTTCTATGTGTCTTGGCATATTCTCCTTGGGTTTATCCTGTATGGGACTCTCTGCGCTTCCTGGACTTGGGTGGCTATTTCTTTTCCCATGTTAGGGAAATTTTCAACTATAATCTCTTCAAATATTTTCTCAGGTCTTTTCTCTCTCTCTTCTCCTTCTGGGACCCCTATAATGCGAATGTTGTTGCATTTAATATTGTCCCGGAGGTCTCTTAGCCTGTCTTCATTTCTTTTCTTTTTTTTTTTTTTTCTTTATTCTGTTCCACAGCAGTGAATTCCACCGTTCTGTCTTCCAGGTCACTTATCTGTTCTTCTGCCTCAGTTATTCTGCTATTGATTCCTTCTAGTGTATTTTTCATTTCAGTTATTGTATTGTTCATCTCTGTTTGTTCTTTAATTCTTCCAGGTCTTTGTTAAACATTTCTTGCATCTTCTCGATCTTTGCCTCCATTGTTTTTCCGAGGTCCTGGATCATCTTCCCTATCATTATTCTGAATTCTTTTTCTGGAAGGTTGCCTATCTCCATTTCATTTAGTTGTTTTTCTGTGGTTTTATCTTGTTCCTTCATCTGGTACATAGCCCTCTGCCTTTTCATCTTGTCTATCTTTCTGTGAATGTGGTTTTTGTTCCACAGGCTGCAGGATTATAGTTCTTCTTGCTTCTGCTGTCTGCCCTCTGGTGGATCTTCACTTCTGTTTAGTGAAGAGGCTGCATAATATTCCACTGTGTGGATACACCACATTTTGTTTATCCATTCTTCTGTTGATGGACATCATTTGGGTTGCTTCCACATTTTGGCTAGTGTGAATAATGCTGCTATGAACATTGGTGTGCAAGTATCTGTTTGAATCCTCGCTTTCCATTCTTGTGGTTATATATCTAGGAGTGGAACTGCTGAATCATTTAATTCTATGTTTAACTTTTTGAGGAACCACCAAACTCTTTTTCCACAGTGTTGGCATCGTTTTATATTCCTGACAGCAGAGTATGAGGGTTCCAGTTTCACCACATCCTCGCCAATACTTGCTATTTTCTGTTTTGTTTTTTGTTTTTGATAGCAGCCAACCTAATAGGTGTAAGTGCTATCTCGTGGTGGTTTTTAAAAAATATTTATTTATTTTTATTTATCTATTTGGTTGCAAGGGGTCTTAGTTGAGGCAGGCGGGCTCCTTTAGTTAGTTGCGGCACACGGGCTCCTTAGTTGTGGCATACGAACTCTGGGTTGCGGCATGCATGCATGTGGGATCTAGTTCCCTGACCAGGGATCGAACCCAGGCCCCCTGCATTGGGAGCACGGAGTCTTAACCACTGGACCACCAGGGAAGACCCTTGCTGTGGCATTGATTTGCATTTCCCTCGTGGCTCATGATGTTGAACATCTTTTCATTTGTTTATTGGCCATTTGTATAGCTTCTTTGGAGAAATGTCTACTTCAGTCCTTTGCCCATTTTTGAATTGGGTTTGTTGTTGAGTTGTAGGAATTCTTTATAATCTGGATATTAATACCTTATCAGATATATTATTTACAAATACTTTTGATTTGGGTTTTAGTTGCTCTCTGGGCACCATGTGCGAAACGGATTTTTGGGAGGCGGGGCAGGCGAGGAGAGACCTCATTGGGGAGGGTACTCCAGGTGAGAGAGGAGGGGGTATGGCCTTACGGATGGGGTGAGTGGATGAATGCTGAGTGCCATCAAGATCTTCAGCAAGGGGCTTCCCTGGTGGCGCAGTGGTTGAGAATCTGCCTGCCAATGCAGGGGACACGGGTTCGAGCCCTGGTCTGGGAAGATCCCACATGCTGCGGAGCAACTAGGCCCGTGAGCCACAATTACTGAGCCTGCGCGTCTGGAGCCTGTGCTCCGCAACAAGAGAGGCCGCGATAGTGAGAGGCCCGCGCACCGCGATGAAGAGTGGCCCCCGCTTGCCACAACTAGAGAAAGCCCTCGCACAGAAACGAAGACCCAACACAGCCAAAAATAAATAAATAAATTAATTAATTAAAAAAAAAAAAAAAAGATCTTCAGCAAGGTCCCTCTCTGGAGCTCAGATCAGAGGCACAGGAGGCAGGTCAGAGGCCTGAGAGATGGAACTGATGGAGGTGGGAGTCCCCACCTGACCACCACACCCCCCCAGCCAAGTCCCTGCTCTTGGGATAAAGAGACCAGCTACCTGGAGAAGGGCAAGGGGGGAGGGGGACAGGGGTAAGAGCGGGTTACAAGTAGCACCCTTGGCAGACGGTGGCTCAGGATTTAGCTGTCCCCCAAACACTCCACCTCAGCACTGCACACAGGGAACGGGGGACCCCACCCACAAGATCTTCAAAGATAAGGGGTCCTATAAAAGCCACCCAGGCAGCCAACACAGAGCCTAGCACAAGTCCCCAATAAATGTGGGCTCTGTTCATTTTCATGGCTTCACTCATCTTAGGGGTCCCTCATTATCACCCCCCAAATCTCTTATTTGCCCCCCCGGAATGTTGGGATCTCGCGCTAACTGCGTGAAGCCCTGCCTAGAAGTCCACCCATTGTTGCCTCCTTGAAATGTTGCCTTGAAATCCCACCCTATCCCTTCAAGGAAAGTGTCTGAATATCCCCCGTTAACTTCCTCTCTGGGAACAGAACACCCCCCCTTCACCTAAGTTCAACAGGAAGGAGGTGTCTCACCACCTCCACCCCCTCCCCCCTCCAGGCTTTCCCGTGCTAAAAACAAAGGAAGAAGACTGCATTAGCACTTCCTGTGGGTTCATCTGGGGGCCGGGGGTGTGGGGAGGGGCGGTGACTGAGGTCTGCCTTACCTGAGACTCCCTGGAGACTGGCCAGCGCCCTCCACCTCCCTGGGCCCCCAACTCTGGACCCCTGGGGCCGCACAATATCCCCCTGCCCCTCCCTAGGCCTGGGCAAGGTGTGGCCCCTGGACTTCTGCATTCTTAACTGCGGTGGCTGTGCTTCCTTCCCCTGGGTGACCCGCCTGCTCTCCGGTGCCCAGAGCCTTATCAAGGCAACTTCCTCCTACAGGCTGGCCACCATGATGCCCTCAGGGCCGCTGCCCAGGGCCTGCTGGACTTCGTTCATCTCTCTGCTTCTAGTCTGCTGTCTGCTGCCCCCAGGTGAGGCCCGGCAACCTGGGGAGGGCTGGAGTTGCGGGATTGGTGGCAGAGGGGAAGGAGAACAGAGCGCCTCACACCCTGCTGCCTGGGCTGTGCCAATAACACTTCTTAAACTCAGATCGGCCAGGGGGCTCCCCAGTGTCCTCGGGAGAAAGTGGTGGCCTCTTAGCACAGCCTTCAGGGCTCCCGGAGGCACAGTCCCTGCATTTGACTTGTTCTTCTCCCCCTGCACAACACACGCACACACACCCACACACTTAAACACAAACACACACCCAAGCACGCATGCATGCACGCATTCCCTCCCTGGTCCATCTGGACCCTCGACCTCTGCGTATGCTCTTCAGTCTGCCAGGATCACTCTTCCCTTTCACTTGGCTAACGCCTCCTTGACCCTTTAAAACTGACCATAGTGGTCCCCTCCTCCAGGAAGCCTTCCCTGACTCACTTCCTCCTAGAGGCTTGATCAGGGCTTCCCCTGGCCTCCCTCCCAGCTCTCCTTGGTTCCTGATCCATCATCTGTCTTCCTCACTAAACTGAAGCACCATGAAGGCAGAGACCATCATATCTCGGCAAGAGGAAGTTTTGAATTGTGGAGCCTGCAAATGGGTGGGTTGGGGGGCACTGGAACTCCCAGGAGAGCTTCCTTCTGTTCCCGCAGGTACCCAAGGGCAGGAGTTCCAGCTGCGAGTGGAGCCGCAGAACCCAGTGGTGCCTGCCGGAGAGTCCCTCTTGGTAAATTGCAGTATAGATTGCCCCAGCGCTGAACTCATCTCCCTGGAGACGTCCCTACTCAAGGAGTCGGTGGGCAGTGGCCTGAGCTGGGCAGCCTTCCATCTCAGCAATGTGACTGGTGACACCCAGCTCCTCTGCTCTGGCTTCTGCAATGGCTCCCAGATGATAGGCTTCTCTAACATCACAGTGTACCGTGAGTGGCTGTGCCTGGAGGTGGAACTGGCTTCGGGCAGCAGTGGGGTTAGATAAGCAATGGTGCAGGGGAGTGGGGCGGGCATGGGGGCCCTGAGTTTGCAGGAATGGACCTGGGCTCTGACCCAGAGCTCGGACCTGAATGTGTGTGTGTGGGTGTGTGTGACAGAGACAGAGAGATGCGTCTCGACCACATGCCAGGGCAGCAGTTGTGAATTAATTTATTTGGGTCCCAATAAGCATTTTAAAAATATCTCAGGAATTCCCTGGCGGTCCAGTGGTTAAGACTCCGCGCTTTCACTGCCGAGGGCCTGAATTAAATCCCTGGTCAGGGAACTAAGATCCCACAAGCCATGCAGTGTGGCCAAAAAAAAAAAAAAAAAATACAATAGACTAGAAAGTGGCAGAGTACATCACTCTTGGTGCCTACTGTTTTGTGAAGCCATAGAAAAGTGTAGTGTACATGTGTAACTGTGTGTATGCTCCTCCTGTGTGCACCAGTGTCTGTATTTGTGTTTGTGTACCTATGTGTGTGTCTGCGAGCTTCTGTATCTGTCATTATCTCTGTGAGACTGTGTGTGTCTGTATATGTGTCTGTCTGTATGTCTGTGTGTGCCTGTGTGTATGTGTCTCTGGATTTGTGTATATCTCTGTGTGTGAATATCTGTATATGTCTGTATGTCGGTATCTGTGCCTGTGTACCTGTGTATCTCTGTGTGTGAGCATGTGTGGATGTCTGTGTCAGTACGTGTCTGTATATGTCTCTGTGCGTATTTCTGTTGTAACATGTACATCTGCGTGTGTATATCTGTTTGCCTATGTATGTATCTGGGGGTGCCCCCATCTGTGTGACCGTGAGATGCTTCTGTCCAGTGCTGTGCAGGAGTCTGTTGGTCTCATGAGAGCCCATGGTGCTCATCTCCTCCCAGCTCATTGAATAGCTGATTTCAAGCTACTCAATGTGTCACACTGAGTAGCTTGAAATCAGCCAAAGTATTTACACCACAGAAATTGGCAAATGCTCCATGTTGGGGCTCCCCCATCTCACCCCAGAGAGCCCAAGCATAACCAGCATTGGCCAGCATACCACTGTCCCTTAACCAGAGGTTAAGATGGGGGCCTCCTTGTTAAATATTCTAAAATTATAAGTAGTTAGATGTTAACTATTTTCCATAGCAGCCAGTCCGCAGGCCTGTGTGTGACAGCTTGAGATCCAGGCTTGAGAGATGTTCCTCCAAAGGAGGCCCAGGGTTTGGTATGTGTGCCTGTGAGGGCCACTGCAGCTGCAGCTGGGAGAGGACGCAGCCAGGGGCTGTTGAGTCCCCCAGGACTGTGCAGAGCACCCTGAGAGGCTGCCCTAGGCCTTGAGCAGCTGGGACTGATTCGGGAGGGCTAGACCAAACTCTGGGAAAGGCCAAGACCAGAGTCCAGGCCAGAAGCTGGGAGGAGGGGTCAGGGGAGTTCCTAGACCTGATATCAAGGAGGAAGGTGGACACACAGGTCTGGAGTTTGGGAAGACCACTGTCTAACCCTGGCTCTGCCCTTTCCTGGCTGTGCGTCCTTGGGCAGATCACCTCATCCTCACCTCTCTGGGCCTCAGTTTCTCTATCCATAAAAGGGAAGAATAATAGAAGAGATTTCACTTGGTTGCTGTGTGAATGAAGGTGGATGACATCTGGAAAGTCTAAGGAAAACTCAAAATAAACAGGAAATTTTATGATTACTATTAACATCATAAGTGGCCATAAACTTTAGTCCCCTTCCTTCCTTTTTTTTTTTTTTCCCCTTAACGGTGAGGTCATTGGGAACAGAAAATCTGACTTTTATTTCAGTGCCTGGCAAGGTGTCCGACAAAACAGGAAATAATAATCATGATGCTAATGATAATAGCAAACACTTATACTAGCACATTTCTAAGCCCTGGGGGTTTATTAACTCAAAGTTCACAGTCCTGCACTGGGCCACCCTTGACTCCTCGCCACTCCCTAGTGTGGAGGCTGCCAGGCTGGCTGATAAGTTCTACTCTCCCCTTCATACCCCCCACTCAGGGTTCCCGGAGCGCGTGGAGCTGGCCCCCCTGCCGCCCTGGCAACCCGTGGGCAGGCCCCTCATCCTGCGCTGCATGGTGTCCGGTGGGGCCCCCCGGGACCACCTCACCGTGGTGCTGCTTCGTGAGGAGAATGAGCTGGGCCGGCAGCCAGCAGGAAAGGGGGAGCCTGCCGAGGTCACGGTCACAGTGCTGGCGACCAGAGATGACCATGGTGCCAATTTTTCTTGCCGCACGGAGCTGGACCTGCAGTCCCAAGGGCTGGGACTGTTCCAGAACAGCTCGGCCCCCAGGAAGCTCCGAACCTTTGGTGAGAGAAGGGACTGCAGACGGTGGGTGATGAGCGAAGCCAGAGTAAGGGTGCTCTGGCCGTGGGATTCCTGAAAAGGGGGTGGCCTGGACCTCAAGGGCTTTTGGAAAAACATGCCTTTAGCCATGGGTAGCCTCATATGGGAGGCTCGCAGCCATGGGACCTTTGGAGAAGGCTGTGAGTTGTGTGTCCTGGGAAGGGGGTGACCCAGGCCGCAAGGTATCCTGGGAAAGAAGGACCCTGGTTTGTGAGGATGAGTGTCATGGGAAAAGGGGCCTCCACGGCTGTGAGACCTCCTCCCGCTCACTCCCACCCTTCTTTCAAGCCATGCCCATGATCCCCCCGCGCCTCGTTGTACCCCGGTTCTCGGAGGTGGAAACGTCGTGGACCGTTGACTGCACCCTGGATGGGCTATTCCCAGCATCGGAGGCCCAGGTGCAACTGGCGCTGGGGGACCAGATGCTGAATGCCACAGTCGTGAGCCACGCTGACACACTCACGGCCACAGCCAGAGCGAAAGCAGAGCAGGAGGGCACTCAGGAGATTGTCTGCAACGTGACCTTGGGGGGCGAGAGCCGCGATACCCGGGAGAACGTGAAGGCCTATAGTAAGAGGGGGCGGAGCCAAAATAGCTCAGGAGGCAAGGGGCGGGGCCTCCATAGCCCAAGGGGGCGTGGCATTGGGCGGAGACTAAACCGGAGAAGAGCGGGACCTAAGTGACCCGAGAAGAAGAGCCTGAGCGCCCCAAACCGGGTGGGGGCTGCAGAGTAGATGAAGGCGTAGCCTGGATACCCCGAGGGGAAGGAGGCGGGTGGGGGCGGGGTTTGACCCAAGGGAGGTGTGTGGTCATCAAACTCCTGGGCAATGCCCCGCCTTTAGGCTTCCAGGGGCCCAACCTGACACTGAGCGAGCCTAACGCCACCGAGGGGACCACAGTAACTGTGACTTGCGCGGCCGGACCCCGAGTCCAGGTCACGCTGGACGGAGTTCCAGCCGCGGCACCGGGACAGCCTGCCCACCTTCAGCTAAACGCCACTGCGAAGGACGACAGGCGCACCTTCTTCTGCAATGCCACCCTCGAGGTGCATGGGGTGATCTTGCACCGTAACAGGAGCGTCCAGTTGCGTGTCCTGTGTGCGTAGGTCACTCTGACCTTTAATCCCTTGCTTCCTTGATTTGGGAAGACTTGTCTCTCCCTTGTCCCATTGTGCCTCGGGTGTGTTGGGTGTATATGATCATTTGGTGGTCCCACAGACGGCCCCAAGATTGACCGAGCTAAATGTCCCCAGCGCTTGACGTGGAAAGACAGGACTATGCATATTCTGCAGTGCCAGGCCCGGGGCAACCCGAACCCCAAACTACATTGTCTCCAGGAAGGCTCCATGTTCAAGTTGCCCGTCGGCATCCCATTCCTCGTCAGGTTAAACTAGAGTGGCACCTACTATTGCCAAGGGGCAAGCTCACGGGGCACGGACATTCTGACAGTGATGATGGACGTTCAGAGCCTACGCGGGGCGTATTTATTCTAGACGGGCAAGGTTAGGAGGGGCCGAGACGCGCCTATTTATTCCTCGCTTTTCTGCACAGGTCGGAACCCCATCGCCATCACCATTGTCCTGGGGGTGTTAACGATCTTGGGCCTGGTGATTCTCCCTGCGGCCTTAGTGTACGTCTTTGGGGTGCAGAAGCGGCGTGACATCTACCACGTGAGGCAAAGCAGCACCCAGTTGCCCCTCGCGCCTAAACAGCCCGACGAGGCTGTGGCAGTGGAGTTATCCTGAGCATCAGAGTGCCGTGATACTGGGCAAAGACGACGGAGGTTTGGCTGTATCCCCGAATTCCGCACTAATAAAGGCTTTAAAATCCGCACACTGTGGCTTGCCATTCCACTGCTCCGCGCGTCCTTTGAGTGACACCTTGATAGCGGAAAAGGGCGGAGCCTGTAGCGCCCAGACGCGGCTTGAACTCTGAGAGGCGGGCGGGGCCTTACCCAATGGGCTGAGGGGTCGGGAAGGAGGCGGGGCTTCTCTCGGCGAATCGGCGGACGCGCCCTCGTTGCCGCTCTATGCCGCTCCGCCTCGGTTCGCTGGTCCCAGAAGGCGCCGGGTTTCCCAAGATGGCGGCCGATGTGTCCGTTACTCACCGGCCCCCGCTGAGCCCGGAGGCTGGGGCCGAGGTTGAAGCTGACGATGTCGCGGAGCGCCGGGCGCCTGAAGAAGAACTGCCGCCGCTAGATCCAGAGGAGATCCGGAAACGCCTGGAACACACCGAGCGCCAGTTCCGTAACCGCCGCAAGATACTGATCCGGGGCCTCCCGGGGGACGTGACCAACCAGGTGTGGGGGGGGTGGCCGTGTGGGAGCGTGGCGGGAAATACCACCGTGCGCGTGCGCGGGGGGAACCGGGCGACACCAACGCTGTGGCGGAGGGCGTAGGCTGAGTCCAAGCGCGGGATCCACGCGGGGTCGGGAGAGACCAAGAGCGGGATGTGGGGGGTCGGAGATGGAGGGTGAAACCAACTTGATTGAGGGGACGTTGCTAGGGGCGACCACAGGCTTGGACGAAACCAAGTGATTGAAGGGGGCGGGGAATGGAAGGGGGCGGGCAGCTTTGGCCACGTTGGGGGATTGTGAATGGGCAGCCAGATCGGGACTGTGGAAACTGGGACGCCAGTTGCTTCCTGCTCTACCATGGAGTGGTGGGACCTCATATCCATAAGTTTCATGGTTGACTAGACTGTGCCTTTTCCTAGCAAGCGTTTATTAACTCCTTTTAGAGGAAGATCCGGAAGTCGTAGCAGCTTCTGGGGTCTTTTTTCCCCAAAAGCCTCGGGATTAATTTGGAAAAATGGAGTCTCCTCCTGTCCCCATGCCACAGACCTGCAGAAAAGAGGGGGGGTGGGGTTGTTCTATGTAGCCCCCCCCTTGGCTGATCTGGCCAAGGGTGCTCTTCTGTTGGGGCCAAATGGAGCAGGACTTTCCAGTGCTCTTTGAACCCAGGAAGATTGCATCTGGTCTGCCCTGCCCATCGGCGATGGAATGGGTTCTTTGTCCCTGCTATGGAGAATCTCTGGTCTCTGGCCCATCAACACACCTGCCATTGGCTCTCTCTGCCCATGGGTGGTCACATGGCTGGTGGGGCCCTAGGAGTGTTGGGAGGGGTGTGACTTGGGGACAGACCTGGGGCAGGCACCCCTAAGCATAGTCTGGTTTGTTTCTAGAGTCAGCCATCCTCCTAGTGCCCACCACCTCTCAGCTGGGAACACGCTGCCTCTCCTGCAGGGTGCACAGTGTGTCTGGCACAAGCAGGCCCCAGAGCCTCGCCTCCATAGCTGGCTTGCAAGAAGGCAGCCCTGCCAGTAGGAGGAAATGGGGAGGCACGTGAAGCCACACAATGTGGGCTTATTAAGTACACAGGGTCCCCAGTCAGGTACCCATGGGTGGCATTCCCACTGCTGCGCTGACCAACTGCATGACCTGTGACAGTTTTCTTCACCTTTTTGAGCCTCAGTTTCCACATGTACAAAATGGATTTGTTAATACTTGATTTGCAAGGTTGTTGGAAAGGGTCAGTCTTGCAAGCCGAGGTTCAGATGGGTTAAACAACTTCCCTGTGGGTGTATGCAGAGCTGGGACTTGAACTCAGACATACCTGACTCTCTAATAAGAGTGTGTTGTGTTGGTTAAAAGCATGGGATCTGCAGCTAAGCTCTGAATCCCAGCTCTGCCAGGTATGGCCTCAATGGCCTTGGGCAAGTAGCTGCTCTGAGACTCAGTTTCCTCCTTTGTAAAATGGGGATGGTAATTGACCTGCCCTCATAGCTGGTCCACGTGAAGGTGGCACTGGGTTGCTCCCTTCAGCCTTCGGTGATTCCCTGTCCTTTGGCTTCTGTCTCCACAGGAGGTGCACGACCTGCTCGGCGACTATGAGCTCAAGTATTGCTTTGTGGACAAATACAAAGGGACAGGTTTGTGGGACTGTGGGGTGGGCTAGGGGCAGGGGATGACAGCCCCTGAAGCTGGGAGAATCTTGGCCCAGTGTCTCATGAACTTCAGGCCCAACATGCAGCAGCGATGGAGGGGATATGGACCAGAAGGAAGCCAAGAGAATGGAGGGGCACTAGTTGTTCTGGAGGACTTGAAGGAGAAGACCAGACAGGCATGGGTGACTGGCCGGCTGGGGGGATGGCTTGGGAATGGGTACCCAGTACCCAGGTATCTGCTGGGTAGCCTGGAAGAGGAACATCAAGGATGCCCCACGATGGGCACCCAAGATGAGGGATAGATTGGGGCAACAGTCTGTCCTGCGCTGGACCTAGGGTACATCTCTGCCGAAATGGCAGCCTCCCTCTGGCCTCTCTGCCTCCACGATTTTACTCCCCTGCTTGCCTTCCCCCAGACCGCCAGCTCTGATCTGACTGCAAATCTGATCATACCTGGTCCTAACCCTGATCATTCTTCTCTCCTCAAAACCTGTCTGAGGCTCCTCCTGATACTACCTTGCAAGGATGTGCCTCAGCCTCACCGTCTCCTCAGGTGCCTAAGGTTCCAGGCTGTTCCCTCTGCCACTGTTCTTAGCTGTCTCCTCTTCCGTCCAGCTGGCATCAGGCAGCTCCTCACAGTGCCCTGAGCGCACCCCCCCCACCCCATCATAGCACCGACCGCCCTAGGCTGTCGCTGCCAGCCCACTCACCTGCCTCCTGCATGTGGTGGTCAGTTCTATGAGAACAGGGACAGGTCTTGTCAGCCTTGGCCCCCTACATGGGAGGCTCTCGGTGGGTGTCTGTGCCCACAAGGCATTGTGCCAGGTGTTAAACCAGCCAGGGCCTTTGCCTGTGAACTATAACATGGGTGAGAAGGCACTGAGGGCTGGTGACCCCTCGAGACCTAGCTGGTGGGCTGGAAGTAGTGCTTAAGATCTTGGGCCCTGGAGGCAAATGGACCTGGGTTCTAGTCCTGGTCCTCACTCTATGGCCATAGGCAAGTGATTTACCCTCCTCAGCTTCGGTTTTCTCAGCAAATTGGACATGACCCGTTGGAGCTGATCGTGAAGCCAAACGTATTAAAACACCTGAAAGGGGCTTCCCTGGTGGTGCAGTGGTTGAGAATCCGCCTGCCAATGCAGGGGACGCGGGTTCGAGCCATGGTTCTGGGAGGATCCCACATGCCGCGGAGCAACTAGGCCCGTGGGCCACAACTACTGAGCGTGCGCGTCTGGAGCCTGTGCTCCACAACAAGAGAGGCCGCGATAGTGAGAGGCCGGCGCACCGCGATGAAGAGTGGCCCCCGCTCGCCGCAACTAGAGAAAGCCCTCGCACAGAAACGAAGACCCAACAAACACAGCCAAAAATAAATAAATAAATAAATAAAAATGTTTAAAAAAAAAAAACACCTGAAAAACTGTGGGTGCCTGGGAGCCGGCCTGCCTGGGTTCAAGTCCAGGCACTTGGGCAGGACACTGCTCTGGGCCCATTTCATTGCTGGAAAAATAGTGTTTGTGAGCAGTAAGTTATTCCCGTTTGACAGATGAGGAAATAGACCTCAAAGCCACTCAGGGGCTAGAGTTGAAACCCAAGCTCCCGTGACCACATGCTTAACCACTACCCTGTGTGTCACCCGAGTTACACATGTAGTTCTTAGGATGGGGCCAGGCTCCCAGTAGGTGAGCGTCACCGCGGGTTGCAAGGAGCAAGCCTCGAAGAGCCCAGAGGCGCTGGCTATTGTGGCTCAAGGCTGGCGACTGTTCCATTCAGTTGGTGCCTGTGATGTCCTGGCTGTTTAGTGTTCTGAGGTCACATGTGGTTTGGAGGGAGGTCGGTGCGGGCGACCACGGGGTGGAGGGGCAGGCCCTCGGGGGCCCCACTAACCCACACTCCCTCCCGCCGCAGCTTTTGTGACCCTGCTGAACGGGGAGCAGGCCGAGGCCGCCATCAGCGCCTTCCACCAGAGCCGCCTGCGGGAGCGCGAGCTGTCGGTGCAGCTGCAGCCCACGGACGCCCTGCTGTGCGTGGCCAACCTGCCCCCCAGCCTCACGCAGCAGCAGTTCGAGGAGCTGGTGCGGCCCTTTGGCAGCCTGGAGCGCTGCTTCCTGGTCTACAGCGAGTGCACCGGCCACTCCAAGGGCTATGGCTTCGCCGAGTACATGAAGAAGGACTCGGCCGCCCGCGCCAAGTCGGACCTGCTGGGCAAGCCGCTGGGCCCGCGCACCCTCTACGTGCACTGGACAGACGCCGGGCAGCTGACGCCCTCCCTGCTCCACTCCCGCTGCCTCTGTGTCGACCGCCTGCCGCCCGGCTTCAGTGATGTGGATGCCCTGCGCCGGGCGCTCTCGGCCGTCCACGCACCCACCTTCTGCCAGGTGAGCCCTGTGCCCAGTGCGGGGATCTTGGGGAGCAGATGCGAAGCCCAGAGCACCTCAGAGGGGCCTTTGAGTCACCTGCTCTCTCCAGTCTCCTGGGTCCCCTTTCAGTAAGGCAGCAGCGATGCCACTTTGAATGGGCTTCTTGTTAGAAACGCCACGTGGTGCAGTGGGTGACAGCCCACCTAGGAGCCAGTTGGCTGGGCTTCAGATCCCCGCACACCCTCTGGCGACTTGCTTAACCTCCCCACTGTAAAATGCAGGCGAGGCTACCTTTGTTAAAAAAAAAAAAAAATGGCTGTGAGGCCTGCTCACCCTGTGTTCACATCCACTTTTGCGCTCACGCCTCCTGGGTCCCAGGCCCCGGGCCCAGCATCAAGGAGGCTACTCTGGAGGAGCCCACAGTCCATTTAAGCCTCGAGGTCAGGAAGTTGGACGTGGCCAGATCCCAGCCCTGCTCTGTGGCAAGTCACTCACTCTCTGAGTCTTTGTTTCCCTCCTCTGTAAGAAGGGGTTCAATACTCATGCGTTGGTTTAGCAAAACAATCCCTGGTTCATTCCAGTCTCACTTTTTGGGCCCTTCTGTGAGGGTGTCTAGCCCCGTGACAGGCGCGGTGGGGCGAGAATAGGCCAGACCCAGCTCTTGGAGAGCTCCCAGGTGGTCGTGCCCACAGACCCCCAGGGTGGACATTCCTTCAGCACTCACTGGGCTTACCTGCAATCCCTCCATCCTGTAACAGCCTGGAGAGGCAGGTGTCATCCGCGTCTTCAGGTGGGGACACAGGCATGGAGAGGTCAGTTGACATGCCCCAGGACATACAGCCGGGATGTGGCAGAGCCAGCATTGGAACCCCAGGCCACCCTGGAGGAGGCTGGTACTGGGCTCACACCCCAGCTCTGTGGCCTTGGGTGTTGGTGCTGGGGAATTGGCGTTGGTAGGAGCCCCTCTCTTTGCTCACTGCTGCCTCTGCCGCGCACCTACTGTGTGCCAGGCCCTGGACGGGACTCAGGACACAGATGACATATGCATATAGCTTAGCAGCTACCTCCTCTCGTGTGGAGATTGTAAGGGCTGTGGCCAACTACAGGTTCTCTCTCTGGGCCTTGCTTTCCCCGTCTCAAAATGGGTCTGGCCGTGCTCTGTGACTAGGTTATTGCGAACGGCTGCTCACGTATTCCTCCACATATGCATTCACCAGATGTCTGCTGAGCACCTGCTGAGGCCCCGGCCTCGAGGTGACTGCCTCCGAGGGGCCCAGCCATGCTGGGCATGCTGGTTGAACGGAGGTTGGGCTTGGGAGTCAGGCAGGTTGAGGTGTGAGCCTCGGTCCCCCTATTTAGGAGCCTTGTGGCCTTGGTTGCTCTTTGACCCCTTTCTCTATTTGTCTGATGAGACGAGCGTGACTGTGAGAAGAAGCACATCCAGGCCTTGGTGCCGGGCCTGGCCAGAGGCGAAGGTGAAGTGCTCGCTAGAGGTGGGCTGAAGGCCCGAGCCTGCCCTGCCTGGGCACTCAGAGTGGGCACTGGGCCCACGCCCACAGCCTCCCCCGCCCCTGCTGAGCACACTGTTGAACCCCCACCGCCACTCTGCCAGGTGGGTCTAGTGGCTGGGCCCATCTTACAGAGGAGGAAACTGAGGGCCGTGGACGGGCAGGTGCAGTGGCCTCCACAGGCTGGCCAGCCAGTAAGCGGTGGGCTGGGAGCCAAGATCAGGCAGCTGACCCTGGGGCCCCCGCTCTCAACTGAGCGCCCCTGCCTCCCACGACGGGAGTTTGCTGCCCATGTGGGGGGTGTTTTATTTTTGACATAATCAGGAGGAGATCGTGAAGGAAAGCCCACAGCAACCCAGTCCGGTTCACTTTGCCAGTTATCCACAGGCCACTTGGCGTATCTTTTTTTATATGTATATATAATTTGTATTTACGTATTTACTGCCTTTACTGCCGCGCGGTATGTGGGATCCTAGTTCCCTGACCAGGGATCGAATCCGTGCCCCCTGGAGTGGAAGCACGGAGCCGCAGCTGCTGGACCACCAGGGAAGTCCCTACGTATCTTAATTGCTTCATTTTATTGCAAAGTTGCTTAAAAATGTTTGAATGCTATGGATGTGTATAAAGCAGGTGTCCCAAGACCCTGGGGTGTTGTAAAAAGCCTTTTCAACTTGATTCATTTTTATGAATGGGCAGTCCAGGCCCATTTCGAAATTTAGCATGTCCACAAGGGCCCTGCGGTGAAGACTCCCTCCTGGCTCCGCAGGGTCTTTTCCTGCAGCCCCTTCTCGGAGCAGTTTGTGTGTGTCCTTCCAGCGAGATTTTATTATGCATTTCAAATGGATACGTATATATGTTCCTGCATTCTCCTTTTCTTGACTCAAATATTGCCATGCCTGCATTGGTTTGACTTTATCTTGGGCGTCTTCCCATGTTCAGAAATGAGATCTTTCTCATTTCTCCTGTAGCTGCACCATATTCCATTTTATGGACTCTGTGCTATGCCCTACTGGCGGGCAGTGCGTTGCTCCAAACCACACTGCAGTCATCCGTGCGACATTCTGGACCCAAGAGGAACAGCACTGGTTCTCAGGATAGCCATTGCCACGCCAAGGTGCCCAGTCCTGTTGAGGGCTTCTGCCTGGCCTTGTCTGATCCCAGCTCCAGCTCTGTGGCCTGGGCAAGGGACTGCCCCTCTCTGAGCCTCAGTTACTTCACCTGCAAATTGGGTGTGCTGAAACAGCGCCTGTGGCACCTGGCCCGTGGGCGCGCAGGGCCCAGCTGAGTGCTCTCACAGTATCTGCTCTCCCTGGGACAGCCCCGGCCCACAGTTCCAGCACCTACAACACCCTGAAAACCAAGAGTTTTGTTCCGAGTTGGGCAGGCTCACTGGGCAGCAAAGCCTGAGTTGAACTGATGTGGGGTCGTCTGTGGCCTTTGTCTTTGCATCTTGCTGCCGAGCTATTCACGAGCTCGATTTCCAGGGCGCCTCAGAACCCACTGGGGGTGACTGATACCTAATACAGGGTGTGTGCGGCACCCTCCTTTCTCATCTCCCAAACAGCCTCAATCCTGGAACATATCTGGCCCCAGGGTCTGGCGAGGGGGCTGTGGGCCGGAAGTATCAAATGACTGCGTCAAGGGGGGTGA
Source organism: Balaenoptera musculus (assembly GCF_009873245.2). Classification (NCBI taxonomy): domain Eukaryota; kingdom Metazoa; phylum Chordata; class Mammalia; order Artiodactyla; family Balaenopteridae; genus Balaenoptera; species Balaenoptera musculus. The sequence continues at coordinate 164,070,277 of NC_045787.1, forward strand.
AGGGGCCTCTCTGGCCTGCTTGTGACCACATCCCTGTTCCCGCCACTCACTGACTGTGTGACTCCACCCTCCAGCCCAGCTCCACCAGCCTCAAACCCGAGCTTGGTGGCCATCTGCCTCACCACCAGGCTGTGTGCCCTTCCCAGCGCCACCTGCATCCTCGGCCTGAGGTTTGTGGCAGGGCTGCACTTCCGAGCCACCTGCTTCTCCCGCTGGCCCCTCCTCTTTGAGCCCACCAGCATGTGCTCAGGAATCCCAGGCAAAGTCCCAACGTGGCGCTGGCGCAAGGCCTGGGGGAGTTGACCCGTGTGGAGTGGGTCCTGGCTCTGCCCTCCCACCAACAGTGTGACCTTGGGCGTGCTGACCTCTCTGAGCCTCAGTTGCCCCCTCTGAAAAATGGGCAGGATGTAGCATCCTGGGGCCATTCAGAAGATTCGATGAGCTAACGCTGAAACCAGGCACGGGACAGTGCAGGGCCCCGAGTCCATTCTCTGGGGTGTCACTGTCATCAGGATCCTCATCTGGTCACCGTGGTCACTTCATGTGATGGTGGTCACTGCCACCCAGGTGCTTATGACTGCCTCTCCCCCCACCCCCCAGCTGGCGTACGGCCAGGACGGGCAGCTGAAGGGCTTCGCCGTGCTGGAATACGAGACGGCAGAGATGGCGGAAGAGGCACAGCAGCGGGCAGATGGCCTGGCCCTGGGGGGCAGCCACCTGCGCGTCTCCTTTTGCGCCCCTGGGCCCCCTGGCCGCAGCATGCTGGCTGCGCTCATTGCTGCCCAGGCCACGGTGAGCGCGTGCCAGAGGGAGGGTGCCCCAGAGGGTGGAGATGGGGGAGCCAGGGGACCAGGCGGGCACCCTCTGTGGCCAGGCAGGGCCCTGAGCTGCGCCTCTCTTCCTCTCTGCAGGCCCTCAATCGGGGCAAAGGGCTCCTGCCCGAGCCCAACATCCTGCAGCTGCTCAACAACCTGGGGCCCTCCGCTTCCCTCCAGCTGCTGCTCAACCCCCTGCTGCACGGTGGCGCGGGTGGCAAGCAGGGTAAGGCAAGCAGGGGCCAAGCGCTCTCAGCGCCGGGTGCCTCCCACAACCGTTCCCACCTGAGCTGCGAGTGACACGAGCCCGTGAGCAGGGGCTGGGGTGGAGTGATGCTCCCCCAACGGAGCTGGTGCCCTGAGCCCCTCGCAGGGTGTGGTGGCGGGAGGGACCGTCCGCTCCCGGGGGGACTCATCTCCCAGGCCCTTTTCTGTGGTTGTCAGTTGCCCTCTGGCAGCTTCAGTTTCCTGCTCTCCACAGGCCCGGGGCTGTGTTTAATTGGTGGGGGGGTTCCACCCGGGGCCCGCCTCCCATTTTCTGGGTCTCCCCCTAGGCCTCCTGGGCGCACCCCCGGCCATGCCGCTGCTCAACGGGCCCGCCCTGTCCACAGCGCTGCTGCAGCTCGCCCTGCAGACCCAGAGTCAGAAGGTAACGGCAGGCCGTGGGGCCACGGGCTCCCTCCTCACTCACATCCCGCAGCCCCTCGTCATTCCATTTCCAACACCGCTTGTACCCACCAACGGGTGGTTCACCATCAGTGGGGTTGTGGACCATCAGACTGTGTCCCTGGGGCCCATTATGGGGCCCGGCCTGTCGCAGGTGCTCAGGACTCAGGAAGTGACTCAGTCAAAGCTGAGGCTGCACAGGGGAGTAGAGGGGCCTCTCATCCCCACCCCCTCAAACACACACACACACAACACACACACACACTGCACACACACACACACACACACACACACACACACACACACACACACACACACACACACTCACTCACTCACTCACTCACTCACTCACTCACTCACTGCCCTGTCTGGTTTGATTCACTGGGGCCAAGTCAGTGGTGCAGATGTGTCTTGACGGTAACTGACAGAAGGTAAGGTTGTGGGCTTGGGCCCTGTGTGGCTAAGAGTGACTGAATCCACATGTGGCTGTCACACGCCGTGTGCCTGAAGTCGACGTGGTGTTGTGCGTGTTAAGACACTGTGCTTCCGTGATAATCAGCAAGGGGGCTGGGTGTGAGATGGTGGGTGACAGGCTCTGACCCGCTGCGCATGGTCCGTGTTCCCTGGGTCTCCCCAGCACCTCGGGTAGGCCCTGGCATGCAGGAGGCCTCGGTCCCCATCGGCTGGGTGGGTGACGGCCGGGCTATCGCAGACATTGGGAGACACCCTGTGTGTCTGCCTGTGATTGGCTGTGGGCTGGAGTCTCGGTGTGCTGGGCGTTGTGACCCACTGCCCTCGTCTCCAGCTGACTGTGCTCTGTCCCTAGAAACCCGGGATCCTGGGAGACTCTCCCCTAGGCACCCTCCAGCCCGGGGCCCAGCCGGCCAACCCCCTCCTCGGGGAGCTGTCTGCAGGTAATGCAGACCCCGCTCCTCCCCATCCCTGTGGGTCCCATCCCACTTCCCCTTCCTGGGCCCCTTTCCTCACTGGGCGTGGTAAACTCCCAGCTGTGCAGCTTTGGGCAAGTGACCTAACCCCTCTGGGTCTCAGTGTCCTCGCCTGTCAGTTGAGTGCGTGGGTGCACACCTCCCTGGGGAGCCATGAACATCTGGGAGTTGATGCACTTTGAGGGCCCTGCTCAGTGTCCAGCACACAGTTACCCCCCGGCTGCTGGCCCTGGTCCAAGCGGAAGCTGTAGGGCCCTGGGAGGAGGGGGCCTGTGTGGTCGGGCTGCTGACACCCTCCTCCTTCTCTCTGTAGGAGGGGGCCTGCCCCCGGAGCTGCCGCCCCGGCGAGGGAAGCCACCGCCCCTGCTGCCGCCACTGCTTGGCCCCTCTGGGGGTGACCGGGAACCCATGGGCCTGGGTCCCCCAGCACCCCAGCTCACTCCGCCCCCTGCTCCTGTGGGGCTTCGAGGCACTGGTCTCAGAGGCCTGCAGAAGGACAGTGGGCCTTTGCCAACGCCCACTGGGGTAAGGCCCCACCTGCACCCGGCACCATTCCAGCCCCCTGCCTTGTGAGGGCCCCCCTGCCAGGGGCCCTCATGAACCTGGCCCTCCCGCCACAGGTCTCGCTGCTGGGGGAGCCTCCCAAGGACTTCCGGATCCCCCTGAACCCCTACCTGAACCTACACAGCCTGCTCCCGGCCAGCAATCTGGCGGGTAAGGAGGCCCGGGGCTGGGGAGGCGCTGGGAGAAGCCGCCGCCCAGCTGAGGGCCCCCTGCCTAACCCCCCAGCCCCTGGAGGTGGTGGCAGCAGCAAAGCTTTCCAGCTCAAGTCCCGCCTGCTCAGCCCCCTCACCAGCGCCCGCCTGCCCCCCGATCCAGGGCTGCCCGACAGCTATGGCTTCGACTACCCCTCAGTAAGTACCTGGCCGCCCTGGGGGCAGCCCTCCCAAAGGCCGGCTGCTGTGGCCCTTTGTCCCTTGGGAGCAAGTCACTCTCCAAACTGACATTTCTCTAGTACTGATTGTGCCAGGCCAAGCGTTAGGGAGACAGCGGGGAATATGCTGGACGCAGTCCCTGCCCTTAAGTCTCTTGTCTGTTTGTCTCTGCGCATCATCAAACCCTGCTTCGCTTCCTGTCAGTCAGTTTTTCTCTCCCGAGAGGCCTGCAGCCACACTTCTGCTTCTCCTTAGAGACAGGGCTCAGCCTCCTCTCTGTCTCTCTGTCCTTCTCCCCCTCCTCCCCTCTGCAATTCATGTCTCTGTCCCTGGAGAGCTGCTCCTTCTATGATTCCGACTTCCTCTAGGCCAGACGTTGCAGGTTGGCCACCTGTGTTGTGTTTGGCCCACAGTGGGTTTTTAAAAAAATAACCGAAATAAATGCCAGTGCCAACATAAAAAAAACACAGGAGTTCACACAACCTGGATGCCCTGCTTGCCTTGAAAACTCCAAACCCCTGGCCCCATTGGGGCCACACACTCTCACAGCCCTCTGGGGTCCAGGTACAGTCACCCCCCTGGGACTGGGTACCTATTCTGTCTCATTGCCCCACCCTGCTGGCTGAGTTTGCCCCCATACACTAGAGTTTGCCCTCTCCTGGAGGGGGCTGACTTCCCCAGTGACAGCTGTGCCGTGGAATTGAATCAAGGGTGAGGTTGGTTACAGACCCCAACCCAACGTGCTTCTCCCACTTTCATTCAGGATGTGGGACCTCGGCGGCTCTTCTCCCACCCACGGGAGCCAACCCTCGGGCCTCACGGACCCAGCCGACACAAAGTAAGAGCTGCCCTTTCCACCCTGCCTCCTGGGTGTATCAGTTAGCTTTTGCTGCATAACAAGCAATTCTACCACTTTGTGACTTAGAACAGCAAATATTTTATTATTTCTCACCATTCTGTGGGGTGGTGGGTGGGCAGTTCTTTGCAGTCACCTGGCGGGTCAGCTGGGGCTCAGCAGTCCATAGTGGCTTCCTTCATATAACTGGCAGTCAGTAGGCTGGTGAAGAGCCTCGGCTGCAGTGATTTATCTGCTCCACATGGAGCTCATCCTCCAGCAGGCCCCCCTGTGCTCATGCATGTGGTTCCCTGGAGGAGGGTTCCCTGGAGGAGGAAGGGAGGGCAGGCCCCTCTGCTGGCATTGTCACACCACTGTCATATTGGCCAAAGCCCAGAGTTGTTTGGGGACAAAAGGGGGTGATACTGCAATGATCTGTCTTACTCAGGCAGCCCCCTCTCTGCAGATGTCCCCCCCACCCAGTGGCTTTGGTGAGCGGGGTGGCGGAGGTGGCGGTGGGCCCGTCTCCCACTTCTGTTTGGGCTCACCCACTTCCTACTTCACCAGCGGCCTGCAGGCCGGCCTCAAGCAGAGCCACCTTAACAAGGTGAGGAGCCTTCCTGACTGAGCACAGGTCCCCAGGGACAGCCAGGATGCATGGGGCCCTGTGACCTTCAGCGCCAAGGCCAGGGTGGTGGCAGGGGTCAGTTTTGCTCAGGGCCAAGCTGAAACAAGCCATTCTCCCTGAGCCTATGTGTCTTGCACCCAGTATTGCCCAGGCTTCTTGGCCTCTCACTTCCTCCCCCAGCAGCCCAGGGTGTGGGTGGTATAGCCTCAATCCACAGATGAAGAAACTGAGGCCCAGAGAGATGAAGTAATCTGACCCCAGTCTCATAGCTAGTAAGTGGCAGCAGCAAGATTTGAACCTGAAACCCTTGCCTCTGCTCTGGGGGCTGCTTGCTTTCCCATCCCACATCTCTCCCATTTCTCCCAGGCGGTCGGCTCCTCCCCACTGGGCTCTGGAGAAGGGCTCCTGGGCCTCGGCCCTGGGCCCAATGGCCACAGCCACTTGCTGAAGGTACGGGCAAGGGGTGGGGACACTCGGCTGGGGAGTGGTGGCCCCTGGGTGGCCCCTGACCCACCACCCCTTCCCCTCTGTCTTCAGACCCCACTGGGTGGCCAGAAACGCAGCTTCGCCCACCTGCTGCCCTCGCCCGAGCCTAGCCCAGAAGGCAGCTACGTGGGCCAGCACTCCCAGGGCCTTGGAGGCCACTACGCAGATTCCTACCTGAAGCGCAAGAGGATTTTCTAAGGGGCCAGTGCTGGAGATGCTCAAGGGCCTGCACCAAATCGCTTCTGGGTTTTCTGGTGTTTTGTCTTGTGTTATTTTTCTTTTTTCTTTTTCTTTTTTTTTTCCTTTCGGTAATAGAAAAATTTCTGAAAGACTTTGCTGACCAACCAGCAGGAGCCCAAGGAATGTAGGGGCGTCTGGGAGCCACTCTGCACCTCTGGCCGGCTCCCAGTGTGGAGACCCTGCAGCCTGAGGAGGGAGAGGCCATGGCCTGCTCTCTCTCCCCACCCCTGTGTCCGCCTGTGTTCGTCTCTCTGGGAGTCCTCTCCTGCCTCGTCGCTCCTGTATCTTGGCCTTTCGAGTGCCTTGGAGGTTTCCCTGACCTCCCGTGAGGATCAGAGACTGTCCCCCTTTTTTAACTTTGACAGTTGACTTTGGTTTCCTTTTCTAATTTTTATTATTTTTTAAACAATCCAGGACGACCCCCAGCTCTGATTCCTTCAAGGCCCAGCGTGTCTGGGCCTCCATTCCACACTTTTCGGTTTGAAATGGCTCAGCCCTTTTTTCTTTTTCCCACAACTGCTGCAGGCATGGCCGTCTCCTGCCCCTGCCTGCCCTCTCTGACCTGTACTCCGCCTCCAGGTCCCCTGCCCCCTACCACAGTCCCCTCGCCTTCTGATGCCTTAAAAGCCAGGCTCCAGGCCCCAGGCCCCACTGGCCAGAGCCTCTCAGATGCTGAGCTCCGGAAGCTTGACTCAGGACCAAATGGCTCTGGCCTGGGGATTGGGCCCCTCTACCCGCGGTCCCCCATCGTGGGGACAGTAGAAGGCCAAAGCCTTGGTCTTGGCAAACCAGTCCCACCAGCCCTCCTGCTCAGGCTTAGGTGCAGGGATGGGCTTTCTCTGCCAGCTTAAATTAGTCCCCCTGCTGTCCGTCTGTCAGGCATTGTACATCTCACTGAGCCTCTGCTGTCTCCTCCATGTTGAAGATGAGCTCCGCCTCTTCATCCCCAGGCCAGATCACCCGGAGCTGGCCTCCCTTTGGCCCAGTGCTAGAAAATTCAACAACATGCCAATAAGCGCTGCCCCTGCCCACCAGCAGGACATGTCAGCCTGAGGTGACCCTGGGCCCTGGTCCTGGCCGGCTGGGCCACCAGCTTCCCTCCCCTGACTCTGGGGGTCCACATCCACTCCGGGGGCGGGGGGGGTGTCCTCTCCCCAGTCTTCTCACACAGACCTTTGCTGAATTAAAGTTTGTAAGTAAATGGTTTTAAAGAAAGCAGACCTGTCTGGTTCTTGGGATAACAGTGGGCCTGGTGGGAGGTCTGGGAAAGCCCTGCAGGTCTTGGTGCAGCCGCGCCTGCCCGGCTCCTCACTCTGGCAGCCGCCTCCTGGACTCACCTCTGTCGCACGCCCCCACGCAAAAACGTCGGCGCGTATATTCGGGCAATTACGGGCCCTTTTCTCGCGTGTGCGCCGCGATGCATGCTTAGTCTCCGGGTCACATGATGCCTGTTATGGCCGCCTCCGTGGCCTGGGGAGGCGTGAATGCTGGGTTCCTGCTGCGGGCTGCCAGGGGTGCCTGGTGGTGCCGATCCGGGGGCTTTTGGGGGTCCGGGGAGGCGGCGGCTCCTGCGATAGCCAAGAAGTTCCGGGCGACAGGTACCTGGGGCGCTTCGGGCGGGCATCGTTGACCCATTGGACGCCGGCCGGGCGCGGCATGGCTGCTCACCCAACCGTGTTTTCTAGGCTCGCGCCCGGCGGGGGAGGAAGAAGCCGGCTGTCCCGAGCGGCCTGGGGACGTGTGAGTGTGGGAGCCAGGTCCCCCATTACTAATTTCACGAGGTTTCTCCGGTCCCCACCTTGCCCTACAGCCTCATCCCTGGGTCCCCTTTCTGTATCACCCTATTCCCCTGTCCATCAAGCCCCAAACGCGACTCCCTAATCCTAGATTCCACCTGGTTCCTGTGCCCATCATCCAGTTCGTCATCTGCACCCCGATCTGTCCCCAGGGTGAACGTGGTGTTCGTAGACCGGTCAGGCCAACGGATTCCGGTGAGCGGCAGAGTCGGGGACAATGTTCTCTACCTGGCCCAGCGCCATGGGGTGGATCTGGAAGGTGGGAGCCGGGCACAGGGAACTGGGGAGGCCCTTATTCATTCGTTAAAAAAAACCCACAAGTCAGATATGATTCTCCAGTACTTAACCCTGCATGGCTTCCCACCAAACATGGGTAAACTTCAGACCCCTCACTACAGCCTCATTCCCTGCCTCTTAACCTTCATTCATTCAGCAGTTATTTACTGAGCATTTGCTAGAGGTTACTAAAACTCCTGCCCTCCAGGAGCTTGTATTCTCTTCCTTTTTCCTCCCTCTCTTCTAGCCACACTGGCTTTCTTGCTCTTCTTCAAACAGCCCAGTTCATGCCTGCCTCAGGGCCTTCACATTTGCTGTTCCATCAGAAGTGTTTTCCCACCAGATCTTCTGGCTCCTTCTCATCCTTCAGGTCCCGATGTAAATGTCATCTTCCTGACAATTTTATCCCCCTCGGTCCAACTAAAGTCCCCATGCCCCGATAACTGTCATCTCAGTGTGTTTCATTCTCTGCGTAGCACTTCTCATTGTTTTGTTTCCTTCTTTGTCATCTCTCCCCAGAATCAGATCAGAAACCCTGTTTGCCTTGTTCACACTTATCTGTTGCCTGTCATGGTATTTAGATGTAACAGGTATTAAATCAGTATTTGTTAAAGGAAATATAATAATAGCAGACATTACTTTAAGCCTGTTAACACATGTTAACTGATTGAATCTATTCCATGAAAACTTTATGCAGTAGGGGAGAATATTATCCTGTCTTATAGGTGAGGAAACTGAGCCCCAGGTTGAGCAGACCTGGTCCAAGGTCAAGTAAGTGGCAAAACTAGATTCAAGCAAACCCAGCCTATTTTAGCCACTAATCTGTGCTGCTCTTCTATGAATATTGAACACTTACTGTGTGCCAGGTAGCAATGTAAAAAACAGATAAGGCCCCTGTCATTTCACACCAATTTCAACCTAATAGGGACAATAATCCCATGCATAAACATGTGATTATATCATGAGCAACTGGGAAGAGCAGTCTTTTAAAAAGTGTACAGGGTTATCTGTTGGGTGTATGTAATAGGGAGCTGATTTAATCATTAGACGGGGAGAGTTGTAGGAATGTGTGTGTGGGGCGTGGGGGTCATAGCAAACCTACCTCAAGTTCTGTTCTGGAATCCAGTGATTGGCAGTTCATGACAGAGATTAGAACATGAACTTTCAAGGCAAGTGGCCTGTGTTCAGATTTTGCTGTTGCCAACTGTGTGACTCTGAGCAAGGTCCTTAGCATCTCTCGGCCTCCTCATCTATAAAATGGGATAATTTAGTTCGTATCTCACCAGGTTGCTGTGAGGATTAAACAGATCTCATGTGTAGTGTGTAGTACCTGGCATATAGTTGGTGTGCAGTGAGTAGTTGGGACGATTATATTAGATAATCTCTGTCTCATGGGGTAAGGACGCTAACGAGTTGGGAAAGAGGGCTGAGGAAGAGATGCCTGGGAACTACTGGCAGTTTCGAGGCCCAGACAGTTTCTTCCCCAGAGACTGGAAGGGTGGGCAAATTAGTCACCATAGCCCACAGGGATGGTCTGCTGGTTCAGGAGGCTGCCTTGCAGCACCACCCTTATTGTCCAACATGTCTGGAAGAGAAAAGAGAATTCTGTCCCGTTCACTTATAACAAGTATCTCTCGAGCATCTACAACCTGCCAGGCTCAGTGCTGAGTACAGAGAGAAGAGGGCAGGTTGACAGAGCACAGGTAAACCCAGAAATGATGATGGTAACTTCAGACTGTGATAAACACTGTCCAGAAATTACTAAAGAGATAACAAGGGTCAGGGGAAGGACAAGAAATGGGGCACTTGGAGGACAGTTAAGTCCCCAAAGACAACAAGGACGTAGCCATGGAAAGAGTGGAGAGAAGAGCTTTCCAGATCAAGAGTATGGCAGATGCTGAGGTCCTGTGGTGGGGATGAGCTTGGCATGGAGGAGTTGAGTGAGGGGGGCTGGTGTGGCTGAAGTGGGTGAGTGCGGGGGTGGGAGCATCTCAAGGACTGAGTGGAGGAGTTTGGATTTTATTCTAGTTATAAAAACCCTTTGGAAGGCTTTAGGCCAGGAGGAACATTATTCCGGAGCACAGTTCCCAGTGATCGATCAGAAGGTTGGGAATGTGTCCAGGGGCAAGCAGGAAATCCCAGACTCTCCATCTTCCAACCCTTATTCCCTAACCCCTTCCCCTGCTGCAGCATTAGATGCTGAGTGAGCCAGTCCCTCCGTCAGCAGCAGCAGGGAAGCCCAGCACAGTGGCAGGGTCACAGCAAGGGCCCACAGGCTACAGGAAACCTGCCTGGCCTGTCCCCTCTCAGCTACACTGAAGTCAGGTCCACGCTCATTACCGGTTCCAGGTATCCAGCCTGGTCCTCAGCCTGCTGGGGAGTTTGGGGGAAACCCCGGACGTCCTTTTGCAAAAACTATGGGCAGGTTGGGAACAGCCAGCTAAGTCAATGACAGGGTGGAGGGTGCCCACAGTGGGCGTGCAGGCCCGGGAGGGAGAAATGAGGGTCGAGTGGTGAAACGAAGGGATTCTTGGGAATTCCCTGGTGGTCCAGCGGTTAAGACTTGGCTCTCACTGCCGTGGACCTGGGTTTGATCCCTGGTCGGGGAAATAAGATCCCCAAGCCATGTGGTGTGGCTAAAAAAAAAAAATTAAAAAAAAAAATAATAAAGAAACAAAGGGATTCTCCTTTATGTCCTTCACTGCATGGCACCTGCCTGACCACTCCCCTTACCAATGCTCCCTCACTTGCTGCCCCCAGGGGCCTGTGAAGCCTCCCTGGCGTGCTCCACCTGCCACGTGTATGTGAGCGAGGACCACCTGGACCTTCTGCCTCCTCCTGACGAGAGGTGAGCAGGGTGGCCCCTCCCAGCTCTGAGCTGCAGGGCTTGGTTGCTGAGCCTTTGCGTTCTGGGCGTCCAGAGTTCCACCTCTGCAGCAGCAGAGGGCAGCCCCAGCTTTTCTCCCTGCTCCGGCTGCTGGCAGGAGAGCTTCCTTTCTGGCCACTCCCCCGGACCCATTAATAATCGCTGCCCCCTTTGCCCCAGGGAGGACGACATGCTGGACATGGCCCCCCTCCTCCAAGAGAACTCCCGGCTGGGCTGCCAGATTGTGCTGACACCTGCGCTGGAAGGGGCTGAATTCACCCTGCCCAAGATCACCAGGAACTTCTACGTGGACGGCCACGTCCCCAAGCCCCACTGACACAGGCAGCTGGATGGTCCCAGACACTCACGGCCCCAGGGCCAGGACTGGAGGAATAGCCAAGTTGCCAGCCCCGCCCAGAGCACGGGACAGGCCCGGGAGAGATGGCGGAAGGAACCGGAAGGCCAGAACCCCTGCTTCAGAGAGATCCCACGTCCAGGCTCTGGTGGGGACAGGGCCCCTGTTGGGGCAGCCTCCCCCAAACCCCTGAGAATGGGGGTGTGGATAGGGGTGGACTCTAATCGGAGAGATAATAAAACCGTCTCACAGACTTCCAGCATCTTGAGTGTCCTTGCGGGGGGTGCGGGTGGGAGTACAGGCCCTGGGGTCTACAACTGCAACTTCCAGGCCTCCAGCTTTCCCCTCCCACGGTGGTGATGGGCCAGCGGGAAACTGAGAAAGAGGCCTCATAGTGAGGGTCCGCGAGCCTGAGGATCAGCGTGGCAAGGCCCCGCCCCTCAGCCGCGGAGGGATTTGGAGGGGTCCAGGCTGCTCTTGGCCGCAAGGGGTGATCAGGTCACCTGAGCAGGGTCGGAAGGGACAGAGGGACGGAGGCTAGCCTGAGGGTGGAGGCTTCGAAGCCGGTCCCCAATATCGCCGGCCAGAGGCGCCGATCCCACTGGCCCCGCCCCCCTCAGGTGGAGCTCCTTGCACCCAGGGCCAGAAGCGCCCCCGCCCCAAGCAGGTGGGGCTCATCGAGTGGGCCCGGCGTGGGCGGGGCCGGGCGAGATTTGGGAAGTGGGTAAGGGCTGGGACACAATGGAGGCCGAGCCAGCCCCGGGCTTGTCGATGCTTCGAGAGCTGCTGACGCCGCCCTGTCTGGACCCCGAACCGCCCCCGGAACTCCCCACCCAGCAGGCACCAAGGACTCCAGGATGCCTCAGACCCAGTGGCAGGTGCGTTAAGGAGCGGCCCTTCCCCCAACCTGGCCCAGTGGTCAAGGGATCATGACCTCTGGTTCCTGGGGTTACTCAAGGGTCAAAATGTTAGTTACTGGTACTTACAAGGAAGAGGTCCCGGTCCCCAGGGATACTTGGAGTCATATGGGGGTCAGAGGCTATACAGTTCTCCTTGCCCCTTGTGCCTGAGACTCATGTAGGTGCCGCCCAGGGAATGGGGTGACCACACTGTCCCTTGTCCCCAGGTCCTTCTGGCCTGCACACCAGGACTTGGTCACCGACTTGCACTTCCTCCAAGAGCCAGCAGAGGGGCTGGCCCAGTCCCCCACCTGGGACACCCAGGCCCTAGGGCCCTGCTGGGAGCCGAAGGCCCTGGAGACTCTGGGAGCCCTACCTCTGGCCGAGGATGCCAAGAACATGCTGACCCCAGTCAGCCAGCAGAGCCCCAGCCTGGGGCCCCGAGTGGCTCCCCCGGCCTCTTCAGCCCAGCCACAGAGGAAACCCCGGAAGCAGTCGAACCCCCAGCGGGGCGCCGAGAAAGTGGACCCCCAGTTTGAGGGGGTGACCCTGAAGTTTCAGATAAAGCCAGATTCCAGCCTACAGATCATACCCACCTACAGGTAGGGGCTGGCCTGGGCAAGGGCACCCTTTATGCAAGTAATAGTGGTAACAGTGCAGAGGCCCGGGGGCAGGTGCTCCCAGGAATGCCCTCATGGACTCCCACCTCAGCCCTGCCTTACAAATGGCCCCATCTCTGAGCGAGACCTCAGGCTGGTGTCAGTTCCTGTAACTGCTGCTATGAGCCAGTCACATCCAGGTCTGAGCCCGGGTCTCCTCCTAAGAGGCCTGACCATACCCGGGGCTGCTGCTTCTGTTAGTTTTTCCAGCAATGATAATAGCTACCGTTTGTCAGACATGACAACAGTAATGGAGGTAACAGGTAGCACTTGGTGTGTATGGGCTCTCTGAACCCCGTGAGGCCCACTTTACAGATGCAGAAACTGAGGCGCAGAGGATGAGATCTCTTGTCCTTGGTCACACGGCCAGGACGTGGGAGAGCTGAGCTTTCAACCTGGCAGGCTGGGGAATTCCCTGGCGGTCCAGTGGTTAAGATGTGGACTTTCACTGCCGTGGGCCCGGGTTCGATCCACGGTTGGGGAACTAAATTCCCACAAGCCGCTCTTCGCAGCCAAAAAAAAAAAAAAAAAGCAAAACAAACCTCGCAGGCTGGCCCCAGGCTTACTGTCTTTTCAAATGATTATGTCTGTGATATTAATGAGGTGCAAGGCCAGGCCTTTCAGACATCAGATGCCTCCTTGGGGGTTGCCTGATTGTAAATCTTCAACTGGGGGCTATCTGGGACAGCATACAGACAGACCCTCGGTGCTAACGCCTTGTCTACTCCCCAGTCTGACCTGCAGCACCCGCTCTCAGGGTCCCCCGCCAGGCCCTGCCAGAGGCCCAGAGGCCAACGCAGGAGGCAGCGAGTCCCTGGGTGAGTCCTGGAGACTTGAGAGCTATAAATACTTGGGGGGGGGGGGACAGTTTCATTTCTTCCTTGTCTTTCTCCCCATCCCGCTTCCCTATTTAGACCCATCCAGGAGGAGTCTCAGCGTCCCCCTCCACTCAGGCTGAGTCACCCACACCCCCGGCTTCTTCCTCTGCTGAGCTTTGCCATCTGTCTCCCTTCTTGGCTTTCTCTCTGTCTTAGATCTGGCAACACCGGGGCTGGCCCGGAGCTGGGTGGGGCCTTCACAGAGACCACCCCCCTCAAAATGCCCACCCCACACAGGCCTCCTGAGCTCGGACTCTTGGCCTCTGACCCTTGCCCTTTGGCCTCTTCCCTTTCAGGGCGCCGACGCTGTGCTTCCTGTAGGACCCAGAGGACCCCACTCTGGAGAGATGCCGAAGATGGGACCCCCCTCTGCAATGCCTGTGGTATCAGGTCCTCAAAATGGAGGAGGGATTTGGGGTGGGGTCCTCGCATCAGTCCATGCTTAGCCGGTGTGGGGTTTTGGGAAGAGAAAACACCCACCTCTTGGGGAACGTGGCTCACTCGTGGTGATTTCTGGGCCCCTGCTGCCTGCTGAATGTTGGTTTCTTGCACCCCCGTCCCAGGTACAAGAAATATGGCACCCGGTGCTCCAGCTGCTGGCTGGTGCCCAGGAAAAGTGTCCAGCCCAAGAGACTGTGTGGCAGATGTGGGGTGTCGCTGGGTCCCCCCCCAGTCCCAACTCAGGAAGGGTAAGCCCTTCCTCACCCAGCCGAGCCTGTCCTGCCTCAGTTGCTCCAGGGGAAGAATGGGCTGAAGGCCTCCTACGGGAAAGAGCTTGGGTCTTGAGGGGTCCAGCCTGCCTCCTCTCTGCCCCCTCCCCATTCAGAGACCCCAGGTGGAAGACCCAGGCCTCAGGCCCCAGAGCTCCTGGCTCAGGGGGGTCACTGGCCCCCTCCTTGGCCCCTGCTTCAGTCAGGCTTGGCTGAGCACCTCACCCCCTCAGGAAATGCTCATGGCAGTGAAACTCATATTGTTAATATCAGTGACAATAAAGAACAGAACTACTCAGAGAAGGGGTGCTGTGACTTCGGGATCCCACCTTGCACGCCCTCACCCGCCTCTCCCCCGGCCCAGGAATGTGGGGGAGGGGTTTTCTCAGTGGGGTTCTGAGAGACACACACAGTCACGGAGACAGGCACCACCTGGGAATTAGCCACATTCATTACAGCACCCCATACAGGGCGACAGCCACCGCATGCAGAGACAGACAACACGTTCAGAAAGATGCACACAGTGGGACTTCCCTGGGGGTCCAGTGGTTAAGACTCCGTGCTTCCACTGCAGGGGGCACAGGTTCAATCCCTGGTCAGGGAACTAAGATCCCACATGCCTCGCGGCATGGCCAAAGACGCATCAGCAGACCCATATGTGCCGACACTCACGAGACACACAGACCACACACAAGACAGAAAGACATTGACAGACGCACATCCACCGATAGACACACGTGTTGATGTACACACAGGACACATACACATGCACGATACAGACACACATGAAAGACACATAGGTGGCACACGTTGGCCCACGGTGATACACACACAAGTAGGCCCTTTATCTGGCAGCTCCACCCTTGCCTACAGAATGTCCCCGTCCTGCATCCTTCCACACACCAGTCCCTACTGTGTCCCCCCTCCTCCCTTTCAAGATCTCTCTAACCCCACCAAAGTGTGTCCCCAACCTGAAGCCAAAAGCCACATGGGAGACGCTGAGCTCTACCCCTGTTGCCAGGACACACAGGCCACCACTACTCACTGGGAGGGAGGGAGGGAGGAGGGGGCATCAAGGATGGGTGAGATGCAGAGTGGGCAGGGGTGGTCGCTGCTGTGAGGGGTGAGTGAGGCCTGCAGGTCCACTGGCCCTGGGAAGGGGAGCCCCTCTGAGACCCCCTTTGACTCTCCTGAGTGAGCCTGTGGGGAAGGCTTGGGTCCAGATTCCTCAGCCTCGGATCCCTGACTCATTCAGTACCCCCCTTGCTTGGCTCACAACACCCTCCCCCAGGTCTCCTGTAGCTGCTGCCTTCGCATCACTGGAGTGAGGGTGGGCTCTGCCCCAACACCACATCTTCAGAGGCCCCTTCCTTGACCACCCAGCCTAAAATGGACAGCCCCCCTCCCACCCCACGTCAGGCTCTAGTTCAGCTCTTTGCTCATCTCTCTCTTAGAACCTACCAGAAGTTTCACCTCTCTACTGGTCCAGGGTTATTTCATTCACATTCATCTCCCCTACTGGACCATGACTTCAGAGGTCCAAGGTCACCACCTCTCTGTTCTTGACCGTGATACACCCCCCCCACCACCACCACCAGTGCCCAGCATGGAGAAGCTCTTCGGGGACAGACACAGCACACGAGGGTCTCAGACTGTGTGTCTACAAACCCCTGACTACAATAAATGTAGTCAACATTTATTGAGCAACTACTGTGTACCAGGTTCCAATGAGGCACTCAGTTGTGAATAGAACAAAGATCCCTAGCAAAGCCAATATTCGAGAGTGACAGTAAACAGGTATTCAATAAGTATCTAATAGAATGTCAAGCAGTGATCATGCTACAGAGAAAATAAAGTATGTAAGGAGGTGAGGAGTTGGGCTGCTACCGTGTTCTCAGGGAAAGCCTCTCTGAGAAGGTGTGACCTTTGTGTAGAGACCTGACAATAAGGAACTAGCTGGGAATTCCCTGGCGGTCCAGGGGTTAGGAATCCTTGCTTCCACTGCAGGGGGCACGGGTTCGATCCCTGGCCAGGGAACTAAGATCCCACATGCTGGCAGTGCGGCCAGAAAAAAAAAAGGAACTAGCTATGGGACTATTTGAGGTGAGGACACCTGGGGCAGAGGTAATGGCAAGAGCAAAGGCCCTGTGGCAGGCAGAACTTTGGGATTCAAGGAACCTCAAGGATGCGGGTGGGCAAGGAGAGAGGTGATGGGGGCCGGACAGCAGGGGCTGCACCACGTTTGGGCCTTGTGGCCTTTTGTACCTCGCACCCGACACTGGCTTAGCCTCTAGTGCCCCAGTTTCCTGCTCTCACTTTTGCTCCCGAATTGTTTGTGGGGGGCAGCCGGTGGAGCTGGAGCTGTCCAGGCCTGCTTCCTTCTGGCAGCTCTGTGTTCCTGCTTTTGAGGGAGGAGGAAACGGGGGGTGGATGAGGCCCAGCTGTTCTCTCCTTCTGCTGTGGGGGGTGAGGGGGATGACTGGTGGTGGGCGGTGGGGGGGGGGTGCAGCTGATACCCTGTGTGTCTCTTCTGAATCGTGATGGGCCAAGTCGAAAGGCAGCTTGTGGGTAAACTGAGGCACCGCGGATGGGCACAGGATGGAGGAGGCCTTGAGGGTGGGGCAGGGGTGCACCCTGTAATAGGAGGGACATCGCAGCGGCTGACGCTCGGAGCTGCAGCTTCGTTTACCCATCCCTGCAAGGCCTCAGGGCTGGGGCGATGCCCAGAGCCCTGGGAAAGGGCCTCCACCCATCCAGGGAAGGCAGCCTCAGCTCTGCCTGGAAGCAGGCCTGGGGGAAGCACCCAGCTCCCACCCCGAACATTAGCCGGATTAGAGGGCAGCGCTGGGCGGAAGAGATAAGCAGTAGAGAGGGAGGAAGGAGCCAGGTCCCCACCCCTGCCCAAGGGTCCAGGGAGAGCACGAAACAGGGCACGGAGAGCGCAAACTCCCGGTCACATCGCGAAATGGCGGCTTGGACTGTGCCTGACACACAGTAGGCCCTCAAAAGCAAAAAGGGTTTTTTGAATAAATAACCCACAGGGTTGGGATTCGAACCCTGCGTTGCTTCTGCATCGCAGACTGAAACAGATGGAGCCGGAGTCCTTTATAAAAACTTTATTGGGGAAGGGGGGTAGAAAATGGGGGGTGACGCCCCTGGAATTGAATAAATAAATAAAATTAAATAAGTAAATAAATAAATAAATAAATAGAACAATAAATAAGCCCCCGTGTGAGCCTGGGGGGCGTCCCCCGGCCCGCGGGGAGAGGGGAGCGGGCTCACGCTGACGTCAGCTGGATGGCAAAGACCTCGCCCCCCGCCGGCGCCTCGGCGGTGCCCGCAGCCTCAGTTGCACCTTCGGCGCCCCCGCCCCCGCCGGCGCCGGCACCCGCGCCGTTGAGACACACGGCCTCACCCGAGCTCTCGGCCTCCTGCACATTATATTCGCCCTTCTTGCAGGCGGTGGACTGCACGTAGAAGGCCAGGCCGGCCCCCGCGGCCAGCAGCGCCGCTCCCCCAGCTGCGCCGCTCACAGCGACCCATAGCCACGGACCTGCGGGGTGCAGACGCTCAAAGAAGGTGGTCGAGCTCCCCCCGCCCGTCCAACACGCCAAGCCCGGGCCACTTCTGCCCCTCCCCACAGGCATGAGGTCCGTTCTCACGCGCCTGGCAGGGACCCCCAGGGAACCCAGCCTTGGAGGAAAGGAGAGACCCCAGTAAGGCCACCCCAGCTCGGGTGAGGCCCCAGACCCATTTTATGGGCCACCCCATCACAGGGAGGATATAAGCCCCTAGCCCCAGAGATACCCAGGAAGTCAACCAACTCTCCTCACCCTCAAAAGGATGGTGGGGTGGGGGAAACCCAGTCATTGCTCCACCCCAGAAAGACCCCAGCCAGCCCCAGAGATACGCGAAGCAGGAGCAGGATCTTGCTGGGCCCCCACCACTATCCTCTGCCCCTGTCCCTCTCCAAACCCCCTTCTCCACAGCCACACGATGGAAAGTGAATTGCATCAAGCCCTCACCACGCAGAACCCACGCAAAGTTAAGTCCCTCCTCACAGCAGTCACAGCCCCGAAGGTTCCCTTCCCTTGGGCTCCAGTCAGCTCCCTCTCCTTCCACTTGCCACCCCCAACGCGCCATCAAAGCCCCAAGGGCGCCCCTAATTTCCACCCTGGCTCACTTCTGTCTCATCTGTGGGGACTGAGAGGGAGGCAGGGACGGGGTCAAGAGTCCCAAGGCGCAGGTCACAGCCCCCTGTAGATCCCTCGCCCAGGCCCCCCCCCTCCCCAGCTGCTACTTACCAGCCACGCGCACGGTGATGCGCCGGGTGTGGCGCCCATGCGCGTTGGTGGCTGCGCACTCATACTCGCCGCCGTGGCTGCCCATAGCGCCCGCCACGCTCAGCGTGCTGTTGTTGCTTGACAGGCCGATGTTGAGCGCCCCCGGGGGCGCACGCCAGCTGATCTGGGCTGGGGGCCAAGCCTCGGCTCGGCAGGTCAGCGTGAAGTTCCCGCCTGGCCGCACGCCTCCTGGAGGCGAGGCAGCCAGCTCGGCCACGACGGGGCGGTCTACAGGGGACAGGAGGTTGAAGGGGCCAGCCGCTGACCGAGCGCCCCCTTCTGAGACCGCCCCTCCTGAGATGAGCAGGCGAAGATCCTGCCTCGCTTCAGAGCCCCCTCCCCCTACGACTGGACTGCTGTCGGGACTAAAATCCTGAGCCCTGCTTCACTGAATGGAAGGAGGTGGGGACCCACGCCAGGGCCCTTCAGACCCAGAACTTGAGGGTGCGGGGGCGGGCTCTTGTTCCCTAGAGTTTTCATTACCCTTAACATTTCATGTTAAGGCCAGGATTCCTTGTCCCCGGAAATGGGACTAGGGAGGTGCCCTTGAACTCCCCCGGGGAATCCCACCTCCTTTAGTCACTGTTCTAGAGACCGGATGCCCTCTATCTGGTGCTGCCCGCAACTCACATTCCACGCCCACGGTGACGATCCGGGCGTCAGTGCCGTGCGCGTTGGTGGCCAGGCAGTGGTAGACGCCTGCATCCTGTCGGGACACGCGCAGCCGCTGTGGCCGGGGCGCGCCCTCCCGGGAGCAACGCACTTGTGGGGAGGGGCGACCCCGGGCGGAGCAGGCCAGCGCAGCAGCCTCGGCGCCTTCCAGCCACGTCTGGTGACTTGGGCAGGTAGATTCATCCATTTGCGGTGGCGCTGCAAAACAGCCATGGGGTGGGGGCGGGGGGGCTCGTTGTTCAGGGAGAAGCCGGGACCTGGAACACCCCCTACTCCCCGCCCGCCTGGGCCTCGCTCACACTCCGCGCTCACGGTGACCATCTTGACCACGGAACCGTGCTGATTGGTGGCGTTGCAGATGTAGGTTCCGGGTGCCAGTTCTCTAGGGATTTGAGGGGCTCTGGGACCAGGGTCTGGGGGTGCCAGCGGCAGCAGCACCCCCTCACTGGTGCCTCCGGAGCCAACGCACTCCACGCTTGGCTCTGGCTTCCCATCCACCTCACAGGAAAACAGTCGCCCAGATCCTTCCACCCATGTCCAATTGCTAGGGCAGCTCACCTCCTCAAAACTGGGGCCATCTGGGGGGCAGAGGTACTGGACGTCAGGACAGGGTTATTCTGACGTACCCCATCTTGCCCTGTGTCGTCCCCACTCACATTCCACTGTGACGGCGACATTTTTGGCTGCAGACCCTCGAGCATTAGTGGCTTCGCAGCGGTAGGTGCCCGCGTGCTCCCGGACCACACGCAGTAGGCCCTCGACGACCCTGGCTTCCCCAGAGCGCACACAGTTCACGCTGGGTGGCGGGACCCCATGGGCCACACAGCTCAGGGAAGCCTCTGTTCCTTCCAGCCAGGTAATGCGTTCAGGGCAGCCCACACTGTCCAGCGCTGGTGCGTCTAGAGAGGGGAGTGTTGTTGAGTTTTGGGGTTTAGGGACAGGTCTAATGTCCCTGGACCCTTTTTCCCATCCCAGGCGGGTAGGCTACGCTCTGCACAGGGACACCGAAGCAAAGGAGTTTCTCTCCAGTCAAGCCGTGCACTGTTTTGGGACTTCCTGAGCCCTGAAGTGTGCTTTTTTTCCCTGATTCCTACAAAGTGCCCACAGGACCCTCCGCAGTCTTTAGCTTAAAAATTGTTAGCCAGTTTGGAGCACCCACGTTTCCAAGACTCAGCTCGAACGCCAGGCCGCAGGCCCCTGTGGACAAGTCCACCCCTTCCCCTCCATCCTCCTCTAAGACCTTGCCTTAAGCCGGCTCACCATCCCCTTGCCTTTCTCAAAATCCTGCTCAAAGGCACGCCTCAGACCCCTGTTTCCACCCTCCTCTGTAGTCAGGCCACCCCTAGACCCTGAGAACCAGACAGAGGTGCGCCCTATGCACCTCCACTCACACTCCACCGTCAGAGTCACGTCCTTGACCGCCTGGCCCTGGACGTTGGTCGCGGTGCAGCGGTAAGTTCCAGCGAGCGCGCGAGTGACGGGACCCAGCAGGCCCAGGGCCAGCACCGCCCCGCCGTCGGGCCGCGCGCAGTGCACCGAGGGCTCTGGGTTTCCGCGGGCCTCGCAGCGCAGCGTCTTCTCTGGTCCCTCTGGCCATGTCCAGCTCCTGGGACAGTCCGAATCGTCCAGCCGGGGGGCGTCTGCGGGCAGGGGCATGGGATACAAGAGGCTAGACGCGGACCGTGGGGAAATCCTCCACTTCCATGACACGGCCAGAGACCAGGCAGGCGGAGGTAGGCTAGAGGTTAAAGGCCAACTCACATAGGACGCGCAGCTCGGCGCTCTCGTTCTTGCTCAGGGTCTCCCCGTCAACTTCGAGGGTGGCGTCGCAGAAGAAGACACGCCTGTCGTCGTTCTCGGTGGCGTTTAGCTGGAGCTGGGCGGGCTGTCCCGGGACCGCGGCTGGAATTCCGTCTAGTGTGACTAGGGCTCGGGCCCCGGCTGCGCAGGTTACTGTCACCATCTTCCCCTCGGGGGCGTTGGGCTCGGTCAGGGTCAGGAGGGGTTCCGGGAAGCCTGGGGGCGGGGCATTGGCCGGGAGACCACTGACCATGCCCCTCCTGCGGTTCAAGGCTGCCCCTTATCAGCCCGAACCTTCCCCACTTCAGCCAAACCGTGGGTACCGTGCCCTGCCCCTCGGGCTGTTCAGGCTCCTCTCCCTTCTCGCCCCGCCCCCTTGAGGTGGTCAGGCCACATCTCTAGGGATCCTTGTCGGGTTTGCGACCTTCCCTTTTGGGCAGCTCAGACTCCGCCTCTCCAGCTACTATTGTCTTCCACCTGCCCCGCCCCTTCGGGACTCTCGGTCCACGTCTATTCCGATACCAGGGCCCCACCCACTATTTGCCCCGCCTTCGCCTTCCTCTGGCTCCATCCCCGAGCCGCCGAGGCCCCACTTCACTAGCTCTTACTGTAGACAGTCACGTTCTCTTGGGTCTCTCGACTCTCGCCCCCCAGGGTCACGTTGCAGACCAGCTGCCTGGCGCCCTCCTGCTCTGCGCTAGCTGTGGCTGTGGCAGTGGCCATGAGAGCGTCCCCCTCGAGGGTGACATCGGGACTCAGCCTCTGGTCCCCCAGCACCAGGTAGACCTCAGCCTCCGAGGCTGGAAACAGCCCGTCCATGGCGCAGCTTACAGGTCCTTCTGAGCCCACTTCCAAGAGCCGGGGGGCAGCGAGGCGAGGGGGTTCCGGAGGCAGGGCTGGGAGTAGAAGAACAGAGCTTGAACTTACGTATTGAACGCTCAATATGTTCTAAGCGCTTTACAGGCACTCTATTATGGTATTATCCTCAAGGCACAGAGAGGAAAATAACTTTCAGCTGGTGAGTGTTCGGGTAAGAATTAGAATTCAGATTTCTCTGCCTCCAAGCTTCTTAAACATCGGCCCGACCCCCCTTGGTCCCCTTCTCACACCCACTCACCGAAGGTTCGGAGCTCTCTGGGGGCTGAGCTGTTTTCAAACAGCCCCAGGCCATGCGGCCGAAGGTCCAGCTCAGCACGGCACGAGAAATTGGCCCCATGGTCCTCCCTCCGAGCCAGTACCGTGGCTGTGAGCACCGCACCCCGCGCTCGGGGTGGCTCTCCGGAGAAGCTGCGGCGGATCAGCTCCTGGGCGCCCCGCAACAGGGTCAATGTGAGACTCCCACGAGGCCCAGCGCCGGGGACCCTACAGCTCAGGGTGAAGTTCTCGCCCACTGGCTGCCAGGCAGGCAGCGGCACCAGTTCTACACGATCCGGCCGTTCTGCAAGGGGGGAACCACGGCTGTTGGAAATGCCAGGGCTCAGCACGACAGGGCTTGGAACCCAGGGGCCAAGAGGGGGAGGGCGTGTTGATCCAGAGGGTGGGGCCTGTAGGAGAGGACCCCGTGACCCAGGGGGCGGGGCCTGGAAGGGAGGGAAAGTAGCTTGGCCTCTGAGAACTCACGAAAAGTGCGAATGAGCCCACGCGCCTGCAGTGTGCGTCGCGCGCAGCGGAAGAAGCAGACGGGCTGGGTCTCCGGCTCTCGGATGTCCACCAGCTGCCGCGCCAGCCAGCGCAAACCCCTCTGGGTCCCATTCCGGCGCAGCGAGGTCTCCAGGCCACCGCGCTCGGGCCGTGGGCAGTTGGTGCTGCAATTCAGCCACAGCGATCCCCCGCGTTCCACGAGCGCCACGCGGGGCTGTAGGTCCGCCCAGAAAGGCTCTTGCGCGACCACTGCCCGGAGAAACGCGAGCTCAGCCTGGGAGCCACCTCCCTGGGATCTAAGAGCCCCTATGGAGACTCAGGATTCCCAGGGAACGAGCAGAGGCCACAGCCAGGAGTCCCAAGTCCTGCCCAGGTCTCAGGTTTACAAGCGCGCTCCCACGGTCCAGACCTCGAGGGTGTCTCTGGCACATGGCAGCGGAGAGCCCTTCTCTCCAAGGTGCGGATGGAGTGACGGGGAAGAATGGGGGGAGGGGAGAGATGAGATGAAACATGGGGTTTTCAACGCACACAGCAATGCTGGGAAGAGGGGACCCCAGGTGGGGGAAGGGAAGCGAACTGGTTCTCACGGTTCTCGCCAGGAGAGGGGAGACGACTGTGGTTGAAGCGAGGGCAAAAGAGAGATGAGGCTGAGTCAAGCAAGGCTAAGGGAGGATTCCAAACCCGGGTGAAGAGTACGGAGAGAGGACGCGGGGCTGGGCTCATGAAAGGAACCGCGGGAACAGCCGATGGACTCGGTTGCCAGGGCTCCGGGTGGAGCGGGAACAGCGCCTCGGAGTCACGGCAGTTGGTGAGATTGGGTCTTCGTGGATTTCGAGTGGTGAAGATGCCAGTCCGTGGACCATGGTGCATAGCAGAGCGTGAGGAGGTACCCCGGGAGGGGACAGGGGAGATAATGGAGTCTCCAGAGCTCGAGGCTGGGTGCAGAAGAGCACCCAGGATCTCGAAGAAGGTAGGGTAGAGACCTGAGTGAGCGAGGAGTCAGGAAGCTTGGTCTCCAGTGTGTGTTGGGGGGGAAGAGGGATAGAGAAGAAGGCCCTGGGCTCAAGGTGGGGACAGAAGCGTGGGAGCGAGGCGAGGGCGCAGCGGGGAGGGGCTTGTGGCCGCTTCTCAGGTCCAGAAACTACGACCTCGCCCTGTCCACCCTGAGCCGGACCGGCTCTTACCTGAGAGACCGAAGAGCCCCAGGCCCAGGGCAGCCCAGAGGCCGAGCAGTGCCCGGTGCAGCCCTGGCGAGGGTCCTGGCATCGCCGCCGCGGGGGAAGCGCAGGAGGCGAGGGGAGCGCGAGCGCTGAGCTGGGCTAGAGGACTGCGCGGCGCGGCGGGTGGGGTGTGGAGGAGGCTGAGTTGCGCTTGGGGATTGGTTTAACGTTGGTAACTTGGTTTCCAAGGAGGGGGCGGCAGCAGAGGCGGCGCGGGGAGGGCGGGAAGGCGAGCGTGCACCAGGCTACCGGCCTTGATGAAGGCGTGCTGGCAGGAGCGAGCGACCCCCAGGGTCTACATGGAGGCCGGACCCATTGCCCGGAGCCTTCTGGGGGCGGCTGCACACTCCAGCGTCGTCCCCGGCGGCGACGCTGAGGTGGTGGGGATGCAGGGTTGCCCTTCTCAAACCCCCACCCCACCCCTTGCTTAGATGCTATGATAATGAGCTGGACTCCGAGCTCCGCCTCCACATTTAGCCCCTCCCACCATCCCCCCCCCCTTGGAGCAGAGATGGGTTGGGGGCTAGGAGAGATTTGAGACGCGCAGGCTGGGGATGAGAAGGCTCTAGGGGAGGATGTGGGGACGCCTCCCTCACCGATCCTTCCCCTTTTAACCCCTGGGAGCTGAGGGTTACAGCTACGCCTCTAGTCTTTCTCTGGCTCCGCCCCCGCACGCGACAGAAGGGGCGGGGACGAAAGTGACAGCGAGTTGGGAACATGTGTGCGTGCGCGCAGCGTTCTCGGGCGTCTAAATTAGGGTCGGCTCGGCTCTGGGTCTGTATTTACCCAGCGTGCAGCGGGCACGTGTCTACGCGACTTGTGTGAGCAGGAGCCGCCAAAGAGCGCCTCTGAATCCGCTTTCTGCTCGGCGGGCGGGGCCCTGGACCACGCGGGCCTTGCCAGGCATCCACTGCAGGCCCCGATTCTGCGTCCACGCGAGACCAAGAGACCAACTGTGATACTTTTGACTCCGCATCTGGGTTCCAGGTTTGGACACCCTCCATGTGCTCACCAGGCCCGGTGACTATCAGGGACGTTTCCAGGATGCGAATCTGTGACATACACCCCCCCCCCACCCCACCATCTGGTTGCTCCTTCCCTGCAGTCAACACATGGGTATCTTTTCTGCGTATCCACGTCCCTCACAATGTACATTTGACCCAGCCCACCTGTGCTCTCACTCCCAGAGCTAATGGTGAACTATGGGGATTAGTTCTCTCCCCACCCCTGCCCTCCAGGAAAGTGCAGGGTCTAAAGGGGGGGGGGCAGGAAACTTAACATCCAACCAGAGCTGCTGCGTGGCAGCGCTGGAGCCAATCAGGAGAAGCCACACCACGAACCAGCCTTCCCACAGGCTAAAGCCCCCCTGGGCCCATGCCTTGCCCCTCTGCACCGCACTGATGATACCCGCGGGAGAGGTTTTTACTACGTCGGCTGGGAATGCAGAGGGAATGGGGCTCCGGCAAGGGAGACCAGAGTGAAAAACCTCAGGTGCCCTCAGGGAGACAGGAATTTGGAGAAAATGATAGAGGCAAGGCCAAAAAAGAAGACCACTTCAGTCAGAGGAGGTGCACTAATGGGGGACCTTTATGCCCAGGGGCAGAAGCTGGCTGAGGAAGGCTTTATTGATCCAGGCAAGGTTCCCCCAAATGTTCCAGATTCCTCTTTCCTCCAGCTCAGCCAGCATGGACCACTGCCTCTATGCCCGAGACTTCATCGATAGGTACTTTCTCAGGCAGAGGGCCCCCACTACAAGAAGGATCCCCACAAGGGCTGCGATGGAGGTGGAGGCCAAGGCTTTGGACGCAGGGCTCCAAGCTGGAGACAAGAGGGGAGAATTAGGAACAGAGCACTTGGAGGTGTGAGGACCCGCATGGACATGCTCTGGCTTGGCCCACATAACCCTTCCCCACTCTTCCCAGGATTATAAGGGTGCCTCACCGAGGACCGGCAGCGTCACGGGTGCCGAGCTACTGAGGACCACCAGGCCATCGAGATTGAGGCGGGCGTGGCAGGTAACGGGCTGCCCGAAGTCACTGGGCCTGGCGCGTAACGCGTAAGTCAGCGTCACGTTGGCCAGATCCCGGCCGGTGAAGCGCTCCAGGCTCTCGGAGTAGATGACGCGGCCACCGCGCCTCAGAGTCACCACCAGGAAGCCCACGGGGAACACGTGCGTCACATGGCAGCGCAGAGTGTACTCACTGCCCATTAAGACCGGAGGCTCCAGGATCACGCTGCGTGGCTGTTCTAAAGCAAGAGGGGGCCGCTGGGCAAGGTCCGAGGGCTCCCCCTAGCGCGACTGTCAGTTACCCCCGCTCCGTCCTCCTCCCCTCACCCCAGCCAGGCCTGAGCCCCTGTCCCTCACTGTAGGCGGTAATCCTGGCGGTGGCCCCCCGCGTTTCTCCCGCGCAGGTGACGAAGCAGTGCACATCGGAGCTCCAGGCCCTCACATCCAGCAGCTGATAGGATACCCAACCGGGCCCACTGAGCGTGTCGCCTCGCCGCAGCTCGGTGCGGAGGCTGGAACCCTCCGGTCGGGGGCAGCTGCTGCTGCAGTTGAGCCACACTGAGGCCCCCGGCGGCACGGCCTTGAACTCGGGGCTTATGCGCACCCAGAAGGGTGCTGAGGTCTCCGGGGGCGCGGGAGAGGGGCCTCCCGGGCCTTGTGTCCGCGCACCCCAGCGCCTCCGCGCGCTCCCGCCTCGCGGGTAGGAGGGCGACAGCAAAAGCAGCAGCAAGAGGAGGAGCAGAGACCCCATGGCAAAAAGCCCGGACTGAGGGGCCCCGCGCCAGGGAGCCAAGGCTGGCTCTGGAGATAAGGAGGCCCGCAGCACCGCCTCCTCAGCCCCACCCCGGGGAGAGAGAGACAGAGGCTCCGAGGGGCCCCGGAGCCCTGCGGTATACACCCCACTCCCACAGCTTAAGAATGGGATTCTCCACCCCATTCTAAACCAAATGTCATCGTGTTTTTCTGGAGAGGGATCTTTAATTTTCACTGAAGTCTCAAAAGGCCCTAATAAACCCCAGATTTGGATTAGAGCCTGAGGGCTGGGCCTTGAACTGGCAGCCTTCTCTTGGGGCAGGAAGTGGGAGGATAGGCTAGAAAAGGCTCCAGCTGGACATGACACCTCCCCTCAACTCACACAAGGCTGGAAGGATGAAATAGCTTTATTAGCACAAGGGAGAGGCTTCCGCAGTTGGGAGGGGGTTCTCCCAGGCCTCTCCTCCCCGCTGCCTGCAGGAGCCTCATCGCTGCAGGAATTTGGAGCTGCAGACTGCTCTGTTCTTGCATGGTCCCACTGAGATGGAAACAGGTAGGACAAGGCAGGGACACACAGGGGTTGGGCACAGTTTCATGGGACTCCATGGTTTAGCTATCAAGGAGTGAACACCCACGTTTAGGCATGCCACCAAGTGTCATTGTGACCACTAGCAGACATGGGTATAGGTGGAGAGGTGGATTAGCAGAGGTCAGTGCCAGTGCTGGGGTGTAAGGGCTCAGTGGGTCATCTCTGGGCATGTCACCAGCTATACCTTGTCACCATTACTAATCCCTTTCTGGGAGAAAGCAGCTTGGCCAGTGGAGTGGGAAATTCTAGCCCCACTTAATCTTTTTGCCAGGCACTCTTGTGCAGTGCACAGCCAGTACAACTGTAGCTGGCGACCCTGAATGAGATTAGACTGAGAGCTCCCTGAGGGCGGGAATCAATGTTCTTCTTGTTTACCATTCTAGCCCACATAAAAGGCACTCAATAAATAGCTAGTAAAAGAACAAATGAATAAATATGTCATCATCAAGAGCTGGGAACAGTCTGTGGACAGCAATGCTGGAGCTGGCTTCTGTCAGGACGTGTGGGGATTTGTGTTTCAGAGCTGCATGTGTCTGTGCAGGGCCACTTCTCTCTTAGGACTGTAAGGCCTCAGCACACGCAGTAGGGGGTGAGTTTCAATGTTTCCCAGTTGGGTGTCCCCATGTTGGAGGTGAGGGTCTCCATCATACACCCTCCGGCCAGGTCAGACTTTGACATCCCTCACATTCATGCCCTGAGGCTTGGCCCCTTCTTTTGTCTCGGTCCTGTGGCTCCACATCAGGTGTGAGGCCTGGGGGTTATAAGTGTGCAGGGGCCATGACCCCAGATGCTGTCTGTATCCTGACTGGGGTCTCTCTCCTGTCCTCTGGCACCCTGGGAAGGTGGGTACAGCTGAATGGCATATGTCCACCATTGTTTGATGCAGCCCTGCTTGTGACGGTTTGGGGGCTGAGGAGGTCCTGTCCTGAGGGGGTAGGCTCAGGGCGGCGTGGCTGGTGTGTTCAGTTTCATGGCAGCCTCTTCCTGGGCCTTCCGGGCCTTCTGTAGCTCATATTTCTGGATCTTCCTCTGGTAGTTATAGATGCAAGCGGCTGTGCCCACAGTGCCCAAGATGATCACAGATGCCACCGGAATGACGATGGCCATGTTATTCTGGTGGTCTGTGGGGAGGACACAGGGGGCAGTGAGGGTTGAGCTGCCCTCACTGCCCCTGCCCTGCCCAGCCCTGAACTCCAGCACTTACAGATCACATTGATGACAACTTCACGGGTAACCTCACCGCAAGTGCTGGTGGCCCGACACTGGTAGGTGCCCGCCACCTCCCGCTTGACGGGCCTCAGGTCCCCAATGGGTAGCAAAGCCCCATCCTCTTTCCGGCTACAGTTCAGCTTGGGGGTTGGGTTCCCCCAGGCCTGGCACCTCAGGGTCTGCTGGGAGCCTTCCTGCCATGTCCAGTTTCCCAGGCAATCCCTCTCATTTAGTCGGGGGCCATCTGAAGAAACACAGCAAGATGAGGGACGGGGTCAGGGACCAGGACATCACTCACCATCTAGGTCTAGGTAAGAAGACTTAGGTAGGAATCTGGGGAAGGGGCTCACCAGGGTGGGGGTGGGAGTGGGCCTTAGTGGAGGCAGGAGTTCTTGGGGTCTTAGGGGTTGGGCCTTGGAGGTCAGGGGTCATTGTCTAGCGGCCCCACTCACACAGGACACGGAGCTCCCGGGTCTGGTGCTTGTGTACCACCTGCTCGGCCACCTCCAGGGCAGCAGAGCAGAAGAAGCTGCGCCCGTTGTCCTCGGCGCTGGCATTCAGCTGCAATTGGGCCCTCGGGCCCGGAGGTCTGGCTGGGGCCCCGTTCAGCGTCACCACAGCTCCAGCCTGGGCCTCACACTCCACGTTCACCGTAGTCCATTCCGAGACCTCGGGCTGGCTCAGGGTCAGGTTGGGAGCCGGGAAGCCTGGAGGTGGGGCGCACAGTGAGCCCCGCCCCTGGCATTAGCCCCACCCCTTCGGAAGCCCCACCTGGGTTTCTACTTACTATAGATGGTCACGTTCTCCTGAGACCTCCGGCTCTGCCCTCCCAGATTCACCGCACACGTCAAGTACTGGTCGCCTTCTTCCTCCACCTTTCCCTTGACCCAGGCTTTGGCCAAGAGTGAGTCATTATTGTACGTGATTGTGGGTTGCAGCCTCATGTCCCCCAGTGCCAGGTGGACCTCCGCCTCCGAGACTGGGAACAGCCCACCCAGGGTGCAGTTCACCTGCCACTCTGTGCCCACTTCCAGTACCCGGTGGGTAGCAAGGTGCGGGTCGGTCGTTGGTAGGACTGGCGAGAGACAGTGGGTGTAAACAGAGAGGAGACAGACATCCTGAAGCCCTTTCCTGGGGCATTTTCATTCCCCCATCTGGAACACTCTCTTCCTGGGAAACTGTGGCCTGGGTCACCCTTGTCCCAGGACACGTGTACCACTTGCCCTGGGTCACAGCCTTCTCAGAGGATCCTGCAGTCCAGGCACCGCATCCCAGAACACTCCACCCTAGTGGCCAAGAAGATGCTCTTCCCAGAAGCCTTTGCAATCAAGGTTGCCACCTTCTCAGCGCACCCACGGCCAGGGGCCTCTCCTTCCCAGAGACCCCGCACCCCAAGCACGAAATCCCTGTCATCCCATCCTCTCTGCTGGCTCCCCAGTGCCTCACCAAAGGTTTGGAGCTTCCTGGGAGCCGAGCTGTTCTGGAACAGTCCCAGCCCTTGGGACCGCAGGTCCAGCTCCGTGCGGCAAGAAAAATTGGCACCGTGGTCATCTCTGGTCGCCAGCACCGTGACCGTGACCTCGGCAGGCTCCCCATTTCCCGTTGGCTGCCGGCTCAGCTCCTTCTCCCCGTGGAGCAGCACCACGGTGAGGTGGTCCCGGGGGGCCCCACCGGACACCATGCAGCGCAGGATGAGGTGCTTGCCCACGGGCTGCCAGGGCGGCAGGGCGGCCAGCTCCACGCGTTCCGGGAACCCTGGAGGGGAGGGGAGTGTTGTTTGAACTGGCTGGCCGCCCGCCCACAGGAGTGTTGGGGCCCTGGCTACACCTGCTCGGGAAGTCTCACCACGCTCTCCCCAGAACACACCCCAAACCACCTAAGCTAGAGAGGAATGTTAAGAGCTTCAGGATAACCCAGTGAGAAGTCCCCAAGTGGTTGTGAAGGAGGCAAAATCAATCTTTATTCACTGCAGCATCTGAGAGTGAAAAGTGGGAAAGAGTTTCGAAGTCCATTGCCAGGAGTCCCGGCAAATAAATACAGTCCGTTTAAGCTGCCCAGTCTCTAGACGTTGTTGTAAAAAGACTCCTGTTCTTCATTCTCCTCTTTTTGGCCTTAGCATTTTTCCCCATAGCATCCCTCATCTCTGAGGTACAAGATCATCTACTCAGTTAATTTGCTTTTCCACTATTCCTGCCATGGAATGTCAGCCCAGGAGGGCAGGGATCTTTGTCTCTTTTGTTCCCTGTTGTATCCTTGACACCCGATAAGCACTCTATTTTTTTTTTTTTGGCCACGCCCCGTGGCTTGCGGGATCTTAGCTCCCCGACCAGGGATCGAACTCACGCCCTTGGCAGTGGAAGCGCAGAGTCTTAACCACTGGACCACCAGGGAAGTCCCTTAGGCACTCTACGTTTGTAGAAAGAATAAGGTTGAGCCACCCACAGCGATTCGAGGCCTTTCAGGAGCTTGCTTTTAAGGGTTCCCGAATGAACCGTGTGATCCCCTGAAATGTTAAAAATCTAAGAACAACCCACAGACCCTCAAAACGAAACCCTGAATATCCCCTGAAAACACCACACGCGGGCTTGGTTTCCGCAGGCCAGGGTCTCCATTCTGCATGAGGTAACAGAATTCCAAGCCTGGATCGCCAGTGGAAATTGCCAGCAGAGCCCCGGTGAGCTGTGGCTTAGCCTGAGACTCACCCCCCCACTCCAGGCTCCCTAAGGAGGGGTCTTGAAGCCTCCCACTTTTAGACCCTTCTCAAGAGGCCCTGAAATGTCACTTAAACAGTAGTGATGTTGGGAGTTGATTTTTGGACATGAGTCCACCCTCTCCCCAGGTTACCAGCCTCCTGAATAAAGCAACCTTTCCTTTTCCAACCTAAGGAAAAAAAAAAAAAAAAAGCAGTGATGTTAAAGTGTCAGGAGCCTGGAGTTGATTCCTAGCTTTGCTGATTCTTTGCTATGGCCTGTGGGGGAGTGACTTTGCACACTGGAACAGTCCCAGCCCTCGGGGCTACAGAAATGAAGCCTCAGTTTTCTAAGCTGTAACCTGGGGCTAATGAAGGTAGGACTATTATTATTATTATTAGGACTATTATTAATCCACTTCAGAAGTTGAGAGTGACTGTAAATGGGCATGAGGTTACTTTATTTTTTGACTTTTGATTAAATGTTTATTCATTTTAATTTTGCTTTTTTAAAAATTTTGAGGGGCTTCCCTGGTGGCGCAGTGGTTGAGAATCTGCCTGCTAATGCAGGGGACACGGGTTCGAGCCCTGGTCTGGGAAGATCCCACATGCCGCAGAGCAACTAGGCCCGTGAGCCACAACTACTGAGCCTGTGCATCTGGAGCCTGTGCTCCGCAACAAGAGAGGCCGCGATAGTGAGAGGACTGAGCACCGCGATGAAGAGTGGCCCCCGCTTGCCACAACTAGAGAAAGTCCTCGCACAGAAACGAAGACCCAACACAGCCAAAAATAAATAAATAAATTAATTAATTAAAAAAAAATAGGAAACACTTTAAAAAAAAATTTTGAAGCCAATATATTGTGTTTTCCACATCTGAAATTTTTTTTTTGTGGTTACTTTTTAAGGTGAGATATATGTTCTTAAACTAGATTGTGGTTGTACAACACTATAAATACTCCAAACTTCATTGCAGTGTATGCTAAAAGCTGTTAAAAAAAAAAAAAAAAAGGTTGAGAAAACCCTCAGACATCCAACTCTTACCTCTGACCATCTGTTGCAAACTCCAACTTGCAGAGCTGATGGCCCCCTCAAACCACAGCCTCCAAATGGAACTCACATCTTGGAGCCCAGGTCTTTCCCCTGAAGCCCAGACTGGGGGAGGAGGTCTGTTCTGCCTGTACCTCTCCTTGACTCCCCATCTTTAGCCCCTCACTAAGTCCTGGTCACTCCACCCTTCAAATATTTGTCTGCCCCTCCCTTCTTGCATACGAAACTGCCCTCAACATGCCCGACCTGGACTGGGTCCACGGGCAGCTGCTCTCTGGCTTCCTGTAAGGTCAGCCCTCTGCTTTGGATCCCTGGCCTGCTCACACACCCTCCATGGCTCCCTGTCACCCTAAGAAGAAGGTCTCAGCTCCTCGGCCTGGCATTCAAGGTCCTGCCAAACTCAGCTCCAGCCACACCGATCTGTTGATATTCAGTCCCTCTTGCCTCCCCAACCCCAGGTCAGCATGTTTCCCCACTCCAAATCTTTGCCCAGGCTATTCCCTCTGTCTAGAATGCCTGTCTTTACCAACTCCTACGCATCCTTCAAGGCCCAGTTAGGGGTCACCTCCTGCAGGAATTACAACTCTTTCTAGAGAAAGTTCAGCCACCCAGAGATGCTCCCTCATCTTTACACTGGCAGTGGGGCAGGACCAAGCTAGAGTCTCTCCTAGGTGACCCCTTGCTACTGTGTGCAGCCGTCTGTTCCATTTCACAGAGGTGAAAACTAAGGCAAAGTCTGGCACCCAAAGAGGGAGAAATGTATCAGGGCCAGGACTCAAACCTGGAGGGTTGGGCTTTCAACTCTCAGGGTGAGATGCAGAAGGTCCTGTGAAGAAGTTTTCTGGGGGTTTTCAGAGGCCACTGGGAATGTTTGGGGACTTCCCTCACTTGGCCAGCAGCTGCTCAGACATCCTCCAAATCAGAAACAAAGCTGATGTTTGCCCCAAAGCTTCTTTTATGCAGGCACCCTGAAGGTGGAATGTCCTCCAGGCCTCACTGCATCATTAGACCCTTCCGAGGAGGTCTCATGTGAAAATCAACCAGGAAGCCACGTATTCCCCCCTCCCCCCTCCCCACATCAGAGTCACCAGTTAGTGAGGCCCACGCTGGGACTAGAACCCAAGGTTGTCTGATCCCAAGGCCAGTTGGCGAGTTCTCTTTCTTTTTTCCTTTTTTATTTTGTTTTGTTTTCATCTCAATTTCATTTATCTATTTATTGCTTACAGTCATGCTAACTCACTGTCACACTTCAAAATGCCCAAAGTAAAAAAAAAAGGCACATGGAGAAAACTCGCCCCCTGCGCTCTCCCGGAGCCCTACACCTTCCTCACAGCCAGCTAATATTGTCATTTGTTGTATTTCCTTTCAGGGCTCTTTAATGCAGAAACACAGCCTCCCTAACCCGGCCCCCATGGCTCCTTAACACTGTGGTTGGCATGACACTCATTCTGGGCATACCTTACTTTTGAACATGACAATACATCTCGGAGCGTCTGTCTCATTCTTTTACACGGTTGCATACTATTCCATGAGATGACTGAACCACAGTTTCTCTCCCCAGCCCTCTACATTTGAGTGCCTTGCAAACTTTTGCCCTTTCAGATCAAGCCACAGTGAATAACCCCACACTCCCTCAGTACCCTTGTGGGTGGGGACACCTATAGGCCCAATTCCCAGGAGTGGGTTTTCTGTGTCAAAGGACCCACGCATGTGACATTTTGAGGACTGAGTCCATACTTGGAAGTCACCCCCAAGGAAGTTCAAGGAAGGGTTCTAGATGACAATGAGACTTTCCGAAGATGGGCCCCCTTGCCCTTCAGTGAGACCCTGCCCCCCCCCCACCCCCAAGTAACAAAGGCTGTTCCAACCTGCTGGGGACTCCCCTGTCCACCTCCCCAACCCAGTCTGCCTAGTCCAGCCCCTGGGCCCAGCCACTCACAGTATACGGTGAGGTTCATCAAAGCTGATGCCTGGCCACTGGGACAGCTTGAATAGCATATTGGCATGCTGTCTTTTTGCACGCCACTCAGTTCAAAAATCTTCCAGTTGTTCCCATGGTCTACTTCCCTCTTGGCCAGCTGAGTCTCTAGGCCCAACAATGTGTGTTGGTCACAGGAGGTACTGCAGTTCACCGTTATGGAGCTTCCTCGGGGTATGATGGCATTTGGAGGCTGCACTGATGTTTGGGCACCTCCAGGCCCTGGAACCAAAAGATGAGGAGGGGTCAGGCATGACAAATCGGGCTCATCAACATTACTGCATCCAGCCTGTTCTGGGTGCTGGGGACACAGCCTTGAACAAGACAAAACTCTGCTTTCAGTGTGGGAGACAGAAAAATTCATGAACAAACAACATAATTAATAACTGATGCTGACAAGAGCTTTGGCAAAAACAAAATGGGATGATAGAACAGACAGTGCCTTGGTGACAGGGTAATGTGTGAGCAGAGATCTGGATGATGAGCAGGGGCTGGCCATCTAGAGAAAAGGGAAATGAGTTCCAGGCAAAAGGAGCAGCAAGTGCAAAGGTCCTGAGGCAGGGTGGCTGGAGCAGAGTCACAGGGATGAGTTGGGGGGAAATGAGGTCAGGAAGATCATGCAAGCGGTGTTAAGCCATGCCAACGAAGCGTTCTTCACTGCGGGGACAATGGGCAGCCACGGAGGATTTTAGCAAAAGAGGGGCATGAAGTCAGTGTTCTTTTCCCCCCCAAGAGGTCAGGTGGAGGGAGTCAGTCCTCCAGGGATGAAGGGGTTCCAATCAGGCTGGTTCCTCACCCACTTGGACAACTGGTTTCCCCTCTCAGGACCTCACTTTCCCCATCTGTAAAGTGGGTGAATATAGTCACCCCAACCCCTGCTGATGCAAGTAACTCCTAGCACAGGGCAGGTAGCGAGTGGCTGCAGGTAAGAAGGAGGGGGCTTGTTGGGATTAGCTCCCGCAGACTGTGGTGACTCCAAAGCTAAAAAACAAAGTCCGTCTGAGCCCACCCATCTGAAAGCCCCCCGCCCCAAAGATCTCTGCCTTCAGCTTTGGGCCTACTCCATCTGGGATGGAGGCGTGTGGAAACAGCAGCTCCATGAATTCTCCAGGGTGATTCTGGGGTCGCTTCCACTTCACAGAGGGAAATGGTGAGACCTGAAGGGAGGTCACTCAGCTAGAAAGTGGTAGAGTCCAGATTAGAGTCCGGATTAGAAGCCTTCATTGAGCTGGTAACCGCGGTGTACTCTGCTCATGAATTTTTCACTCTCCTGCTTCCCGACACTGACCACCATTTGAGACCAACTGTCCCCCTTCTCCCCTCCCTCCTAGCTGGAGTTGATGAAGGGCTGCTGGGGCATCCCACTCCTTAGCCTCTGCTTCCTTGGCAAGTCAGCCCTGGAATTCCCCTGAGCAGAGTCCTGGACTTACCCCAAGGTCACGGGATGAGGAACAGAATGTCTGTGTGTGTGGGGGGGGTCCCAGTCTACCTAAGCTTGGCACGGAGCCACATCTCTACACGGTCTGACCACCTCCTGGGGCCAGGACACAACCGCTGTGAGGTGAACGCTATTAACTTCTCCATTTTACAGCTGAAAAACTGAAGCTCCTCTGGGACGGGCAGCCCATAGTCCGAAGGCACACAGCAAGCCATGATGTAGGGTCTGGATTTGAACCCATGGCTGTTGACTTTCAATCGATGGCTCTAGCCCCAACTTGCCATGAACAGCTACGTAAGTACCAGTGTCCCCAGTCGGTGGGGAGCCGGTCCTCCCACCGCTCCCAGGGCGCAGCCCAGATCCCAAGAGCTAGCCCGACGGCAGCCCCCCGACCCCTGACTCACCTGGGAGCAGAGCCCCGAGCAGGACCAGGAGCGCAAGCATCGCGGGATGGGCAGCGCCGGGAACCATCGCAGGCGGAGGCAGGGCTGACGAGGTGGCGCAGAGGCGTGGGCGCGGACTGTGGCGCTGAGGACCTTGTGGGTCCTTTTATAGCGGCCAGCCAAGGGGGGCCGAGGGGGCGGTGCTGCCTTCCCGGAAACCTCGCGCTTTCCTCTCCGGAACGAGGGCTCTGGCATTTCCGGATTGAGAGGGTGCCGGGGCCGAGCAGGGTTGTCCCCTCTCGCCGGCCGCTTTCGCACCGGAATTTCCGAATTGAAGTAGTGAGGGCTGCCTGGCGGCAGCGGTCAGAAAACAACCCGGAGACTACTCCCGGCGCTAGGGGTCCCGTCCCTGGGCTCGGCTACCCTTGATTCTGCGTGTACACAGCGCTTTATTGGATACTGCCAACCACCCTGGACGGTAGGGACTGCTATTGTGTCCGTTCCACAGAGGGGTAAACTGAGGCTCCAAGGTGCGAGGGCATTCGAACTCAAGTCTGACTCCCCAGCACAAGCAGGCCTCTTTAACCGAGTGGACGGTCCCTCGTTTCGGTGGGGCCCCAGGAATCCTCCGGGGGCGCTCTCGATCAAGGGTGCCCCTCCCCAAAGGGTCATGTCCCCGCCCAGCTGACACCGAGATTTCCTGAGAAGCGGCCGCAGAAAGCCCAGGCACTTTCAGGCGCCTGTGAACCCTGGGGGAGAGGACGCAAGGCGCATCACGTCCGGGGCTCCGCGTCCCCCACCGATGGGCGCTCCCACTCCCCCGCGGCCTCGCTTCCCCTTTCGGCCTCCAGCGCGGGGGCGTCTTTACAGCTTCCAGAAAAAGGAAGGAAGCCGCGTGGTCCTGACGTGCCGAGCCCCTCCGTTGCAGTTCCCAGGCTCCGCGGGGGAACTGAGGCCGCAGACCTTGACGGGGGAGGAGAGAGGGGGCGCTCGAATGCTTGCCTTCTGCAGGGAAACTGAGGCAGCTCCCAGGCCCCGGAATGGGGCGGGGAGAGGGGGCGCTCAAACCCCTGTCCTCTGCTCTTAGCTCCTGTAACTCGAACCCCGGGCGCCAGCACTAAATCTGTGCGGGTGTTTGCCCCGGCTTGTCCCATTAGGGTGTTTGGGGGACATTGTGAGGTCCCGCGCCGCGTCTATAGGCCGTCCCACGCCACCGCCTCCCCACAAGCCACGCCTGCGCGTGTGACCGCCCAAGACTCGGCATCCACCATGTCAAGGCTGGGGATCCTGGAGTCTCCGAGCGCGGAACCCCGCCGCCTAAGGCTTCCTGTGGTGGCGCGCGCGCCGCGTCGCCAGGGAGACCTCAGAAGGGCCAAGGAGGTCGCGCAGCAGACGGGGAACGGAGGGGGCTTCAAGGACGCTCGACCCCTTCCTCCCGGGGAAGGGGCTGCGAATTACTCGCCAGCCAGAAAAGAGTCCCTCGCTTCGCCCCGATTGTTCCTAAGGAATTTCCACGGGGATCTTTCTTCTTGGAGGGTGGAGGGTGTTGAATTCCCGCCCCAAATGGACTGGGCAGAGGCGCAGAGCGGGGGCCGGGGACGTCCCTGGGAGGGTCTAGGAAAATCCTCCGCCGGGGGTTCATTTTCCGGAGAATTTTTACCAGGTTCAGAGCACTGCTTACTTTGGCCTCTGTCCCAAGTGCGGGCGGCGAGCTCCCCCGCGCGGCTCTGGTCCCCCTTACAGCGGGAAAATCGTGCTTCTTCCTTCTGTCTCTCAACACTTGCTACGCAGCGTTGATTGAGAGCCTGCTGTGTGCCAGGCATCGTTCCAGGTGCTGGGGACGCAGCAATGAACAGAATAGACCAAAATCCCTACCATCATGCAGAGACCGTCTTAGTCCGGACGACAGAAACAAAAATAAGATATATGGAGACATAGCTTGTGATTAGTGCTAAGAGAAAGTAAAGCAGGGAAGGGAATAGGAAATGTGAAGGTTAATAAACCTTTAAATAGAGTATTCTGGGAAAGACTGAGAAGGTGACGTTTGAGCAAAGAGCAGAGAGTCCTGACAATATCAGGGAAGGAATGTACCAAGCAGAGAACACTGAATGTGCCAAGGCCCTGAGGTAGGAACTGCCTTAAGGAACAGCCAGGAGGCTAGTGTTGCTGGAATGCAGTAAGGGAGGGAGAGAATTGGAAGAGAGGAGGGCAGGGAGGGAATGGGGTAGAGCATGGCCTGGGGAGGACTTTGGCCTTTCCTCTGAGTGAGGTGGGAGCCATGGAGGGTTCTGAGCGGAGCAGGGACACGCCCTGACTCAGGCCTTTACAGGCACCCTCCTGAGACAGCAGGAGCTAGAGTCAGGTGGTGGGGAGGACAGGGTAGAAGGAAGCCAGGAGACTGGAAAGGAGGTGACTGCTCCAGTGCAGGGGAGCAATGATGGAGCCTGGAGTGGGCAATGGCACTGGGGAGATACGGTCCAATTTGGCATTTATTTTGGCAGCAGGTCCAACTGTGTTTGCTGGGATGTGGGGGCAGGCAGAGTCAAGATCAACTACTTGGCCCTGGTCTGAGGTCCTAGGAGGGTGGAGGGCCATTTCCTGAGATGAGAATGGGGTGATAATAGGGGGCAGTTTGGCAGAAGAAGCACGCACCCCCTAGTCTACGTTCCCTTTGTGCTTTCTTGGAAGAAAGGGAAGCAGATGTTCCCCATCCCTTTGCTGCAGCCACCAGGAAGGGCAGGGCTTCCTCCAGGGTGCCAGGCAGTCTCAGGAAGGTCAGGGAATGGCCCCACTGCAGACCAGAGGCTGTGGACCCAGGGCAGAAGTACCCAAACCCCACTCCATGACATCATGCCTGCTCGCCCCTCATTCTGAGGTCTGGCGTGACCACATTGCAGTTCCCTTGACCTGGAATGCTCTTCTTCTCGTCCCTGATATGGCCAGCCCTTTCTTGTGGCCTGAGCCTCTTCCTAAAAGCTTTCCCGGATGCCCCCCGACTCCCTGACTCCTTCCATCCTGGGCCACACCCTAAACATTCCCTGTCACTTGCTCTTATGGTTTCATTACTGAAACTTCATTCACTTGCTGAAATTCTTTTTTTTTTTTTTAATTAATTAATTGTTTATTTTTGGCTGTGTTGGGTCCTTGTTTCTGTGCGAGGGCTTTTCTCTAGTTGCGGCAAACGGGGGCCACTCTTCATCGCGGTGCGCGGGCCTCTCACTATTGCGGCCTTTCTTGTTGCGGAGCACAGGCTCCAGACGCGCAGGCTCAGTAGTTGTGGCTCACAGGCCTAGTTGCTCCGTGGCATGTGGGATCTTCCCAGACCAGGGCTCGAACCCGTGTCCCCTGCATTGGCAGGCAGATTCTCAACCACTGTGCCACCAGGGAAGCCCCTCACTTGCTGAAATTCTTTTGATTGACTTGTGTCACCTCCATCTGCGTGAGCTCCAGAAGGCCAGGGACCCTCTCAGCCCCAGCATCTGATTCAATGTCTGGTCATTATAGGCAGATGGTCAATACATATTTGTTGGATGAATGAACTTCTCTTATTCTCTGAACATTCTGCACATGCTGTTTCTCCAGCCCAGAATTCCTCTCCTACCGCTTTTACAAAAGGTTACCAGAGGATTTCATCTACCAGGTTGTAACAGGGCTAGGAGCACAAGGTCCAGATATCTTTTTTTTCTTTCTTTTTTTTTTTTTTTTGCCACAGAGCTTGTGGGATCTTAGTTCCCCAACCAGGGATTGAACCTGGCCCCTGCAGGGAAAGTGCCAGGTCCTAACCACTGGACCGCCAGGGAATTCCCAGATGTCTTTTCAAGAGAACAACTTTGTTTCCTTCAGATAAATACCCAGAAGTGGAATTCCTGGATCATATGGTAGTTCTATTTTTATTTTTTATTTTAAAAAAATTTTTATTGAAATATAGTTGATTTATAATGTTATAGGTAGTTCTATTTTTAATTTTCTGAGGAACCTTCATACTGTTCAGGCCATAGTCTGAGTAATATTCCATTGTAAGGCTATATCAGTTTGTTTATCCATTCATCAATGGATAGACATTTGGATTGTTTCCACATTTTGGCTCTTATGAGTAATGCTGCCATGAGCATTCAGGTACAAGTTGTTGCATGAACATGCTTTCATTTCTTTTGGGTGTATACCTTGGGAGTGGAATTGTTGAGTCCCATGGTAATTCCATGTTCAACTTTTTGAGGAACTGTCAGACTGTTTTCCATGGCAGCTGCACCATTTTATCAATACATTCCCACCGGCAAAGTACAAAGGTTCCAGGATTCCAATTTCTCCACATCCTTGCCAATATTTATTTTGTTTTATTATTATGGTGATTGCCATCCTAATGGGTGGGAAGTGGTATCTCATTGTGGTTCCCCAGTCCTTCTGATCTGTCCAGTGGACAAGCCAAGCACAATCCTGCAGCAAAGGCAACTGGGGGTGTGCACGGACCAGCAAGTACCGAGGGGATGTGGCCAAAGTGCACCTGCCACCAGCTGTGACCTTGAGCAAGCCACTTCCCCTGGTGGTACCTAGATGGCCTCAGCTGTAGTAAGGGATGGTAATGCATCCCTCAAAGGGTGGGTCTAAGATTTTTTTTTCTTTTTTTAACATTATTTACTTACTTTGGTTGTGCCAGTTCTTAGTTGCATCAGGTGGGCTCCTTAGTTGTGGCTCGCGGGCTCCTTAGTTGTGGCATGTGAATTCTTAGTTGTGGCATGCATGTGGGATCTAGTTCCCCGACCACGGATCGAACCCGGGCCCCCTGCACTAGGAGGGCGGAGTCTTATCCACTGCCTCACCAGGGAAGTCCCGAGGTTTCAGTAAGACCATTCGTGTGCAGGAACAGATAACAGGAGTTACAAGTTGTCTGTTTCCATAGGACTCAGCTCTGAGAATCCCCCCTCAAACTTCCTAGGAATACAGACTTCCTCCTCTGTGCCCACAGATCAGTTCATTCTAGCATCACCGTTCCTCATCAGAGCCCCAGGGTGTAAAGCAAAAATGCATGACGTTTGGATGTTGATCAGAACATAACCTGGCTTCTCCTTCCACTTGAAAGTTTATTCTGTGGTGGACTCTGCTTTGACCCTGGCTGAGAATCCCGCCCCGGACTCAGGACCCGATCAGCATCACGTTCAAATCGCGGAACTTGGTGTTGGGTGGGAGCCCCAGGTTAGGCTTCTTCAGGCTGGAAGCTTTGGTAGAGAAGAAGGGCCTGGTGCCCCTGCTGTTGACCCTCTTTCTGTCCCCCTCACCTCCTCTCACCAGCCTGTGGGTCCCTCCTGCCCAGGTGCAAGGAGGAGGGGACAGGGCATTTCCTCCATGGCTGGTGGCTTTGCCCTTTTGGGTACCCCAGCAGTGTGTTAAAGTGTTCTGGGGGGGCCTCTCTGAGGCTTCCTCTTCCTGGAGACCCCTTCGCTGGCAGGGAGGCATCTTTGATATGGGTTGTGGCTCTTCCCTCAGCCCTTGGGGTCTGGTCCTACCCTCTCATCTCTCTCCTGGTGGGCCTCCATGCTGACCGCCAAGAAGCAGACACCCTGACTCCACCATGAGAACCGCCTGCCTCGCCCCCTGGATCTCCTGGGGGTCAGATCCCAGCCCCGTTGACTCACTTGAGCTTTCTTAAGCCAGGGTCAGCCTGAGTCTCTGGTGTCCTGCCTACAGGGATATTTTTCAAAGGCTGTGAAGTCACCTTCCTCTCTAGGCTCTGGGTTAACCCATGTCCCAAGAGGGTGTGATAGGGCTTTTTTTTTTTTTTTTTTCCGGCCGTGCCGCGCAGCATGTGGGATCTTATTTCCCCGACCAGGGATTGAATCCGTGCTCCCTACGTTGGAAGTACGGAGTCTTAACCACTGGACCGCCAGGGAAGTCCCCCTGTGATAGGGATGTACAGGTAGCGACAGCTCCCCTGAAGAAATGTCTTCACCCATCTCTCTCTTTCTAAAAAAATTAAAAAAAAATTATACAGAATTTCAAAATAGACATCAGCAAAGAGGACATGTGATGAAGCCACATGTGCCAACTTCCACAGTCCTCACGGCCAATCTTGTTCTTTCCTTCCCCTTACACCCTGTCATGGGTTCAACTACCTCTCTTCCCCAGGGGGAAAAAAAGTGCTAACCCCCAGATTTTGATCTTATTTAGAAATAGGGTCTTTGCAGATGATCAAGTTCAGGTGAGGTCATTAGGGTGGGCCCTAACCCAACATGACTGTTGCTCTTATAAAAAGGGGAAATTTGAACACAGACACACACACACACACACAGAGGGACAATGCCATGTGAAGATGAGGACAGAGATCAGGGTGATGTATCAAGCCAAGAAATACCAAGGATGCCAGCAAACCACCAGAATCTAGGGGAGAGGGATGGGACAGAGCCTGCCTCACAGCCTCGGAAGGAATGACATCTTGGTCTTGGTCTTCTGGTTCCAAGAACCATGTGACAGTACTTTTCTGTAGTTGAAGCCCTAGTCTGTGGTACTTTGTTAAGGTAGCCTAGGAAACTAATACACATACTATGCCCTGATTATTAGCACATTCTAGACCCCGGATCATTTTTTTCTGATGTCTTTTTCTTTTTTTTTTTTTTAATTTTTATTTATTTATTTATTTATTTATGACTGTGTTGGGTCTTTGTTTCTGTGCGAGGGCTTTCTCTAGTTGTGGCAAGCGGGGGCCACTCTTCATCGCGGTGCGCGGGCCTCTCACCATCGCGGCCTCTCGTTGCCGAGCACAGGCTCCAGACGCGCAGGCTCAGTAATTGTGGCTCACGGGCCTAGTTGCTCCGCGGCATGAGGGATCTTCCCGGACCAGGGCTCGAATCCATGTCCTCTGCATTGGCAGGTGGGTGCTTAACCACTGCGCCACCAGGGAAGTCCCTGCACCCCTTCTTACTACTGGCTCCAAATAGCTTTTTCTTCTTTTAATTAATTAATTAATTAATTAATTAATTAATTAGGCTGTGCCGGATCTTAGTTGCCGCACACAGGATCTTCACCGCGGCATGCGGGACCTAGTTCCCCGACCAGGGATTGAACCCGGGCCCCCTGCATTGGGAGTGCAGAGTCTTACCCACTGGACTGGACCACCAGGGAAGTCCTAGCTTTTTCTTTTTTACTCAGTCAAATCTGATGCTTTAAGGATCACAATTTATGTTCATTGAGGACTTTCAAAGAATGTGTTGTAAGCTCTGAAGTCACTCCCAAGAAGCATTCCAGAGCTGTTTTCAGCGAGGAGCAGCCCAGCCGATGGGTCACTGTGGCCGCCTGGTTGGGCCTGCACACCAGATGGCAGTTCTGGCTTTTTTTTTTTTTTTTGCGTTCATACTGTTTTA
Organism: Balaenoptera musculus; assembly: GCF_009873245.2. Taxonomy (NCBI): domain Eukaryota; kingdom Metazoa; phylum Chordata; class Mammalia; order Artiodactyla; family Balaenopteridae; genus Balaenoptera; species Balaenoptera musculus. Next base: position 164,113,391 of record NC_045787.1, read on the forward strand.
TTTATTTTTTAAGATTTTTAAAATTTTATTTATTTTTGGCTGCGTTTGGTCTTTGTTGCTGCACGCAGGCTTTCTCTAGTTGCTGTAGGCGGGGGCTACTCCTCGTTGCGGTGCGCGGGCTTCTCGTTGCGGTGGCTTCTCTTGTTGTGGAGCATGGGCTCTAGGCGTGTGGGCTTCAGTAGTTGTGGCATGTGGGCTCAGTAGTTGTGGCTCGCGGGCTCTACAGCGCAGGCTCAGTAGCTGTGGCGCACGGGCTTTGTTGCTCCACGGCGTGTGGGATCTTCCCGGACCAGGACTCAAACCTGTGTCCCCTGCATTGGCTGCCAGATTCCTAACCACTGCACCACCAAGGAAGCCCCCAGCTGACTTTAAAGAAACTGACCACATTACTTTATTGTCTGTATTATGACAATTAGCAACAACTTGTGGGGGGCAAATAACACCAGCAGACTCAAGGATCAAGATACCGGTTTGGTGTTTTTAAAAAATGTTTATTCACTCATTTACTGACCACGTTGATACTCTGTGCTTAGGGAAAATCACTGTGATGAAAGCTCAGGTTTCCACACTGCACCCACTTGGGGAATCAGGTCCACACTTGGACTGAAGGACCGTAATAAATGGGACCACAAGCCCCGTCAGGGATGCAAGCGCTCGGTGAGAGTGCTTCGGATTGGGAGGCACCACGAGTGGGTTCCTAGCAACGGCTGGCTCTCTGCGTGCTCCCTGAGGCTGACTCACCCCAGAAAAGTTGATGGTGGGTCATTTCTATAAACAGTGCCTTGAGGCAGCCGGGTACCCAGCGGTGCCCCGCACCGGGGAAAGAGCCTAACTCGCCAAATGGAATTATTCACAAAACGGCAATGAGCTGTTGTTCTGTTTCTCCTCTTTGATTAAAAAGTAAAATTTATCTTACACAAGAGAGAGACTTGGGGCAGAAGCGGCCCCTTCCCGGTAGTGATGCCTGCTTGGCTGCTCTGTGAGTGGCCTCAGCTTCCCACTGGGACGAGGGGTTCTGGCCGCCCTTGCAGGGTGAGCGGGAGGCTCCCAAGCCCACCAGGGGCTCGGCCTGGCTCGGAGCAGGCGCACTGCGTGGGCAGCGAGCAGGAAGGAGGGTGGCCGATGGGCCCTGGGGGTGCAGCGTGGGGCTCAGGGGAAGTCGCGGTAGGGCAGGCGGAAGGGGTAGAGGGGCGTGTAGCGCGAGTCGTGCCAGAGCAGCTTCTCCTCCAGGAAGGCGACGGTCGGCAGGGTCAGGACCAGGGTCTGGTACTTGAGCATGCTGTGCACGTTCAGGCCTGGGGGGCAGGGTGGAGGCACAGTCAGGGCGGGCCCCCCCTGCCCCCAACAGAGGCACCAGGGTCTGGTGTAGGGTTGGTCCTGAGCCCCGTAGCCTGGGTTCAAACCCTGGCTCAGTCGCTCACCCCCAGCAAGACCCTGGGCAAGAGACTGCCCTTAGCTCATCAACTTCCAACCGAGAGCGTCCTGAGTGCCCAACTCTGCCCTGTGCTTGGGCACGGTTCCCACCTCACACCCCAGTGGGGGAGGCTGACGGTAAACAGAGCAGATAAACAAACACGATGTACTGAGGGAGGCCCATGGGGCTGCAGTGAGTGATGAGGGGAAGGAAGGGGAGGGCAGGGCAGGGCAGGGCATGCAGGATCTGTGGTCCTCTGGGGAAGACTTGGGCTTTTACCCTGAGTGACGAGGGAGCCCTGGAGGGTGGTGGGCAGAGGGACAGGACCTGACTCAGGTGCTCAGGCGCCCTCTGGTGGCCGTAGTGGGAGTGGCGGGGACGGGAGTGCAGGACAGACTGTGGGGAGGAGTCGGTCAGCAGGAGCCTGGGACCAGGGCAGAGGCCACTGTGCCCTAACTGTGCCGGTCCAGGCAGATGGTGGGAGCTGGCCCAGGGCGGTCAGAAGCGGCTGGATTCTGGATATGTTTAGAGACAGCGCTGGCGGTGAGCTAACAGACCGGAGTGGAGGGGGACAGCGTGGTTTGGGGCCGGAGCTGCTGGGAGGAGGAAGGTCTTGTGTGCCAAGATGACTAGGAGACCCCACGTGCCGCTGTCCAGGAGGCAGCAGGGCACACAATCAGGAGACCAGGAGAGAGCTCTGGGGATTAGTCACCGCAGGCACTGGTGTGACGTACTCAGGACAGCCCTGATCCTGAGTCTCTGAGCGAGGAGCCGGGTGGGGACAGCCAGTGGGCCCTCCGACTCACTCCACGCCTGGCACTGTGGCCCAAGCTTGGACAGACGTGATCTCAGAGTGTTTTTTGTTTTTTGGCTGCACCGTGCAGCTTGTGGGATCTTAGTTCCCGGACCAGGGATCGAACCCGGGCCACAGCAGTGAAAGCATGGGCTCCTAACTACTGGACCACCAGGGAATTCCCCTCAGAAGTTTTCTTCAAGAAACACGTCATTGTCCCAGTGCTCCGTCTGGGCAAACTGAGGGTTGGGTGGGGGAGGGTGGTCACTGCCCAAGGCCACTCTGTGACCAAGTTGCAGATACAGGATTTGAACTGGCCCATGCTGCACTCTCTGGGGGTCTGGGAGACAGAGCGGGGCCCTTTGCTCACCAATAGCAGGGACTAGGTTGAAGGTCTTCAGCCCAGAGGCAGCTGCCACAATGTTCTGGGGCATGTCCTCATGTTCTCTGAAACAGAGGCCAAGAGGTGAGCCCCTGCTGAGGACGGACCGCCCCCCGTGCCCCCTTGCCCCAGCCGCCCCTGCTCTGCCCGGCACCCTCACAAGTCCACAAGGAGGACGGAGTCGCCCCAGCGGCGGTAGCGGGCCAGCTCGATCAGGTACTGGGGGTCTGCGGTCGGCAGCTCCAGGGAGTCCACGATGTGCAGGTCGTCCTGGTGGGAGGAAAGGACAGTCTGAGCCCACCCTGCACCCACAGCCCACACCCCAGGACCCCCGTGGCTCCCGGCAGGACTGCTGCTGTACCTGGGCTAGCTTGACGGTCAGTGCCACCTTGAGGCCCTGCACCCGCACTTTCATGGGCAACATGTAGTAGTAGCTCGTGGGGCCCCGGGGGCCATGGGCAATGCCTCCTGTGGGGGCAGAGGTACGTGAATAGGTGAAGGCCCCAGCTGGGCTTGGAGGTCAGAAATTTGCCCCAGTGGCTGGCACAGGGGAGGTAGGAGGGAGGCTGCCCGCGGCCAGGCAGAACCCCAGCAAAGAGGGCAGGGCCTCAGGTAGGGATGGAGAGGGGAGGCTGGATCGGGCATCACCTGGGACAGGTAACGTCACCTCACTGGGGCTTGGTGTCTTCAGCCGTCAAGCCTTGGGTGAGGATGGTCTACCCATGTGTCCTCCCTCTGCTGGGCGCTGGGAGAGCAGCAGGGAACATGCGGGACAGGATCCCTGCCCCCACGCCATTCATATACAGCCAGAGACTTGATCCCAGAGGGAACCAGGGCTGTGCCAGGCAGCACAGGGGGTTGCAGGGGGTGGGGAGACCCAAAGAGGGTCAGGGAGGGCTTCCTGGAGGAGGTATGGCCCAAACACATCAGAAGGATGAGAGGGATTGGCCAGACAAATGGGAGATGACTCTGAGTCAGCTCTGTTTGGTCAGAGAGGGTGTGCAAGGGACAAGGGGGTGCGGTCTGCAGCCACCAGGGCCTGGAAGGCCAAGATGAGGGGCTCAGACTTCACGCAAAGGCCGCAGAAGCTGGGAGGTTTAGGAAGAGCCCTCTGGGTGCTGTGTGAAGTGTGGGCCAGGAGAGGTGAGGTGGGAGGTGGGGCAAAAGGGGCTGTGGCCATGGCCTGATGAGAGGCCAAGGCCAGAGCTGTGGGGAAATGGGGCGAAGTGGACGGACTCTCCAACCTCTGACCGCACGTGGGCAGACCTGCTTACCTCCTCGCCAGATTGGGGAGCGGATGCTGCCATGCCTGGCGCGCCCACTGCCTTTCTGTGGCCAGGGCTTCCGGCCGCCGCCCCGCACCTCGGCCCTGGTCTTGGTCTTGGCGTAGCTCTGTAGGCACAGAGTGAGGAAAGAGTCAGGTTCACAAGGGAGGTGCCATTGCAGACGAAAGGTGCCAGGCCCAGGAACACAGCAGTGAGCTGGGTGGACCGGCCTGCCGCTGGGGAGCCGGACAGGAGACACAGAGACTGGGGCTCCATCGGGACAAGCACGGAGTGCTTTGGGAGGGAGGGAGGGAGGGAGGGATAAAGAAATCAAGAGTTCCCTCCTCCACTCCAGAACATCAGCCTCAGAGAGGCAGGGGCTCTGCTGCCTGACACACAGTAGGTGCGTAGTATTTTCTGAATGATTTCCATGTGGTTGTAACTAAAAGGAAGCTGGGGGAATTCCCTGGCGGTCCAGTGGTTAGGACTCTGAGCTCCCACTGCACGGCGCAGGGGTTCGATCCCTCGATCCCTGGTCAGCGAACTAAGATCCTGCAAGCCGCGTGGCCATAAATAAATGAATAAAATTAAATACAAAAACAAAAGGAAGGTGGGGCATGGGGAAAGACGTGGGGGTTAGGGAGAATCAGGGAGAGGTGCGGGGTAGGGCATCATGCAAGGCTTCTTTCAATGCCAGGCTGATGACTTCATCTCCAGGGCCACGGCGAGCCAGGGAGGAGTCGCCAGACTTGAGGTGGGCGGATGGAAGGCAGGGACCCTGATTGATGACAGCATCACCAATGCTCTTGGCGTAAGATCCAAACACCTCACGTTGCCCCTGTTGACCTCCATGGCCACACTGGGCCCCTTCTGATCCCTGCCACAGAGGCTCTGCCTGTGTTGCTCCGACGCCCTCCACCCTAGCCCCACTGCCCGCTTCACCTGGTTAGCGCCTGTCACACACCTGAGGTTAAATGCCCCTTTCTCTGAGACAACTTCCCTAATTATACATTTGCAGGCATGACTACTTGATTCATGTTCTCCTCACCAACTAGACTGGGAGCTTCAAAAGGACAGGGACCTCGCCTGTCTTGTCCCCCAGCACAATGCCCAGGGCACAGTGGCAGTTCACAAAATGCCCGGCAAATGGCCCATCGGTGAATGGGTCAGGAGAGAGAGGATGGGGCCTGAGCCCCACAGTCCAGAGAAGACACAGCGGGGGCATCCTCTGCCCCCCACCCCCGCCCCGCCCCACTCTGGGCACTCACAATTCTCTTGAAGTTCTTCTGCCAGATGGCAACCTGGTGCAGGATATCCAGCCTGTGGAGGAAGGAGACACGACAGGCCCACTTCCACTTAAAACCCTCTCTGCCCCACTAGATGAAAACTCCGGCTCCTCCCCATCCACTTCCAGGGCCCTGTGTCACCTGCCCCGGTCCCTCTCTGAGCCCATCTTGCACCACCTCCAGCTCCACTCTGTGTCCGTTCTATGGAGTCCAGCCTCCAAGCCTCTGCACTTGCCATTCCTTCTGCCTGAAATGCTCTTCCCCTGGCTGGTTCCTCTTCTGCCTACCGGTCTTAGCCCAAATGGTATCTCCAAGAGGAGTCCCCTTGCTAAAGAGGGCTTTACCTTACTCCTTTCCTCCCATTACGACTTCCTTACTGCCACTTCTTTACAGACTGGTTTGCCTCTCTACCCCTGTGCTGTTCCATACAGTAGACACTGGCCACACGTGTGGCTACTAAAGCCCTGAAAGGTGGCCAGTGCCACATGGTGAAACGACAAGATTTTAGATTTATCAGGCTAAACGAAATATATTATTGGAATCAATCTCATTTGTTTCTCACTATTTGAAAGGAAACTTGGCTACTGGAAGAATTTAAATTACACGTGTGGCTCGCATTGGACAGGGCTTCCAGGCTGGTTTGCCAGGGGTTGGCAAACTATGGCTAGTAAGGCCAAATCTGGCCTGCTGCCTGTTCTTGTAAATATGTTTTACTGGAACACGGCCACGCTCATTCACTTACACATTGTCTACGGCTGCTTTTGTACTACATCAACAAAGATGAGTAGTTGCCATGGAGACGTTACAGCCTGCAAAGCCAAAGACATTTACTCTCTGGCTCTTTACAGAAAAAGTTTGCTGATCCCGGCTTAGACTGTGAGCAACATTGGCAACCTCGGTGCTCATTCACTGCTGTATCCCTGACACCTAGAATGGAAGCTGGCACACAGTAAGTGCTTCATAAGTATTTACAGAATCAACAAAATATGTCGCTTTTATCTTTTTTTGGCACCCTCTAGCAGACTGGGACTCTGTAAAGACAGAGAGCAAACCATACAAATAAGTAATAGTAATAGACTAATAGCACTTATGTGCCAGACACAGTACACATAAGAGACATCACACACCTTGGCAAGCGAAAACTTGGTCCTGGGAGTTGGCTCATATAGGGTTGAGATCTGGCTCTAAAGTTTATAAGCTGTGTGACCCTGGGCAAATTTCTTAACATGTCTGTGCTCAGTTTCCTTACCTACGAAATAAGAATAATAGAATCCATTCCTAGGGTTGCTATGAGGATCTGGTTAATTAAACTGCAAGTAGGGTGACTTCCCTGGTGGTCCAGTGGCTAAGACTCTGCGATCCCAATGCAGGGGGCCCGGGTTTGACCCCTGGTCAGGGAACTAGATCTCACATGTCGCAACTAAAAAGATTCTGCATGCCGCAACTAAGGATCCTGCATGCTGCAACGAAGATCCTGCGTGCGGCAACGAAGATCCTGCATGCGGCAACTAAGACCCGACGCGGCTAAATAAATATATATATTTTAAATGCAAATACGCCCCCCCCCCTAAAAAAAGGGAATTCCCTGGCAGTCCAGTGGTTAGGACTCTGTGCTTTCACTGCTGAGGGCTGAGGATCAATCCCTGGTTGGGGAACTAAGATCCTGCAAGCCACGTGGCCAAAAATAAAATAAAATAAAATACAAATAGACTGTCCCAAGCACACAGTAAGGACTTAACCACTGTTAGTGCTCATTTTTGCAAAAACCAATAACAGCAACAATAACCAACATTTCTACAGACCATATTATGGGCCAGAATTATCTCATTTAATTGTTTGAGGTTTGACAGAACAGAGACACTGAAGCACAAGGGGGAAGGCAGGATTTGAATCCAGTCACTCGGGTTCCAGAGCTCTGCGTCCCTAACCCTCAGAGGATGTTACCTGTCAGCCCTCACCTTCACACAACTCTGCAGCAAGAAAAACCATCATTCTCTCTCTTTTTTTTCATCACTCTCTTCTAACAGGTGGAGAAACTGAGGCTCGAGCCCAGGTCATCCTGATTCCTAAATCCCCGCTCCTCGTCCCTCTGCCACCCAGTTCACCATTTCGGCTCCCACTCACCTGGGCGTCGCGGAGAAAACGTCTGGGTGCAGCTCGGTCAGACCCAAGCGCTCCTGCTCGTAGCCCCGCAGGGCCTCGACCCAGGCCTGCACGGGACGCCGGTGCCCGAGTACCGGGAGCTCGCACCTGCGCAGCACGGGCACCCGGGGACCTGGAGCGATTGGGAGGTCAGGGGTCAGGGGCAAGGGTCAGAGTTTCCGGTTGCCACCCCTCCTAGGGCAACCCCAGCAAACTCACCCGCGCTCGCCACCGGTTCTGGTTTCTCCGCCGGCTGCACTGCCTCTTCTGCCAGCGCCTTCAGGCCCTGTAAACGGTGAGCAAGAGTGAGAGACGATTCCCGGACCCTCCAACCTTTGTCCTCCGACCCCGCCCTCAGTCCCTGGCCTCACCCGGCAGCCCTTGGGCCGAAGCCAGGCCCGCGCCCCGGCCCGGACTAGCTGCAGCATTGTCGCGCAGCTCCCCACGCTTAGAGAGGTCAAGGCTTCCTCTGCTGGACTCTCTCGACGCCTCGCGATGACGTCACGCCCGCGACGCCGCCGGCCGGGTTTGTATTCGGCGTTAGAAAGTTGGGCGAGCAAGAGCAAAGACGGCGGGGCCCGCTGACGCCTGTCCCCACCTCCGCCCCAAGACTAACCCCAGACGCTAATTTTCACTGCTGGCCTAAAGAACCCTCTGCAACACGTGGGAGCGCGACCCCACAGCAAGAAACCCCGCCCCCTCTTCGGTCCCGCCCCCAAAGAGCCGGTGCGGTCATCCAGCCAATGAAACCTCCCTACTCAAAGGGCACGCTCCTCGTTCAGCCAATGAGCGTTAAGCCTGGAAAAGTGGCTGGGCGGTGCTAGGGCGGGCACCTAAGGGAATATGGCCAATAACTGTTACGCTTTTTTTTTTTTGTCGGCCACGTCCCCAGGGCCCGCCCGCTTCGGGCCTCCCAGACCCTAGCCGTTGGTTTCTCCAGGAACGTGGTTTTGTTTGCTTGTTTGTTTAAATGCAGGGCGTTATCTCTCACAGAAAGCCCTCAGGGTAGGGCCTGGCGGATCGTGCTTCTCCTCTTAGATTCCCCCAGGGCACGTCCCCCTCAAATGCGTCAGGTTAGGAGATGTGACTCTCCCCATCTCCTAGGCCAAGGTCCTGTCGCGTCTCAGACTGCCAGGGCTCTCCGAGAGCAAACTGGGGAGTCCACAGATCCTGCGTTGCCTCCCTCGTCCACTCTCACCAACAGAAATCCAAACGCTCATTTTTTAGGTTCTGTGCCACGTTCCCCGTCAGGCCTCCAGGCGGCGCCACGAGCCCATAGCAGCCTGCCCTGGCGGGCCAGACCTGAGCGCTTGATTGGCAGTGAGAAATGGACCGAGTTTAGCCGCCGAGAACGTGGTCTGGGAGCCAACCTCAGTGTCCTCATCTGGAAAATGGGGAGGTGTGAGATTCGATGAAATGATGGAGGCAAAGCATGCCATGTGTAGAACATGCGTAGCTTTATTATTATTATTATTACTATTATTTTGAAGGTGAGTTTTATCATCAAAGCAAGACAAGAGCCAAGGTGGGGGACTTCCCTGGTGGTCCAGTGGTTAGGAATCCGCCTTGCAATGCAGGGGACGGGAGTTCGATCCCTGGTGGGGGGAACTAAGATCCCACATGCTGCGGTGCAAGTAAGCCCGGGCGCTGCAACTGGAAAGAAGACTGCATGCTGTAACGAAGAGCCTGCGTGCCACAACTAAGACCCAATGCAGCCAAATAAAAATAAATAATAAAAGGTCAAAAAGGGAAAAAAAAAAAAAAAAAAAGCCAAGGCAGGGATGGGAGTGGACCGTGGAAGACTTGAAGGCTTTTGTGTTGTTTTTTTGCATCTGATATATAACATATGGATATTTTTGTGAAGTATTAATGAAAACTTATAATGTATTTCATTGTGCATTCTATCCTTGCAAGAACCGTGGATATGTGTTTCAAACTCCACACACTTTGCAATTTTAAAAGGTCTTTTAATTTTGTACAATTTTGTTTATTCATTTTATGTTTGCATAAGTAATTCACACACCTAGTAAAGAAAATTCCAAGAACTACAAAAAGAAAGCTAGAGTGAAAAGTCTGTCTCCTCCATCCTCTGTTCCCTGCCCTGCCCCCACCCACCTCTTTCCCTTCCCAGAAGCCGCCACCACAACCAGCTGTGTGTCTTCTCCCAGAACCAGTTTATTATTTTACAGACAGATTTACAAGTCTGTCCTGTGCAAGAGAATTTAGATTTTATGTGGTGAAGGATGGAACAGCACTTAGCTGCTTAATGATTTATTGGGCACCTACTGTGTACTGCTGGGGTAAATCCAGCAGACACCCTTGAGATACTCACAGCCCAGTGCAGAAGGTTGAAAGATCAGAATGGGGGAGGGAACAGGGTCTACAGGGTCTGTGGGAGCACAGGGGAAGAACTGCTAATCTGTGGTGGCGGGGGTCTCAGAGGCAACTTTTCTGAAGCTGCAACCGGAGAGCTAAGGCTTGAGGGTCCATCAGGAGTTTGTCCAAAGGAAAAAATGTGATCCAGGCTGAGGAAACAGCAGTTGCAAAAGCCAGAAGTGGGGACTGGGGGAAGGGGTGGCTGGACTTTCCTGATGGCCACAAGCTTTGTTCATTGACTCAGTCATTTATGTTGAACCCACCTCAGGGCCTTTAGTACTGTTGTTCCTTCTGCCTGGATCATACTTTTCCCAGATCGTACTTTTCCTACACATGACTCGATCCCTCACCTCCAATTCTTTGCTCAAATGTCACCTCCTCCGAGAAGCCTGTCCTGACCACCCTATTTCAAATTGCAATCCCCACCCCTGGCCCTTCTGACCGCCTTATCCCGCCCTATTTTTTTCCATCAGTACTTATCTTCTAACATCCTATATAATTTCCTGGTTTTTTTTTTTAAAGGATCTATATCTTTTTAAAAATATTTGTTTATTTATTTATTTGGCTGCATCGGGTCTTAGTTGTGGTGTGTGGGCTTCTCTAGTTGCGGCACTCGGGCTTCTCTCTAGTTGTGGCGCGTGGGCTCTAGAGCGTGGGGTCTCAGTAGTTGCGGCATGCGGGCTTAGTTGCCCCGCGGCATTTGGGCTCTTAGTTCCCCGACCAGGGATCGAAGGCAGGCATTGGAAGGCAGATTTTTAACCACTGGACTACCAGGGAAATCCCTCCTGGGTTTTTTTTTAATGCTTTTTGTCTGTCTCCCCTACTAGAGGAGAAATTTTGTCTCCCCCTCTTGGCAGAAATTTTGCTCTGTCTTGTTCCCTGCAGCCAGCATAGTGCCTGTAACACAGTGGGCGCTCAATACATGTTTCTTGAGTGAATTCCTTTGTTCATCATCCTAATGCAGGGGTATTACCAGAAACAGAGCCTCCCTCTCTGTCTCTTGGGTCTCAAGATCTGTAACCCCCTGAGGTCACAGGCACATAAGGTACCCAATGAATGATTATTTACCCAATGGCACTGGAGTCATATAGACACAGGTTCAAATCCAGGGGCTGCTGCTAATTGATTGGGTGTCCCTGGGCAAGTGGTTAGCACTTCCAGAGTTCGGCCCTAATTGGTAGGTGGGACACACACAAACTCTCCCCTACTGAGCTGTGTGGAGGATGAGTTCTCTTTCCTTCCATCCTTAGTCCCCACAGTGTTTCCCCCCAACCCCCACAAAGGGAGCCTGTAAGTACCTGAGTCAGATCCGTCCCTTCTCTGCTCAGAACCCTCCATGCCTCCTACAGCAAAAGCCAAAGTCCTTAGAACAAAAGCCAAAGTCCTCACTGCAGCCCACAATGCCCTGCAGGACCTGTCCTCACTTCCTCTCACTGTCCCCCTCTATCTCTCCGTGGTTTCCGCCACACTGGTCTTCTCACCAGAACCTGTCAATCTCACAGCAGCCTCAGGGCCTTTGCACAGGCTGTCCCTTCTACATGGACCACTCTCCCCTAAATATCTGCATGGTTCACTCCCTCATCTCCTTCAGGTCTTTACTCAAATGTCACCTTCTCAGGTGACACTGGGTCTAAAAATCACAGTCCCTTCCTACCCCACATATCTAATCTGCCTTCCCAGTGTCATTGTTTCCAGAACTTACACCACATTCTAACAGATGACATCATGTTCTTATTTATCCTGCTTCTTGTCTGTCTCCTCCACTAGAACGTCAGCTCCTGGAGGACAGAGGTCTTTGTTTCTTTCACTGCTGGGCCCCCATGCTAAGAAGGAGAAGGGTGCCAGGCACCTAGAAGGTTCTCAATACATAGTAATTGAACAAATGGAATGTAGAGAAAGCAGTTTGCATACAGTTCCCCCACTGGCATTATTGATTGTGAGCCTTAATGAAAGGGAGGTAATGACCTCGAGACCTTCACACTGCGAGGCTCAAAGTTTGACCGTTTTGGCCCAAGCCTGGGTGGAGTCAAAGGTCGAGGTGTCCAGCCCATTCCTGTGGATCAAAGGCTCAGTTGTAGGTGACCTCTGTCCCCAGTGGGCCAGTATCAGCCTTGCAGCCCAGAGAGGGTCTTTGCTGGTCACGGGCATGATAGCAATTTAGGGAGCATATATTGGAAGCTGGAGGGCCCCCCAACATCTGGCCATTCCTAGCCCCCCATCACTGTTCCAGGGTTTTCACAAAAGCCAGAGTCAAGGCTGGAATATTGGGGGGCAACCTTCAGATAGAAGATGCAGGGTATGAGTGCAGGATAGATAGGGGGGCGGTCTGACCTCTTTGGGGGAGCTGTTTAAAGTACATCCCCATCAACTGCCAAAACATCTGCTGTGTGTTTGTTTGCAGCTCAGTTTGTGGGTAACTGCCAAGCGTGTGAGGAGGAGGAGGAGTCCCCATTGAGGCATTCTCCCCCAACCCCTAGGGACGGGCCTGATTTGCATAGATGTTTCCATTCCCTTCAGTTCCCTTCAGTTCAGCGTCAAAGCGGGTGCGTGGAGCAGAAAAAAAGGCGCAGAAACAGCCCCTTGGGTTTTGGCAGAGAGTCAGACCCCCTCAGGGCTTGAACCCCTGGGTAGGGCACATGGGCTGTCTGGGCCTCAGTTTCCCCCTCTATAAAATGGGGGTATAATCACCCCTTCCTCATATATTTTGTGCCAGCCTTGCACCTGCGTACCCTCAGGTCACCCATTCCCTGCTCTGTCCCTGCCCCATGGCTAAGGGCTGACCCCTGCACAGGGTAGCCCTCTTGTCCCCTGCCTTCTGTGCCCAGATTTAGCCAATGGCAGGCACTGAGGGTAGATTGGAGGGCGAGAAGATAGGAGAAGCCAGGGTAGTTCTCCTCATCTGCTTCTGACAGCATCTCCCACTGGACATGGTCTCCCTATTTGTTAATTTGCAAGTTGTCTCACCCCTCCCATGCTTTGGTTTCTCATCTAGGTAACCAACCCCTGTATTAAAGCCCCTCTGTTTGAGATATGTCTGTTATCCTAAGTGGACTTTTACTGATGTAGGGCAGTTGTGAGGGGCTTTTGTTTAAGGTACAATTAAAAATAAATAAAGTTTTCCCTTTTCAGTGTACAGTTCCACAAGTTTCCACAAACATATACAGTCATATAAACACCACTACAATCAAGATACAAAATTGTTCCATCACCAAAAAATTCCCCCACACCTTTTTGTAGTCAACCCCTCCCTCCACCCTCAGGCCCTACGAATCACTGGTTGCTCTCTGTCCCTATAGTTTGCCTTTTCTAGAATGGCATAGAAATGGAATCATACAGTATATAGTCTTTTGTGTCTGCCTTCTTTCCCTCATCATAATGCATGTGAGATTCATCCATGTTGTTCTATATTGCTTGTTCCTTTCAGAACTCGAGGTTTCAAATATCATCTGCCTGAGTGGTCTTCCATGTGAAGATAAACTGCAGTGTGTCTATTCATCCCTTAGTTAAAGGAGCTGTTGTAAGCTTTTGATGGGCTGATATTTGCAAAGAGCTTAGGACAGTAACAGGCACATGATATATGTGTCAGCTGTTATTATTACGCTGGAGGGGGGCTGAAGTGGGCCTTTGGGGTTCCCCTCTCCCCTAACTATGTATGTCTCCCTCATCTGGAAGAGACAGCCCACCTTTCCCAGGCTCAATGGGCTAAAACTGCATCTGGTGCAGACGTGGCAGGGACTGGCCTCCACCGGCAGCCTCCCCACCCCATTCCTGAAGCTGAAAGTGGGCCTCAGGCCCATGGATGGACGAAACAAGGCCACTGCAGCTCCGCTGCCTGCCAAGATCAGCATCTGGAAAGCTTCTCTGCAGCTGGGCCCCTCCCCCGAGCCCTGGGGTGATGTTGAGAAAGTTGGGACCTGTCTCAGACACTTCTCCTTGTGCAGTTCCTCCTGCCAAAACCTGAGAGCTGGAGGTGGGGGGAGAGTGGAGGCCCAGAGCGGGTGGAGGACAGTCCCAGACCTCATCAACTGGGGGGGGGGGTTCACAAAGTTTGGGGTGGGTTGGGATCGGAGGTCAGAGGGCTTCCTTCACCTCTGGACTACAGAGGAGAACATTCTACATCTCACCAACGACCGACGTGGTCCTCAGTGATAACCACTGCCCTTCTATTCCAAATCAATGGGGGAGGAATTGGGAGGGACGTCCCCACGGCAGGACTGGGTCTGGGACTTGGGATGAAAAAGAGGGCAGAGAGCTCTAGTTCAAATCCTACCATGACTGTGTGCCTCACTTTCCTCATCTTTAAAATGGGGTGAGGAAAATGCAAAACTATGGGGACAGAAAAAGATCAATGACTGCCAATGATTAAGGACGGGTGGGGGCGGTAATGAATAGGCAGAGCACGGAGGCTTTTTGGGCCAACGAAACTATTCTGTATGATACTATTGATATAATGGTGGATATGTGTCATTATACATTTGTCCCAACCCACAGACTGTACAACACCAAGAGTGAACCCTCATGTAAACCATGGACTTGGGGTGATAACAATGTGTCCGTGTAGGTTCATCAATAGTAACAAATGCTTACTCCCCTGGTGGTGCAGTGGTTAAGAATCCGCCTGCCAATGAAGGGGACACAGGTTCGAGCCCTGGTCCGGGAAGATCCCACATGCCGCGGAGCAACTAAGCCCGTGTGCCACAACTACTGAGCCCACGTGCCGCAACTACTGAGGCCTGCGTGCCTAGAGCCCATGCTCCGCAACAAGAGAAGCCACGACAATGAGAAGCCTGTGCACCGCAATGAAGAGTGGCCCCCGCTCACTGCAACTGGAGAAAGCCCGCGTGCAGCAACGAAGACCCAATGCAGCCAATAAATAAATAAATGAATAAATTTATTAAAAAAAAAAAGTAACAAATATGCCACTCTGGTAGAGGCTGTTGACGGTGGGGAGGTTATGTGTGTGTGGGAGGCAAGGGATATATGCGACAGCTCTGTACTTTCTGCTCAATTTTGTTTTGGGGTTTTTTTTTGTTTGTTTGCTTTTCTTTTCTTTTTTGTTCTCTTTTTTTGGCCATGCCGCGCGGCATGCAGGATCTTAGTTCCCCGACCAGGGATTGAACCTGTGCCCCGTGCAGTGGAAGCATGGAATCCTAGCCACTGGACCACCAGGGAATTAGCTCTGCTCAGTTTTGCTGTGATCCTGAAACTGTTCTAAAAAATAAAGTCTATTTAAAAAAATGAGATGATGACGATAATCATAATACCCACCTCCTAGGGTTGGAGGATTCATAGAGCCGCACCCAGCACAATCTGTCCGTGTGAGTGTTAGCCATTCTTGTCAGTGGCCCTGTAATTAGCGGAGGCTGCTCCAAGCCTCTTCCTTTTCTTCTTTTTCCCCTGCTTGGGAGCTCCCCACGGAAAGGGCCCCATTTCCTTCCTCTTCTGCTGTTCTCTCACTCAGGGATCCCCCCTAGGGAGGGTTCACCTTTCCCCTTGACCCCCCCGGACCATCAGGGCGTCTATGCCAGTGCTTCCCAATTCTCTAGCCCGTTCCCTCAGCCGACCCAGTGGAGACCTCATGTTACCCCAGAAGTGGGAGGTGAGGGGGGGAGGCAGAAGTGGCTTGCTGGTGTATCTGTGTATCCCTGGGGACATCACCTTTGTCTAGGAGCCATGGTCCCCCTAACAGGCGGCCGGATATGTCTGCAGACTTGATAGTACCCCCCCCACCCACAGGTCCCTGAGGGGATAGCAAACTGCTGAGCCAGCCAAGGCAAGCTGGGGGGGGGCACTTCCTCCCCAGCTCTCAGATCCTCAGAGAGGGCTTAGATTTCCGCTCTGATAGCTCTCTGGCGAGGAGAGGACCCAGTTTTTTTAGTACTTTGTCCTCTGTGGGTTGAACACCTGGTTTCTAGAGGTTGTACAGCCACACTTCATTTGGGCAGAGGATTCGGTAAGGTTGTGCTGAGGTCTGACTGGATCCCAAGATCTGGCCCGGAGCTGAGTGGACACTGAAATCTGGCTCAGGAAAAGGAGTGAATTCACTCTCTGGCTTTTCTTATCTTCCCATCAAAGCCCTGCTACCCTGTGTTAGAACATGCTGGTTTCTTCGGTCTCCTCCATTGGACTGTCAGTTTTGGATGGCAGAAACCAACGAGGTATCACCAGAGCTGGCACAGAGCATTCTATGTTGCATTATATAAATATATATGCTGTATACCTGTATGTAACATTAATATATTGATTCTTAATATTCATTTCCTTATTAATAACTTAAATATGTTTATTCTTAATACAAATTTATTTCATAGCGACACGTTGAATAATAGCATAGATGTTTATTAACAATGTTATTGTTTATTTATATTATTGATACTGTTTGTTATTATTATTATTACAGGAACAATTTTACAATAGAAGTTTGGCGATTTGTTACCTTCGATTTGATTTTTCATGTCTTTGTAAATATTTTGAATTGGTAATATGAGCTAAAAATTTCAAACAGTCCCCCCGCCCCACCCCCAGGGTACACCATGAAAAGTCTGGTCCCCTCTCACCTGTTCCCCTGCCCCCCCAGTCCCCCTCCTTGGGGGTAACCGCTGTGACGGTGTCTTGTGCCCTTCTGGAGATGGCCTGTATGTCCACAGGCAAATGTGTGTGTATTTATACAGCCCTTATAAATATACCCAGAAATGCAGGCAGGCAAGCAAGCAACTGGTTTGCATTGTGCTTTTTTCATCTTAACGTGTTGAATACAGTTTCATATCAAGACTACTCCAATTTTACTTTTTAATAGGCATAAACGGATCGACTTTAATTTCCTTTTTCAAAGTTTTGTTTTCAACACTGTTTATGGAGTATAATATGCATACAGAAGAGTGTGCTGAACTTCTCCCTTTTTTTAAATTGTTTGCATTGTCTGGGATTTAAGCATCCACAATTTTTTAAAAATTTTTAGCTTTTCTGAGGTATCCCTGACATGTAAAATTGTAAGATATTTAAAGTGTACATACAGGTGATTGGATATATGTATACATTGTGAAAGGATTCCCCCCATCTAGTTAATGAACACATCCTTCACCTCGCATATTTATCTTTTCATTGTGGATGTGAGAGCATTTAAGTTCTACTCTCTCAGAAGTTCCAATTGTTTGATACAGTATTACCAACTGTAGTCACCATGCTGTAAATTAGATCCCCAGACCTTATTATAACTGAAAGTTTGCACCCTTTTACTAATCTCTCCCTATTTCCCCACCCACCACAGCCCCTGGCAACCACTTTTCCTACTCTCTGTTTCTGTAAGTTTGACTTTTTCTTTTTTAATTCCACATAAAAGTGATACCATGTGGTATTTGTTTTTCTCTGTCTGACTCTTTTCACTTAGCATAAGGCCCTCAAGTTTCATCCATGTTGTTGAAAATGACAGGACTTCCTTTCTCATGGCTGAATAATATTCCATTGTGTGTGTGTATATGTATAGATATGTGTGTATGTATATATACATACATATATATATATACACATATATATATCTATCTCACATCTTCATCCATTCATCTGTTGACAGACACTTAGGTTCCATACCTTGGCTATTGTGAATAATGCTGCAATGAACATGGGAGTGCAGATACACTTTTTTGTCATTTTGCTTTTCAACACTCTTCACTGAAGTATCATATACATATAGGGAATTCCCTGGTGGTCCAGTGGTTAGGACTCCACGCTCTCACTGCTGAGGGCCCGGGTTCAATCCCTGGTTGGGGAACTAAGATCCCACAAGCCACGTGGTGCCGCAAAAAAAAAAAAAAAATAGATAGGGAGAAGATAGATAATACCCTCTCCCTCCTTTTTCTTGCACTGTCTGGGTATCAAGCAGTCTAACTTTCAATTTAATTTATTGTTGGAATAGGGCACATGTTACAAAAGTCAAAAGGTGCAAAAGGATTCACAGAGTGAAAGCTACCTCCCTCCTCTCCCCTGTCCCCTATCTTTCAGTTCCTCACCCAGGAAATTTATCAGTTTCTTCTTCTTGCAATATTCTGGATATTCTGAGCACATACAGTAGAACATCAACTCCATTGGAACAGGGAGTTTTATCTGTTTTGTTTCCTGATCTACCTCCAGCCTTTTAGTATGGTATCTGGCACATAGCAGGTGCTTACTGTATGTGGTAAGTAAACATATAAGCAGATTATGTATTCATCTTCACAAACAGTACCCTCCTGAACATAAGTTCCATGAATGAAGGTGTGCTTCATCTCTGCAGCCAGGCACCCAGATATGCCCAGGAAAAGATGAGTGAGGAAAAGAGGGAAACTAAACAACTGGATAGGACTTCCCTGGCAGTCCAGTGGTTAAGACTCCACGCTTCCATTGCAGGGGGCACGGTTTCCATCCCAGTCGGGGAACTAAGATCCCTCGTGCCACAGAAAAAAAAAAAAAAAAAAAGAAGAAGAAGTGGATAGAAGATTGGGCCTCAAAACTTGAAAGGCAGGACTCAACCTGGGCCTGCTGGTCAACCACAGCGAGAGCAATCGATTGACAGAGGCAGTGGAAGCTTCTGGGTGCTCCCAGTCTTCTAGGGCAGAGGGGCCAGCGCCTGAATTCTGGGGCCTTATCAAGGCAAAAACCAATCCATTCTTTGAGGCAGGGCCTGGCACACAGTAGGAACTTGCTTATTTGTTGGATGAACACACAGTGGGCACTTAATGCCTATTTGTTGTGTTGACACTCAGTAGGTGCTTCGTGGCTCCTCGCTGAGTAAAGGGGATTCCACGCGCTCCTCCAATTCCAGGCTCCCAGGGATGGGCCAAGAGTACATCTGCAATCCAAGACAGTCGTTTCAGGTTGAGGTCACCTGGCCAGAAGCGACTGGACAGCACGGGGCTGCGTGACGTCATGCGCCGACCGCTTCTCACGGGTGGGGGCTGGGAGGGGCAGGGCTGGAGGTGGGGGTGCGGACAAAGGGACCCCGCGCGCCTCCTCCCCGCCCGCCTCCTCCCCGCCCGCCCTCGCGCGCGCCCCGCTGGGCAGGCCACATCTGGAATTCATTGCTGCTGCCGCCGCCGGAAAGGAGGCGGAGATAGGGCGGGGCAAGTGGGGGCCGAGGCGGCGCCTCTCCCGGTCCCCCTCCGTCCCCGGTCCCCAGCCCCGGGACGCAGAGGAGCCCGGCGGGCAGTCCCAGCCCTAGCCGCGGCCGTCCCGGGGACGCAGACGCCAAAGCCCCTCCGGCCAGGGCAAGGACCCGGGTCGGCCTAGCCAGGTGAGCGTGCGTGGCGAGGGGGAAGCAGAAAGGGAGGGCCCTGGTCCCCGGAGGTCGCGGGATCGGAGCTAGGGGCGCGGGCCAGGGGTCGGGGGCGTCGCGGGCGCGCACGCGCCGCCCGTGCTCCTGCTGCACCGAGGGAGTGGTCATCGTGCGCCCTCTCCACGACCCCAGGAGGCCCCACTGCCTCAGCCGCGAACCCCCAGACTGAGCTCCCCGCCTTCTCCAGCGGCAGGAAGTTGGCCCCGAGGAGAAGGCGGAATCCGAGCGCTTTCGGCCTGAGACTGGGAGGCTGGATGGCGTGCCCCCGGACCGGGGGTTTGGGGAGTGTGTATGGGGGAGGGGAGGACTCCCCTCTTTGCTGACTCCGGCTGGGCGAAGGCGAAAGGTGCCGCGCGCCGCAGTACCTCCAGGCCAAGGGGCGGGGCCCCAGAGGAAGGCAGTTGCCCACCTCCTCCACATCTGGTCCTCTGCCTCAGTTTCCCCGAGTAGTTCGTCTCTTCCAGTCCCCCCGCGGGGTCGTGGCTTTGTTCTGGAAGGAAAGTGAACCTGACTGCGTGGCTCCGGCGTCTCTTCTTTCCCCTGGGACCCGGGGGGGGGGGGTGAGGGCACCCGTGGTGCGGACCCCGCGTGGTTCCGGGCCCAGCCAAGCGTGGGAACCTCGCCCACTCCTCTGGCACGAGTTGACTCACCCGGGGATTTCCATCCCCTCTCCCGACTGTGCCCTAATCGGATGCTCTGGGCGCCACGCGCTGAGCCCACGGTCCCCCGCGTGGTGCGACACGCGTGCCGCATTCGCGGTGCAGCTGCTGCTGGGATCTCTCCCCACCTCTCCCCAGTCCTCTGGGAATATCGAGGCTGGGCCCCTGGCTGGACGCAGAGGAGCCCCCCACCCCCACTTGGAGATGTGTGGGTCACCCGCGTGTGTCTGTCGCGGGAGAGAGGAGGCGCGGCCCCAGAGGCAGCGAGTGTGGATACCGTGCATTCCACCGCCAGATAAGGAGGCCGAGACTGCAGCCCAAGGGCGGGGGCGGGTCGTGGCGCCGTCTCCAAGGAGACGCCCAGCTGGGCTTCGCTTGGTGGGGGTGGCCTCCCAGCGGACCAGGGGCGTCTCCAGCCTCCCTTGCTGTTGTTTGGGCCTGGGCTGAGTTTAGGAGCCTCCGCCCTCGGGGGCCCACTGGGGCCTCGTTCGTTTGGTCATGCATCCACCCATCCATCCATCCACCCACCCATCCATCCATCCACCCATCCATCCATCCACCCACCCATCCATCCATCCATCCATCCATCCTCCACGTTTTCTGAGCGCTTTCTGTATGCCAGGCATCATTCCAGGGAGTGAAAACAGACTTAGTTGCTGTCCTCTGACACACATTCTACCCTGGAAACAGACAGAAAACAAGAAATACAATCATTATTGCTGAAATTGGCAAGTGCTGTGAATATAATAAAAAGATGCTGTGGTAGAAAGGGCCTAGGGAAGGCGGCTAGGATAGCTTGCTGGTTAGAGGAGGCCACCAAACAGAAATCTGAAAGATGGGGAGACAGTCGTTCAGGGCTTTGTGGGAAGGCCATGCCAGGTGGAGAAACAGCAGAGGCAAAAGCTCTGAGGTAAGAACGGGGCTGACACGTCGGAGACCAGTGTGGTTGGAGTGGACTGACCCTGGGGGAGAGTGGGAGGAGGGGAGGTGGGCAGGGGCCAGGCCATTTTAGGTAGTGGGGAGCCATGGAAGAATTTGGAGCTGAGGAGTGACATATTGGAGCTATAAATTTAAAAGCTCCCCCTGGATGCTGCATGGAGCATGGCAGTGTAGAGGGCAACTGAGGGGAAACCAAGCCTAGGGGGCTGCCCTAGGGCATGGGGCATGGGACCAGGGAGTGCCCAGGGGAACAGTAACCACAGGGCCTGCCTCCATGGAACTTGGGGGAGGGGCTCCTGGAAGCCACTGAGGCTTCCTCTTGCCTTCTACTCTCCTAATCTCCCCCTGAACAGTCTTGGTCTGTCTCACTTCCCTTCCCTCCAAACCCTGTCACTTGTCCCTCTTGCTCCATTTCAGGCCTGGCCATTCCCCAATGCTGAGCCCAGGGATGCTACTGAGCATCTGGGAGGGAGTCAGGTCCTATGTTAGCCAGGCCTGGGAGCTTGACACAGGGAGGGGAAGCAGGAAAGGCCTGTGTCTGCCTGGGGGTGACTGTGCCAGCCCCAACCTCCAGACCCTGCTTCCTCTTTCTGGGAAGCATGAACCTGCCTTAAGCAAGGTCCTAGTGGAGAAGACGGAGACATTGTGGGCCTCAGATTCCCCTTCTCTAATAACCACCCCTCCTGAGGCTGCCCGAAGTGAGGATCTTCCCCTCAGGGAAGAAGACAGACATTTTGGTCAGTCCCTGGGGTACAGGGCTGAAAACATTTTTCTTTCTTTTTTTTTTTTATAAATTTATTTATTTATTTAATTTTTGGCTGCGTTGGGTCTTTGTTGCTGCGCGCGGGCTTTCTCTAGTTGCGGCGAGTGGGGCTACTCTTCGTTGCGGTGCACAGGCTTCTCATTATGGTGGCTTCTCTTGTTGGGGAGCACGGGCTCTAGGCGCACAGGCTTCAGTAGTTGTGGCACACGGGCTCAGTAGTTGTGGCTCGCGGGCTCTAGAGCGCAGGCTCAGTAGTTGTGGTGCATGGGCTTAGTCGCTCCGCAGCATGTGGGATCTTCCTGGACCAGGGCTCAAACCTGTGTCCCCTGCATTGGCAGGCGGATTCTTAACCACTGCGCCACCAGGGAAGTCCTGAAACCATTTCTTATTTATCTAGGAAGCGGCCATAAATCTTTCTCTTGGCTGCCAGACAAGAGAGGGGTCTGAGCGGCGGTGGAGGGGGAGGCCTTGGGACACACCCTGGGCTCCTAGCCCACCAGCAAGTGTGCTTCCCAGACCTGCGATGGGTCCTTGATTCTCAATTATGATCCCCAGGAGGGGCAGTAGGCCAGGGCAGCCTGGGGGCGTCTGGTCGGGGTGACCCAGCGGTCAGGCTGTGGTTCAAACTCTCCCCGGGGACATCCACACAGTCTTAATAATGTCCTGGAAAGAAGTGAGCTCCAACCGCCTGTAAAGGACCAGATCAGTAGTGCTAGCCATAGAGCGCCCCCAACTGGGCCAATCGAATGTCGAGGATGGAAAGCTCAGGCCAATAGGCGAATTGCTCAATGCCCTGGAATTGAAAATGAGCCAATCAGGGCGCGGGCTGTTTCTGGCCCGACGGCCGGTCTGGTAAGGCCCAGACTTGGGCCAAGCCGGCTGCAACGGGCAGAGGGCATCGGGGCGACTGGGGCCCGTCCGGCAGGGGAACAAGGAGCCTCTGTGTGGCGATCTGGGCGGGGCGACAGTCCCTGAGGATGTGCACAAGCCCTTCTCTGTTCCCAAACTAGGACGGATGTCCCTTCGCCCAGGGGCAGCAGCTGTCTCTATCGGGCCAGGAGCCAGGGCACCCTCTCTGAGGGGGTGTCCGGGACTGAGATGGCTGGACGACCCCGGAAGCCCCTCATCACTCCCAAGCTCACTGGGAACCGGCCTAACCAGCCTTTTCTGGAACGGTGCTCCTGGCGCTCCTGGCGTGCACGTGGTCCTTGCTAGGCGTGTTTCCAGGGACCTGGGGAGGTCTCTTCCCACGGCCCCCCCCGCTGAACTAAAGGCTGGTCTGGAGCTTCCTCCTGGCTCCCCTGTGCCCCTCGTGAAAGGCGAACACTGCACCAGCTCCTCTGAGACCCCCCCCCCCCCCCGCCAACTACCAAGCTGGGGGGAGGCCATGAAGTCGGCCTCTCACCCTCTCTGCCCACGCCCATCTTCCCAGCCCTTCCCCCCACGGCTCAGTTTTCCTTGAGAGAGGGGTGACTCAGGCTTTCATGAAAGCGAATACCGAATACCGTTTCCCCCTCCCCGCGGGGCTTCACGCCCCCTCACCACTCACATGGCTTCGCACAGCTGCCCCATCCTCCCAGCCAGGACCTCCCAGACGGGTCTCCTGTGGCTCCCCCATCCCATCACCCCCTCCCAGCCTCCCTGCACCGGATGTGACTGGGGAGCCGGGACTCAACCCTGTTTGTTCCAAGGGCCTCACATCTGGATTTCATCTTGGCTGGGGAGGGGGGTGCCAGCGCCCTGCCCACCCTGCTAGGACCCCCTGTCCCAGGGCAGGGCTAGATGGTGCTGATGAGAACAGGCTGTTGGGAATCTTGCCTGGCTGGCTCACTCAACATCCCTTACCAAAAGATTGGGAAGAGAACACCTAGTCCCTAGCTGTGGGTGTGGCAGGAAGAGGGAAGCTAATAATATTAGCTAATATTTATTGAGTGCCTGCTGTATGCTACGGGTGCCTCGTGTATCGTTCAACAGGATTTTCCCATCACCCCTCTGAAGTGGGCTTTCTTCTCCCCACTGCACAGATGAGGCCATTGAGACTTAGAGGCCAAGTGTTGAGTGACTTGGCACAATATCCCACAGCATGTCAGAGGTGGAGTGGGGTTGAACCTTGGATTGCCTGCAAGGTCTGAGTCCTTGAAGATGACGTGACCTCTGTGATGCTCAAACCTCAGGTGTCTCCCCAAGACCTTATCTTGGGAACACGTATGGCCTCTAGGCTTAGACCCAGCCTGAAATCCAGGGCAGTGGGTGGTAATGAGCAGAGGATGGTGCTATCAGCGAGAGCATCTCACTGACCCAGGTTGGCAGGTGGCATGAGGCCCGAGGCTCCCGTGTTTTCAAGAAATGAGACAATCCCTCCAGGTCCTGGCTAAGACTCCCTCTCTGGGTAGGTGGGTAAGGCTTCCGGAAGTCCATTTTGTGTCTTTCGTGCCCTTTGGGGGAGCTTCTGTTCCTTTGAAAGACACTGTAGCCTAGAGGTTATAGAGGCTTTGGAGTGGGTCTCTGAGGCTCTGCCACTGACTAGCTTTGAGGCTTTGGGAAAGTGAATTGACCTCTCCGGTTTCCCATTTGTAAAGCAGAGATGACGATGATTCTGACTTCGTGTGACAGAGTTGGGACTTGAACCACAGCCGTCCAGAGTCAACCCAGGCAGCAGCCACGGCACTGACCTGTCTATCCGTCTTTTCTCTCTGCAGCTCTGACAGCCCCATGGCCCCAGCCGGCTACTAAGCCCCACCATGGGCAACGTGTACTCAGAGTACCTAAGTTCCAGCAAGGTCAAGGAACACTATAATTACACCAAGGAGAATCTGGACACGAAGGAGACGCCCTCCCGCCAGGTGGCCTCAGCCCTCATCATCGTCCTCTGTTGCGCCATCGTGGTGGAAAACCTGCTGGTGCTCATCGCGGTTGCCCGCAACAGCAAGTTCCACTCGGCCATGTACCTGTTCCTGGGCAATCTGGCTGCCTCAGACCTGCTGGCGGGCGTGGCCTTCATAGCCAATACTTTGCTCTCGGGCTCTGTCACACTGGGGCTGACACCCGTGCAGTGGTTCGCCCGTGAGGGCTCTGCCTTCATCACGCTCTCCGCCTCTGTCTTCAGCCTCCTGGCCATCGCCATCGAGCGGCACGTGGCCATCGCCAAGGTCAAGCTCTACGGCAGTGACAAGAGCTGCCGCATGCTGCTGCTCATCGCGGCCTCGTGGCTCATCTCGCTGGTTCTCGGCGGCCTGCCCATCCTTGGCTGGAACTGCCTGGGCCACCTGGAGGCCTGCTCCACCGTCCTGCCGCTCTACGCCAAGCCCTACGTCCTCTGCGTGGTGACCATCTTCTCGGTCATCTTATCAGCCATCGTAGCCCTGTACATCCGCATCTACTGTGTGGTCCGCTCCAGCCAGGCCGATGTGGCTGGCCCGCAGACACTGGCCCTGCTCAAGACGGTCACCATCGTGCTGGGCGTCTTCATCTTCTGCTGGCTGCCCGCCTTTAGCATCCTCCTCCTGGACTATGCCTGTCCTGTCCGGGCCTGCCCTGTCCTCTACCAGGCCCATTACTTCTTTGCCTTTGCCACCCTCAACTCACTGCTCAACCCTGTCATCTACACATGGCGCAGCCGGGACCTGAGGCGGGAGGTATTACGGCCGCTGCAGTGCTGGCGGCGGGCAGCAGGGGTGCAAGGGGGGCGGGACGGGACCCCGGGCCACCGCCTCCTGCCTCTCCGCAGCTCCAGCTCCCTGGAGAGGGGCACACACATGCCCACGTCGCCCACGTTTCTGGAGGGCAACACGATGGTCTGAGGGGCGAGTGGGCTGACAACCAGGCCACCGCAGCAGAGGGCTCCATGGAGAGGCACCGGGTGCCCTGGGACAGAGACATGGGGCTGCCAAGCAAGATGCCCCCATTCCATAGACCTGGGTGATGCTGAAGATATTTCACACCTGGGATGGCTGACTGAGGCACTGACCGGTTGGATGGCACAGCTGCAGCCGGGTCCTGGAGGCCAGCGAGGTGGCTGGAGTGACCTCTTCGGAACTGGATCGTGGGGAGGGCCGGGCGGGGGGCAGACCTGGAAAGAGCCCGGGTGACAGCAGGCAGGTGCTCGAGAGGAGCACAGCGCAGGGGCAGTCTGACCCTCCGCCCTGTGCCTGACTCCCCTCTCTGAATTTAGCCCCCTTGCCACCTTCTCTTGGCCACCTCAGAGGCCACTTCCCTAGAACCACTGCCCTGAGGGGCTGGAGACCTCCTCCCTGACCGTTTTGGGCGGCCCTGGCTAACAGTCGCGGGGCTCAAATCCACAGCTTCCCCAAATTTCACCAGCTGCCACTTTGGCAACTTCTTCCCTTTCTTCTGACTCTGTGAGTGAGATGCCAGGAAACCACGTGGCGGTGGGGAACTAACCCCCATTCTCAGACCTCATTGGCCGATTGCACTATTTGGGGCACAGAGGAATCACCCAGGGCTGGAAAAACCGGTCTGGGGGCCTGAAGAGGGCTCTGGGCCTCCCAGTGGGGCAGGGTGGAATTGGAGAAAGTTCTAGGGGAGCTGTTGGTACAGGGCCCCAGACCCCCAAAAAACAACCACCCCCAAACTCTCTCACCTCCAGACCCAGCCGAGGTACCAGATCTCATAAGGCAGGGCAGCCTTGAGCCCGCTGTGCCTCCTTTCAGGTTGTATTGAACGGAGCATGCGGGTAGGGGTGCCGAGGACAATTGTGGGATGCCCTCCTATTGCCCGCTTCAGAAGGACTTTGCTAAGTTCTGTGGACAGATGGAAGGGACATTGCGGTACAAACGTATATTTATGTGTGTCTGTCAGTGTCTGTGTGTGTCTGTGTGTGTGATGTCTGTGATCCCTTCTGCTCACCCTGTTTCCCCAGAGTGGATGCTATCTTGTCTCCTCACGTCTGTGTTGAAGCTGCCAAAGAGGGGTCTGGTCCCCGCACAGACTCCTTTGTAATTCCTTGCTTATATCCCCACTTGAGAGCTGGGGTGCAGCTCACCTGGAAAAGGAAACTTCACGCCTCAAAGTGATTTCTCATGACTGCAAAGGCTGGGAGAGGGGATCTTTGTGGGGGCAAGGAGCCAGTTGGGGGCTTGTCTCCCCTCATACAGCTCCCCAGATGCCCCTCATGCCTGAGACCCAGGCCAATAAACGGTTCAATGTCTCTGTCTGGTGGTGGTTGTCTTTTTAGGCTTAAGGTGGTGGTGCCCCCGTTAGCATCCTGTGGCTGGGGGTGGAGGGGACAGGGGAGGGTGGCTACTGCTCAGACAATTCATCCTTTGCCAGCCTTTCCTCGGTGCCCCCAGCCCTGGCCCAGCCAGAGACAGGATTGCAGTGGCTTCTGAGAAAACAGGGTCAACACTGACTTTCTCCCTAGGGCAGTTATCTGGCCCCTCCCAGTGATTAATTAGGCCCAGGACCTCCGTGCTATCCTTCAAAGAGAGAGCCTGGCTGGGGGTGGGGGGGGCCCCCCCTTCTTCATCCCCAGTACACATCCCTCCTGGGGAGCTGGAGAGATGGTCTTGGGACACATGGGCCCAGATACCCCTCTAAAGCACAGTGTTCCCCAAAGGAATGGCCCACCTTCCTCAAGCACTTTCCAGGCAGGAAGACAGAATCCTCAGGAGGCTGGAGTTACTATAAACTGCTTTTATGGAGATGTGGGTTCAGAGAAGTTAAGTGAGCGGCTCAGGGTCACACAGCAGGTTGGGGCAGTGCCTGTCTGGATTTGAACTCAGGCGGGCTGACTCTAGATCCTGCCAGCTCCACCACTGGGCCAGAGAAAAGATCCTCAAACCCCTCTTTGCCATGGAAGGAGTGAGGAGTGTGGGCTGCCAGCCTCCACCAGCATCAGCAGGATCCAGGATATGCCCAGCTGGGATGCAGCTGAAAGGTGGGTCCCTAGCTCGGCTCCAGAGTGACACTCCCTCCTTTGCCCACAGGCACAGGGCCCAGCGGCTCCTTTGAAGATAGATCTGGAGCTTTGATGGGGAACACAGGCCCTCAAGCTGAAGCTCCGCCCAGCAACACCAGCGCAAAGCTAGGGCAGCCAGTGGAAACGAGAAGGAGTGGGGCAGACGGTGGCTAGAAGCTGAGACCCACACCCCCCATCGGAATTCCCCTTCCTCCAGCCATTCAAAGACAACCTCTGGAAACCTGAGCCCTCGCTGGGATTGCGAGGAGGAAGAAGCACAGGCCAGGCCAGAGTCAATAAATTTCCCCCAAATACCCACATGCTTCCTTCACCTGCTCCTTCAGGCATCCGCTCAAATGCCACCTCCTCAGAGAAGCCTGCCCTGACCACCTTCTTCCCTCTATCTAGCCCCTCACCTTCTTACCACCTGGCGGTGTAATGTACATCGGTCTACTTCTCCCTAATTAAAATATTTACTTTTTTTTTTTTTTGGCTGCACCACGCAGCAAGCGGGATCTTAGTTCCCCGACCAGGGATCGAACCTGCGTCCCCTGCATTGGAAGCACAGAGTCTTAACCACTGGACCGCCAGGGAAGTCCCTTTTTTATTTAATTTTTTTCCTAATTAAAATATGAACACCTTGCAGATAGGACGGCATCCTATTCACCACCGTCTCTAGCATCTTTCATGGTACTTGGCACGTTCCCACCAAAGGACCTTAGCACCTGCTGTTCCCTCTGCTGGGAATGATCTTCCTGCAGACATCTTTGTGACTCTTCTCTCCTCCTTCAAGTCTGTATTCAAATATCACACCCTGGGTGAGGCCTCTGGCCATGAACACAATTTTTTTTTTATCCTATCTACCTCCCTTGCTACTCGCTAATATGCAACACGTTTTGCTTCTTTATCTTGTCCATTTTACTATTATTATTATTATTATATTTTTGGCCGTGCTGCACGGCATGTGGGATCTTAGTTCCCCAACCAGGGATCAAACCCATGCCCCCCGCATTGGAAGCGCAGAGTCTTAACCACTGGACCGCCAGGGAAGTACCTGTCTTGTTTATTTTCTATTTCCCCTTTAGAATGCAGTCCCATTCTAAATGCCAGACAGCAGGAGTTTTTGTCTATCTTGCTCACTGAATGGCCTCAGTGCTCAGGACAGTGGCCAGCTTACAGTAGGTGCTCAATAAATGTTGAATGAATGAAAGCCAAAGCAAATGGGTGAATGTTAAGTGCTCTGAAGAAAATAAAATAGGAGAAGCAACAGTTTTGGGGTACTGTATTCTGCAGGGAAGGCATTATTATTATTATTTTTTTAATGCTATTCTTGTCTGCTTACATTCTTTTTATTTATGTATGTATGTATGGCTGTGTTGGGTCTTCGTTTCTGTGCGAGGGCTTTCTCTAGTTGTGGCAAGCGGGGGCCACTCTTCATCGCGGTGCGCGGGCCTCTCACCATCGCGGCCTCTCGTTGCCGAGCACAGGCTCCAGACGCGCAGGCTCAGTAATTGTGGCTCACGGGCCGAGTTGCTCCGCGGCATGTGGGATCTTCCCAGACCAGGGCTCGAACCCGCGTCCCCTGCATTGGCAGGCAGACTCTCAACCACTGCACCACCAGGGAAGCCCGGAAGGCATTATTATAGGCACTCTGACCGAGAAAGAAACTGAGGCACAGAGAGGTCAAGTAATGTGCCCAAGGTCACGGAGCATGTGAGTGGAGGGGTCTGGATTTGAACCCAGGCAGTCTTTTTTTTTTTTTGGCTGCACCACTCAGCTTGTGGCTCTTAGTTCCCCAGCCAGGGATCGAACCCGGGCCCCCTGCAGTGGTAGCATGGAGTCCTAACCACTGGACCGCCAGGGAATTCCCTTTTTTTTTTTTCTTTTTCTTTTTTTCAGGCAGTCCTTGATTGAAGACCAAATCACATCTCATTCTCCTCAATATGGCGGTCTGAAGAACTGATTTGCTAATATCTCTCAAATCTCAGAGCCTAGAATGGAATGGACCAACCTGTAGGGATGCAAGATGACTTTCACCTCCTTTTTTCCCTACAGAGGCTGTTGGCTATTAGGGAGCATCAGAATCACCTGGGAGAACCTGTTAACATGCAGATTCTTACGCTCCCCAGTCAGAGATTCTGATTAAATAGGTCTGGGGTGACCCTAGCGATGTATGTTTTTCATCGAGCCCTGCCAGTGATTAGAAAAAAAAGCATCATCCTGGGACTTCCCCGGTGGTCCAGCGGGTAAGACTCCGAGCTCCCAATGCAGGGAGTCCAGGTTCGATCCCTGGTTGGGGAACTAGATCCCGCATGCATGCCACAACCAAAAGATCCTGCATGCCGCAGCGAAGATCCCGTGTGCTGCAACTAAGACCCGGCACAGCCAAAATGAATAATAAATATTAAAAAAAAAGAAAAGAAAAGAAAAAGCGTCATCTTGGGACCATATTCTGAGAAACATTCTAGACTCCTTAATCTAGAGCAGTGCTGTCTAGGAGAACTTTCTGTGGCCATTTAGCACGTGAAATGTGGCCAGGGTGAAGCTGAATTTTAACTTTAATTTCAGCGTAAATAGCCACGTGTGGCCATTGGCTACAGTACTGACTGCACAATTCTAGATTCCATATCTCTAGTTTCTGCAGCTTCTGAGCAGCTGAATTCACTTGGTGTGATGCTGCCATTTCAACAAAAATTCCCGTCTTCCACGACTATCATTGTGAATGACATTGTAGCTTCCATACATCACTTTATGATTTTTGGACTATTTCTTTTAATAATGATATCAATGATATTCTGCTGCTAATGACAGAAAACACAAAATATTAGTAACTTAAATAAGAGAAATTAACTTCTCTCTCATATATAAGTGTTTCAGAGAGAATTGATCCTGGGTAAGAAGGACGATGCCCACTTAGCCGCAGTCCAGGCTCCTGTCTGCCTGTTTATCTATCTATTCACACATACATCTACCTAAATACGTCACTGTGTTTCCTAAGGACAAGGCATTCTCTTACATAACCTCAGTAAAATTATCATAATCAGCAAATCTACAAACTTTAATGAGATTTCACCAATTGTCCCGTTACCGACCTTTATAGCAGAAGAAAATCCCAGCTCACTTTTTGCATTCAGCTGTCTTTTTAGTTTCCTTCAATCAGAACAGTTGCTGAACCTTTCTTTGTCTTTCATGACCTTGACATTTTGGAAAAATATAGGTCAGTAATTTGGTAGAATGTCCTTCAACATGGGTTTGTCTGATGTTTCCTCATGATTAAATTCAGGTTATGCAATTTTGGCAGAAATACCAAAGAAGTGATGCGTCTTTCTCAATTAGTTCCATCACTACCAATGTTAACGGATCCCTTGGAGGTACCTGCCAAGTTTCTCCACTTTATTTTTTAAATTAATTAATTAATTGATTAATTAATTAATTTTTGGCTGCGTTGGGTCTTCGTTGCTGTGCGCGGGCTTTACTCTAGTTGCGGTGAGCGGGGGCTCCTCTTCGTTGCGGTGCGCGGGCTTCTCATTGCGGTGGCTTCTCTTGTTGAGGAGCACGGGCTCTAGGAGCGCGGGCTTCAGTAGTTATGGCTCGCAGGCTCTAGACCACAGGCTCAGTAGTTGTGGCACACGGGCTTAGTTGCTCCTCAGCATGTGGGATCTTCCTGGACCAGGGCTCGAACCCGTGTCCCCTGCATTGGCAGGTGGATTCTCAACCACTGCGCCACCAGGGAGGCCCTTTTTTTAAAATAAATAAATAAATAATTAATTAATTTTTGGCTGTGTTAGGTCTTCATTGCTGTGCACGGGCTTTCTCTAGTTGCGGTGAGTGAGGGCTACTCTTCGTTGCGGTGCGCGGGCTTCTCATTGTCGTGGCTTCTCTTGTTGCGGAGCATGGGCTCCAGGCGTGTGGGCTTCAGTAGTTGTGGCACGTGGGCTCAGTAGTTGTGGCTCGCGGGCTCTAGAGCGCAGGCTCAGTAGTTGCGGCGCACGGGCTTAGTTGCTCCGTGGCATGTGGGATCTTCCCAGACCAGGGCTCGAACCTGTGTCCCCTTCATTGGCAGGCAGATTCTTAACCACTGCACCACCAGGGCAGCCCACATTTGTTACTATTGATGAACCTACATGGACACACTGCAGTTTCCCATAATTTGGTACTGGCTGATGGCATCCCCTTATGTCATTTAACATGTTCCTTTGTCCCCAAATTCAAGAATTGAAAGATATTCAGTTCTTTCTAGGTGGTGCTGGAAACTCACCAGGAGGACATGATGTCTGGCTGTCTCTCTTTTACTGAGGACTAAGACCGATCAAGGGGTGTAAGTGCCGTCAGCCTGATCCTGCATTTGTAAATTCCCCATCCGACTGTCCCCTAATGATTTGATCACCCGTGGACTGTCACTTGGACCTATCATTTCATTAGCCATCCTCAAGGGTTTCTAATCCATCTCCCCATCCTCACATTCTGGCCATCTTTCTCATTTGTCTACAAAGCAAATGTACTTCCCCAATAGTCAGACATCGGATATCCACCACCTTTCCCTAAATGTCTTGTCTGAGAATAGTTAAATCTGTCACGAAAGGGAAGTGAATTTGGGTAGGTGTGACTCATTGTCAGCGGCATTTGTGGTGTTAGTTTCAAGAATGCATACTCTAAAGTTAAAAAAAAACCGAAAGGGCTTCCCTGGTGGCACAGTGGTTAAGAATCTGCCTGCCAATGCAGGAGACATGGGTTTGAGCCCTTGTCTGGGAAGATCCCATATGCCGCGGAGCAACTAAGCCCATGTGCCACAACTACCGAGCCTAAGCTCTAGAGCCTATGAGCCACAACTACTGAAGCCCGCACACCTAGAGCTCGTGCTCCGCAACAAGAGAAGCCACTGCAATGAGAAGCCTGCGCACCGCAACGAAGAGTAGCCCCCGCTTGCCGCAGCTAGAGAAAGCCTGCGTGCAGCAACGAAGACCCAATGCAGCCAAAAATTTAAAAAATAAGTAAATAAATTTATATTAAAAAAAAACCCCAAAACAAAAAACAGATTTGAATTTCAAATCCAACCCTTGACAACCCAAGTAGACTTTCGGCAAATCACCTGACAAGTCTAAGCTGGTTTCATCATCTGTAAAATGGTATGTTCATAATCCCAACCTCAAATGCAAAATGGCACTGCCACTTTGGAAAACAGTTTGGCCGTTTCTTAGAAAGCCAAACATAAACTTACCACACGACCTAGAAATTGACTATAGGTATCTACCCAAGAGAAATGAACACGTATGTCCGCACAGAGACTTGTCTGTGAATACTCATAGCAACACTTTTCATAATAGTCCCAGAGTGGAAACAACTCAAATGTCCATCAACTGATGAATGGATCAACAAAATGTGGTTCATCCATATGATGGAATATAACTCAACAATGAAAAGGAACGAAATACTGACACACATAATAACATGATGAAACTCAAAATAATTATGCTAAGTGAAGGAAGTCAGACACAAAATACCATAAATTGTATCGTCCATTATATGAAATGTCCATAAGAGGCAAGTCTATAGAGACAGAAAGTAGATTGGTGGTTGCCTGGGGTTGAAGGTAGGAATGGGGATTAACTGGAAACAGGCATGGGGATTCTTATTGGAGTGACAGAAATATTCTAAAACTGGATTGTGATGATAATTGTACAACTTGGCAAATTTACTAAGAAAACATTGATTTCTACATTTTAAAATGGGTCAAAATTTTGTGGTATATAAATTTTACTTCAATAAGCTTATTAAAAAATAATTCCAACCTCTCAAAATACTTATTGAACACTCTATTTTATTCCTACCCTCAGAGATCTTACATTCTAGTGGGGGAGACAGGCCATAAAAGTAAATATATAATACAATGTTAGGAAGTTTCCATTATGGAAAACAGTATGGAGGTTCCTCAAAGGATTAAAAATAAAACTATCATATGATCCATCAATCCCACTTCTGGGTGTATATCCAAAGGAAATGAAATCAGTATCCTAAAGAATATCTGCACTCCCATGTTTATTGCAGCATTACTCACAGTAGGCAAGATATGGAAACAACCTAAGTGTTTGTCAATGGATGAATGAATAAAGAAAACATGATACACACATACACATACACACACAGGGAATATTATTCGGTGATAAAAAAGGAAATCCTTCCACTTGCAACAATATGGATGAGCCTGGAGGACATCATGCTAATTGAAGTAAGCCAGAAACAGGAAGACAAATACTTTATGATTTCATTTACATGTAAAATCTAAAAAAATCAAACTCACAGAAGCAGAGAGTAGGATGGTGGTTCCCTGGGGCTGGGGGATGAGGGAAAGGAGGAAATGTTGCTCAAAAGATTCAAACTTTCAATTATAAGATTAATAAATTTTGAGAATCTAAAGTACACCATAGTGATTATAGTTAATAAAATTGTACTTTTGAAATTTGCTAAGACAGTAATGTTCTCACTACACACAAAAAATGGTAACTAACTGAGGTGATGGATGTGTTAATTAGCTTGATTGTAGCAATCATTTCACAATGTATATATAAATCAAATCATCGCATTGTACACCTTAAATATATGCAATTTTTATTTGTCAATTATACCTTAATAAAGCTGGGGGGAAATGCTTAAACTTCCCAAGTGGGGAGCGTGTGAAAAAAAATACAGCTACCTGGGCCCTACCAGGGCCTGGAGAATCTGACTCCAGGGCCCGGGACTCTGCATTTTTACACTGTACCCCTCCTGATGTGAACCATCCTTGACTTACAGTTTTCAAAATGCTGATTGGGGCTGGTTTTAGGCTGTAAGATATTGCCCAGAGGAAATATGGCTGGGACGAGACCACTGCTTTGTCACTTCCATGGGTCTAAATCAGTCCTTCTCATCCAGGGTGATTCCACACCCCCAGGAGACCTTTGGCAATGTCTGGAGATATTTTTGATTGTCCCGCCTGGGGCTAGGGGTGCTACTGGCATCTAGTGGGTAGAGGTCAGGGATGTCACTAATCATCCTGCAATGCACAAGACAGTCTCCCATGACAAAGGCTCATTCGGCTCCAAGTATCTTAAAGTGGTGTCCAAGCAGTGGTGCCTGCCCTTCCAGGTCCTTCCAGCTGGTCAGCTGGTTCACCTGGGAGAGTGGAGATGCCCTGACTGGAGTCTCTCTTTGCCAGGTAGTTGTAATAACTTGGTGATTGCTTTTGGGGAGGCAGTTTTGGCTAATTAGCGGTCATTTCTGGGAAGGAGGGGTTCCATGTGAAGTTCTTCTGATTTAATGGCTAGGGCAGGCCCCATTCTCATCCCTGCTCAGTGTGGTGAGGACGATTTTCTTTGCAGCTCAGGAGTGGACACGGTGTGTTTTCACTTCGTGTGCCAGGAGGTGAGTGATGCCTGGAGGGCTGACCACTGTTTTTCTCTAGGGACTGGTGCCTGCAAATGGGCGGTGGCCATGGGACCCAGGCCAGTTGAAGATGGCTGGGGTGGGCTGAGGGAGGCAAGGTGGGACCTATGTGTCTTAGAAGGAGGAAAGGAACGAGGCACAAGCTTGAAGAGGGTAACAGAACTGGGGAGGAGTACCCTGGACCAAAGCACTCAATCCAGGAGTGGAATTACTGGGTCACAGGGCAGGAATACATTTAGCCTTAGTAGATATTGCCAAATCATTTTCCAAAGTGGCTGTACCATTTGGGGCTCTTCCAGCAACACAGGAGAGTTCTGGTCTTACTAAAACTTGTGAGCATTTCTTTTTTCATTTTAGCCATCCTGGCATGGATGGGTGTATGTGGGAGCTGTTAATCACATTGAGGTTTCATTTTGCATTTCCCTGATGACTGATGAAATTGAGTAGCTTCCCATTTGAGTCTTGGCCATTTGGATATCCTCTTTTATGAAGTTCCTGTTCAACTCTTTTGTCTACTTAATATAAAAGAGATTGCCTGTCTTTTTCTTATTGAACTCTCTGTGTATTGTAGATACAAGTCCTTGGTTGGCAGACATATGTCTGTGGCTTGTCTTTTAGTGGTATCTTTTGATGAACAAATTCATTTTAATACAGCCTGGCATATTTTCCTTTATGATTAAAGTGTTTTGTGTCCTGTTGAAGAAACACTCACCTACTCCAAAGTCACAAAGAAGTTCTATGTCTTATTTGAAAAGCTTTCTTGACTTTGCTTTCCCATTTAGATCTGCAAGATCTGGAATTGAGTTTTGTACGTGGTGTGAGGTAGGGATCAAAGTTCACTTTCTTCCATAGGGCCATCCAGCGGGTCCAGCACCATTTACCAAAAAGACCATCCATTCACCAATGCTTTGCCAGTTGTTTTTGTTTGACATAAATAATATAGCCACATGGTCCAGCGTTCCAAAAGGGCAAAAAGATTCAGAAAAATTCCTTTGCCAATAGATTTAACCCTGCTAATTAACATTCCTTATCTCCAGGAATTTATCCATTTCTTGTTTCTTTCCCAAGATTTTATGTGTAAATAAGTAAATATACATAATTCCTTCCATCCCTCCCTTTTTTACATAAACAGTAGCACACTATGCATTCCGTCCTACGTCTTTTTTTACCCCCATTTACAGGTAGGAAACAACCTCTAGGATATTATATAGAAAAATATCCTTTTATTTTTTGTTGTTGTGGAGTCTGTCACCGTATGAATGGGAAACAATTCCTTTATCTAATCCCCACTGATGGGGAACTAGGTTCTTCCCAGTATTTTGCTACAGACAAGGCTCAGTGAATGGCTGTGTCCACTTTTCTCTCTCTCTTTTTTTTTTTTTGGCCACACCGCCCCCAGCTTGTGGGATCTTAGTTCCCCGACCAGGGATTAAACCCCAGGCCCTGGCAGTGAAAGGGCCGAGTCCTAACCACTGGACCACCAGAGAATTCCCCACCTCTCTTTTTGCACGTGTTTGTGAGTACATCTTAGGAGCAATTCCCGGAAGTAGAATAGCTGAATAAAAGGGTGTGTGCATTTGTTGTTTTGATGGATGTTTGCAGACTGAGCATTTAATGTGGGGGAAGAGGCATCACATGCTCACTCATGCAGGGTTCCATGAGTCTTTGCTGTGTGCCAACTACATCGTAGGTACTTTGCTAGGTGCTGGCATAAAGTTATCACCTCGAAATGTGTGATCACCAGCTGAGGCAAAGTCTCTAGAAGAAAGATCTGTGGTTTTAAGAGCCTATCGAGACACCTGATAGTGTTGGGGGAGGTCAGAAAAGGCTCCTTGAAGGAGGTGATGGGTGAGCTAAAATAGGAAGAATGACTAGCGATTCTCCAAGTAGAAGTAGACATATGGAGCAGCAGGACTTTCCAGTTTAAAGGAACAGCAAGTGCTGAAATCTTGCAATAATTATTTATGGCTGAATAACAAAAAGCCGGGCCTCCCTGGTGGCGCAGTGGTTGAGAATCTGCCTGCCAATGCAGGGGACACGGGTTTGAGCCCTGGTCTGGGAAGATCTCACATGCTGCGGAGCAACTGGGCCCATGAGCCACAACTACTGAGCCTGCGCGTCTGGAGCCTGTGCTCCGCAACAAGAGAGGCCGCGATAGTGAGAGGACTGTGCACCGCGATGAAGAGTGGCCCCCGCTCGCCGCAACTAGAGAAAGCCCTCGCACAGAAACGAAGACCCAACGCAGCCAAAATAAATAAATAGCGTTCCCTTAAAACAAACAAACAAACAAACAAAAAACCCCAAAAAGCCCCGCAGTCTAGTGGCTTAGAACACTACCACCCATGTATTCTGCAAGATGCTATGGAAAAACCCAAACGAACTTTTTGGCCAACCCAATATTATCATTCAGTGGTTTCTATAGGCTGGGAAATGGGGAGCAGCAAAGTGAGCAGTCCCAGCTTGAGGGGTCTCATGAGGTTACAGTCAGATGTAGGCTGGGGCTACAGTCATCTGAAGGCTTGACTGGAGCTGGAGGAGCCACTTCCAAAGCAGCTCAGTCACATGGCTGACGAAATGGTTCCTCTTCCCACGGGCATCCCCATGGGGCTCCTTGAGCATCCTCACAACATGGTGGCTGGCTTCCCCCATGAGAACAAGGTGGTGCTGTGATGGCTTTTATGGCCTAGCCTCAGAAGCCCTGCACCCTCACTTCCACCATATTCCCTTGGCCACAGAGACTGGCCCTGATTCACTGTTGGAGAGGACTCCACAAAGGCATGAATACTGAGGCAAGGAATGTTGCAGGCCCTCTAGTAGGCTGGCTTCCACAGCCCTGAGGCAGGAAGGGGTAGGGAGTGTCCAGGATGTAGCTCAGCTTGGGTGAGCCAAGGGATGAGTGGCAAAAGCTGATGTGGGCAGAGCTAGGGGTTGGCTGTAGGGGTAGGGGTTGGCTTTACCTTAAGAGCACTGAGAAGCCAATCAGGTACCTTCGGTGGGGCAGGGAGGAGGTGATACGATCAGATCTGGATTCTAAGAAGATCCTTCCCAGTTCCTTGCAGAGAATAGGTGGTGAGAGGGCTGAGTGGCAGCCCAGGAAGGAGGTCGGGCAGGCATCCAGGACAGAGGGGAGGATGACCTGAGCTGGGGTGGTAGCCCTGGAGGGGCAGATCAGCTAACGGACTCAAGGTCTGTTTGAAGGAAAACCCCTCCAGGCTTGGCAGTAAGCCTCCTTTGATCCCAAACAGAAAGCCGTTCGCCTGCTCAAGGGCCCTGCAAAGGAGCAGGCGGGTTTGCCCAGCATACTCCAGAGTTGGTTTCCCCAGATCCGATTTCTGGTCACTTGAGCCTGGAGAGAGAGCTTGTGAGGCCTGCCTTGGGGGTCTTCCTGCCTGGCCGCCTGCCTGGAGTGAGAGTGGCAAAGTGTTCCTGTTGAACCCTTGAGTGCTGCTGTCACCGCCCGGGGCCTCTCCTGGGCTGGCACCAAGTGAGAGCTCAGACTAATTCCCCAGCATGTGGCGTGACTCAGCTTCTGCCTTCTGACTGACTGTGGCTCAGGACACGTGACCATCCCTCCACCAGCCCTGTGCTCTGGGCTGCCTGGACCTTGGTTGTGCTGACCCCTGGCCTCTCCTGGCCTCTTGAGTATGGCCCTCCAGCTAGAGGCAGGAACGTGGCCTGGGAAGCAGGGAGCTTGGGCAGATCTTCTGAGGGGTTTGTGAACACTACCGAGAGGTGGGGTCAGAGTGAATGCCCACAGGGGCTGAATCTAACTTTCTGGAAGTTCCAGTTGCTTCTCTCAAGGGATGAGCCCATTTCTAGGTGGGGAAGGAGTCTCTGGTGGTCCAGCCAGTCACTCTGGAGCCTCCTGGAAGCCATCAATATCCCTTCCCCATGACCTTGACTGATATTTTACCGGCCAGGTGAGTCGAGTGAGGCAGGTGATTCAGGGATTAAAGACAGAACCTGGATTTGCAACTGATCTGATCTGGGCCTCAGTCTCCCTGTTTGTGAACTGGAAATCATTTTGTTTTGGGGCAGAAAACAACTCTATACCTACCAACATTTGCATCAGGCATCTCCCAGGTGCGATCTCCCATGTCCTATATATTTATTTAACCGATATTTGGATTCCTACTGAGTGAGCCCTTGGAGGTCAGCTGTGAATGAGGCAGACCACCAAGTCCTTGCCCTCTGGAGCTCAGTCTTTGCAGGGGTCGGCACACTAAGGCCCATGGTCTAAATCTAGCCAGCCAAGTTTTTTTTTTTTTGTCTGTGCCACGCATTTTGCAGGATCTTAGTTCCCCCACCAGGGATTGAACCTGGGCCCACGGCAGTGAAAGCACCGAGTCCTAATCACTGGACAGCCAGGGAATTCCTTGGCCTGTCAAGTTTTTATAAATAAAGTCTTATTGGAATACAGCCGTACCTATTCATTTGTGTATTGTCCATGGCTGTTTTTATGCTACAAGAGCAGCACTGAGTAGTTAAAACCGAACATGTGGCCCACAAAACCTGAAATATTTACTATCTGATCCTTTATAGAAAAACTGCTGACCTCTGCTCTGCTCTAGTGGAACAGAAAGACTACAACAGACAGAAATGAGTCTGTGACAGTGGTAAATGCTATGAAGCAACAGGATAATAGGAGAGAGAGACTGGGGGTGAGGGGTTGCTTCCAGGTGGGCAGGGGGAAGCCTCTGGGTAGTAGCAATCTTTGAGCTGTGAATCTCCCAGAAAAGTGGCCTGGGCAGAATTGACAGCAAAGGCAAAGCCCTGCGGCACTTAAGAGCTTGAAAGACTGAAAGTGGGTCAACGAAGCTGGAGCTCAATGAGGGGGAAATGAGCTGCATCCAGGCAGGACCCTGTAAATGGAGTTAAATGCTTACATTTTATTTCAAGGGCAATGAGAAGTTCTGGAAAGTTCTAGTGGGAAAGAAAAGGGCATTAAAATTTTTTAAAATTAATTAATTTTTGGCTGCATTGGGTTTTCGTTGCTGCGCGCAGGCTTTCTCTAGTTGCAGCGAGAGGGGGCTACTCTTCGTTGCGGTGCACAGGCTTCTCATTGCGGTGGCTTCTCTTGTTGCAGAGCACGGGCTCTAGGCACGCGGGCTTCAGTAGTTGTGGCTCGCGGGCTCTAGAGCGCAGGCTCAGTAGTTGTGGCGCACGGGC
The DNA here is from genome assembly GCF_009873245.2 of Balaenoptera musculus. Lineage (NCBI taxonomy): Eukaryota > Metazoa > Chordata > Mammalia > Artiodactyla > Balaenopteridae > Balaenoptera > Balaenoptera musculus. The sequence goes on from NC_045787.1 coordinate 164,153,222, forward strand.
TTAGTTGCTCCGCGGCACGTGGGATCTTCCTGGACCAGGACTTGAACCCATGTCCCCTACACTGGCAGGCAGATTCTTAACCACTGTGCCACCAGGGAAGTCCCACATTTTTTTTTTTTAATGTCCTCTGAATACAGTGGTCTGGCAGACTGGGGAAGAGGCTGTTATAATAGTCCAGGTGAGAGATCATGGCAGTCTGGGTTGGAGCGGCAGCCCAGTCAAAAAGCAGAAAGACCTGGGTGTATTTCAGAGGAAGAACCAACAAAGATGGCTCACCTCCTGCATGTGAGGGAAGGAGAGAAATTAGAGGTAGTGCCTGGCTTTTTGTCTCCGAGCAACTTGAGAGCAGAGCAGCTGGGCTGGAAGCCCAGCTTTGGCACCAACTTGCTGGGGGCCCTTGGGCAAATCTTCGTCCCTGAGCCCTTGCCCCATCTGTAAAATGGGTCAAATCATCCCTTGGCAAAGGGATTAAAAAGAGAACCTACCTGAGAGGGAGGCTCCAATAAGTGCAGCTGCTCTCCTGTGAGCTGAGGCCCCTGAACAGCAGGTCAGCTCATCTACCTCTTCTTCCTTCCCTGTCCTGTGAGCGCCCCCTTTCCTAAGGTGGGTTAGGAACCCACACGCTGGCTTCTGACAGGTCTACAGGGCTTGACAGCTGGGTCACTGTTTTACATTCAGGCTTTGGAACTAAAGACACCTGGATTCATTGTCCCTGCTGCTTACTGAACCTGTGATCTTGGGTAAGCAGCTTCCTTTGTGACAAATATCCTAGGCCATGGGAAATGGGAGTCCTGATACCTCCCTTTATGGCGGTTAAGGATTAAATTAAATAACTCCTAAAGATTCTGGTACAGTAAGTACAGAAGTGCTGATTAAATATTAAATTATTAGCTATTAGTTCTATTCCTAATATTTCAGTCCTCCTGGATCCTGCCCTGTGTGGGTAATGCATGGCAACCAGAGGGTCTGAGGTCCACTTCTAGAAGCTCTCCATCAGCTGTTGGAGGAACCTAGTTTGTGTGTGTTTACAAGCACATTCACTTGTAAATCTTAATACAAAAATGTAAATATATGCCATAACTTCTAACTCCATTCTGATGCTTTTTTTGTTGTTGTGGCAGATAAGTACTTTTTTTTTTTTAAACTCAACCCTATCCTATTAATGGTTTATTTCTTCTTTATTGTGGTAAAAAAACACATAGCATTTACATCTTAACCTTTAAGTGTATAGTACAGTAGTGTTAACTACATGCACATTATTTTGCAGCAGATCTCTGAAACTTTCATCTTGTAAAACTGAAACTCCATTCCCATTGAACAAATTCCCTTCCACCACACCCCCCCCCCCCAGCCCCTGGTAACTACCATTGTTCTTTCTCTTTCTACAAGGCGACTAAATTAGATACCTCAAATAAGTGGAATTAGATACCTCAAATAAGTGGAATCATGCAGTGTGTCTTTTGGTGACTGGCTTATTTCACTTAGCATAATGACCTCAAGGTTAATCCAGGTTGTTGCAAAAGGGTAGGATTTGCTGAATAATCCACTATATGTATATGCCACATTTTCTTTATCCATTCATCTATCCAAAGACATTTGGGTTGCTTCCACCTCTTGGCTATTGTGAATAGTGCTGCTATGAAGGTGGGTGTGCAAGTATCTCTTTGAGATCCTGTTTTCTATTCTTTTGAATATATATCCAGAAGTGGGATTGCTGTATCATATGATAATTCTATTTTTAATTTTTTGAGGAATCTCCACTTTTTTCTTTCTTTCTTTCTTTTTTTTAACTTTTGACCATGCTGCATGGCATGCGGGGTCTTAGCTCCCTGACCAGGGATCAAACTCGTGCCACCTGAAGTGGAAGGACGGAGTCTTAGCCACTGGACCGCCAGGGAAGTCCCCACACTTTTCTATAGCAGCTGCACTATTCTAAATCCCTACCAACAGTGTACATGGGTCCTAATCTCCGTGTTCTCCCCAATACTTTTTGTTCTGATGGTGGCCATCCTAATGCCTGTGAAGTGACCTCATTGTGGTTTTTTTTTTTTTTAATAATTAATTAATTAATTGTCTGCGTTGGGTCTTTGTTGCTGCACGCGGGCTTTCTCTAGTTGCAGCGAGCAGGGGCTACTCTTCTTTGTGGTGCACGGGCTTCTCATTGCGGTAGCTTTTCTTGTTGCGGAGCACAAGCTCTAGAGTGCAGCCTCAGTAGTTGTGGCGCACGGGCCTAGTTGCTCCGCGGCATGTGGGATGTTTCCGGACCAGGGATCGAACCCGTATCCCCTGCATTGGCAGGCGGATTCTCAACCACTGTGCTACCAGGGAAGTCCCCTCATTGTGGTTTTGATTTGCATTTCCCCGATTGGTCATGTTGAACTTCTTTTCATATGCTTGCTGTCCATCTGTACCTACTTTATGCAACTGTCTATTCAAATCCCCTGCCTGTTTTTAAATTGAGTTGTCTTTGCATTGTAGGAATTCTTTATACATTCTGGATATTAAGTCCTTATCAGATATACGATTTGCAAACATTTTTCTCCCATTCTATTGGTTGCCTTTTCACTTTGATTCCTTTGCTGTGCATGAGTTAGGGTTAGGGTTATTTTAATGTAGTCCCATTTGTCTATTCTAGCTTCTGTGACCTGTGCTTTTGGTGTCATATTCAAGAAATCATTGTCAAGTCTAATGTCACGAAGCTGCCCCCCCCCCCCCATTTTCTTCTAGGAGTGCCATAGTTTTAGGTCTAGGTTTAGGTATTTAATCCATTTTGAGTTAACTTGTATATACGGTATAAGGTAAGGGTCCAATTTCATTCTTTTGCATGTAGATATCCGGTTTTCTCAGCACCATGTGTTGAAGAGATTATCCTTGCTCAAGGTCTGGTGCTTTTTAAAGCACACAGATTGTGGAAGTGGCCCAGGTCTCCCTACCTGTGAGATCTTTGGTGCTACCTGCGTATTTTGTGCCTCCTCAACATTTTCTGGAGTAAGTGCTATTAGCCCCTTTTCACAGATGAGGAAACTAAAGCTGGGTCCAAATGACCTGCCCAAGGTCGTCATAGTGAGCAAATAGGTGTAGGTGGGATTGGAACTGAGGACTTGAACTCTAGTGCCCACACACTGGAACACCCTGAGGATGTTCCTCATTTTATCCCTAGCATGCGGGGAAAGAATGAATGAATGAATGTCTCAGGCAAGGCTCCCAGCAAACGGAGGAGCTTGGACAAGCCCACTGCTCCACGCGGGGGTGCGCTCCCGTCCCGCGCATGCGCGGCCCCTAAGCACGGCCACCCTCACTGCGTCTACCCACACATGGTACGGCCTCCCTCCGTGTGGTACGGCCCGCCTTCCCCCACGCCCGGGCCCGGATGGTACGCGCTGCCTTCGCTCGCCGCCCCTCCCCATCGGTTTCCGCGCGAAAAGCCAGGGCTGCTTGTGCTGCCGCCGCCTCTGCTGCACCTTCCAAGATGCCTGCCCGTACCGCCCCAGCTCGGGTGCCCGCGCTGGCCTCTCGGGCCTTCTCACTGCCCGACGATGTCCGCAGGCGGTAGGTGCTGCGGGGGACTGCGAACCTGGGGTGGGTTGCACGGCGTTGGGGGTGGGGGTGGGGGTCGTTTCCCCTCCGGGTAGCCCGTGGCCGCCGCTGACAGGCGGGCGCGCATGCGTGGGATGGCGCGGCGCGCGGCGGCAGTTGGCGCGGGCAGGGTGGCACTTCCGGTCGCGCGCGCCCCTGGCCGTTTGGCGCCAAAATGGGCCGAGGCCCTCTCACAGCTCCCTGGTGACTAGAAACTTGGGGGTCTCTTCTGACTTCAAAGTAGAGCAACCCTTGGGTTCGCCTTGGGGATCCCCTTCCTGGAGCAGCCTCAGGCCCAGCCCCTGCTGCCAGCCTGGTCGCGCAGGAAGTGGGCAGCCCGCGGCCTCAGAATACCCCTCGGCCCGGGCACTAAGGCCTCCACTTCCGGTGCCCGGTCCTCTCGAGGGGGTCGGGCCGGCCTGGTCCCCGGGGGTATTTTGGGGGGGGGGTCCCCTCGGTGCCCCCACGCCACGCATCCCGATGGCAGCCTCCAAAGACAGATGTCGCCGGTCGGGGGACGGGCGCGGCCGGCTCAGGTTTGCGAGCCCCGTCTTCCTCTGGGGGCTCCCTCCATCACCTCATACGGCTAGGGTAGGCGCATTCTGCAAGGAACTCTTCACATACCGTGAGGGCTAGGGCTCGGACGCCGTGAAAGCCGAGTGGTTTCTTATAGTAAATCGGTGCCTGTGAGCCGTGGGCATCAAGGAAGCCTTGCTAGGGAGAACTGGCTGCAGTTTCCTCCGTCTGTGTGTGTGTGTGTGTGTGTGTGTAGGGGGAGTGAGGGGGCAGCAGCTAATATCGGGGACTTAGCCAGTCTTAGCTAATCTGTGCACAGGGGTCGGCGGCAAGACCCGTTGGGCCCAGGCTTCTTGTTCCAGAAGGGCATCAGTTTCACTCCTGGAGACTTGCAAACCTCACTTGGAGCACTAGTCACGGGAGCCTCGAGCAGCCCTGAACACTTCCAGCCAGATTTGTGAACCTGATTTGGCCATTTCCCTATTTCCCTGTGCTTGTTTCCTAAAGTTGTGCCAGTCAGTTCTGATTTGGGCTTTTGGGGGTGGAGAGTAGGTGTTGGAGGTATTTGGGTCTCCCTCCCAGGCGTCAGACCACTTCTTAACCCCAGTTAGAGGGTGCTGTGCCTTGCTGAAGAATCCCTATCCGTCCCCACCAAGACATAACAGGACTTAAAAATGGAAATGGAATTATGGAAGCACCTGGCTTCCTTTTAGACCCAGGACAGAGATGTTTGGGCCCAGCCTTCTTTAACTTGATGGTGGGAACACTACCTCCACTGGCTCATCTAACCTTGGGCAAGTTTCATAAACAAGTTACATCTATGGACTAGGGCAGTTAACATGGGCTTTAAACTGGTATTGGATTAAATGAGAATATGCCTGGCACATAAAGGCCCCCCCATGTGAGCATTACTGACTAATCTAGCTTGCTTTTTTTCCCGTTCTGCTAATTGTATAAAACACTTTACATTATCTCATTTAATCCTCAAGTGTTCTCAAGAGTGGTTGCCACAGACGTTAACAGCAAGGAAGCAAAGATTCCTGCGGAAGTCTGCTTCTTGCCAAAACCTTTCCCTTCAGCTAGGGCTTCTATTGGGCCAGAGCAAGTGTTTTGTTTGGCTGAATTTGAATGTTCTTAGGTGAGGGTTGCAATCCACCATTCACCCTAGGTTCCATATTACTTTGAACGAGAAGTGCTTACTGTGGGTATAGAGTCTTGGGTTTCTGCCTCAGACCACTGACATTGTCAGCTTATGTGACCCTCTCAACAGCTTCTCTTAAATTTTGAATTTCAGCATATAAAATACACACATAAACATGGCATTCAGTACTCCTTTTAAAATACTCCCTTATACCTCCTTGTAAACGGAGGTATAACTTTTTGATTCATGAAAATTGGGTATCTCATATTATGGATTATACTACGAAGTTCAGTAGAATGTTCTAGGAACAAAATGTAGGCCTAGTCCTCACACAGGCATTTCTGTCACTTATGCTAACTTGTGTTTATATGGCAGCCTCTTTTAAAACTCATACAGTTACATCAGCCGTATAACGATACTAGAAAGTATTCTTAACATTTGGGTTTTTAAGTTTAACTTTTTTTGAAGTATTTTATGTCCTAAGTCTTCTAAAAATAATGCCTTTCAGGACAAGCCACATTTCTCCACTTGAATTTTCTTACTCTGTCCAAGCCACCATCCTTTGTGTAGAAAAAGCAATAGTCTTCCTACTCGTCTTTCTGTTGCCACTCAGGTCTGCTTTCTATAAGTGGAAACTGTGATCCTCTTTCTTTTTTTTTTTTTTTTTTAATTTTATTTATTTATTTATGGCTGTGTTGGGTCCTCGTTTCTGTGCGAGGGCTTTCTCCAGTTGCGGCGAGCGGGGGCCACTCTTCATCGCAGTGCGCGGGCCTCTCACTATCGCGGCCTCTCTTGTTGCGGAGCACAGGCTCCAGACGCGCAGGCTCAGTAATTGTGGCTCACGGGCCCAGCCGCTCCGCGGCATGTGGGATCTTCCCAGACCAGGGCTCGAACCCGTGTGCCCTGCATCGGCAGGCAGATTCTCAACCACTGCACCACCAGGGAAGCCCTGTGATCCTCTTTCGATATAAGTTGGAGCCAGAGGTTTTCCTGCCCCTTACACTGCCTAATGCGCTTGGCCTCAAGTCCGGGATCCCCGTCCACTTGCCTGACTCATCTTGTGCTCTTTTCCTCACAAACCACGCAGGCTACCTTTGAGGCTCTCAGGGCCTGAGACCGTGCAGAGCAACCAGTGTGAGGCCGGGTTCCACCTGCCCCTTCACCGTGCTGGCTAGTGTCTGTTCATCCGTAAGGCTGCTCAGAAAGACAGTCCCCTTTCCCTGCCATGAGGCGTTGAAGTCTGTGAGCACGTGCCGCGTGCTGCCTTTGCAGCTTGGGAGTTGATGGCTTGTCTGAGCATGTTTGCCTCATGCATTGTACGTGCAGCTCCGTGTCCACTAGACTCGAATGCTTACACGCCAGACTTTCCCCTTCAGCGAGGCCTGGATTTACATATTGATTCTAGCAACCTCTTTGCGCAACTCATTTAGCCTTTGTAATCATGACAGCTTTCTTATCTGCTAGCCACTCTGATTAGATTAGGTTGGGTCGTGACGTTCTTAACTAGTTCCATGGCTCCTGAGTAGGTATGGAGGGCAAAACTGGCTTACCTTTTCTAGTTCTCCCCTGCACTAGGGTTCTAGAGGTGCAGACTAGACTGGGGTTCAGATCCCACCCCGCCACTTGCCAGCTGTATGACCAAGTCGTCTAACCTCCTGGTGCTTTATCTGTAAAATGGGATGGAGGTGCCTGCTCCACTGGGGCCTTGTGAAGGCTGAGCTGATAGGTGTAAACGTGGTAGAACAGCACCTGCACAGAAACCTCCTTCACTGCTTATCACGTGGCAGCTGTATGGTTCACTTCTATTATTGGGGTGGGGGGACGGTGCATAACTTAAAGTACCAACATGCAGACCTGATACTAAGGCAGATACTTATATAGCAGTGTATGTCTGCTTATCATTCCAACCTTCCTGTTTGCCTGGCTTCTTGTATTATCGTCTGGACTTGCTCTTTTTAATTTTATTTATTTATTTTTGGCTGCGTTGGGTCTTCGTTGCTGCGTTAGGGTTTTTTCTAGCTGCGGCAAACGGGGGCTACTCTTCGTGGCAGTGCGCGGACTACTCATTGCGGTGGTATGGAGCACGGGCTCTAGGCACGCGGGCTTCAGTAGTGTGGCTCTCGGCTCTCGAGCGCAGGCTCAGTAGTTGTGGCGCGTGGGCTTAGTTGCTCCGCGGCATGTGGGATCTTCCCGGACCAGGGCTCGAACCCGTGTCTCCTGCATTGGCAGGAGGATTCTTAACCACTGCGCCACCAGGGAAGTCCCTGGTCTTGCTCTTTTTGCTGCCACCTTAGCTTAGCTTTTGTGCCAGGTGTCCAGTCATTCTTCAGTTAAGGTGGTTTTCTATCCTTAATTCTTTGTATCCTTGGCTTTTGTGATGCTGTTTGCTACCAGGGGACCTCTTCCCTGATTTCTGCCATATTCCTTTTCAATTCCTGGACCCTTATTTTCTTCCAGTCTTAAGATTTCTGCTTTCAGCAGTTGGGGGTGCCAGCTGGAGAGGCCTCTTTGGAGAGCCCGTTCTAATTTCTAGCTGCCGAATAGCCATCTAGATAGCTATTCACTGAAATGTCACTCCTAAAATTCATGGTCTGCTTACTTTCCTCCCACCGAAAAGTTCAGAATTTCTGGTACTGTATTAGTTTTCAATTGCTGCCGTAACAAACTACTTCAGTCTTAGCAGCTTAAACAAAACAAATTTGCTATCTTCTGATTCTGTAGGTCAGAAATGTGGTGTGGGTCTCACTGGATTAAAATTAAAGTGTCAGCAGGCTACATTCCTTTCTGGAGGCTCTAGGGGAGGACCTGTTTCTTACTCTTTCAGGTTGTTGGCAGAATTCGGTCCCTTGTGGTTATAAGACTGAGGTCCCTCTTCTCTTGCTGGCTGTAAGGCGAGAGCCATTCCCAGCTACCGGAGGTGATGACATCTGTTGGCTTGTGGCCCCCTTCCTGCATCTTTAAAGACAGCAAAGCCAGTTCTCACATCACCTCTTCTTGACCCTTCTGTAGTCACATCGCTTGAAATGCAGCTGGGAAGTTTCTCTGCTCCTAGGATTTAAGTGACTCGATTGGGCCCACCTGGATAATCCAAGAAAACCTCCCCATCTCAAGGGCTGTAACCTTAATCACATCTGCAAAGTCCCTTTTGCCATGTAAGGTAACATAGTCACAGGTTCTGGGGAATTAGGGCATGGACATCTTTGCGGGGGGTGGTCCGTTATCCTTCCTACCACAAATATTATCTCTGGTAGTCCTATACCAACCGCCACGCAGCCAATTGCAAAAGGCAGAGTAAACGGAGCTTTGTAACTTCTCCAGCATGTTCTCAGCTCCTGCTGCTAAACCATATTACAGACCAGCATTTCTAGTTTAGGATGTTAGAGTGATTTAACATCTTATCTCTTCCTGTCTAATATATTGTTTATTTCTGCCAGATTGACTTTATTTTTTCCCACTAAAAGATGACTGATACCTTGGGTTCTGCCACCCCCATGACTCTTCCAGTGGTTTGTTAACCATGGGGCAAAGTCAATGATTTTTAGCCTGACATTGCCGACCTCCCTCAGACTGGCACCCACCTCCTCTCTCTGGCCTTGCCTTTCTTCCCCTGTGTCAGCCCGACTCGTGTGGGTTTCTTGGGTGAACTCTGAGCCAGCGCCCCTCTGTGCTGCTCCTGTTTCGGGCAGCTCCCTCTGCCCAGTTCCCACTGAGCTCTCAGTGTCTCTGGACCCCTCCTTCCTGATGCTGTTTATACCCTTTTTCTTCAGAAGCCTCAGATTTGAACTCTGTTTGTCCGCACAGTGGTTTATGTATATCTTTTTCTCCTTTAAAGAACTGCTCGGAGGGAAGCAACTAGGAATGAATCGTGGGACCGGAGACTGGCAGGGAGCTACGGGTTTCTTTTCTAAGGTGGTTGCTGCTCTCTGTGACTCCTCTACCTGGTCCCTCATGTCTGCTTCTCATCCTCCTGGCTGTGAACGTAAAGCAGATGTGAGGTAGTGTCACCAGCTTTACTGGGAAGGGGACGGACTCTCCAGTGAAAGCCTGGGTGTCAGGAGCGGCGCACCGGCCAGCCTTCTTCCTGCCACACCTCTGGCTCCTCGGTGCCTGCCCTGGGCTCCAACCTTCCACTCTGCGACCAAGCAGGTCAAATCCAATCTTCACAGAGCAAGACACTTCAGATATTCTGAAGATTTGTTTCTCCCTGCCAGGCTAAATATCCCACTTCATAGGAAAGCTTCAAAGAATTCAGACCCACAGATCTGTCTCCTGGCCAGAGGTAGGAGTTGTCAGCATTGTGGAAAGGGCCCTTTGATGGGCTTCAGTCTAAGTGTTATCCTTGACACCTGAGGTAACCTGGTCGAGGTAGGAGCTGTGTCCTGCCAGGGTTTTGTGAGGAGAATGACTGAAGACAGGTCGGTGTGATGCTCCTGCAGCAGCATGTGAGTACCGAGTTCTGCAGTTGTCCTCATCTAAGGTTCTCCCAGGACCTGAGCTGCTTTGAGGGTAGAATGACTTTTGCCTGGAAGGGGCTCCACATGCTTCTGGAAAGCTTGACTCTGCATCTTGAGCCTAAGTTACACAACATATGTGACATATAGTATATTACCACTCTATCTGGAGGCTGCTAAGTCTTTTTTTTTTTTTTTTTTGCCGTACCATGTGGCGTATGGGATCTTCGTTCCCCGACCAGGGATCGAACCGGCGCCCCCTGCCTTGGAAGCACGGAGTCTTAACCACTGGACTGCCCCGGAAGTCCCTGCTAAGTCTTTTCTATAGAAAGGCCTTTCCTGACCCTCCAGCAAGTCATGAGGTCCCCGCCTGGTGGTGCCTACATCCCGTCGCTCAGCTCGTTGCCTGGAACAGGGCCTGGCGTAGAGTAGGCACCCACAGGTGGGAGTGGTGGTTGAAGCTAGAAGCAGGATCCACGTGCACTCGGAGTAGCCACTGTATGTCATTAGTCCAGCAAAGCCTGTCGCCCAGTTCCTGGCTGCGCTGCTTACATGTGCCCTCTGGGAAGGCCAGCCTGGCAGAGCTCTGTTCCTGCCCTCTGGGCTGCTGGTAACTGAGTACCTAGCCTGGGTGCTGGAGGGGAGGATCCATAGATGGTGGAGGCCCAGCGCCTGCCCAGGGTGCTGCCCCTCTGCTGAGGGGCGCTCGCCCAGCTGGTTAGACCTGTTCGCACCCAACTGCCCACAGTCAGCGCCCAGGCTGGGAACAGCAGCCTCCCCATTTCCTCGGTGTCTTCTAGTTTTGTTCCTTTCTTCTTTTTGCTCCCTTCCTCCCCAAAGAGGCAAGGTACTAATCTTCAATAATAAATCAGACCATGATTTTCCAGCTAAACTCATGACAGTTCTGCACTTCTGAATGACTAGGTACAAACATTTGCAAGGATGAACTCTTGGGTGAGGCGCCAGCCAACTGTTCTAGCTTCGTCTGTCTTCCTTGTGTGTGGGCACCCCCTGCTGCCCCAGATGCCTTGACTCCTCCATTTCCCTATATTCCTCCTCAGAATGCTGCCACCACCCCATCCTGGCCTTTGGGAATGTTAGCTGGCTGTTCCCCACAGCATCCTGTCACCCTGGTCCACTCTTTCTAACCTCTGTATGCCCTTCTATGAAATCTTGTCAGGTCCAACTGGAGGAAGACCACCTATAGGTCAATTAACTTGGGAAGGACTCCAACTGTGTGACCTGCTTCCCCCTTTCCCAGTGTCTTTAAAATAACATTAAAAAAAGAAAGAAAGAAATAATGTTCTAGAGCTCCTATATCATCTCTAACCACCATCAGAAAACCACCCCCCAAAAGGGGGACCTCATTCATATTGAAAATAACTTCTTTTTTTTTTAAAGTTAATTAATTAATTAATTTTATTTTTGGCTGTGTTGGGTCTTAGTTCCTGTACAAGGGCTTTCTCTAGTTGCGGCAAGCGAGGGCCACTCTTCATCGCAGTGCGCGGGCCTCTCTCTATCGCGGCCTCTCTTGTTGCAGAGCACAGGCTCCAGACGCGCAGGCTCAGTAGTTGTGGCTCACGGGCCCAGTTGCTCCATGGCATGTGGGATCTTCCCAGACCAGGGCTCGAACCCGTGTCCCCTGCATTGGCAGGCAGATTCTCAACCACTGCACCACCAGGGAAGCCCGAAAATAACTTCTTAACGTGTAGGCATTACAATAGGGCATTCTAGACACTGGAGGAGGGAAAAACCATTGTATTTTTTTCTAACATTCATGTTAAACTTATTTCCAAAGTTCTTTAAACTGGTATTCTTACAGGTAGACAATGTTGCTTAACAAGTGTTTGTTTCTTCCCTTTTTCTTCCCCCAGGCTCAAAGATTTGGAAAGAGATAGTTTAACAGAAAAGGTAAGGTAATCTCCACCTTAACAAAATTTATGATCAAATGTGACCATTTGACAGATACTCTGTAGTTCATAAAAACAAATTTAAGTGGAATTGGCTCTCTTTTCCCTAAAGTTGAGGATAATGTGGATGTTTCTGTCTAATGTGCTGGACTAATAGGCTAGCTCCTCGAGTTTCCCAGTCTGGGTTCCGTAGCCTCAAGTCTGCATTATAACTTGTCCTGGTCACACTGTTTTTCAAAATCAGTTTTGTTCTAGTACACTATTATGTGTCTGTTTCACCTCTAATCTTTCCATTTTTCACCACTCTGGAGATGGTGTGATATGATCTTAGTGGAAACATCACGAACATGTCTTGTGAATATTTAGTTTTCTTTTTAGCTGACTCAGCATAGCCTGCCATTCAGTCATTGTTATGTGACCAGGCAGTGTAACTATTTGTGTATTAGTCCATTAGTTCATAGCTTGGGAGTGTGGAGACTTCTAAACCTATATCCTTCCCTTAGGAATGCGTGAAGGAGAAATTGAATCTCTTGCATGAATTTCTGCAGACAGAAATAAAGAATCAGTTATGTGACTTGGAAACCAAATTACATAAAGAAGAATTATCAGAGGTAAGTCCTCAGCATCCCAGTGGCTAGAAAATGTTTCCTGCCATGTAACTTGTCTGTGACCAGGGAGGCAGAATAATCCCACCTCTCCCTGTTACCTGATAGTTACAAAGGAAGCGCATGTGTTTCCTTATTCTCTCATTGCCACTTGTTTACATTCACTGCTACTTAAATTATCCTTTCCTGCTGTAGGAGGGCTACCTGGCTAAAGTCAAATCCCTTTTAAATAAAGATTTGTCCTTGGAGAACGGAGCTCATGCTTTCAGTCGGGAAGTGAATGGATGTCTAGAAAACGGGAGCCAGACAAGTGGTGAGGACCGCAGAGTGGAAATAGAGAAAAACAAGTCCCCCAAACCTGTTTCCAAACTTTGCATGCCCAGGAGAAGCAAGTCGGATGGAGAAACAAAATGTAAGAGCACTTGACTCGTTTGACCTCGTTGGAGTCTGGTACCGCCTAAGGGGAGGACAGACTTGGTGCCATAGGGTCTGTCTGTTCTCCCCCCACACAACCCCTCCACCGGCAGTACTTGTTTTTTGTGTATCTTTTTGGGTTTTTTTTTTGGTTTTTTTTGGGGGGTGTGGGGGGTGGCTGTGTTGCTCGGCTTGTACGATCTTAGTTCTCCAATCAGGGATCGAACCCGGGACCTCAGCAGTGAGAGTGCCGAGTCTTAACCACTGGACCGCCATGAAATTCCCTCTTGTGTATACTTCTAACTAGCTTAGATATATACTTGCAATTTTTGTCTTCAACCAAGTTATAGAGCATTAGGTCCCCAAATGCGGTTGAATTTATGAGGTATAAGATAACAGGAGCTACTGATGTTTATTACATCTAAGTTACATGCCTGTTTAAGCTAAACATTATTCTTAGACTCCTTCCCCGCTTGTAGTCAGAGTAACTCTTCTGGAATTTTTAAAAATAAGAGCATGGGACTTGAGCTCAGGTCAGGTGCTTGGCCACTTCATCTTTTGGCAAAATAAGCGGAGGTTCTGTTTCCTTGTCCGTCTCAGGGTTGGGCCCCTCATACAAGAGCTTGTGTTAAAATGGCCCAGCAAACTGACAGGTGCTAATTTGATGACTTTATCAAGATGGTGGTTGCTTAGAATAAGAAGAGAAGGATACTTAATCCTCAGAACCTGGTCTCTGCACCAGCTTGGTAATGCTGAAGAACTGTACCTTCGCTGTGAACTCTTTATTCATAGTGGCTTTTTTGTTTCTTTTTCTTTAAGCAGCTGAAGTCTCATCTAGCCCCAGGATTACAAGGCAAACTACCAGGCAGACCACCATCACATCTCATTTCACAAGGGGGTCAGTATATAATGAATGGACAGCCCCCATTTTAGGGGCCAACTGTTTTTGGTAAAACACGTATAGAATTAGTAGGATGTAACTTAGTAATTCCACATTGCTTAGGTTTTCCTTTTGATATTCTGTTATTAGACATTCATGAACAGCATTTCTGAAGACCTCATCCATTTTTACTCTTAACATAGGAAACTTCAAATGTACATACACAGAATTACCAAGGATAGTAAAATGAACCCCTGTGTACCTATCACCCAGTGTCAACAACAGTTAACAGCTCCTGGCTGTTGTTTCATCTATACCCCCATATGCTCCAAGTGAATTATTCCAAATGGATTACAACTCCATACACACCCATGTCCCCCCAGTTGGATTACTTTGAAACAAATCGGACATGTCATCTTATCCACAAATACGATATTTCTAGATGACAAGGTCTCTTTTTCTGACAAGTTTTTTATTCATATTTTGCTATAATTGCTAACATCTAGCAAACAGTCTTTTGAAGAAGACAAAACATGCCTTATAAAGTGTAACAGTTCCTTACTAACAAATATATAGCAGTGTTCATACTTCCCCTTGTGTAACAGAGTTTGGTTGATTTGCTCCTTAAGCCTTTCAAGTGATAGATTTCTTATTTTCTTGCCATTTATTTAAAGAAAATAGGTCTTTTGTCTAATAGCTTCTAGGTCTGGCTGACTGCATCGTTTTGGTGGTTAATGTGTTCCCTTGTCTCCAGTTTTCTGTAAACTGGTAGTTAGGTCTAGAGTCTTGATCAGATTCCGGCTTTATTTTGTGAGACTTCATTGATGGCATGGGGCTGTCCATCAGAGGCATGTAATGTCTCTTCGGTGATTCTAGCAGCCGTTGATCAAAGTCTAGATCCATTATTTCTTAAGGTTTGCAAAACGGTGGTATTCTAAACCTGTCATCCAAAGAAACATTAAGCTCGAAGCTTCTTTTAATGTCCTGGCAGAAAGGGCTTCTCCTTGGAGGGAAGAGGGTGTCCATGCCCTGAATCTTTCCAAACAGAGGGTACTCTTGGTAGGGAGGAATATAAGTTGTTTCGTGCCCACTGGAGGACTAGGGTCTGGCTGAGCTAACAGTTGGCTTTACTGTGTGTGACAGCCCTGCCAAACGGAAACCTGAGGAAGACGCTGAAAAAGCAAAATCAGATGATTCTGTCGATGAAGAAGAAAAAGACCAGGTAGGGCTCGTGTTTGAGTTTCTTAACTCTGCCTTATTTTGGTACACTTGCTGGTAATTGTGAATTTATACTTGGTCTGTCTATGGACAGGAAGTGACTGAGAGGGTGTTAGAACATATCCCTGGACCCAGGGCAGTACGAAGTGTGTTATGGTTAGACCTGAGGACTCAACAGGCCCGTAACTTTGGTCTGTTCTCTCCTGTCTACCTTCCTACCTCTCCAGCTGTCAAGATTTGACAGTCAAACCAGCAGATGGGATGTGTTTAAAGCATTTGCTTCTGATGTCAGATAAGCTCTTTTCCCACATCTAATTTCTCTATAAAAGCAGAATTGTCATATTATTATGTGTATTGTAATAATGCTGCTTAGACTTTTTAGGTTAGAAAACTGGCGGCTTGCCAAAGGCCTCCAGTATAGAAAATGTCAGTCTCTAGCACTGTCCCATGTGACTTGAGGGGCAAACCTAGATACCAGATGGTCACATGCTATCTATTTCAGTCCTGCCACAGGATTAGCTGTGTAAGTCGGGAAGTCTGTAGGTTTACAGGTGGGTAGTAAATGCCCTGTTACCTGCTAAAGATGAGTATCCGTGGTTTGCTCTAAGGCAGGGTTTCTCAACCAAGGCATTGACTTTTGGGGCCAGATAAACCTTTGCTGTGGGTGTGAGTCCTGTGCACCGTAGAGTGTTTAGCAAGGTCCCGACCTCTACTCACTAGATGCCCGTAACATTCCCTCTCTCTCCTCCCAGTTGTGACAACCAAAATCACCTTCAGACTTTCCCAGATGTCCCCTGGGGGGCACAGTTGCACTGAGCGAGAAGCACTGGACTCAAGGGACTCAATATCATTGAAGTGGACTTGACGTCCTGTTGTAAAAGACATACTCATTCTCCTGTTTTTATTTTGGAAATTAGATGCCACTGCTCATGATCCTTATTCAGATGTCTGTAATTAAGTTTAGTCAGACTACCCACTCACAGGTGGGACACTGAGACAGAGGGAAACAGCTTGTCCAAGTCACATGGCCACATCCCTTGCCTCCTAAGAAAACGTGTCACAAGAGAAAGCAAGCTGGCTCTTGTAATATTGACAAGTCTTTTTTTTTAAACAAATGTGCCAGTTTTAGAGTTGTTCTTTGCTCTCTAACCTTTTGGAGGGCTTACATAGCCTTCAAGCTTCTGAAGAAACGAACTGGGGCACTCTTTCCCAAGCAGGAAGCAGTTTCGCTGGCAGTGTGTGAGAGGCCTTGGGGACTTGGAGGTTGAACACTTGTCGCAACAGGGTTTATCCCGATGTGCTAGAGTAAGGCTCAGTGCACCACACCGGTGTCATCAGGTGGTGGTGGTCAAATAAGTAGTACTACAGAGAGAATCTTACTTTAGTCAATTTAAAGTTTTGAGATCTCACTATGTTTTTTAAAACAGGTATTAAATACATGCATTTGGTAAAACAGTACAAAAGGCTGTTTGGTACCTAGGGGTGGTACTCCCCCCCCTCTCCGTCCTGTCCTTCCTTTGAGAAGCGAGCATTCATCAGTTTCTTATATATTGTTTCAGATTATATGTATGTATAGATTACTGTAGTATATTAGTATAAAATCTATCTTAGGGTTCTCCAGAGAAACAGACCCAGTGATGTCTGTATATATGAGATTAATTTAAGCAACTGAGTCACACGATTTCAGGCTGGCGAGTCTGAAATATGCAGGACAGGCCAAGAGAGGCAGACCCGGGGAAGAGCTGATGTTGTAGCTCAAGTCTAAAGGCAGTCTGGAGGCAGAATTTTATATATACACATACAGATGAATTCCGTATAATATAGTACAGGGGTTCTGTGTAGTTTACCCAACTTTCTCCAATGGTGGCGTCTCACATAACTGTAAGAGCAAAACCAGAACGTGGACATCGGCGTAATTTACAGACTTTATTCACTGTGCATGTACGGTCACGTGTACGCACGCAAGCATTCTTGTAACCTCCACCTCAAACAAGACGTAGATCGGTTTCATCACCTCAATATTTTTATCCCTCTTAGATACATAAGTACAGACATCCTGGAGTTGGCAAGTGTTGTGAACGTAGGGAAGTAGTGTACTAAGGTGTTCATCAGAGGAGAGCTGGTGTCCGGTTTAGGTTGTCGTCGTCACTTCCTGATGTGAATCCCAAATTACTACTTTGGCTTTTTTCTAGTATTAACAAATTCCTGACATGAAGTGGATCTTTGACTTTACGTAGCGTCACTAGATGACCTCTAGTGCCCGGATGTGTGCCGGGCCAGCTCCTGGGCCTCTCTTTGTTTTGAGGGTGGTGGGACATCAACACCAGGCTGAAGGTTGCCCAGATCTCCCCCAAACCCAGATTACCCCTCAACCCCTGTTTTTAACCACATCACATGTATCTATTTAATACTTTGACTCATGCTTTTGGTTTTGATCTTCCTTTGAAATACTGTTTTTCTCTTTTTCCCTTCTCTCCACATAGGAGGAAAAGAGACGTAGAGTTACATCCAGAGAACGGTAAGAATAATAAACCTTTTCTGTGCAATATGTAATCTTGATGACTGAAATTACTTTTCTGAAATCTTCTAAAAAGAAGAACTTTATGGTGAGTTGCCAGGGTGACCATAGATAGCTTAAGGATGCCGAGTTTGCAGTCAGATTACTGACCTTGTGATTCAGGTAGAATTCTCTTGCAAAGAGTGAATTGGGGGCAACTGGCCGTTATCAGAACTAGATCTAAAGATTGTATTAAATATTAAATGTTGAGGTAATACGTGCCTTTCAGGGCTCCTGAGATGAAGATTGATTTTTGGGGGCGGTGGGTAGGAAGGAAGACCTTTTGAAAACTGCCTCCACGGGAGGAGTCGGTGAAAGTCATCCTTAGGGTGTGTGATTTTGCTTGACAGAATTGCTGGACCGCTCTCTGCAGAAGAACCGGGAAGAGTAAGACCAGGAACACATGTGGAAGAAGAAGAAAGAGATGATAAAGTAAAGCCTGGTCACCTCCAGGTTTGTCACTTCCACCTAATCTCAGAACCCATTTGGTTCTAGGAAGGGGGGTCAGGGTGTGGGGAGCGTGTAGGAACAGAATGACTTTCACTAACGATCAAAATGACCTTGAATTTATCCAAAATGCTCTTCAAACTCATTTTTCTTCTGGTTCTCTATGTGGAAGGTGTGTTACCTGGCTCTGGTGCTAGTAAATCAGCGGTAGGCCTGGAAGTCAGCTGGACCTCTGCTACTTGATCAGTCACAGAGTTTCAGTCTGTCCCCTCGCCTGCCTGCCTCTCCTGCCCATGAGGTCTTGTGAAGGTCTCATTTTCAAACACATGAGGTGCTAAAGTGCTCTAGTATCGTCCAGGTATAAAGTTGCATTCTTAACTGAGATCAGACCAGTTCTTTCCCCAGACCTCCAGCTCCTTTGTAAAATCAGAGTTTCAGGTTCTATGAAATACAGATGTACCCACTGAACCCCCATGGGAGGGAGTAGGAGAAGGGATTGGGGATCTGATACTGGAAGCTTTACCATTAGACAGCACTGCCCCATATGACGAAGGGCTGACATTGGTCAGTCACAGGTGGTAGAACAATAGCACGTCCCTTTTGGTTTTATTAAGACATTGATTAGAAGTTTCTTAGAAACTCAAATGGGTGGCGTGTGCCCTTATTGAGAGCCTGTTAAAGGATGGGTCTCTGTTATTTTGTCCTAATGGGGAATCAACTAAGATGTATAATTCTTGAATCATTTCGTACTTGAAAGTAGTCTTTAACTGATCACTTCCCTACCCTGATCCTAGTTAAAGTTAGCAGCAGTTACAGTTGGGACACATGTTGAATTGTTTGAGAAGAAGCGGTTCTAGTGGGATAGCTTGACCACCACCCTCCAAAGAAGGATTTTAGGGCAAGATTGAAATCCCTTGTCTGTGACCAGACTCCCAGGATCTCTTCTTCCAGTAGGAAGGTCTGCAAAGTGTTTCTTCTGTTAACATCGCCAACCTTTGTGATCTCCTTACAAAGTGTGTGGGATTCCTGAGGCTGACTTCTGCTCTCTGGAGAGGAGTGTTTAGCTCTCTAAATTCAGGCTCAAAACAATTTGTTGTCCATGTTTGAGATGGAGCTGTTTTCCAGATTGGGTCATTCTGCTTCATTTCTTTATTAGATTCCTAGCTTTGATAAAGTTTTCTATGAGACTGTCAACACTTAATAATGACAAGTGATAGTATTTTGCCCCCAAATCCCTCTTAAGCACCAGTATCTGTCTAAGAGTTATTTAACTTCCTGCCTACCTACCCCACCAAAAAAAGTGCCTTTTTTTTTTTTTTTTTTTTAATTTATTTCGGCATTTGGGATCTTTAGTTGTGGCATGCAAACTCTTAGTTGTGGCATGTGGATCCAGTTCCCCGACCAGGGATCGAACCTGGGCCCCCAGCATTGGGAACATGGAGTCTTAGCCACTGGACCACCAGGAAAGTCCCAAAAATGTGCTGTCTTGAAAGAAGAGAATCTTTATTCCAACTAGACTGTAGGATCAGTTTAGGTATTTTATTTCCGTAAAACTCTTTAGTAGAAAGATTCAAATCAAATGGAAAAATTAACTAGTCTTTTTTTTTTTTGTCTCCCCCCTCCCCTCCACTTAGGAAGAAAAGAGACTCAGAAGCCAAACCAAAGAACTGTAAGTATAGTTAACATGCCTTTGTACTTTGTGAAGCTTACTTGCTAAAATAAGCGTTCTGGTAAAAATAATGGATTGGACAGTGTTAAGTGCACTGATCATACATGTAATGTATGGGTGACTTCTGCTCGTGGAAGGTCAGACCACCACAGTGAAGGCTGAGGTCAGCTGAGATTTAGCTGACCTTGACCCCAGGCCTGTTCTTAGGGGTGCTCATACAGCAAGCAGTTAGTCAGGTGGTGGTTAAAGGGCATTGAGCAGCTCTGTCTCTTCCCCACAGCTGTGAAGACGCTGTATGACAAACTGCCCCAAAGCTCAGTGGCTTACAAGAGTAAGCATGTTTTGAGCTTACATGTTTGCGGCTCAGTGGCCATTGGCTGATCTTGGTCAGGTGGACCCGCTTCAGCCCCAAGACTTGGCCAGCCTGGGTGTGCTCTCCTGGCAGTGGCAGCGCCTGAGGGCAGAAGTGGGAAGCAGCCTCTGACAGGCAGTGCGCTGAAGCAGATGTTGAGACTGGGCCTGAGTCTGGGGTGGGCAGAACACCTGAACTGAGTGGCCGGGCCCTGGCGGAAGGAGAGGTGAGGACTTTCCGGACGGCACCTCAGGCCAGCTAGCAAACCTGCACAGGAATCCACCACAGGCAGGATTCCCATCAGGTTACCAGAGATCAGTGGAGCCCTGTTGTCTCTTCTGTTTTTAAACTACTGCGTGTCAGCAACACTCAGGTGAAGTGTTGATGGTGCTTCCGAGTTCATACTTCTTGAAGTAATAAATGCCTTTTGGGTTTCTTGCTCTGAAAACTTGCCCTTCAGATAAGAAAGACAATCCATGCTCTAAGCTTGGGGAGGAGACCGTGTAAAGCCCTCACTGGGGCTGCCGAGCTGACTGTGTGTTTCGTTCTGCGGCAGAACACCTAAACAGAAATCGAAGGAGGAGCCAGACGGAGATGCGAGGCCCGGAGGAGCTCAGGCTGAAATGAATGAAGGAGAAGACAAAGTAAAGACTGACTCTGTCACTTACCTCTACCTGATCCTTACGTTCCCAGCTGGTGGGGAGCAATGGCGTGGGGTAGGGCTCTGTGTTCAAGTCCAGCCCTACCTGCCCGTGGGGTGGCTCTGGGCAGGTTACCTGCTCCCCTTCATGGGGGTTGGTGGCTGTCACTTCATGTCAGCGCCTGATACATAGCGAGTGTTCAGTTGTCTGTTTATCATAACAGTGGGGAGGGCCTCTGTGTGCCTGGACTAAGGCGTGTGTGGGACCAGCTTCTCTTCAGAGCCTCTGCCCTGAGAAGGCTTGACGTGTCCCCCCAGTTACATGGTGTCATCACGCTTGTGCTGCTTTATCAACCAGTCAGTCTCCTGAGTTCTTCTGAGCCTAGCTCCTCCCTTCCCTGCCAGCTTCCCCAGTTCAGCTAAGTGAACACATTTAAACCCTAAAACACTGTACATTGATCCAGGGGTGGGCCTGTGTAAACGTCCTGGGCGGCAAGGTTATCCACAGGGCTGTGAACTCCAGGGGAGGGGGATACAGCCGCTGGGGGCCGCAGCACAGGACTCTTAAGCTCCTTAGCAGTTTGGTCCCTGTCTAAGAGAAGCCAAACTAGGGTGGTCCCAGGATTGTCTCTGGTTTTCTGCCTGAGATCTAGAGAGCAGAGCCAGAGGTCAGACTTGCTGGGTCTTGAGCGTTCTCGCTTCCAGCGGGCACCCCTTCTTGTTCTATGGCAGATGATCCTTTCGGTGTTTCCTCCAGCTTGTTCTATCTAACATCTTATTGTCTCTCATCTTTTCTGTCTGGATATTCATTACCTTACTGCCAGCACTTGCCTGGCATCCCTTCAGATCTAGAGAGATCTTAGCTGTGGTGTCAAACCACCCATTTTCCTCAGACGGCAGCTGGTAGGAGCTTTAGACCACACAGCCGGCACTTTTGCCTCACGGCAGAAAAGGACAAAAGGATCAAACATTTGACTTTGTCTAATATTGTTGACTTTTCTTCTGTTTTAATCTATGTGTACATTTCTCGCTTTCTAGAGGTGAGTTGCATATTCAAAAGGTATTTTTTGTATGGAGGCTCAGCTGTTTTAAATGAGTTGGTGACCAAGTCAGGAATTCCTACTTCTATTTCTTTCCCATACTAGATTCCGAAGTTTAGTGTTGTCACCCCCTACCCAACTCCTGCTGTCCCAATGCCTGTCTATATGACATCTTCACCCCTGACCAAATGACAGATGGAGCTATAGGCATTTTGGCCAACATAAGCAAAATGGCTATAATATTCCCTTTTACTTTGAGCTATCCTAGGACAGGGATTGGTAAACTATGATCCACAGGCCAAATCTGGCCCTCTGCCTGTTTTCATAAACTTTCATTGGAACACAGTCATGCCATTTCACTTATGTATTGCTTCTGGCTGCTTTTGTGCTACAGTGGCAGAGTTGAGTAGCTGTGACACAGGTCTGCAGCTTGTCAATCTGAAAATGTCTGTTTGCCCTTTACAGGAAGTTTGCCAACTACCGGTCAACTCTTGTTTGTAGGCGTTAGGGAACTGAGTTAACATTTTTGATGCCTCATCTCTACCCTGTAGACCTGCCCAGATTTTCCTGTTCTCTCATTCCACAGTGCTGCAATCATTAACTGATCCTTTGGGGTTTTGTCTCACTCTTGCTCAGAAATTAATTTTCCCCCCTTTATTTCTCCACCCACACTTTCCCCTCTCAGGATGAAAAGAGGCACAGAAGTCAACCCAAAGATCTGTAAGTGGTTAAAATACTTGTGCTTTTGTGCTGTGCTTTGTGTAATTTAAATTAGCGAAATAACTGTTGGAGATCTGTGATGTAGAGGTTTACAGGGAATTGCTGGTGCTATTGGAAGATTGGATCAGTTTGGGCGGGGTTGGATAAGAAATCAAACTTTGGGCCCCATCTTACCTGATACCCTCTGCTACGTGGGTAGCACTCCCGTCACTGCACTGTCACGTGTCTCTTAGTTTCCAGCACCTCTCATCAGGCCCCACGTCTGAGGGTCACATGGGGCTTCTGAAGGCCTCCTTTCAGGATCACGAGTTAGTGACACACCTTTGGAGCTACTGTGACAAGGGGACTTTCTTTTTTGGATGGGAAGAAAGTGTCTGTTTGTTCGCCAGATCTATTCTGAATAGTTTGCTTTTCTGTAGGAAGACATTAGTTTGTCATTTTTTATGTGAATTGGCAATATAGTTTTGTTTTTTTTTTAAGCTAACATCTGACTTATTTGTTTATCCAATAGAGCTAGCAAACGGAGACCAGAAGAAAAAGAACCTGAAAGAGTAAAACCACAAGTTTCTGATGAGAAAGATGAGGATGAAAAGGTAAGGCCTAGTTTTTTCAATTCTACTGTGTTTCATAATATCCCATTGGCTGGAATATGTTAAAGTGATTTTTAAACAATTTTTCTTATGGAAACATTCAAACACACCCCAAGGTAGGCAGAAAAGGGTAGCAAACCCTCACATTCTCATCAGCCTTCAACAGTTATCAACCCATGATTAGGCATGTTTTACCCAAGCCTTACTCATTCTCCTTACCCTCCCTCACCCTGAAGATAAACAGATCCCAGACGTATTGCTGAAATATCTACAGAAGTGCTTCTAAAAGGAGAGGAGTCTCTTCTTAAACATCACCACTGGGCTTCCCTGGTGGCACAGTGGTTAAGAATCCACCTGTCAATGCAGGGGACACGGGTTCGAGCCCTGGTCCAGGAAGATCCCACATGCCACGGAGCAACTAAGCCCGTGCGCCACAACTACTGAGCCTGCGCTCTAGAGCCTGTGAGCCACAACTAATGAAGCCTGCACGCGTAGAGCCCGTGCTCCACAAGAGAAGCCACTGCAATGAGAAGCCTGCGCACCACAATGAAGAGTAGCCCCCACTCGGTGCAACTAGAGAAAAGCCCATGCGCAGTAACAAAGACCCAACTCAGCCAAAAATTAAAAATAAATAAATAAATAAATTTATTTTAAAAAAATCACCACTATACCATTATCATAGCACAATAATATAAAAACCTAATCTCTGTTCAGATTTCCCTGATGGTCTCCATTGTGTGTTTAACAGTTGGATTCAGGACCCCAACAAAGCCTATATAATATACTTGGTTCCTGTTTGTCCTCAATATGTCATCTGCAGCTTCACCCTGTCCTCTTACTTGCAGTTGGTGGAACCAGCCAGCTTACCTGTAGCGTCTGTGGGTTCTCAGGCTTGACATATCCCTCCAGCCCTGTCCGCCTGCAGACCGGTAGTTAGGTCCAGAGGCTTGACCAGAGGCAGGTCTCTTGTTTCCCAGAGTACTTCTGAGGTGATGCTGTGTACTTCCTGTTACATCATACCATAAGGCATGGTTATCTTTTTGAGGTGTTACGATTGATCACTGAGCTCAGGTGCCTTCTGCCTGATCCATCCATTATAAAGTTCCCCTCAGCTTTTCGCCTGATGTTTTTAACAGTCATTGCTTAAATCCATTATTTCACTGGGAGTTGCAGATTGTGATAGTTGTGTTCTATCATTCCTTCGTCTACCCAAAATAATTCTAAAAATAAATTTTCTCATATATTAGTCAGCAGGGGCTGCCATAACAAAATATGACAGTCTGGGTAACTTAACCAATAGACATGTATTTTCTTACAGTTCTGGAGACTGGAAGTAAAAGTTCAAAGTGCCAGCAGGGTTAATTTCTGGAGAAGTCTTTCTTCCTGGCTTGTGGACGGCTGCCTTCTTGCCGGGTCCTTACATGGCCTTTCCCTGTGCAAGCACGTAGGGAGAAAGAGCTCTGGTGTCCCTTCCTCTTTCTAAGGTCCCCAGCCCTATTGGATTAGGTCCACACCCTTGTGACCTCATTTAACCATAGTCACTTCCTTAAAAGCCTTATCTCCAAATACAGTCACATTTGGTGTTAGGGCTTCAACGTAGGAATTGGGTGGGGGGCCAGGGACACAACTCAGTCCATAGTACCCCTCTTCAATTATATACTTACTCTGAGGTACCACTTATACAGTAAAGCTATTTTTTGTTTGTTTGTTTTTTTAAAGTGGTCTTATGAGTCTTTTAAGGAAGTCTGGTTATAAGAATTTTTTTTAGGGGCTTCCCTGGTGGCGCAGTGGTTAAGAATCCGTCTGCCAATGCAGGGAACACGGGTTTGAGCCCTGGTCCGGGAAGATCCCACATGCCACGGAGCAATTAAGCCCGTGCGCCACAACTACTGAGCCCACGTGCCACAACTACTACGTGCCTAGAGCCCGTGCTCCGCAATGAGAGAAGCCACCACAATGAGAAGCCCGTGCGCTGCAACGAAGAGTAGCCCCTGCTCGCCGCAACTAGAGAAAGCCCACGTGCAGCAACAAAGACCCAACACAGCCAAAAATAAATTAAAAAATAAATACATTTATTTTAAAAAAAGAATTTTGTTTATAAGACTAGACACTGGAGATGGCTTGGGTCTCACTGGTTCTCTGACTGCCTTCCTGCCTCTGACTAGGTTTTGTGATAACCATGTACATTAAATTCTTAACTCTGAAGCATTATCCAGATGGAAAATACTTTTTTACCTTTCACTCTTTTGTTTTCTCCATTTAGGAGGAGAAGAGACGCAGAACTACATGCAAAGAACCGTAAGAACTTATTTTTGTCTTTATACAAAGCAGATCATAATATTAAAATGGTTGTCCTAGAAAGAAAGATAAAGGGGCTTTTAGTGAATTCTAGAGCAGCCTTAGCTTTGTATGTGATGGAGTGTGAGCCCAGGACCGAGACGTTCCAATTCTGCCGTGTGAGGCAGATCCCCTCCGCGTGGTGAAGACGCTTACGGCCTCGCACCTTGTCCCTTATGCAGCAGGGGGTGCTCATCTGTGTCTGGTGGATCAGGTATAACTGATGGCAGATTCTGATATGTTGTGAAATGACTAAAAAAATCTTCTGCTTCGTTCCCAGAACTGAGAAGAAAATGGCTCGAACCAAAATGGCAGTATTGTCCTCCAAGGTAAACATATATCTGGGAGTAAAACCAGCTGTGCGCCACTAATGCGATTGCTTGGGGCTGGCCCTCTGAGCGCCGTTTGTGTTCGTGCCTCCACAGACCGATCCTCTGAAGTGCGTTGAGTGCGGGCAGTACCTGGATGACCCCGAGCTAAGATATGAACAGCACCCCCCTGATGCAGTAAGTTCCAGCTGTGCCTTCAGCCTTATGTGGATGGTTTCCTGTCTCTTGTGTCTCTAGTTAATGGTCATTGTCTCTCAGGTGGAAGAGATACAGTTGCTGACAAATGAGAGACTGTCCATCTTTGATGCCAATGAATCTGGCTTTGAGAGTTACGAGGATTTTCCCCAACACAAACTGACCTGCTTCAGGTAACTGATAACGCCTCTGCTTTATCGTAACGGGGCATTTTCCTAAAGACACCTAAGTTCTTAATATCCTAGTGAGGTTTTTAACACCTAACCTGCAACATTTCTTAAGCTGCTAACACGAGATAAGGGCCAGCAAGCTGGTAGACGTCTGGTAGACGTTTGCTGGTGGTGGTGGGGCGGGTGGGTGGGTGGTTACAGCTCTACCTGTTAGCTCTTGAGCAGGTGTGCATCCTGAAGCTCATTCAGGTGAGGGCCAGCTGTGTGCTAGGTCCTGCATGAGGTGTTACAGATGCAGCACCTCAGCTCCCTGGTCTTATGGAGGCAGAACAAAAGTTAGGCCTGTCAGGTAGTAACACTGTGACAGATGTGAAAAGCATGGGGAGCAGAGAGCGGGTGGGGGAAAGTTGTTTAGAATGGAGAGGAAGGGACTGGAGCAAAGACCTCGGTGGCTTGAGAACAAGCTGAGGGGATAGTGAGGGAAAGACATCCAGGAGAAGGGAACAGCAGGTGGAGGCTGGGAGGTGGGCACATTGGCTGGGGGAGACTAAGTGAGAGGCTGTGTGGCTGGAGTAGAGGGGCTGGGGGTGAGTGGTAGGGGAACAGGGGCCCGGGGAGGGGCCTGGACCCTGCAGGGCGTTGCAGGCCGTGGCAGTGATGCCGGGGTCTTCGGCGTGGAGGTCCGTGGCATCTGGGCTGTACCTTTGGAAGGGCCCAGACGGGCCTGTGAGTGAGCAGAGTGCCCGTGCTCTCCAGCCCCCTTGGTTCCGTTCTGTCCCCTCACTGGGGGTGCTTCACTTTGCTTCTTGTGGGAAATGGCTTGGCTTCAGGACCAGCCCATGTCTCCTTTCAGGCCTTGGCACGTGCTTTTCCGCTCCCTGGACCAGAGAATAGTAGGGGTGGGCGGATCGCCTGTTGTAGCCTCAGGTGGAATCGTTTCTGGGCAGCCTTTCCGACACTCCTGCCCCACGGTGGGTTGGGGGGCTCTGGGCCCAGGGAAACCCCAGTATGTTTCTCCTGCAGTACTCTGTACACTCGCTGTGGTTGGTGGTGTCTCCCACGCTCCACGATCAGGATCCTGATCCGTAGTGGGATGCTGGCCACCTACCAGCGGTCCCCTGGCTCAACCTCTGCCTGACAGCACAGGTGAAACGTGCTGTTGGCATTGCTGATGTTCATGGCCTCATGCTTCCCTGTGGCATTCCTGGGGCAGAGGTTCAGGAGAACCAGGGGCTGGGGCCGCTGTAGTCAGGAGTGTCAGGGCTTGGGATCTCTTGGCCACTCCTCAAGAATAGGAGGTTGGGAAGGTGGCAGTAAGAACACTCTTCCTAGGAATGACATGCCTTTGTAGCATCAGGCCATTGGAGCCAGACCACCTGGGTTAATTAGGAACTCTGTTTACCTCTGGTACTTGGGCTGAAAGTGGCAGGTGGAAACAAGCCCTTCCTGTGAACCAGTGGGTCCTGCCCCTGCCTGGAACTTGGCACTTCTCCCTGATGTCACCTCTACTGAGGGAGCGTGTGGACAGCCCGTCAGGCTGGGCGCTGGGTCCTCCTCTTCTGTGCGTCTGTGGTGTCCTGCCCTCCCTTGGTCCATCTTTCCCACATCTTCAGGTCCTGATGGCAAGGCTGTGACCCGTGTCTGCCTACCACGCCTGGTAGGGGAACTCCACTCAAAGTGGTCATGTTTTAATTTTTTTAAATTGTGTGAGAGTCCAAGATGCGGATTTTTGGTTTCCAAGGGCCTAGGTGGTGGGAGTGTGGTGGTGCTCGCAGACCTTCACGGATTCCACGTGACCCGCTTGGACTCTGACGGGTAGCACGGCACCTCTGGCCTCGAGGCCAGCATGAGCAGGTTCATAAGCAGAACCCACCCCAACCCCATGATTTTCTCAAGTTTGGCATCCTGCTTAATGATGCACATTCTCTCAAATGTCAAGGAGCATCTCTAGGCAGTAGATGCCCTTAAACTTGAGGCTGAACCCTCAGAGGGAGGTGGAAGTCCCTCCTTCCAATGTCCTTGATGTACCTCACCTTTTATGCTGTTGTATAATGTGCTTCATTTTAATTTTTTTTAATGAGATGAAAGTCACATAGCACAAAATTAACCATATATGAAATGTTGTGAAGCAGTAAATCCACAGGAACAAAGCAGATTAGTAGTTGCTGGGGGTGTACGCCAAAAACCCCGGTGTCACTGCCACGGCCTGCAAAGCCCTGCAGGATCCAGGCCCCTTGGTTGGGCTCTGGGAAGTGTCAGGCTCTGGGAAGGGTCAGGCTCACAGCTCAGTGGGTGTGAGGTTTCATTTTCAGCAACAAGAACATTTTGGAGCTAGAGGGGATGGTTGTACAGCTCTGGGTAGGATGTGTTTGAGAAGCCAGTGTTTCTCCGCTAGCAACTCACCGAGGGAGGGTGTAGCAGGTGGCGCCCTTGTGAGATTTCCCGCCATCCCACTGTCAGTCTCGCTGACCTCTCCACGTTGCCTTTTCAGACACTTACACTCTTGAGACCCAGGTGGGCGAATCAGGTAGAAGCTGTTTGGGTGAAAGAACACTGCACTGAGCCAGTGTTCTGGCAGCCAAGGAGACAGCTGAGTCTAGGGGCTGCACGTAGTCCGCCTCGCGTCTGAGCTTGACTGTACTTCAGCCTGCCTTTGGTCAGCTGGTAAATCCACTCTGTCGCCTGTCTAGCGTGTACTGTAAACGAGGTCACCTGTGCCCGATCGACACCGGCCTCATTGAGAAGGATGTCGAGCTCCTCTTTTCTGGTTCAGCAAAGCCAATATATGAGGATGACCCGTCTCCTGAAGGTAAGTGGCACGTTCCAGGTTGTTTGGGACAGTTTACAAACAGAACTTTGAGATGAGAGCAGTATTCAACTGGAACTATTGCCTCTTAAAGTCAGGGCTTGAGACTGGGCTGTGAGCAGCTACGAGCAGACTCTCTCTGATGGCTCCAGTAAGGACTGCCCGGCTCGGCTGATAAGAGGTGTCGGCTCAGGTGGGCACTCAGTGCCACTTAACCCTCCTGGGTTTTTGAGAGGCATATTCTTAGTCTACTTCCCTTTCAGAAAACTTTTTTTCCCCCCTTTTAGGTGGTGTTAATGGCAAAAATCTTGGTCCAATAAATGAATGGTGGATCGCTGGCTTTGATGGAGGTGAAAAGGCTCTCCTTGGCTTTAGCACCTGTAAGTATGTGACCAATCGTGGACTCTTCTGGGATCTGAAAGGGGCCTTCGCTCCTGTCTTTCGTGGGGCTTGGTTGGGCTCTGGGAAGTGTTAGGCTCACGTGACCATGTGGAAAGCATGTCAGGTTTGAATGGAATGGCCTCTTTTTTTTTTTTTTAAGATTTATCATTTACTTATTTATTTTTGGCTGCATCGGGTCTTTGTTGAGGCATGCGGGCTCTTCGTTGTGATGCGCGGGCTTCTATCTAGCTGTGGTGTACGGGTTTTTTCTTCTTGAGTTGTGGCATGCGGGCTCCAGGGCACGTGGGCTCTGTAGTTGTGGCGTGGGTTCCAGAGCGCGTGGGCTCTGTAGTTTGCGGCATGTGGGCTCTAGTTGAGGCGCGCGAGCTCAGTAGTTGTGGCGTGTGGGCTTAGTTGCTCCATGGCATGTGGGATCCTCGTTCCCTGACCAGGGATCGAACCTGCATCCCCTCCATTGTAAGGCGGATTCTTAACCACTGCACCACCAGGGAAGTCCCTGGAATGGCCTCTTATATTAGCTACAACTGGCCCTGGAACTGACCCTCCGGTGTAAAAGCAGGTCATGTTCTTGCAGCTGAAACCCAGGCCGAATTCCAAAAACCAGAATCGAGCCAAAGGAAAGCCACTTGGCCAGTCTCCTTCCTCTGGCTGGCTCAGACAGGCCCCTTCTGAATGAGCTAGCTCTGGACTGTACTTCATGTTTTTTGACATTTGGGTACAGAATGACTCTTAGCCTGTTCTGTAGGCCTCGTAGCCTCATCCCTGCCCTTTGGCCACTGTAGCTGCCATCAGGTTCAAACTGCTCTCTTAAACATCTATTCACTGCAGCATTTGCCGAATACATTTTGATGGATCCCAGCCCAGAGTATGCACCACTGTTCAGCGTGATGCAAGAGAAGATCTACATAAGCAAGATAGTAGTTGAGTTCCTGCAGAACAACCCTGACTCAACATACGAAGACCTGATCAATAAGATTGAGGTAAGAGGTTTAGGTTATTCACAATATGGGATTCACACCTGTTTGCATGAGATGTGCTAGAAAACATGTTCAGAGTCAGCAGAAATGGTTTGATTTAGACCAGTTTTGCTTAAGCCTAAGGGAAACTTCTGATTTTTTTTTTTTTTTTTTTCCTAAAAGACCACTGTTCCTCCTTCTATGCTCAACCTGAATCGATTCACAGAGGATTCTCTCCTTCGACACGCCCAGTTTGTGGTGGAACAAGTAGAGAGTTATGATCGGGCTGGGGACAGTGACGAGCAGCCCATCTTCCTGACCCCCTGCATGAGAGACCTGATCAAGTTGGCCGGGGTCACCCTGGGGAAAAGGTAAGGATGCAGCAGGAATGAGACTGAAGGCGTGAGACAGAAGGCAGAGCATCCTGTGCGCCCTTCCCAGCCCGCTAACACCATGGAAACTCTCTCCCAGGCGAGCTGAAAGGCGGCAGACCATCCGGCATCCTGCCAAGGAGAAGGACAGAGGCCCCACCAAAGCCACCACTACGAAGCTGGTCTACCAGATCTTTGACACTTTCTTTGCGGAGCAAATTGAGAAGGATGACAAAGAAGACAAGGAGAATGCCTTTAAACGCCGGCGGTGTGGCGTCTGCGAGGTAACCTTGCCTGCTCCCCTTGCAATCTCTGAGGCACTCACTTCTTTCTCTTTCTGGCTTGAGAGTCTCACTGCCCAAATGTGACCCCTAAAACAGAAGCTAGAAGGAAGAGTTAGTGATCTGGGGGGACTTGCATGTCTTCTGGGACGGCTGTCAAAGGAGGCGTGCTCGGGCACTTTGCCGTCAGCGCCACTGTTGTTGCAGAGGAGCCTGGCCTCCTGGGTGCCTTTGCTCTGGCTGCATCCCACTGTGTCCTCAGGCTCTGGTGTGAGGGCGGAGGGAGGGACTGCCCCACAGAGGCGCTGCTTCCTCCAAGTAGGGACGTCCACCCAGGAGCCTGCCTTGTCTCATGGCATCGATTCCCTGGGAAAGTGGGGACTGTGTCCAGCTTAGCTTTGAGGCCTGAAAAGACCTCTCTTACTGAATTTTTTAATATATATTTACTTCACTCTAGAGGAATTAATCCCCTTAATTCTATGACCCAGGGATCGGGTCTGTTGGGTAGGCCACAAAGTTCGTTTGGGTTTTTCCATCCAATCTTACGGAAAAACCCGAACAAACTTTTTGGCCAACCCAGTATTTTGGTATCTATTTGACTTAACTTGGATGAAAACTTAAACACAAAAATACAGCAGCTGCCTTCAGAACTGCCCTGTGTTCACACCGGCCACTGACTTCAGAGTGTCTCCTTTGTCTTCGGTGGCTGGCCTTAAATAGGAATTTGCATGTCCTCGCCATTCTTGTTGTGGTTTTACTTTATTTCATCTAGCACATACGTATCCAAGCTTTAAAAAAATTTTTTAAGAAAGTATACGTAAACTGGAATCTTTCACAGCTGTTATGTGTGTTTGTTTCTTTTTCGAATTGTATTCATGCACATTTTTAATTGAATTCTCACAATACCCCAGTAGGTGAGTCAGATATCTCCCAGAGACAATGTTAACATGACATATTCAAAGACATCCAGAAGCCAGGAGTAGAAGTGAGCTGGAACACTCCTTACTGTGGTGCCCCCAATTCCGTGACTAGTCTATGTCTGACACGTGACCTTCAGTATCTCCGCGGGAGCCGTTTGGAGGTCACACTAGTTAACACTTTAACTATTCCATAATAGTTCATTGTGACTCTTCCAGCTTATCCCTCAGTGATGGGCAGCTTGATATTCTAACGAGGCTTCCTGTGACTCTTCTCTCCTTAGAAGCAGAATTGCTGGGGTGTAGGTCATGTGCTTAAGTTTGATCTAGAACACCTTTCTCCAGAGTGGGGTCACCAACTTATCCTTTGAGCAGTGCGAGTTCTCGTTTCCCCACACCTGTCCCAGCACCACGTGTCAGGCTTAACCTATGCAAACCTCGTATCTTGTTCCTAACTCTTACTTCCCTTACTTCTAATGAGGTTAAATGTACAGTTTTTAAATTCACCAAAAACTGGTTACCAGCTGTTACTAATGACCATTTGATTACTTTTTAAATGTGTTTTAGATTTGTCAACAGCCTGAGTGTGGAAAGTGTAAAGCCTGTAAGGATATGGTTAAATTTGGTGGTAGCGGAAGGAGCAAACAGGCTTGCCAAAAGAGGAGGTAGGTTTGGCCAACGCTTGTTCTTGAAATGGAGGAAAATGCCAGCTGATGGCAAATAGGCTTTGTGTGGGATGGCTGGGATGACAGGTACAGAGCAGGCAGGGTCCCTTTGTCTAGCACTGCCACCAGGCCTGTCCCTGTTTTCTAAGTAAAACACCTTCAGTTGGTTTTACTTTTTTTTTTTTTTTTTTTTTCTGCCTGTGCCGAGAGGCTTGTGGGATCTTAGTTCCCCGACCAGGGATTGAACCCAGGCCCCAGCAGTGAGAGCACAGAGTCCTAACCACTGGAGCGCCAGGGAATTCCCAATTGGTTTTACTTTTAAAAGAGGACCTTGCTTAAATAGATTTTGCCATATGAGTGTTGGTTGACATAGAAAGAGAGCTACTTAAAATTTGTGTGAGTTAATCATAGGGGAACATTTGATGTATCTGTTATATATTGTCTGTGCTAATGCCCTCCCAGATACCATCTTTGCTCCCCAAATTTAACTTAGATTTGGGGCTGTGAACTTTCACTGTAAAATAGTAACCTTACTGGATGATAATCATTCTAAATGTTGCTTATCTCTGAAGGTTTACTTTGGTTTTTGTCAGTGATTTCTCACATATACTGAGGGCTACCCTGTACAGTGTGCAGACCCTGCACAGCACAGCTGCAGGGAGAGCCCTTCTTGTAAACTGCAGTGTTGGTGGTTTCCCCTACAGTTGGACAGTGAGGCAGCGTACTATACCTACCTTTACTTTCTGTGGTACTGCTTAGTTTTATTGGCAGTATTGTTTAAATTGCATTTTGATGCAACTGAGTATTACCTGAGACTCTCAGGTAACCTCCAAGAGAATTCCTCTTAAGCCTAAAAAAAAAAAAAGAGGACCTTGCTTATAATTGACTTTTCAGGTGTCCCAACATGGCCATGAAGGAGGCAGATGATGATGAAGAAGTGGATGACAATATTCCAGAGATGCCATCACCCAAAAAGATGCATCAGGGGAAGAAAAAGAAGCAGAACAAGGATCGGATCTTTTGGGTTGGAGAAGCTGTCAGGGTAATCCAGGAGCAGGCTCTCGGTCGTTTTAGTGCTGCCCTTCTGAGAAGCCAGTTGTCCTGTGGTATCTCGCTGCCAGACGTCTTAAGCAGCCTGAGCCCTGCAGCTGAGAAACCTGCCCATTTGTCCCGTGAGCAGAGCAGAGCTGGCTGAGAGGCCGAGGCCTGTGGTCAAGCACCTGAAGTGCATTTTTTTGCTTGTACGCCCAAGGACTCAGTTTTCCTCACACTCCAAAATGGGCTTTTTAAAAATATATATATTTACTTATTTTATTTATTTATTTTTGGCTGCGTTGGGTCTTCGTTTCTGTGCGTGGGCTTTCTCTAGTTGCGGCCAGCGGGGGCTACTCTTCGTTGCAGTGCGCGGGCTTCTCATTGTGGTGGCTTCTCTTTGTTGGGGAGCACGGGCTCTAGGCACACGGGCGTCAGTAGTTGTGGCACGCAGGATCAGTAGTTGTGGCTCTCAGGCTCTAGAGCGCAGACTCAGTAGTCGTGGTGCACGGGCTTAGTTGCTCCACGGCATGTGGGATCTTCCTGGACCAGGGCTCGAACCCGTGTCCCTTGCGTTGGCAGGGGGATTCTTAACCGCCACGCCACCAGGGAAGTCCCCAAAATGGTCATTTGATACAGTTCTTGGGGTGTCAGACTGGTTCCCCTTCCAAGCTTGTTTTGAAGAGAGCCTTCACAGTCCCCTCTGGCCTAGGAGTAGGTGTTTGGGGGCACTAGCAGACCGCCTCCTGGGGGTTCTGTGGTTACCTGCCTGTAAGGGTCAAATCCTTAACCAAAGCTGGAGAGTGAATGTCGTCTCAGTGTTGTTCCCTAGATGTCCATAAGCCAAAGATGGTCAGTTCCCTCAACAAGCGTGAGGCCTACCCTGCTGGATGCTGCTCTAGGCTGAGGCATAACTAAGCCCCTGCCTGTGACACACGTACTGTCAGGAGGGTGGGGGGCAGGCGGGGTGCTGGGGCCACAGAGGCTTCCTGGAGGGGCAACGTCTGAGCTGAGACCGAAAGTTTGGAGAGTAGCCAGTGCATGAAGGTCTGGGGAGGAACCAGAGTAGAGGCCCTGAGGTGGGACCAGCTTCCCTTGTGGGAGAGAAGGAAGGAGGTCCGTGTAGCTAAGGGAGGTGTGGGGAGTGGGACACGGTGCCATTACAATTGAATGCTAGAATCCCACTTGCTGCTGAGACAAGAGGGCAGAGGTGGTGATAGAGGGATGTGAGCGGCCTTTGCTGCAGGCTTCCAGCCAAAGAAGTTGCATGTTCCCTATAGTAGCCAGGCTGGTAGAGCTCGCAGCTTCTTGGAGAAATTGTTAGGAGTGATACTTTCCTATAAAGTAACAGGAACACGCAGGTCAAGCCTAGCATGGACCTTCAAACCCATCCTCACCTGAAATTAAGCTCTTGTTTTCAGACCGATGGGAAGAAGAGTTACTATAAGAAGGTATGCATCGACTCGGAAACCCTGGAAGTGGGGGACTGTGTTTCTGTTATTCCAGATGATTCTTCAAAACCACTGTATTTAGCAAGGTTTGTGTCCTTCCCTCTGCTTGACTTCAGCCCACACTTTCTGTTGAGTAAGTAGGAGGTGCCTATTTTGTAAGAATAGCAGCAGCTCTTTGCCTTATACTAAAACCAAAAAATACATGTCCCCCAAGGAGACTCGGTCCAGATCTGCCGGTCAAGTTAGAACTTTCTTCCCGCCCCCTCTTCTGGCTCCAGGGTCACGGCGCTGTGGGAGGACAGCAGCAACGGGCAGATGTTTCATGCCCACTGGTTCTGTGCTGGGACGGACACGGTCCTCGGGGCCACGTCGGACCCCCTGGAGCTGTTCCTGGTAGACGAATGTGAGGACATGCAGCTTTCATACATTCACAGCAAAGTGCAGGTCGTCTATAAAGCCCCGTCGGAAAACTGGGCCTTGGAGGTGAGTGCCTGGCGCCCCTTGTGTGCCCCTCCTCGATGTGTGGGGTCATCATGGCTGACGGCAGCCTCGTCCCTAGGGAGGCGTGGACCCTGAGGCCCTGATGTCGGAGGATGACGGAAAGACCTATTTCTACCAGCTTTGGTATGACCAAGACTACGCAAGGTTTGAGTCCCCTCCAAAAACTCTGCCAATGGAGGACAACAAGTACAAGTGAGTGCCGCGAGTGGGCCCCTCGGGCCGCTCTGCTGGTGCTCGAGGACGCTGTGCGTCTGCATGAACCCCCCCCCACCCCGAGCTTCTCCTGTGCTTCTCTCTGCTGGCTTTGCTTTCCCCACGTCTTCTGGTTGTCTTCCTCACCAACCAAAGCCCAGCCTGACTTGGTTGCAGTGGCTGTAAGTGTGTGGACAGCCTGGTGGGGAGTGACCCTCATGAGAAGCTGTCCCATCCAGGGACAGGATGTGCCTTTCTGGGTTCCTCAGTGTCTGTACCACAGATCTTGTGTCTTTTCTCATAAGCGAGATCTTTGATTCCATTTTGTTCTAACTGGTGGTTGAATGCTTTTAGGGAGGCTTGCTTCTTAAAAAATGTTTAGTGCTCCACGTCTTCCCTTCTAACCTTGGTACCTCACTTGTTTTAACTAAAAGTGGCAGCCGGCACCTCCAGAGCGGGCAGTGTGTGACAGTGAGGCCGACAGGGCCGAGGCTAGGAGGGCTCGCTGCGATGCCTCTGGTGTTTCTCCAGTCAACCTGGGGCTGCCTTTTGACTCGATCCGTTTTTAAGGCAATCTCTAACTCTCCTTTTAAGGGTTTATTAATCAGAAATAATGTTGAATTTTACCAAATACCTCTTCAGCCTTTAGAGATGATAGCGTGAGCCTCCTCTGATGTTTGGAGTTCCTGTCTTTACCACCGTCTGCATTATCGCTCGTGGTGGATTCTTGACCATATTCTAGATTGTTTGTTAATGTCTTAGGGTTTTTATATCAACTACTCAAAAGTGGGGTTGGCTTGTCATTTTCCTATCGTGTGTATCTCTGGGCTTTGGTCCCAAATAAGTGCTTTCCAAATGTGAACATTAAAGTGCAGGAAAGCCAGTTCCTCCTAACATCTGTAAATCCTTCCTCTTGGTCACCAGAGTCTGGATTAAGCCAGTGGCAGCTGCTTGTGGTCACTAACAGCCACTTAAGGGCCTTTGGTTTCTGTCCTTCACTCCTTCAGGTTCTGTGCAAGCTGCGCACGTCTGGCTGAAATGAGGCAGAAAGAGATTCCCAGGGTCATGGAGCAGCTCGAGGACCTGGATGGCCGGGTCCTCTACAGCTTAGCCACCAAGAACGGCATCCAGTATCGAGTGGGCGATGGCGTGTACCTCCCCCCCGAGGCCTTCACCTTCAAGTGAGTGCCCCTTGCTGCAGTCAGGGCCAGGAGCTCTGGGCCAGTACAGAGCTGGCTCCACAATGTCCCCCACCCCGCAGCCCAGTACCTGCTGCTGCCGAGCTGTCACAGTGTCATCTGGGGTGAGCAGACATTATCCAGCCGTCCAGTGCAGAGCGACTGTAATTCTGTGGCAGTGAAGCTGTCTGTGAAAGAAGTCAGACAGAGAGCCCGCTGGCTAAGGGAGAGAGCACTAGGGTCAGTGGTGGGTTCCTGCCCAGCTGGTCATGGCAGAGACCCCCCCCAGTTCCCATCTATCAGATGGGGAGAGGAGTACCTTGCCTGCCAGGCCCCTAAGGAATAAGTGAGTTAAAAGAAAATGGCTTATTAGCACAGCGCCTGGCTTAAAGTAAAGGCTGACTGTGAGTTACTTCTTGGTAAATGGGAATTGCATCAAAAGACTTCCGGGACTTCCCTGGTGGCGCAGTGGTTAAGAATCCGCCTGCCAATGCAGGGGACACGGGTTGGGGCCCTGGTCCGGGAGGATCCCACCTGCCGCGGAGCAACCAAGCCCGCGCGCCACAACTACTCAGCCTGTGCTCTAGAGCCCGCGCTCTGCAACAAGAGAAGCCACCACAATGAGAAGCCCGCACACCGCAGCAAAGAGTAGCCCCCGTTCGCCGCAACTAGAGAAAGCCCACACAGCAACGAAGACCCAACGCAGCCAAAAATTAAAAAAAAAAAAAAAAAAAAGACTTCCACATCAGAGAATTGACGCTCTTCAGGGAAAAATCAAAGCCACAGATATTGTCCACACTTGATCCATTCCTTGTTCGTTCTAAGAACTAGTGCGTGGTTGGATTTACAGCCAACATTTTCTGAGCTTAGCTCAGTTTCCCGACGTGCAGTTCCATTTTCCTCGAGTCCTAAGCGGAGCCCAGTCCCCAGCCTCCGTTCAGTCACCGTAAATGACAAAACATCGGTCCTTCCAGACCCGCGCAGTGCGTGTGCATCACGCCCTTTAGCTCCAGTTTTCGGCCTCGAAGGGGAGGACCCCCTGTAGTGCTGTTTACCAGGTGCTCCTGGCACAGCCGAAGCGAGAGCACAGGTGTTCAGAGACACCTCTGGAGCCCGTCAGACTTCAGGGGGTCTGACTGGAAAGCACAGCAGCTGCCTCCCTGAACTGCAGTCTTCAAAGTATGCAGCCCTGCGGTCTTGGCAGCTTGGCATCTGATTTGATGGCCTGAGTTAGCCAGTACGTGGTCAGGCCAAATTCGGCTTGCCCAGACGGCGAGTCTTCTCCCCATGCCTCTCCCGCATTGCCTCTGGGTCGATGCCTCAGTCAGAGTGCAGGATATGCCATGGTAACAACTTCAAAATCACAGAAGCTTACTTCTTGCCTGTACTGTGTGTCCATTGTGGTTCAGGGGACTCGGACTGTTGTGTCACGCGGGGACCTGGGCTGACAGAGCCTCTGCCTTCTCAGAAGTTGCCAGTCTGAGGCAAGGGGAAGCTCGCTGCAGGCTCTCCTGGCGGTTCAGTGCTCCTGCTCCAGGCTCTTGTGCGTCTCTGCTGCGCATACGTGTGGAGCTGGACGAGTCACGTGCCAGGAAGTACAGTCCTGCCCTGAGGCTGGGAGCGGGGAATACCTGAACAGCCTCAGCGACTATACCCGGAGCACAGATGGAGAGTACCCATTTTAAAGTGTGGGTGAGATTGAATCGCTAAATCTGTTCTAAGGGTACTTAGCTGCATTAGTTTAAGGTGTTTGAATTTAAGTGGTTATTGTCACTGGTCAGTCATGCTGAGACTACTTTTTAAGGCTTCATGTTCAGCCACTCATAACGGTTGCTTCTCTGCAGCATTAAGCTGTCCAGTCCTGTGAAACGCCCCCGGAAGGAGCCTGTGGATGAAGCTCTGTATCCAGAACACTACCGGAAATACTCTGACTACATCAAAGGCAGCAACCTAGATGCCCCTGAGCCGTACCGTATTGGCCGCATAAAAGAGATCTTCTGCGTCAAGAAGAGCAACGGCAGGCCCAACGAGACCGATATCAAGATCAGAGTCAACAAGTTTTACAGGTCGGTGAAGCCTCTGCCCTTCAGGGGGCTCTGCCTGAGGCGGGGTGGTGACAGCACACACAGTGGTGGTCTGAGAGTTGGGTGGAGGTGTCTGTTCTTCCAAGTGTTTCTGATTACCTGGAGGGTCCTGAAGATGACCACAACTACATATCACAGCCCTCGCTTTCTCTCTTAAAGCTGCAGAGCTTTGTCCAAAAGAAACCCGTGAGCAGAAGTCCAGAGTGTGACAAAGACAGGCGTGGAATGTCCTGGGCTCTGCCTGAGGCGCCCGCAGAACCCTGAGTTCTGTCTACGACTGTCCGTGTTCCGCCCCCCTCCGCATTCCCCATCCCCCTGTTCTTCTCAGGCCCTCTTCCCTGTTCTGGGGTTTCTCTCTGTCCAAGGTCTTGGCTTCACTCAGTCTTTTTCTGGGATCCTAATAATGGTTAGGAGATAACCTGAAACTAATCCATACAGATAGGTCTAAAGTTGCTCCATGTCTTAGCTAATGTACGTGGAAGATTTTTTGAAGTCTTTGCAATAATCAGTTGAGTAATGAGAAAGAAAAGGAATCTGGCTGTTATAGGCGAATGAAGGCAGCTCTAGACATGCTTTTTAACAGGAGACCAGCAGCTGGTCTTAACACAGGACAAGTCTTTTGGGGCTACACTGGGGGCATGAAGAGCAAGCAAACCGTTAGTTGAGTTCATGGCAAGGAATCCCACTTAGTCTGTGGTTAGTGCCAGCTAAGGGGGTTAGTAATCAAGGTGACTTGCTGGGGTGGGGAATGGTCTTTACCCACCGATCATCTGAGCACTCTCAGGAATGTGCCATTTAATTGCCTGTCAGCTCGGGGCAAAAGAACTAACAAAGACCCTTGCACTCGCAGGCCGGAGAACACGCACAAGTCCACCCCGGCGAGTTACCACGCAGACATCAACCTGCTTTACTGGAGTGACGAGGAGGCTGTGGTGGACTTCAAGGCCGTGCAGGGCCGCTGCACCGTGGAGTACGGGGAGGACCTGCCCGAGTGCCTCCAGGACTTCTCCGCCGGTGGCCCCGACCGCTTCTACTTCCTTGAGGTGTGGGGCCCTGGGCTCACCGGAGGGAGGGCCTTGGGGTCAGACACAGCCCCCGAGAAAGCAGTTTAAGTATCCAGAGTACGAATCTGTGACATTCAAGTTGTTCTGGAATTTAACACTTTGGGCTTAAAACAAAACAGAATGTCACATTTGAGTGTCCTAAGGCAACAGCAATTTTTGAAGACCTTTAGGTGGCCTCTGCTGGCCTGGCCAGTGCCTGTGAGTTAGGGAAAGGTTCCTCTAGCCCTGGGAGATGCAGCCCTGCCCCCAGTGCCTTCAGCCAGGGATCCGTGTCCGGGCCGGGGCCATGCAGCTGAGCCTGTGGCCTGGTTATTGAGAGCAGAGCCAGCAGTTTGTTGATTAAGCTAATCACTCTTAAGTTGTTTGAGCATGGCTTTTCTGTGATAGGCATGTATCGTTTTAAGATAACCTGTGTTTCTCCCAGGTTCCAGCGTGTACAGTCTAATTGTAACATTTGCCTACTTTTAGAATGAGTAGTCCAGTTACTTCAAATAGCAGGAATTTCAATGTCGGCCACATAAAATGTGTGTATTAGTAGAATTTTTCCCTTATCTCTACTGTAATAAAAATCAAAGCACTTTTTGCTTATGGCCATATTTAGGGAGAACTTAAGTAGATCTTATCAAATTAACTTAAATCGTATTTGTTAGAGAGGGGAGTGGTGTTTCTCTTCCAGACTGTTGTGGTTCTTTCCTTCTCAGGCCTATAATGCCAAGAGCAAAAGCTTTGAAGATCCTCCAAACCATGCCCGTAGCCCTGGAAATAAAGGGAAAGGGAAGGGGAAAGGTATGTTGTTACTCCCCGGGCTTCTTTTCAAGTCCGTCTCCTATAACTCGATTCTCATGAATCAGTCGGTATAAAAGAGCAGCCTCTGACGTTACCTCACTCTGCTGCCGCCAACTCAGAACGAGGCCGTCTCTGAATCACCAGGGTGTTTGAAGAGAGCACGCTAGGGCCCTGATCTGACTTGGGGCCTGTCTCCTGCAGGGAAAAGCAGGACAAAGTCGCAAAGCTGTGAGCCGAGCGAACTGGAGACGGAAATCAAGCTGCCGAAGCTGCGGACCCTGGATGTGTTTTCTGGCTGTGGGGGTTTGTCGGAAGGGTTCCACCAAGCAGGTAGGCTCCGGGTTCCTGTCCGCACAGCTGCTAAAACCGGACCGGGCACGTTCTGCCTGGAAGACCTTTCTGGCTCTGGTCACAGTTCTGACTAAAGAGTCTCATGCTACAGGGGGTTCACAGCTCATCTTTGTCCTGTGTCCCCCAGGCATCTCGGAAACGCTGTGGGCCATCGAGATGTGGGACCCCGCGGCCCAGGCGTTCCGGCTGAACAATCCCGGGTCCACGGTGTTCACGGAGGACTGCAACGTCCTGCTGAAGCTGGTCATGGCCGGGGAGGTGACCAACTCCCGCGGCCAGAAGCTGCCGCAGAAGGGAGACGTGGAGATGCTGTGTGGCGGGCCGCCTTGCCAAGGCTTTAGCGGCATGAACCGCTTCAACTCTCGAACCTACTCCAAGTTCAAGAACTCCCTGGTGGTCTCCTTCCTCAGGTAAACAGGCTAGAATTCCCTCTGCGTTCGGTGCTGCCCCAGGGTGACTGGACGGCCGGTCCGGGGGCTGCGCCGCGGGTGTGCCAGGGCCGAGCAGTAACTGCTTTAGCCTTCGCACCTGCTGAAGGCGGTGTGCTGAGTGAGACGCCGGTCTTTGCCTTCAGGAAGTTCACGGCTGCCCCTCCGCTAGGGAGAGACCTTGAGAGTTGGCAGGTGCGTCTTGACAAACGTCAAGCATTTGGGAGTGGCTTCTGGCAGAGTAGGTCTCCTCCTCTCTCGTGTCTCCCGCCTCCACAGCTACTGCGACTACTACCGGCCCAGGTACTTCCTCCTGGAGAACGTCAGGAACTTCGTCTCCTTCAAGCGCTCCATGGTCCTGAAGCTCACGCTCCGCTGCCTGGTCCGCATGGGCTATCAGTGCACCTTCGGCGTGTTGCAGGTGGGCCCCCGGGCAGGGGCAGAGCGGGCCGACGGTGTGGCCGGAGAAGGGGCCGAGCAGTCCCTGGACAGCAGCAAGCTGTCTCACACTGAAAATAGAGCTCAAAGGGACAGGCCACAGCGTGGTAACCTGCGGTGCAGGCGAGGGCTGGGGAGACGGCTGCCGGGCCCCCCTCCCATTCAGCTTCCATAGTGTCTCGGCCTCACTGATCAACCTTGTTGGCAGCCGTGTTCTTTCCCTTGTGACCGTGGGCTGCCAGGCAGGTGGCACGGCTCCTGGTGTCTCCTCTGGCCCCTCTTCTCCCCAAGTGCTTCTTCATGTGCTGTTTAAAGAGCTGGCTGGGATCGCCAGCGGGCTTCGCTCCCATCTTCTCCAGGGGCTACCGGCCACCTCCTGGGATCTTTCGTCCTCTTCTCCGGTCCCACCTCCTGTTAGGCATGAGCCCGTGGGTTAACTAGGGGCTCTCCGGGTGAGCTCCACACCAGCCAGACGCCCCAGAAAGTCAGGTGCTGCGGACCCCAGCCCTCGGCCCAGCTGATCGGAGGTGCCCACTAACCATGTGTGTGTCTGGCCCTCCCCTGTGCAGGCTGGTCAGTACGGCGTGGCCCAGACGCGGAGGCGGGCCATCATCCTGGCTGCGGCCCCCGGAGAGCAGCTCCCTCTGTTCCCAGAGCCGCTGCATGTGTTCGCGCCCCGGGCCTGCCAGCTGAGTGTCGTAGTCGACGACAAGAAGTTTGTCAGCAACATCACCAGGTAGGAGCACCCCCGGCCAGCCCGCTGTCCTGGCGCTTGTGAGCCTTCCCCGGCGAGGCCTGGTGCGGGTGGACCTCTGTGAAGAGGCCCGAGCCGAGGAGGAAGTGTTAGCGAGGAGCAGACAGCGCCGCGTCCGGCCTGCCCTGCGAATGCTCTGCCACCTCTGGTCTCCTTCTGACCCCGAGTGCCCTGTGTCCAGGGCAGCGGCCAGAAGCCTGGCCGCAGTCACGGGCAGAGCCCACACTATAGCCTGTCCCCTTTTCAGACGGGGTCTGAGAAGAATACTGCCCCTGTGACCTCGGGCGGCCCTTTGACCCCGAGCCGGGTTGCCTTCTCTGGAGAAGACGGTGCCAGCAGTCGGGGGACAGCAGTTGTGACTCACACACACGGTAGCTGTGTGTGTCCCCAGAGGTGCCACGATCTGTGCTCTGTTGCAGGTTGAGCTCGGGTCCGTTCCGAACCATCACCGTGCGGGACACGATGTCCGACCTTCCCGAGATCCGGAACGGAGCTTCGGCGCAGGAGATCTCGTACAATGGGGAGCCCCAGTCCTGGTTCCAGAGGCAGCTCCGGGGCTCGCAGTACCAGCCCATCCTCAGGGACCACATCTGTAAGGTAACGTCACCTCCGTGAAGCGGGGCCTCCTCCCAGCGGCCTCCCAGGAACAGCTCTGTGGTGGGAGCCCAGCCAGGGCTTGCGGGGGAGGCGGGATCTGACCTCGGCCCCCTTCCAGCTCCTTCTGCTCTTGGCCCCTAACGCAAACTCCGCCACCTCAGCCGGCCCCCGGCCTCACACCTCACTGCCTCCTGCTTCTCCCCTTGCACCCCACCCCCGCCCCAGTACATGGTCCTAGAAAGTGTCAAGCAGAGCTTATACTCTGCCTAGAATCGGGCTAGAATGGTGTGTCTGGCCTTCATCTCCTATGACTGTTCTTGTCTCAGCACCGCTCTTCTCTGGGCATCTCCCAAATGCACCAAACCCCAGCTCTCCCCGCCGCCGGCCCCTCCTGTCCTGCAGGGCTCAGCTCCGACGTCACCTCCTCAGAAGCCCCGCGCTTGCCCGAAGCCGTCCCTTCACCCGTTCCCCCGTCGTTCCACATCCCTGCT
Source organism: Balaenoptera musculus (assembly GCF_009873245.2). Taxonomy (NCBI): domain Eukaryota; kingdom Metazoa; phylum Chordata; class Mammalia; order Artiodactyla; family Balaenopteridae; genus Balaenoptera; species Balaenoptera musculus. The sequence continues at coordinate 164,196,724 of NC_045787.1, forward strand.
CTGGTGTCTTCATGGCACGTGTGTAACGCCCAGGTTGTTGATTGGGGTCACTGCTTGTCTCCCACAATGGGATACAAGCCCCTTGGGGGTCCTGGTCACCGTGGTATGCCCGGTGCCCAGTACTATGGCGCCCAGCCCACTGCACGTGGTCAGGTGCTCCCCGAGCTCAGCGACAGCTGGGCCTGCTGTGCTCTTCCAGGACATGAGCGCCTTGGTGGCCGCTCGCATGCGGCACATTCCTCTGGCCCCGGGCTCAGACTGGCGTGACCTGCCAAACATCGAGGTGCGGCTCTCTGACGGCACCTTGGCCAGGAAGCTGCGGTACAACTACCATGACAAGAAGAACGGCTGCAGCAGCGCCGGGGCTCTCCGCGGGGTCTGCTCCTGTGTGGAAGGTGGGACCCCCGCTTGTGCCCTGGCCCCCAGGTGTGGCTTCCTCAAGTTTGGGGTGAAGCCCCAGCCCCCTTAGGCTCTGCAGCGGGACGGTGGGCTCGGGGGAAGGAGCACGGTCTCCGGGGTTTCTCAGCAGGAGATGCTGGGGCTGCCGCTCAGGAACCCAGCGGCCCTGGGTGGGGCGCAGACTTGCCAGGCCTGGGTGTCCCTGCTGCGCGGCTGCTGAGAACAGGGTCCGTGATAAAGCTCTGCCTGGCAAACGGGGACTGTCGGCTGCTGTATCGTCCCGTTCCCGGCAGCACAGCCCCATCGCAGCCCTCTCTTCCAACAGGCAAAGCCTGTGACCCTGCGGCCAGACAGTTCAACACCCTCATTCCCTGGTGCTTGCCCCACACCGGGAACAGGCACAACCACTGGGCCGGCCTCTATGGACGGCTCGAGTGGGACGGCTTCTTCAGCACGACCGTCACCAACCCCGAGCCCATGGGCAAGCAGGTAGGTCTGAGGGCCGCTCGGGCCTGGGCGGGGCGGAGGCACGGGCTTCGCGGCTGGGCCGGCCCTCCTCGCCGCCTCCTGCCTCTGCGCCCCGACCCGGGGTGGGCTTCCCGTGGCCCCGTCTCATTCCCACCCCCGTCGCGCCTCTTGTCCCCAGGGCCGCGTGCTCCACCCAGAGCAGCACCGCGTCGTGAGTGTGCGGGAGTGCGCCCGCTCTCAGGGCTTCCCCGACACCTACCGGCTGTTCGGCAACATCCTGGACAAGCACCGGCAGGTCAGTGGAGCGGAGTCGGCCCGGGTCTCCTCCCCCCTGAGGAGGGGCGACCGGCACCGCGCACGAAGCGGCCCTGGCGGGAGGGAGACCAGGGGGGAGGGGGTCAGTGGGGAGCTTGACTCGCAGTCACTTCCGAGGGGACGCTGAGCCCCCAGAGCTGGGGGCTGACTGGCCTCAGCACTCCCACGAGGGGGTGGTCAGGAAGGAGGGACCCTGTCCCTGGGGCCCAGGGCGCTCCCGGGTCAGGCGGAGTCGCCAAGTGTGTCGGGTGCTGTGGACAGCTGAGGCACGTTTAGCCCAAAGGAAAGTTCCAGCGCATTGCAGAGAGCAGACGAAATACACGGTGGTGAAAATTCACTGTTGCTAAGGGTTGAAACGAACCAGTAATTCCTCCCGTTTCTCAGGGTGTTCCGTTTGGCTGTTAATGAAATGTATTTCCAAGTAATGCAGGCATGTGGCTGAAAAGGCTGGCGGTGCCTGGGGGTCACAGCGAGACCCTCCCGTCTCGCCCCCCTCGGCCATCCTGTGCTCTGGGAGCAGAGCTCTCAGCCAGAAGTGAAACATAGTAGCTTCCATGTCCGGATTCTAAGATTTTCTAAAGCCCTTTCAAGGCCCCCTTCTCTGAGTGGTGCTTGACCTGCTGGTGTTTGGGGCGGGAGGATGGGCTGGGTGGAGGGTGTGAGCGCCATCCTGAGGGAAGGGCTTTGGAGGCCTGTGTGAGCCTGAGACCGGGGGCCCAGTGCCCGTGTCCGAGGGGAGGCTAGCGCTGACTCCAGCCGTGCCGAGCCAGACGTCGCCCTCCTTCCCTCCTGCAGGTGGGTAATGCTGTGCCACCGCCACTGGCCAAAGCCATCGGCTTGGAGATCAAGCGCTGTATGTTGGCCAGAGCACGAGAGAGCACCTCAGGTATGGTAGGGAGTGGTGGGGACAGCAGGGGTATGGCTTTAGGCTCTGAGACTGGGGCGGGTCACCCACCCTCCCTGGTGGCCTCGCGTCTCTCAGGGTTGCTCTGAGATGAGTGAGCGTGTGGGTAAGCGCGGAGCACTGGGGCCCGGCACGCAGTGGACGGGTGGTCAGATCTCGGGGCGCTTGCCTCTGTCCTGCTAAGTGAGTCTGGGTCGGCTGCGCCCGCCTCAGACACTAGCCCATAACCCAGGTGGTCTGGAAACCTTTAGGGAACACCTGAGCAGTGTTCAGTCTCTGAATGCTGATGCAGAGCTGCTGCAGGTTCTTATGAGGTGGTCCTTTAACGTCAACGCCTGGGCATTAACGTAGCTCCTGGTTCACATACCTGATGTGCTTGCCTGTTGCTTTGTGTAGCATTACATACGTTCCCTGCAATGACTCTCCCTTTTATTTCCCTTCAGTTAAAATCAAGGAGGAGACTGCTAAGGACTAGTTCTGCCCTCCAATCGCCCTTGTTTCTGGCACCAGAGATCCCCAACGTGCACTGATATTGTTGTATTTTTAACATGTCAATCTGTCAGTTCAGATGTGTTGTACACGGTGTTTGTGGCCTTGGCTGACATGAAGCTCTTCTGTGAGATTTGCTTATCGACTAATTTGACTTAGTGATGAAACTGTGCAGTACTTTGTCCGTTCTGGATTTTAAAAGTTTTTTATTATGCATTATATCAAATTTACCACTGTATGAGTGGAAATTAAGACTTTATGTAGTTTTTATATGTTGTAATATTTCTTCAAATAAATCTCTCCTATAAATCACCCTGGGTGATGACTCCTGATTTACCAGGGACTTCTGGCCGCCTCTCAGCTGAGGCTGGATGAGAGTGGGCTCCTCAGTGTCGCAGGTGACCCCGCGGAGGCCTCTTCTGAAGTTAGACGTTCCATGCGTGTTTGGGGTGGGGGTGGTGGCTCAGTTCTGGCCAGTACGATGCAAGTGGAACTTGCTGGTGCGGTTTCCCGAACGCCCTTTAAAGGAAGAGTCTTGGACTCCCCGTGGCCTTGTAGCCCTTTGGTCTGGAGCGGGCTGTGATGCCTGGCAAGGCAGCAACTGTCCTGTGACCATGAGGCCAGAAGCCCCATGCAATGGATGGTGGAGCAAAAAGAGTCACTCGTAGCCCTGGCCTGCCACCCCCAGGCAGAACCCTTATTTGCTTAAGCATCTGGGAGGTGGGCTTTCCATACTTTCAGCCTGACTCAGTCCTACTGAATTCTGAGATGAACAACCCTTTTCTTTGGTTTGTCTTTGGGAAAAGACCTGCTATAAAATGACGACGAAGCAGAAACAGACAAAGACATGTGAGTCACCAGCACACACAACCCAAAGGGCCGCTGTTAGGATGTCAAGTAACACCTGCCCCACCACCTCTACGTGTGCTTTTAGGAAAACACTTGGTGGCACCTCAACTGTAACTGTCCACGTAAGTCACGGGTGCCTTAATCATAAGACTAAGGGACTAGGACTTCCCTGGTGGCGCAGTGGTTAAGAATCCGCCTGCCAGTGCAGGGGACACGGGTTTGATCCCTGGTCCGGGAAGATCCCACATGCCGCAGAGCAACTAAGCCCGTGCGCCACAACTACTGAGCCTGCGCTCTAGAGCCCGAAAGCCACAACTACTGAGACCTCGTGCCGCAACTACTGAAGCCTGCGCACCTAGAGCCCGTGCTCCGCAACAAGAGAAGCCACCGCAAGGAGAAGCCCGCGCACCACAACGAAGAGTAGCCCCCGCTCGCCGCAACTAGAGAAAGCCACGTGCAGCAACAAAGACCCAACGCAGCCAAATCAATCAATCAATCAATCTTAAAAAAAGACGAAGGGACTAGAGATAATTCAAATGTAAAATTTAAGCTCCTTCATGGTAATTAAGATGTTCCCTCTTCTCTTGTAAACGACACTGCACTGAACATCCTTGTATGGACTCTTCCATTGTATCCTTTAGGGAAATATGTAGAGAGCTTCCTGGATCACTGAGTATAAATGTTTTCATATTTCCCCTTCAGGTCATGTGGCTGACCTACCCCCCTGGAGAGGTTTTAATGCTTCTCCCACCAACAGTGCCACCAAGGACTTTACCCTACCCTGGCTTTTGCCTCTTCGATCCTTGTCAATGGAATAGTGAGTCTTGTTAGCATATTTTTTTTTTGGCCACGTGCATGGCTTGCAGAATTAGTTCCCCGATCAGGGTTTGGACCCTGGCCCTCGGCAGTGAAAGCGCGTGGGGTCCTAACCACTGGAACACCAGGGAATTCCCTTGTTAGCATTTTTTAGGAGTGATTCAACACTCCCAAGTGTCTGGTGGCCACTGGAATTTGTTCCTTATCTCCGTGGTGACACATGCTGTCCCCTTCGTCCTTGCTGGGGGCTGTCCCCTGCTTGTGTTACTTTCATCTTGAGTCATCCTATCTTTGCTGTAAAGAGATTTTATTTTTTAGGGATTAGATTTATCTTTGTCTGCTCTTCTAGTTTTTTAGAGCCTATTTAGAAAGGCCTTCCCCACCCCTAAATCAAACTAGTGTTTTCTTCTATATTTCTATGACATCTTAACATATGAATCATTTTTATGGGGCGGGAAATTGACATCTCAACTTATTTTTTCAACAGGTAACAAACGCACATGGTAAACACAACAGCTCGCCATGGTTAAGTTCCCCCGTCAGATTTTATTTTTTAGCTATACGTTCTGCTTTTTTTTTTTTAAGCTAAAAATGCATTAAAAAGTATATTGTGAGTACAGTGAAAAGTATGCTAAGTCTTCATTCCCAGGCCCCCTGACCAAGACACCAAATCCTTGTCTTTCCAAAGTCCTTCTGTGCCCGAGTGCAGACGTGTGTGTCTATCTTTGCTACAAATAAATGGTGGCATCGATTATAAGCGCTTTGCACTTTGAAGGTTGTTCTACCTAGGAGTGTCTCACTGGATTCCCATTGTAAACTGAGGTCTAATATGGAATGCACAAGTCCTGGGTGTGCAGCAGTTTATTCTGGTAAATGAATCAGTCTGAGGGCCGACATCCTTATCAAACTATAGAATGTTTCCATCACCCCAGAAGTCCCCTGTGTCCCTTCCCAGTTCAGTATCCCCCCTTGCCACCACCAACAGGCAAACTCTGGTCCACGTCCATCTTCATGGATGACTTTCACCTGTTGGTGCAGTGTGGGCTTCTCTGTCTGGCTGCTTTCACTCAGCCTAATGGTTTTGAGATTCACCCATGTTGCTAATGTATAATCGGTAGTTGGTCCCTCTTTCTCACTATGCAGAAGGAATGCCCTTATTTTAAACCTCATTATTCTGTGTTTTAAAGTCTTCATATAGGTATTACAAGTTTCTTAACTCGATTCCTAGGTATTTAATCCTTTTATTACTAATGTATACAGGATGTTATTTTCCAAACAGTGGTCCTTTGCCTACAGAAAGATTATTGACTTCGTATTTTGTATTTATATATATATATTTTAACTTAGCCAACTTACTGAATTCCCTCATTTTTGTGATACTTTTCCAGTTGAGGTTTTCGTTTCAGGTATTCAGTATGCTACCAGGAAAAATTTGAGGATCACGTTAGCATAAGGAGTGGAAACAGTGTTCTGTGGCTCAGCCCTTGGGTCTCAGCTGGGTGGTGGGCTGTCCCTCAGGGGTGCAGTTCCAGGGGTGGCCCAGGGTATACCTGCCTGTGAGGTATACCCACCTCCATGCACCCTGAGCTCGCTGGCCTGAGCCAGGCTTGTGGACCTAGGGGGTGCTGCTGTGCTTGGGCGGGCCAGAGTGAGGGGACACTGCTGCCAGCAGCTAGCTCCTGCCACTCTGGCCGACTGGCAGGGAAATTGTTCCTTCCATCACGGTGGAAGTTGAGTCTTTTCTGGGGAGAATAGTGATTGTAGTAGATTGGCGTACATGTACTCTATTTTTGTAAATTGAAGTATAGCTGATTTACAATGTTGTGTTAATTACTGCTGTACAGCAAAGTGACTCAGTTATACATTTACATACGTTCTTTTTTTTATATATTCTTTTCCCTTATGGTTTATCACAGGATATTGAATATAGTTCTCTGTGCTATACAGTAGGACCTTGTTGTTCATCCAATCTATATATAAAAGCTTCCATCTGCTAATTCCAGCCTCCCACTCCATCCCTCCCCCAACCCCCTCCTCTTGGCAACCACAAGTCTGTTCTCTATGTCTGTGAGTCTGTTTCTGTTTCATAGATAGCTTCATTTGTGTCATATTTTAGATTCCACATATAAGTGATATCATATGGTATTTGTCTTTCTCTTTCTGATTTATTTCACTTAGCATGATAATCTCTAGTTGCATCCATCCACGTTGCTGCAAATGGCATTATTTTGTTCTTACTTATAGCTGAGTAGTATTCCATTGTATATATGTACCACATCTTCTTTATCCATTCATCTGTTGATGGACATTTAGGTTGTTTCCATGTCTTGGCTATTGTGAATAGTGCTGCAATGAACATAGGGGTGGATGTATCTTTTTGAATTAGAGTTTTGTCCAGATATATGCCCAGGATTGCTGGATCATATGATAATTTTTTTTTTAAAGATTTTTTTGATGTGGACCGTTTTTAAAGTCTTTACTGAATTTGTTACAATATTGTTTTTGTTTTATGTTTTGTTTTTTTGGCTGCAAGGCATGTGGGATCTTAGTTCCCTGACCAGGGAACGATCCCACACCCCCTGCATTGGAAGGTGAAGTCTTAACTACTGGACCTCCAAGGAAGTCCCAAATTGTAAGTAACCCCCTAGGTAATTCTATGTTTAGTTTTCTGAGGAACCTCCATACTGTTTTCCACAGTGGCTGCAGATTGGCATACATTTAATCAATGGAAATCCACTGGTGCTCAAAACCTCATTACCGGACTTCCCTGGTGGTGCAGTGGTTAAGAATCCACCTGCCAATGCAGGGCACACGGGTTCGACCCTGGTCTGGGAACATCCCACATGCCATGGAGCAACTAAGCCCGTGCACCACAACTACTGAGCCTGTGCTCTAGAGCCCGCAAGCCACAACTAGTGAGCCCACGTGCCACAACTACTGAAGTCCGGGCACCTAGAGCCTGTGCTCCGCAACAAGAAAAGCCATGCAATGAGAAGCACATGCACCGCAACGAAGAGTAGCCCCCGCTCGCCGCAACTAGAGAAAGCCCGTGCGCAGCAACGAAGACCCAGCGCAGCCAAAAATAAACAAATAAAATTAACAAACAAACACACACACACAAAAAAACCTCATTACCATTTGAGGTGACTATTCACAAATGCCCCCTTTTTTTTTTTGGCCGCACAGCACGGCTTGTGGGATCTTAGTTCCCTGACCAAGGATTGAACCCGGACCCCGGCAGTGAAAGCACTGAGTCCTAATCACTGGACCGCCAGGGAATTCCTACAAATGCCACATTTTTAAATCATTGCAGCCTTTTCCGTCTTTTCAGCAGGGACTGTGTTTCATGATAACCAGATCGGGCCTGCTTATCAGAAGAAAGCTCTGTTTCCAATAGAATGGCAATTAATAAATGTAGGTGAAAGAATAGACTGAGGTAATCATTTTGTAACCCTTAATGATCTAATTTATTCAGTCAAGAATCATGACTGAGATTTAAAAAAATTTTTAAACCATCTTAACCATTTTTAAGTGTACAGTTCAATGGCACTAAGTAATTTCACATTGTGCAACTATCAGTAGCATCCATCTCCAGAAGTCTCTTCATCTTGTGAAAATGAAACTCTGTCCCCATTAAACACCAACTCCTAGGGGTGTGGAGGAGGGATGGATTGGGAGTTTGGGATTAATAGATGCAAACTACTGTATAGAGAATGGATAAACAACAAGGTCCTACTATATAGCACAGGGAACTATATTCAGTATCCTGTGTTAAACCGTAAGGGAAAAGGATATGAAAAAGAATGTATATATATATGTATAACTGAATCACTTTATACAGCAGAAATTAACAGAACATTGTAAATCAACTATACTTCAATAAAATAAAATTTTGAAGAAAGATGTGCTATGTATATACAATGGAATATTACTCAGCCATAAAAAACGAGTGAAATGATGCCATTTCCAGCAACATGGATGGACCTAGAGATTATCATACTAAGCAAAGTCAGTCAGACTGAGAAAGACAAATACCATCTGATATCACTTACGTGTGGAATCTAAAATATGACACAAATGAACTTACCTAAGAAACAGAAACAGACTCACAGACATAGAGAACAGACCTGTGGTCTCCAAGGAGGCGGGGGGGTGGGGGAGGGAAGGACTGGGAGTTTGGGATTAGCAGATGCAAGCTGTGATATATAGGATGGGTAAACAACAAGGTCCTACTGTATAGAACAGGGAACTGTATTCAGTATCCTGTGATAAACCATAATGGAAAAGACGATGAAAAGGAATATGTATATGTATAACTGAGTCACTTTGCAGTACGGTAGAAATTAACACAACATTGCAAATCAACTATACTTCAATTAAGAACAAAAAACAAGAAAAACCCCCACTAACTCCTCATCCCTCCCCAACCTCAGCCCCTGGCACCCACCATTCTGCTTTCTGTCTCTCTGGATTTGACTCCTTTAGAGACCTCATATGAGTGGAATCACACAGTATTTGTTCTTTGTGACTGACTTATTTCACTGAGCATGATGTCCTCAAGGTGCATCCACATTGTAGCAAGTGTCAGAAGTTCCTCCGCTCTCTTTTTTAAAATACTTCTCTTTAGGTTTTTTTTGGCCACGCCGCACAGCTTGTGGGATCTTAGTTTTCCGACCAGGGATTGAAACCGGGCCCTTAGTGGTGAGAGAACAGAGTCCTAACCGCTAGACCACCAGGGAATTCTCAGAAGTTCCTTCCTTTTTTTTTTTTAATAGTTTTTAAAATAAATTTATTTGTTTATTTTTGGCTGCGTTGGGTCTTCATTGCTGTGCATGGGCTTTCTCTAGTTGCAGTGAGCTGGGGCTACTCTTCATTGAGGTGAGTGGGCTTCTCACTGCGGTGGCTTCTCTTGTTGTGGAGCACAGGCTCTAGGTGCACGGGCTCAGTAGTTGTGGCTTGTGGGCTCTAGAGTGCAGGCTCAGCAGTTGTGGTGCACGGGCTTAGTTGCTCTGTGGCATGTGGAATCTTCCCGGACCAGAGCTCGAACATGTGTCCCCTGAATTGGCAGCCGGATTCTTAACCACTGCATCACCAGGGAAGTCCCTCATTTTTAAGACCGAACAGTATTCCATTGTATGAATGGACCACATTTTGTTCATTCATCCATTCATGGACTCTGTGGTTGCTTCCACCTTTTGGCTAGTGTGAATCATGCTGCTATGAATGCGGATGTACAAATATCTGTTTGAGACCCCCCCCCCTTTTTTTTTTTAATCTTTTGGCCATGCCACATGGCCTGTGGGATCTTAGTTCCCCGACCAGGGATCGAACCCGTGCTGCCTGCAATGGAAGCTTGGAGTCTTAACCACTGGACTGCCAGGGAAGTCCCAAGACCACACTTTCAATTCCCAGTAGAATTGCTGGGTCATATTTCTATTCTACAGAAATTCTATTTCTAATTTTTTGTGGACCTGTCATACTGTTTTCCACAACAGAAGGAGGGGTTTTTTGGTCTTTTTTTAGTGAAATAAATATTCAAGTCACAGCGGAAGCCCATTTGTGTGCCTCTCGGATGCCCGTCTGCTACTTCCCCAGACACAACCACTATGAAAGTGTTGGTCTGTCTCCTTCCTGTCCAGGTTTTCCCACAGTTATCACATGTCCCTAAACTCAGTTATTCTCTGTGTGTTTAGAAACATTAGGTTAATCTATTCTACCACACATATCTATCTGCAACCTGCTTTGCTCCCTCAAGCATGTTTGCAGTTTTTAAAAAGCAAGCTATAGAAAAAAAGATGCTGAATCCCACGACAGCCAAAACAAAAGGTCAGCACTTGTTTCCTCTTTTTGTGTCATGAGGAAGCCTTTCTAACACCCCATCATCACCACGGTGACCATAATCACGCACATGTGTAATGTGCCTGTCAGCTTTGTCCACACTGACATGCAATCGTTTGCAACTACCAATCAAAAACTTACACAGACATCGTCACACAACCACTGATCTACCGCTGACTATTGCAGTCCTGGTTCTGGGGCTGGGCATGCACGTAGCAATAAGACAGACCAATGCCGCCCCTGCCTGTCTCAAGAACAAGACAGGCAGCCAAACTCCACAACGAACAAGGGGATTTGAAAGAGTGAGAACTGCTACAATCAAAATAAAGCAGAGAATTGGGATGGAGGGACTCTGATCTTTGCTTTGTTCCTCTCCAGATTTTATTATTAAAATGCACAGAACTTATATGTGTAGCTGGATTTTTTTTAAGGATCTGACCCCTTTTTTTTAAGGGTAGCTGGATGTTTTACGTGTGTATTTGTCTGTGTCATCAACCGCCCAGATCAAGATGCAGAAAATTCCCATCACCTGCCTGGCACCCCTCGCAAGTGGGTCCCATCCCCATAAAGAGATGGTCACAGTTCTGATTTCTGTTACTAAGCATTAGTTTCGCCTGTTTGAGAACTTCACACCAATGGAATCATATGGTATCTATTGTTTTGTGTCTGTGACATGCATCCATGTCACTGTGCCTCAATGTCATTTGCTCCTCTTTATTGCTACGTGGTACTCCATTGTAGAGATGGAACACAGTTTTTTGTCCATCCATTTGTTGATGGACTTTTGAGTTGTGTTATGACCTGAACTGTGTCCCCCGGAAATTCATATGTCGAAGCCCTAACCCCCAGTACCTCCGAATGTGAGTGTATTTGGAGATAGTCTTTAAAGAAGTGATTGAATTAAAATGAGGTCATTAGGATTTGCAGCTGCATGGATGGACCTAGAGATCATCATACTAAGTGAAGAAAGAGAAAGAGAAATACCATAAGATATCACTTACACAGTTTGGAATCCAAACTGTGATACAAATGAACTTACAAAACAAAAACAGACTCACAGATATAGAACACAAATTTATGGTTACCAAAGGGGGAAGGGGGTAGGGGAGGGATAAATTAGGAGTTTGGGATTAGCAGATACAAAGTACTGTATATAAAATAGATACAACAGGGTCGTATTGTATAGCACAGGGAACTATATTCAATATCCTATAATAAACTATATTATAGGATATAGTAAAACCTCCCTCCCTCCCTCCCTCTCTCTCTCTCCCTCTCCCTGTCTCTCCCTCTCTGGGAGGGAGAGAGGGGGGAGAGGGAGAGAGGGAGAGGGAGGGACAGAGAGGGAGAGGGAGGAGAGGAATCAGGGAGAAATCAGAGAAAGAACACACTATCTACATTTCTGTAAAATGACACCGGGGATCCTTACACAACCAGGAGAAAATAACACGGAGAGGCTCTTGCTCAGCTGGAGCTGGAACTGCAGACGGGGCCAAACCCCACCAGGCTGGCCACACATGTCCAGCCGCCGCCCCAGCCCCGTGAGACCGGTCACCGGGGCTCCGAATGTCTACTCCAGGGAGCTGGGGTTCACCCTCTCCCCCGGGAGGCCGGGCCAAGACAGCAGGGCCCCGGGCTGGACACACAGGGGGAAAAGCAGCCCCACAGGACAGGTTGTGCGAGCAGATTCAGCTGCCAGATTCCAGAGGCCCGGGATCACCCTGTGGCCCGTGAAACCCAGGAGCCACGTGGGTCTTGCTGCCCGGGACAGGGGCTTGGGGACCAGAAGTTAGGGCAGCAGAGGTTGGCGTGATGGACCTGAAGCACCTGCCTGGGTCAGCGTGCATCCGTGGCTGTCCCCGAAATCTAGCCGCCCAGAGGCAAACAAGGTGTCACATCTCATGCAACAGCCTGTTACACAGAACCGATGAGGACGCTCAGCCCCGTCTGAACCCCGGGCAGAGCTCACAGGCCGCTGCCCACCCGACCTGGAGTTTGCAAAACTGTCCACAGGGGCAAGACCGAAGCAAGTTTGTAAAAGGCTGAGGAACCGATCAACTGGGAAGGAGCCTGTAGAGGCAGGAGCTAAACGCGATGCCTGAGGCCTGGCTCGAGCCAGATGGGGCCAGAAACGTAAAGACTGCCATGGCCGGGGGGACTTCCCTGGTGGCGCAGTGGTTAAGAATCCGCCTGCCAGGCCATTTCGTGGATGACGGGTGTGAGAGAGCATCTGCGGGTGCCAGGCGGGAGGGGACCGGGAAGACCCAGCCAAGGGTGTGTGGATTTGAGCCTCCGCATTTCTAACCCGAGATCTCGAAATGCATCGTGATTCCTGTCCGTTGGACTGTAAAGTTTATGTAGGGAATCTTGGAAACAGTGGTAACACGACTGAATTGGAACGAGCTTTAGGCTATTATGGACCACTCTGAAGTGTGTGGGTTGCTAAAACCCTCCCGGCTTTGCTCTTAGTTGAATGTGAAGATCCCCGAGATGCAGCCGATGCTGTCCGAGAACTAGATGGGAGAACACTATGTGGCTGCCGAGTAAGAGTGGACCTGTCGAATGGGGAAAAGAGAAGTCGAAATCGTGACCGCCTCCTTCTTGGGGTCGTCGCCCTCGAGATGATTATCGGAGGAGGAGTCCTCCACCTCCCACACATCTCCAAGATGGAGAGCCTTCTCTGTCAGCCAGAGCAGGTCCCTTTCTAGATATAGGAGAAGAGAGAGATCACTGTCCCAGGAGAGAAATCACAAGCCGTCCCGATCTTTCTCTAGGTCTCCTAGCCAATCTAGGTCAAATGAAAGGAAATAGAAGACCACTTTGCAAGAGGAGTGGTGTACAGGCAATAACTTCATTTGACAGGAGTATGTACAGAAAATTCAAGTTTTGTTTGAGACTTCTGAAGCTTGGTGCACTTTTTAAATGTTTTAGTTGTTCACATTTGTTTGTCTCTTGGAACAGTGACACATAAAGGTGTCATTCTCTATGGTTTGAAATGGGTCATATGAGGCATGTAATATGAAGAATTGTTACCTTACAATGTTCCCTTAAGCAAAATTGAATTTGCTTTGAATTTTTGGTCTTGCCTAGACTGATAATAAAACTCTAACTCCTGCCCAGCTAAAGTGTGATGTTTACTATTATGGAAACAACACTGGCAAACATTGAAAAGACCTTCTGTAGCTGGGATATGGTATGCAGCTGTAGTTAAGCAAGCAGTCTTTAAAAGCTGCTGTGAACACAAGCCAGCAGGTAAAAATTAAAGCTGCACCTTTACCCTAGATTAGAGGTTTAAAAATTCCACCAGTCTTCACACCGGACAAGAGGTTGTCCAGTGGGTTTAGAATCTAAGAAGTTTCAAGAAAGTTAGTTTACCTTTGCTTTAGGTCATAAGTTCCTTCTGTGATTGCTATATATGAATGCATAACTCTTTGTAATATTATTTGGAAACTTGAGACTATTCAAGATACCAATGTCCTCTGCCAGTTTAAGGGTCCATTGTAGAGCTGAACTTTGAGTTACTGTGCAAGATTTGTTTTTTCATGCTGTCATTTGTAATACGTTGTGTGAGAATCCTTGGGATTAATGTTTTGGTTACAAAAAACAAACAAAAAAAAGAATCCTCCTGCCAATGCAGGGGACAGGGGTTCGAGCCCTGGTCCGGGAAGATCCCACATGCTGCAGAGCAACTAAGCCCGTGCGCCACAACTACTGAAGCCTGCTCTCTAGATCCTGGGAGCCACAACTACTGAGCCCGCGTGCCACAACTACTGAAGCCCGGACGCCTAGAGCCCGTGCTCCGAAACAAAAGAAGCCACCGCAATGAGAAGCCCGCAATGAAGAAGAGCCCCCGCTCGCCGCAACTAGAGAAAGCCGACGTGCAGCAACGAAGACCCAACGCAGCCAAAAATAAATTAATTAATTAATTTAAAAAAATGACCACCATCGGGATGGCTGGGGGACAGCTCCACGCTCTGCTTCCCGAGGGGGGCCTGCACCCGGGGACTCAGGAGGCGCCCTTGCTCCTGGCGATGTGTCCGGAGGCCCCGGCGCAGGAACAGCACACACGGCATCCACGCAGGGAGGCCGGGCCCGGGGAGCACACGGGGTCTCCCTGGTACTATTCTTGCCACTTCCCTACAGGTGTGCAGTTTTCAAAATAAAGCATTCGGGGAAGAGGGCAGAAGCTGAAAAAGCCTCCCAGGACCCAGCCCTTCAAGACCCCACGACGGGTCAGGTGGCGGAGGACCCTGTGAGGTTAAAGAAACATCACAGAGAGCGGGGGGTGGGGGGTGGGGGTGGGCGGGGTCTCGAGGGACAACTCCCTTCGGGGTAGAATCTCGGTAGACAGACAGCCACCTTCCCCTAGGAAGGATCCAGAACCTTGGGACCCAAACACTCTGAGCGCCTCAGGAGAAGAAGGCCCTCCCGGGGGCAGGGCACACGGACGCCTCTCGACCACCCCGCGGGGCCCGCACGCACCCAGCTCCTCGCGTGTGAATGGCAGGAAGGTCACGTCCCTGTTCAGGTTCTTGTTGAAGTCGATGCACAGGAGACTCAGCTTATTTATTTTTTATTTTTTAAAACTTAAAAAATTAATTAATTAATTAATTAATTTGTGGCTGCATTGGGTCTTCGTTGCTGCACACGGGCTTTCTCCAGTTGCGGCGAGCGGGGGACACTCTTCGTTGCGGTGAGCAGGTTTCTCATTGTAGTGGCTTCTCTTGTTGCGGAGCATGGGCTCTAGGCGCACAGGCTTCAGCAGTTGTGGCAAACAGGCTCAGTAATTGTGGCTCACGGGCTCTAGAGCGCTGGATCAGTAGTTGTGGCGCACGGGCTTAGCTGCTCCGTGGCATGTGGGATCTTCCCGGACCAGGGCTCAAACCCATGTCTCCTGCATTGGCAGGCGGATTCTTAACCACTGCGCTAACAGGGAAGTCCTCAGCTTCTTCTTGATGCTCTTGATTTTCTGAAGGAAGAAGACGGCTGTAAAATCGGGGGGCGGGGGCATGGAGGGGGTTTCAAGGAGAAGAGGCGGATGAGGCGGACAAAAGGAGGGAGGTGGGAAAGAAAGGGCCTCGGGTCCTAACTGTTAGGACCCTCCTCAGGACAAGGTGACAGCCTAAGCTTCAGCCGTTTCAACGGAGCTAAGTTTCTGTCCCTTCAGGGTCTATCTGGTTTGCAGAAACAGGTAGAAATGGACCAGCCTGGGGGAGGGAGCGACGTGGGGCGCAGAGGAAGGTGCCGGTTCCCCGGGGCCCTTGCCGGGCCAGCAGCAGGCGGGGCGCCTCGAGGACCTGCCCAGGCTGCGCCCCCTGCCCAGCCCAGGACTCAGCGCGCCCGGCCCCGCTCCCGGGCTGAGCAGACGTGCCTGTCCGAGGACAGGAGGGGCGCTGGGGGAGCGTGCCCGCTGGCTCTGCCAGGCGCAGGGGCTCGTCGGGCACGCCTGGCTCAGAAGCAGCCCGAGGGACGCCGGGCCTCTGCGGGCAGCAGGCGCCGTGCCGGGCACTGGCCTCCCTGCAGCCTCACGGCCCCACCGGCCACGACTGGGCAGGAGCACAGGGCGCCCTGGGAGGGCGGGGCGGCACTCAGGACCCCGCCCCGCGCCAGCAGGCCGCCTCTCCTGGGCGCCCCCCTCCACGGGCGTCCCCGTGGTCCCTCGGGCCAGTGGTTCTCAAGTGTCAAGGCAGTCTGCGCAGCCCCACTGTCCACACCCTCACCTCCCCCAGCCTCGAAGCTCCATGTGCCTGCCGCTCCGGAGGACTTCGGGGCCCACGTGCCCGGGCCCCACCCTGGATGCCGGAGTCCCACAGTCCTCTGAGTCCCGGTTTCCTCCACCGCAAGGCACAGCACCGGCCGAAGCGGGACAGCGTTTGTGCTGAGGAACAAGAACTGTCGCTGAGCCCTGGGTCGGGCCTGGTACCCGCGTTCACCGCGTCTGTCACTTTCTGACGCAAACCAGCCAGCGCAGGGCTGCACCCCAGCCCCTTCTGTACGGGGCTCCCACACTCAGGGCCACCGTCCCCCTGCCCTCATCACCCCGGAGAGGCCCGGAGCCCCGGGCTCATTCTAGCCAATCCTGAGCCTGCTCCTTCCCGGGGACCCACACCTCAGGCTCCAGTCCCCAGCCACCCCTCCCCTCATTCCTGCCGAACCCTCGTGCTCCTGGGAGGCCCTAGGGGACAAGGCGTGCCCCTGCCCAGAACCATGAGTGACAAGCTCTTCCCTCATCTGCCGGCCTCACTGTTCTCTGTCCTCCACACAAACCGACTCGGTCAGCCCTCACGACCACCTGTGAGGGGGTCCTCGGGTCACGCACGTTGCAGATGGTGAACAGGGACAATGGGGTCCAGTGACAGGCCTCCGGGGACCCAGCCAGTTGGTGGCAGAGCTGGGTCTGATCCCGGCCATCAAGATGCGTGTAGCCACGGCGCCCCATGCCACGCACCGAGGTGATGCGCTCGACCATGGGTGGCTCGCAGTGCCCGCCCCCCTCCCCACCCCATGAGGCTGCCTCCCGGGAGGGGCCGGGCTGCCCATCGCCCGCCTGTCCAGGGTGCCGCAGGGACCCCGTCCTGCTGGACCAGGAGTGGGAAGAGCTGAGGGCTCTGGGGTCCACGCTGGGGGCAAAGGGGTGTCAGGCAGCTGGGAGGACCTGAAGGGACAGGTCCCGGGTGTTGGGCCCACTGGGAACCCGCGCGGCCGCAGGGCTCAGCCAAGAGAGGAGGGAGGGGGTGAAGGCGGACGCCACGCTCGTCAGCCTCCCGTGGCCCCCAGCCTCCGTGCAGGAGGAAGGAGACGGGGCCGGGCGCTGGCTCTGTGTCCAGGCCGTGCTTTCCAGCCGGGCGGTCCAGGCGCCCCCTTCCCTTCCCTCGGCCCGGCCGCACCTGTGTTGGCCTGCCGGGACTTGATGAGCTTGTCCAGCAGCTCCTGGGGGACGACGCTGCCCGTGCGGTAGTGCTGGGACATCCTGAGCAGCGGCTCCACCTCCCACACCCAGTTCTCCAGCATCTGTGAAGGTGCCTCCACGAAGTCCCGCTCCACGTTCGTCCCGCTGAACATGGCGAACTCGGCCTGCAAAGCGGCCTGTGGAGCTGCAGGAGGGCCCACCCTGGACCCCAGACCTGCCCGGGACACAGTGAGGCAGAGAGCCAGCCGACCTGCGGGCCACCGCGCCCCCTGCCCACCCACGGAGCCAACACTCTCCAGCCAAAGCCCCGCGCCCAGGAGGCAAAGGCGCAGACACAGAGGATCCGGATGGCGGCCGTTGGCAGGTGCTCGTCGTTCCTCTCTTGTGCCTGAAATTCTTGCTGAAGACACGGCGCCTGACACAGTGCGGCTGGAACCCAGGCCTGGCAGGTGTGGGTCCATACGAGCCCAGTGACCCTGGCATGTCCTTCCCAGGCCCCAGGGAGCAGGGCAGACGCTGCCTCCTCACTCCTGGGTCACTCGACCCCCAACTTCCGGTTCCAGCCCCCAATTGCAAACAAGCGTCCTTCTCACGGTCTGCTGAATGCCCCGATGTGTGCATTTTTGTGTTTTCGGGGTGATTTCTCTGCTCAACACGGCTCCGAGCATAGAGCTGAAGTGTTGGCCGGTGTCTCAAGTGCAGGAGGGCGGTGATGTGCTCACGGGGACAGTGCGTGTGTTAGATGAGCTTCCTTTAGGTGAGGGTTACAGCCCCGCAGTGAGTGAATCAACAACTGATATCAGACCAGGTGTCTCTAAACAGAAACGCACATCACATGTGGCTGCGTGGGGATCGGTGGCGACAACGTGGTGACAGAGGGTGACCCCCAGCCTCACACCACAGAAAACACTCCACCACAGTGGACAACAACAAAATGAAAAGCTTGACTACACAACTTCTAGGCAGAAAAGTTAGAAGAAGCTCTTAGTGCCTCGGGTTAGAGAAGGATTTCTTCCATAGGACACAAAACGTGCAAGAAAACAGTGAATAGACTGAAATTCAAAGTCAAAACCTTCTGCTCATAAACATACTAGTAATAAGAGGTCCCTCCACACACGGGGACGTCCCTCAGCCACGCAGAGGGGTGAAGCCCTGACACTCGCTGCCACGTGGATGCACCCTGAGAACACGATGCTCAGCGAGAGAAGCCAGGCACAGGACACACAGGGTGTGACTCCACTGAGGGGAAACGTCCAGAACAGGTAGATCCACAGAGTCAGACAGTGGGTTCCCGTTTGTCAGGGGCTGACGAGGGGAAGGAGTGATAGCTAAGGGCATGTGGGACATTTTTGGGGTGATGGAGATGTTCCAAAACAGGGCAGTAGTGACGGCTGCACAGCTCAGTAAAGTGTCCCCACGCGCTCCGGTGCAGCCTGTGAGAGCATCGCTCTCAGGACGAAGGGCTGACCGCAGGAAGACTGAACGAGCACTGGGTCCTGGGCCCAGACGCTCAGCTGGGGACCCCCCCCCCGTGGGGAAGTCACTGGGACTTGCTGAGCCTCCACCGAGACTGGCAGCAGCCTCAGGGCCTCACAGGGCGCGGTGCTCCCGGCCCCAGAGCCTACCCTCTGGTTCTCATCACCGCTGTCACCAGACTTGCAGGCAACGTTCCTTTCTTCTATTTTGTCTTTTTTAAAGGCAACTCTTGAATACATGTATTTAACATGCAGGGACCCAGTCCTGACTCCTTGATCTGGGACTTCCAGCCTCCAGAGTCTCGAGGACATCCACTTCCGTTGTTTACGCGCCCAGTGCGTGGGGTTTGATGATGGGAAGCTGACCCCGAGGGCGTCGCCACGTGCGGGGTGACGTCAGCGGAAGAATCCCATGGTGAGGGTCTGCCTGAGGACCACGCGCGCGCCCGGGCCCTCCCCGCCCCCCTAACTGCAGCCCTACGCCCGCACCCACCTGGGAGCAGAGCTGGTGCATCACGTGCCCGAACTCGTGGAAGTAGGTCTCCAGCTCATCGTGCTGCAGCAAGGAGGGCGGGTCAGGCGGGGGCTTGGTGAAGTTGGCCACCATGGCCGCGATGGCGATCTGGCGGCTCCCATCCTGCCGCAGGCAGCCCAGCTGCAGGCCGAAGCAGGCCGCGTGCCCGGACTTCCGTTTCCTGGGGAGGGACGCGGGGTGAGGCCCAGCTTCCGCAGAGGAGCCCCTGCCCACGGCCGACAGGTTCCCGCACGCACGCACGCACCGAGGGTAGAGGTCCAGGTAGAACTTGCCGATGGATGACCTTGCCCGAGGCCGCGTCCTGGACCGTGTAGAACCTCACGTCTTCGTGACACACGTTGGCGCCCTCCTCCAGGTCGAAGGTCAGCCCCAGCAGCTCCTGGGAGATGCCCAGCAGCCCGCGCGTGACCACCTGCATGGGGAAGGACTCATTGAGCAGGTACTGGTCCACGTGGTAGCGCGTCTCCTCCTCCTGGTTCATGTAGTAGCGCAGGTCCCAGGCGTTGATGGGCCCGTCAAAGTGCAGGCCCCGCCTCTGGCACTCGGCCTTCTTTAGCTCCAGGATCACGGCCGCTCCTGCTCCCGAGGGGCTTCAGCTTCTGGGCCAGCTCATCTGCGGGCGGAGGGGAGAGGCTCGGCTATGTCCCTGTGGCGGCCCCCCAGCCGCTCCCCACCCTGCGCCCCTCGAGGCAGAATGAAGGGTCCGGGAAGGTGACCCCCAAGGGCTGACACAGTGGGGTCTCAGGCAGCACCACGTCCAGTCAAGGTCCGCCTGACGCCCGTCCCCACTGGGACTCAGGGGGAGGCGGGGTTACCTAGGAAAGTGGCCACCACCTGGCTGGTCTTGGCCATGTTCATCTCCAGCACGGAGTCGGCACGCGTGCTGAACCCAAGCAGGTGGGACTTCTGGGCCTGCAGCCTCACCAGCTCCCCGAGGATCGTGCAGTTCTCCTGGAACCCAGAGACGGCCAGCGCTGGGGACCGTGGGCCATGCCCTCCCCACAGGGCCCCGGGCCAGGTCTCTGCGGGCGGGCAGGGCTCTCAGGCCACTGGCGGGCACAGCCAATCCCCCTCCCTCCTCCTCCTGGCCCGGATTTCTAGACACTTTGGTGCTGTCCTAACACGTGGTCTTTATGAACACAGGTCCTTTTGGAACCAGAAACGGCGTGAACCGTGATGGGCTCTAAGGCCAAGGGCAGGAAGAAATGCGGCCAGGCTCTCCAGGAGCCACCCAGGGGCCTCCCCGGGCTCAACAGTACAAACTCGGCTGCCGTGCAGACAGCAGCTCATCCCCACGGCGCCCGAACACCCAGCCCCTGGACGGCGAGAGGCCTGTTGCTGCAGGTGGCCCGTGGCTGGCTGGTGAGGCCCGGCCCCAGGCGTACGCCACCTTCTCTGGGGCCACCTCTCCGGTTCTGCGGTGGGGTTCTCCTGGGAGCCCCCAGTCACCACAGGACCAACGTGGCCTGTCTGCAGCCCAAGAAGGTGGGGACACAGGACTGTCCCCCGTGCCCCCCGCATCACCCGCGAGGCCGAGCAAGCACCAGTGGTGTCTGCGGGGAAGATGAAGGGCTCGTGCACAGCCCCCATCTACTGAAGATGCTAAACGGGAGAAGCACAGGCTGCAGCCACACGCGGTATGGACCAAACGCAAGTGTCCTTGCAGGAACCGATGTCTGAATGTCAAGGCTGTACCCGGCCACAGTGAGAAGGCCCAGACCCCACGCAAGGCACAGAGAGGGGATGGGGGAACATCTGCGAATCTGAGCTCATCGGGCATCACCCCAGAGGGAGAGGGAGAGAGCCAGAAGGAGATACGGAGGGAGAGGGAGAGAGAGGGAGGGAGAGACGTCTCTCCCTTCCCTGGGGGTTCTCTAGTGCAGCCAAGGCTGAAAACCACTGCATTTCGGGAAATGGGTCCTCGTGGAAAAGTTAAATAGTAGTTCATGGCATTATCGACACATATTAAAAAGGCTCAAATTCTTGGGGAGTCAGGGAGGGGAGCTGGTGGCTGCCTCGTAAACAAGGAGAGATTGGGCGTCAGAGGAGGTGCCTGTGCAGCCTGCCGCCCAGGGCCCCGCAGACTTCATCTCTCAGCGGTGGTCCCGGGCTGGAGGTCAGCGGGGAGGTCAGGCCGTCCAAGCATAAACATTTACTTCAGGGCTTATTTAAAAGGCGCCTGGTGGTTGTTGAAGCAGAAAGAGAAAGCAGTGGGGAGAGGATGGGAGGGGGAGGGAGCCCCCCCTCCTCAGCCCCCTCCCTCCCTCCTTCTCCCCCTCCCTCCTTCTCCCCCTCCCTCCTTCTCCCTCCCTCTCTCTTTTCTGTACACCTGAAATTAACACAATACCGTTAATCAACTATACTTAACTATATTTAAAAAATAGATAAGTAAAATGAGGTCATTAGGGTGGGCCCAAACCAATATGACTGTTGTCCTTATAAGGATGATGTGAAGGCACAGGGAGAAAACGGCCATCCGCAAGCCAGGGAGAGAGGCCTCAGAACGACATTTTGATCTCAGACCCCCAGCCTCCAGAACTGTGAGAAAATAAAATTCTGTTGTTTATAAGCCATTCAGTCTGTGGTATTTTGTTATGGCAGAAACTAATTCAAATTGTTCCCAGTTTTGGCCATTGTGAATAAATCTGCTATGTACATACTCTAATGCGTGGCCTTTTGTGGACGTGTATTTGTGGCTCTTATGAAGAATACTGAGAAATGAAATTCCACGTGTGACATCCAGTGAATCCCCGAAGCTGCTGCTGAATTTCCAAGGGATGGCACACCCTGCATGTCCACACTCCCCTCCTTATGCCTTTTGCAGGGGTTGCTTCTGCCCTTGTCTTGGCTGCTGTCCTGTGGAGATTCTGGATGTGGAAAGAATGTTCGTGCCATGAAAAGGACCAAGAGAAGGGCTCGGGGACTTTTTTCCATTCAGCCTTGGACTCAGGCTTCTCCCCACTGCACTATGTTTCCCTGGGCCCCCTTTTATTATTCCTTGGAAAAGTCCTGATTTTTAGAAAAAAAAATACATACTTGATGTTTAAGAAAAAGTGTTCCAGGGACTTCCCTGGTGGTCCAGTGGTTAAGACTCCACTCTTCCACTGCAGGGGGCACGGGTTCGACCCTTGGTTGGGGATCTAAGATCCCGCATGCCGCACGGTGCAGCCAAAAAAAAAAGAAAGAAAGAAAAAAGAAAAAGTATTCCATACAGAAAGAATACTGAAAAGGAAGTACATGCATACCTCAGAGATATTGCAGATTTGGTTGTGAACCACTGCAGTAAAGCAAATATCAAAATCAATAAATGGATCAATCAATAAAGAGAATATCATGAGTCGCAAATTTTTTTTTGGTTTTCCAGTACATATAAAAGTCACATTTACACTGTACTGTAGTCTATTAAGTGCACGGTAGCATTATGTCTAAAAAAAAAATAAACCTTAGGGACTTCCCTGGTGGTGTAGTGGTTAGGAATCTGCCTTCCAATACAAGGGATGTAGGTTTGATCCCTGGTTAGGGAACTAATATCCCATATGCTATGGGACAACTAAGCCCTGGCGCCACAACTACTGACCCCGTGTGCTCTAGAGCCCTTGCGCCACAACTTGAGACAAGCCCGCGCACTGCAGTGAGGAAGATCCCGTGTGCCGCAACTAAGACCTGATGCAGCCAAATAAATAAATATTTTTAAAAACCCTTAATTTAGGGGCTTCCCTGGTGGCGCAGTGATTGAGAGTCTGCCTGCCAATGCGGGCGACGTGGGTTTAAGCCCTGGTCTGGGAAGATCCCACATGCCGCGGAGCGGCTAGGCCTGTGAGCCACAACTACTGAGCCTGCGCGTCTGGAGCCTGTGCTCCGCAGCGAGAGAGGCCGCGATGCTGAGAGGCCCGCGCACCACGATGAAGAGTGGCCCCCGCTCGCCACAACTAGAGAAAGCCCTCGCACAGGGACGAAGACCCAACACAGCCAAAAATAAATAAATAAATAAATAAAATTTAAAAAAAAAAGCCTTAATTTAAAAATATTGCTAAAAATGCTAACCATTATCTGACAACACAGGGTTCCCACAAACCTTCAACGGGTAAAAAATCTGCAAAGCGCAATGAAACGAAGTATGCCTGTAAAGATGAGGCCAAATTGAAACACCCAGAAGCATCAGTGTTTAGTGGTTAACGTCCTTCTGGGCAGCCAGAAATGGGCACAGTTTTCTCTCAAGGGGTGGTGTTCATATGAGTGGGCTGACATTTAGCTGATCCCTTAATCATGATGGTTGTGCAGCTTTCAATTTTCCAATCCTTTAAGCCACACTGTGCTGGACACTTTTTTACAGATGATTTAGTGCACTTGGATGTGTATTTCCTTGGGCCAGTCCTGGAAGAAGAAGTGCAAGTTCCTGGATATGAAAAACATATTAAAATACATTTATATGTT
This sequence comes from Balaenoptera musculus, assembly GCF_009873245.2. Taxonomy (NCBI): domain Eukaryota; kingdom Metazoa; phylum Chordata; class Mammalia; order Artiodactyla; family Balaenopteridae; genus Balaenoptera; species Balaenoptera musculus. Next base: position 164,220,156 of record NC_045787.1, read on the forward strand.
ACATCTCGCATATATTACATGAATGTGTGTTATATATTAATATACAAAGTATAATTTTGTAGTTATGTATATGTTTATATTTAAACCAAAAAAAATCACATGATAAAAATTTTAAATACAACAGAAAAATCCAAAAATAAGCTTTTCTTTCCTAATGGCTTCCTCTCAAAGCATCCTTTAGCAACAGTTTGATATTTCTTTTCCAAAAATAGTTTGCATATATCTACATATCTATGTGCTATTAAAGATTTACAAAAATTGTTTCCTATAGCATATGCCATTTTATATCTTGCTTTCTCTCCTTATCATATATATATATATATATATATATATATATATATATATATATATATATATATATTTTTTTTTTTTTTTTTTCGCCGCACCGTGCTGACATGTGGGATCTTAATTCCCTGACCAGGGATCGAATCTATGTGCCCCGCATTGGAAGCGTGGAGTCTTAACCGCTTGACCACCAGGGAAGTCCCTCAGATATATTTTTTAACATGACCATAAAGGGACCTACTTCCTTAAAGACTGCATAGCATTTAATAGATTAGAGCATAGCATGTCTTAATCTATTTAACCAGCCCCATGAACGGACAGATAGGCATTGCTAGTTTTTGCTATCATAAACAATACTGCCCAGATAGCTTATTCTCACATCTTTGCATACATTTACAAGTTTTTCTCACAGGTTGAATTATTAGCTAGTTCAAAGGAAAATACATATGTGCATTTAAGTTTTAGTAGGTGTTGTCAATATTCCATCCAAAGAGTTTGCATAATTTCACGTACTAACAAAGTGTGGGAGTGTCTTTTTCTCTACATCTTTGCTACCATTGGATAAGATCAGTTTTTTACAGTTTTGCCCATCTGCTACATTGTTTGGATTTTGCACTCCTTGGAGTAAACTTGAGTGAGTTTGCACAAATGTTTATAGGCTCTCTGTACAAACTTTATAATAGTTTCTTCTGTGTGGACACTCTCTTTCTGTCTGTCTTTTTTTTTTTTTTGGTGGCGCTGCATGGCTTGTGGGATCTTAGTTCTCCAACTAGGGATCGAAACTGTGACCTATGCAATGGAAGCTTGAAGTCCTAACCACTGCACGCCAGGGAATTCCCAACCACCCTCTTTATTTACTTACTTTCCCAGCCTCCTTCCTGGACTCCTGCTAATTTATTCCTTTCCACTCTATCCTCTACAGGCTTCCAGAATAACCTTTCTCACAAGAAAATCTGGTCACATTGGGTCACCACTCAAAACATGTCAGTGACCTCACCCACACCCCACAGCCTGCAGGATAAAGAGCCTATGCTCTTTAGTCTAGTTTAAAAAGTCCTTTGTAATATGGTTCCTACCCCATCCCAAATGCCCATTAATTGAGCACTAAGTTCAGACACCCTGTGGGTGCTGGGGACCCAGAGATGAACGAAGCAGGCAAATGTCTGCTTTGTGCAGCAGTCTGCAGCAGTTTTTACTATTTTTTTCATTATTGCTTCTCTATAGGAGAAAAATGGAATTATCTTTAATTTAAATCAGTTTTAATCTAATTACATTTAATTTCTCCCTAACAACAGAAATTAAATGTTTAGGAATAAGATTTTGTCTGGGAGGGTTGGCTTTGGAGGGCCACAAGCCATTGTCATGTCTAAGGTTTTTTTGTTTTGTTTTGTTTTGTTTTTGCCACCCAAGAATTAGTTTTGGCCCCCTTGGGAGCCGTATCACTCCCATTGAGAATGCATGCTCTAGAGGGAGAGCTGGACAGTAAACAAGTAAATGGAAAAGATCATTTCAGGGAGCCAAGAATGTTACTGTGGATTTCCTGGTGGTCCAGTGGTTAGGACTCTGCGCTTCCACTTCAGGGGACCCGGGTTTGATCCCTGGTTGGGGAACTAAGATCCTGTAAGCCCCGCGGCGCGGCTAAAAATAAAAAAGTTACCAAAGGAGGAAGAATGGTTGAGGGGGCCACTTGACATCTTGATCATTTGAATCAGGAAAGCTCTTTCCAGACAAGGAAGACCAGCCTTGGTTTCTTCAGCTGCAAAATGGAAATAATAATTTCTCCCCACAGTTCCTGCAAACAGTGAAAGCTCAATAACTGAGCTTTGTTGTTATTATTAATTTTTAATTTTTTAAAAAACGTAAATGAGATGCGATTCTATTTACCCACCTAGCAGGGTACCAGCGCCCAGCCTCTCACACAGCCGGCGCCTCTACCTCCGTCCGTAGGGGGGCGCTGTGGAGCACGGCGGTCGGGCTGCTCTAGGCAGCGGAATCGGAAGTCTCGTGCTCCTCTCACTTCCGGTCTTGGGCCCAGGCTTGGGCTGCGTGGAGAAGGCGTTCCAATGCCGACCGGAGACTTTGAGTGAGTCTGGGGTCATGGAGGGAGGCTTGGGAGGCGGACTGGGCGTTCTAGGGGGTATTATGAAGCCTGGGTGCGCCGAGGCCGCGGGAGCCAGGCCTCGCCTCACCCAGCCCTCCTCCTGGCAAACTTGTCCCCGCAGTTCGAAGCCCAGTTGGGCCGACCAGGTGGAAGAGGAGGGAGAGGACGGTGAGTCTGCCCTGTCGCCCCGGAGCACCACAGCCAGCCCTCCAGGCCGTCACTGCTGCCTGTTCCAATCCCCCACCCTGGCACCGCCGTCTGACCCTGCATCTCCCCTCACGGCCAGCCCCTGCCCCGCGCCATCCTTACCCGGGCCAGCCTACCTCCAATTCCAGTTCCTCTTCCTCCCATACCACCGCCCAAATCCTTGGTACCAGCACAGCTGCTCCCCTTCTCCGGGGAGGAAGTTGTAACAGCCTCCCTCCTGCCTTTGTACTAGCGCCCGGGTGCCAGGGATCCCCTATGCTTGCCATTGCTGGAAGTCACTACAGCCAGCTTTGTGTCCCCGGATGGCTATCCCAGGACACTTCCTGGCCAGTCGTCTGCCCTTGGTCCCGCCTTTTTCAACTCTTGGTGCGGACATCATCCCAAAGGTCCCTCCATTTCGGTTTGGGAGCTCCTGCCCCTCCATCTGATCTCTGTTCCCTACACTCCCTTTCACAGACAAATGTGTCACCAGCGAGCTCCTCAAGGGGATCCCTCTGGCCGCCGGGGATACCAGCCCAGAGCCTGAACTATTGCCGGGAGGTGAGTGACAGACTTCTCTCCATCCCTGGGCTGCCTCTTCTCCCCAGCCGCCGCCTTCCCGCCTGGTCCCCATTCCCCAGGGCTCAGTTCCTCTTGTGTTTTCCCCTCTCCCAGCTCCACTGCCGCCTCCCAAGGAGGTCATCAATGGAAACATCAAGACACTGACCGAGTACAAGATAGATGAGGATGGCAAGAAGTTCAAGGTGAGGCTGGGGAAGAGGTGGGTGCCTTTTGCTTTGGGGCACTTGGACAAGGAGAGAATGCTGTGTGTTGGGTGCATTGATGAGGAAGATCCCCTGGCCCCAGGAACCTTGAGGAGCAGGAAGCCCAAACGTCTCCCCTTCTGTCTACAGATTGTTCGCACCTTCAGAATTGAGACCCGGAAGGCCTCAAAGGCTGTGGCAAGGAGGAAGGTAAGCACTTCCCTCGCGGTCCAGTGGTTAGGGCTCTGCGCGTCCACTGCAGGAGGCATGGGTTCGATCTCCGGTCGGGGAACTAAGATCCCGCATGCCGCGTAGTGTGGCCAAAAAAAGAATAAAAAAAAAAGGAGGAAGGTAAGACCCTTCTCCTCCTGTCTTGGGGGCGCCTTCAGGGCTGACTCAGAGAAAGATCGGAATCCTTTTCCCCGGTACCTTTATTTTTAGAAGTGGGGTTTAACTGTTTGTACTTGTTTTACTGGAGCAGAACTGAGGCCTGTTTGCACTCTCTGGGGGCCCTGAAAAGTCCAGCAGGTGCAGCAGTGGGTGGGGTTGATTCTTACTCCTCTTGGGTTGTCTACCAGGAGGAACAGAGCCAAGCCTTCCCCTCAGGTGGTTGTCATAGCAGAAGAAGTGATAGCAATAAATACATTTGGCACAGTTACCTGCGTACTTTCTCTGTGTTAGACCCAGGTGCCTTGCAGGAATTATTTTCTCATTCAGTCCCCGTAGCGTTCCGGGGAGGTGTGGGGAGCATTGTGGTCCCTTTTTTATAGGGGAGGAAGTTGAGGTTCAGGTTGTTTAATTAGCTCAAGGCCCCTGGAAGTCTGGGTGACCCTGCACACCCCTGAGCATCACTCCATGGTGGGAGCTGGTCCACCACCTGCACGGCCCCCACCAGGAGCTGTTGGCTGTGGAGCTGTTTCCCCCCTGAGCCTCAGTTCTCTCATCTGGAACATGGGGCTGAGAGCTGCCCTCTCCTCCTGGAGCTGGCGTGAAGCTAGGGCCTGGCAGGCACTCAGGGAACAGGAACTGTCATCACCACTGCTTTGAGGAGCATTTGGGGAGGGTGGTGAGTGGGGTTCAAGGCCCAGACACCCTGGAGGTGGCACTTGTAAGTCTAGGGTGCCAGTGGAGGGGGTCCCATTTGTCCTTGCCCTGACCTGTCCCCTATCCCGCCCTGAGCTCAGAACTGGAAGAAGTTTGGGAACTCAGAGTTTGACCCACCAGGGCCCAATGTGGCCACCACCACCGTCAGCGATGATGTATCCATGACATTCATCACCAGCAAAGAGGTAAGTGGGCCAAGAGGCCGGGGGCCTGTGGCCAGGGTGGTGGTGGTGTCGGGGCTGTGCCAGCCCAGTCTGAGCTGCTCCGACCTGCCCCGCCAGGATCTGAACTGCCAGGAAGAGGAGGACCCGATGAACAAGCTCAAGGGCCAGAAGATCGTGTCCTGCCGAATCTGCAAGGGCGACCACTGGACCACCCGCTGCCCCTACAAGGACACGCTGGGGCCCATGCAGAAGGAGCTGGCCGAGCAGCTGGGCCTGTCCACTGGCGAGAAGGAGAAGCTGCCCGGAGGTGCCAGGGCCCGGGGATGTGGCTGGCAGGCTGTGGGGTGGAGGACGGAGATTGTGTGCGCCTCTGGGAGAGTCGTGGGTCGTCAGCTGGCGTCTGAACAGGACCGCCACTGCTGGTGGCTGTCGCCTCCCACACAGCAGCGTCCGCACTGCAAGGCTGTGACCACAGGCCACGTTCGTTTGTGTGAGAGAGACGGGCAGGTGGGTGCTCTGACTGCTGGTGACGTCACCTGTCTCTCCTCACTGGGGGCTGTGAGAGCCGCTCGTGGGCACGGCCACGTGTGTGACTGCATACACCGTGAGTGGTGGGGAGACGGTTGTTCCCCGGATGTGTCTGTGAGTTCCCTGCCTTGAGTGCGCTGTGTTTGCGCGCCCACACCGAGGAGCGGCTCACCCAGGTGACTGTGATTTGCTGATGGTGAGTTTGAGTCTGGACAGCTCTACAGCCATGACTTGTGTGTGCAGCCACTTGTCACCTGCCCGGGGGCAGGTACCTGGGGGCTGTCCGTAACCCTGTGTACCTGTCTTCCCGTGTGTTGTGAGGCTGGACGTTGCTGTCAACCCCTGTGGGTTCTCTCGCTCTTCTTGTGCCACCGGCAGGGTGTTTAGGCGGTGTCAGCTTCCTGCATGTGACCTTTAAGTCGTTGTGACCACAAGGCCTTGAAGGAGTCAACCGATCACCTGTGGTTTGACAGATGGTGCTTGGGCGGGGCCGTGGCTGGAGCCGCCAGCATCCTGGGGCAGGTCTGCGCGGGGGAGGCTTGACTGGGCCTTGCGTTTGGTCTCCAGAGCTGGAGCCTGTGCAGGCCACTCAGAACAAGACGGGGAAGTATGTGCCTCCGAGCCTGCGGGATGGAGCCAGCCGCCGCGGGGAGTCCATGCAGCCCAACCGCAGAGGTGAGGTGGCGAGGGCACCTGGCACTGGGCCAGCGGGTGGGCACCTCCCTGCACCCTGGGATTATCCCGCGGGCGGGGCCGGCCCCTTACAGATGCCTCTCCTTGCCCGCCCAGCCGACGACAACGCCACCATCCGCGTCACCAACCTGTCCGAGGACACTCGTGAGACCGACCTGCAGGAGCTCTTCCGGCCCTTCGGCTCCATCTCCCGCATCTACCTGGCAAAGGACAAGACCACCGGCCAGTCCAAGGTGGGCTGGCGGCTGGGGGGCGGGGAGGGGTCGTCCATCGGTCCCAGTTGTGCCTTGAACGTCCCTGACCCCTCCCCCTCCCCCAGGGCTTTGCCTTCATCAGCTTCCACCGCCGTGAGGACGCCGCTCGCGCCATTGCCGGGGTGTCCGGCTTCGGCTACGACCACCTCATCCTCAACGTCGAGTGGGCCAAGTGAGACCCCTGCCTTCCCCCGCCCCCCTGCGGCGTCGCGGCCCACAGGCGCTCGGGCTGACTGCAGGCCCCGGGCCACGTTAACAGCCACAAAGGCTGTCCTGGGGCGCAGGTCATTTACTGTCCTCTCACGGAGGGGCGCACAGCCCATGCGCGGCGGGGCCAGCTGCTTCCCGCCGGTCTGGCTCACCGCGTGCTCTGCGCCGCCACCCGGTCTCGTCCTGCCCCGTCCCCCTCATCCCCGTTGAGTTCCCTGTGGTGTGGGTGTAGGGGGGGCTCTTGGGATTCCCTTAGGGGTCTGAAGCCCCCGTACGTCCCATCCTCAGCCACCTTGTGTTTCCCTCTCCAGGCCGTCAACCAACTAAGCCGGCTGCTGCTGCTCGGCCCCCAGCCCCGGGATCCTTAGCGACGGAGGGCAGCCTCCGGAAGCAGGGGGCTCCGAGGGCAATAAAAGGTCTGCATCACCCTGTGCTGTTCCATTTATTCGCAGACGTCACTCACACTGTGGTGGGCGGGGCCAGGCCCCCTCCCCCCCTCCCTCCCCCCGTTGTGGGTTTGCTCCCTGGCCCTGCCCGGGGTTACTGCTCTGGGTGGCAATTCCTGCTGCTCTGGCTTGGGCGCTCCCTGGTCCCACTATAGGCCTTTCTTTGGGGAGGAAGTTTTGGCTTAGGGCCTCTTGGGGGATCAGAGCCAGGGGCCTGCTGCGCTCTCAGCCTCCATTCTGCTGCTGGGTCACAGTGTCTCGTGATGAGGAGGGGGCCTGAAGATGGGCCAGGTCACGGGCTCAACTCGGGACTGGGGCCCCGAGGTTTTGGGGGTGGCTTGTGACATTGAGGGGTAGGGCTTGGCCGGAGTACTCCACGTTCTCTGGGGCCTGCCCCTGCCCGCAGCCAGGGCAGCGTCGGCGGCAGCAGTACAGGCTGGGCACCACAGCCATGTAGAGCAGCGGGTGTACGCAGATGGCCAGGGAAACGAGGCCCCGTGTTATCTGGTGGGCCACGTACGTCCTCCAGCCCAGCGCCGCCTTAGCCTGGTCCACACTTGCAAAGCCTGGGCAGAGGGCTCTCCAGCGCTGCCGGGCATACACGTTGAGCACCCCCGTGACGTAGTAGGGCACATAGGAACTGGCGTAGAGGGCAATGCCACTGGCCACCAGCACCATCACGCGCAGCTTGTTGGCCGCTGTCATGCCGTGGCTCTGCTGCACGGCCTGCCCGAGGGCGCCGTAGGTCACCAGGCTGAGCAGCAGTGGCAGGCCGCAGCCCAGTGCCACAAGTGCCAGGCTGTAGACCCTGTAGGCCTCAAGCTGGTTGTCATCTGCTGTCCCCAGGCACTTGATGCAGGCATCAGGCCTGTCCACAGTGCACTTGCCTTTCTGCCGTGGCTCACTCAGGTGGGAGAAGCTGAGCGTGGGTGCGGCCAGCAGGGCCGCCAGTGCCCAGCCAGCAGCGCTGATGGCCCAGGCGTGCTTGGGCCGCAGTTGGCTGTGGGTGAAGAAGGGGTGGACAATGCCCAGGTAGCGGTTGAGGCTGATGCAGCTGATGAAGATGACGCTGCCCAGCAGGTTGCAGGTGAAGAGGAAGCGCTCCAGGCGGCAGGCAGCCTCCCCGTAGCGCCAGTGTTTGGGTGGGTAGAAGTAGGCGGCCAGCGGGGGCAGCGTCAGGGCGTAGAGCAGGTCACTGACTGCCAGCTGGGCTGAGAAGATCACGGCTGGGTGCCAAGGGCGATGCTCCTGGGTGCAGAAGCGGTACAGGGCCAGGCTGTTGCCAGCCAAGGCCACCAGAAACACAGCCACCAGCATGGGCCACAGAAAGTCCTGGAAGCCGCTGAGGATGTGGTCAGCAGCCGCTGAGAAGTTGGCTGGGCAGCGTGTGGGACCTGGAGCAGAGAGCGTTGCTGCATCAGCCCCGTCCCTGACCACGGCTCCCGCCGCCTTCAGAGTCGGAAACACTGTGGCACCCGTACCGACTGTGCGCCAGGAGCCCTTTGTGGGCATACTTCCGCTGAGTACTTTTACACACCCAGGAGCGGGGGCCAACCACAGCTCCTTCGTACAGAGGGAATCTGTACGAAGAGGCCCAGAGAGGTGAGAAGCACAGAGTCCTTCATTCAGGCTCTCTCTGTGTCCCGCACCATCAAGAACCAGCTGGAGCAAGAACCAGGGACGCAGGCTTCCCTGGTGGCGCAGTGGTTAAGAATCCACCTGCCAATGCAGGGGACACGGGTTCGATCCCTGGTCCGGGAAGATCCCACATGCCGCAGAGCAACTAAGCCCGTGCACCACAACTACTGAGCCTGCACTCTAGAGCCCACAAGCCACAGCTACTGAAGCCTGCATGCCTAGAGTCCGTGCTCTACAACAAAAGAAGCCACCGCAATGAGAAGGCCGCGCACCGCAAGGAAGAGTGGCCCCCACTCGCCACAACTAGAGAAACCCCGTGCACAGCAATGAAGACCCAACGCAGCCAAATAAATAAATAAATAAATAATAATAAAAGTAAAGAAAAAGAAGCAGGGATGCATGTAACCTGGCAGTGACCACCCAGAGCCATCGGGGCCTGGGGTGGAGGAGAGGGAGCCCAGGGGAGTGTCCCACCCCACTACACAACTCCAAGTCTGATCTGTCTGTCACCCCCTTAGTGTCACCCAAGTCCAGCCCCCACCATCTACCTGTTGGCCCCACTCGGGTCTCCCTGCTCTGGCCCTCACCCATCTGTTCTCTCACAGCCTCCAAAGGGCACCTGAGACAGGTCACATCCCTATCCTCCCAGCCCTCCCCGGCTTCCTCCTCACGTGGAGGAAAAGCCAGCGCTCCCCTTTTCGCACAAGGCCCTGCAGGAGCTATCCCTCCCACCCCACTGGCTCTCTCATTTCCCACTCCCAGCTCCCTGTGACCATGGTGTTCTGGCTGTTCCTTAAGGCACAGCCTGCCTCAGGGCCTTTGCACTGGATGAGTCACAGGCAACAGGCATCCTTAAGGCTGTCCCACTCACCACCTCCTGGTCTGGTCCTGAGAGAGGACCTGAGACCACTCTAACATTGTGACTACACCCTTGGTCCCCTACCCTGCTTATTTTTTTGCCACAGCTTGCACCTCCATCTGATCACTGTAAGAAAAATCCCCAGAATGTTCCCTCCTGAGGGTGGGGCAGTGCCCTGCTACTGGCTTCCCAGTGCCCAGAAGAGCACCTGGGACTAAGCAGTGCTGGGGGAAAGCTGAGCTCTGCAGTTGACCCTTCACACACCCCACTCAGCCTCAACTTTCCAACTTGAGAATTGGCCTGTTCCCAGTTGGTCCAGCAGGCTGGCCAGGAGCTCTGTGCGAGGCGCACGTACCCCTTCCCTGACCGGGTCAGTTACCCCACTCTCACTTCTGCCTTCCCATCCCATCCCTCCACCCTGGGAGGAAGTCGGTCCAGACATGATTCTTAACCCTCCTCCCCTCTGCCTTCCAGGAGCCGGCCGCCTCCACCCCCATGACCCTGGATGTGTGCCTGGCTCAACTGACCCCGCAGCGCTGGCTCCTCACCCGAGGTGGTGGTGGCCGTGGCCCGCATGGCCTGCCTCTGGGTCTGCAGCCCGTGTGCTGTGCTGCGCACGGTCCTTTGTTGAGCTTCCAGCAGCGCTGCCGGCCCCTCCCCTTCCCTTCCCAGCAGCACCTCCTTCAGCCTGCAGAGCGCGTCTGGGCACACGCCTCACTTCCACCCCCAGTTTCCTTCCTCATGACACCCAATCCTCCAGAGCTGGCCCATCTGCTTGCGGGGGCCCTTGGTAGGCTGGGGGAGGGGCCCAGGACCCCAAGGCACCAAAGCAGGGTCAAATCTGCCCGTTACCCTTGCCTGTGAAACAAGGCCCTGCACTTCCACTGCCCAGGGTCGGGGAAATAGGCCCAGGCTTCGGGCAGAAACCAGGCCCACCATTTCAAGCGCAGACTAAGACTCATGAGAAATCGGTTTATTAGAGGGGGAGGTTAGGAAAACAGTTCTCCTTTATGAAAGGAAACCGAGGGCTGCACCTGGAGGCCCAGGAGGTGGGGAGCCCAGGGCAGCATTTCTCAGGCCCCAATCTGGGGCATTCCACCTGCCACCCAGGCTTGGCCTCAGGCTACTCTCTTAGGTGGCCATGGTCGGCCTCGCCTGTGGTCCCGGGCAGCCCCTCTGGGTCCCACCTTGGCCTGGGCCCCCGGGCGTCTGCCCTTGGCCTTCGGAGGCCTCCGGTCACTGCCTCGGTCTGGCTTCCGTTCGTTTACCCGTCGCTTCTTGCCTGGGGGCCCGGCAGGCCGCCTCCACTTGGCTGCCTTTGGGAACATGTCTGTGGGAAGAGACTGTGTCAGGGCCAGCAGGGCACAGGGACAGACAAGCCCACGGTGCCAGCTACACCGACCCCTGCCCGCCACACACCCTCATCAGGCTCCGCGCCCACAGCCCGGCGGAAATACTCGGCCGCATCCTCCTCTTCCTCTTGCTGGCTGACCCGCTCTGCCTCTGGAGGGGCCCCGGGGTCCTCTGCATCACTGTCCCCATCAGCCTCTGCCTGTGCCCGCTTCATGCCCGCCAGGCTCTTCTTCCTGGAGGAGGAACATTGGTCAACGTGGCAGCCTGCGCCCGGGACGCCGCCTCATCCGCCTGGTGACCACACACTTGTGGGCCTCTCGCCGCTCTCGCTTGCGCTGAACGTTCTGGGCCTGCTGGTCCTGCCTCTGGGCCTTGAGCTGCAGCTTCTCCTCCTTGGCTGCCAGGATGGCCTGCAGTTCCTCCTCTGTTTTGTGCACTAAATGGGAAGAGACAGCCACTGAGACCTTCACCAAGATCCAGGTGAGCCCCCCAGCACCTTGAGACCCACCATCGATCAGGCCTCAGACCCCGCTGCCCCTCCAGCCCCGTCCTCACCAAAACTGTGGAACAGCACGTTCCCTTCTCCTACACCCTCCTGGATCTTGATGAGCTGCAGTGTCATCCGAGGCCCGATCTGGAGGAACGCGGGAGGCGGGTGGGGGAGGGTGTGTCAGTCCCTCCTTGAGACCGGGGGAAGCCACCGGGCCTGCCCCGGGCTGGGCCTCACCTCGGTGAGCCGCACGGCGCTCTGCTGGGCCCGCATGTTGCCGCGTCCTGCCACGGCCTGGGGCAGCTCCGTGATATTGTGCTCGCCGTCCGGCTCCGCTTCACTCTCGGACAGCCCTGCGCCCCTGTGCAGGGCACACACGGGGCTCAGCAGGGGATCCCAGGTTCCTGGGACAGCTCTGGGGCCCGCTGGTGTGCGGTGGCCCCCCACCCCCACCCTGAGCCCTCCTCACGTGGCCAGCAGCTCACTGACGTCCTGCAAGCGACTCATGTTGGGGAACTTCTCCTGAAGAAGTTTCTTCATCCCACGACTTGCACCCACAGGGACAACTCTGATGCTACTGCAGGGGTCAGAGCGAGGGAGAACGGGGGTCAGGAGCCATGGGGTCGCGCGTCAGCTCCACCCCCCACCAACCCTTTCCACGGTCCATCAGAGCGTGTACTTTGAAATTAAGCAATCACAGAGGCTCAGCAGCCGTGCTGTCATCGGCCGAAGAGCGGGGCCACACCTGCCACCCCACCCCAGACTCACTAATGGCGGAAATCCAGCTCCTGGGAGTCAGGGTTGTAGTTGATGAGAAGGCAGCGCTTGATGGTGTTCAGGTTCACCTGGACGGGAGAGAAGGCACGGCACCACATGAGCTGCACCCAGGCCCCACTGTGTGCTGCAGCCCATGCCAAGCCCCGGCTATGGCTGCACTCCTGAAACTTCACAGTAAAAGGGCACGGAGTGCTGACAGCACTGCAGGGATGGATGGGGCTGCAATTGGTGTCTGTGGGCTCCCTGGACATTGGCTAGAAATCCTGGTTCCGGGGCCCACTGAGGCCGTTGACACCGGACTTCCTGGTGACTGGCATCTAACAAGGCTAATTTGAGATCCACTGGTGCCAGGGATTAGAAGCACGGGCTCTGCAGCCAGACAGATTTTAAAAATCTGGTCCTGCCTTCTTGTCCCTCGTATCTGACCTGAGACTAGTGACTTCACCTCTGTAAGCCTCAGTTTCCCCCTCTGTAAAATGGAGCCACAATACACGCTACTCTACTTAGATCGCATTCAACGCGCATTTAGGAAATAAAGCACTATGGGCATCGTTTTCCACCTGCCAGATGGGATGGCAGCTCACGGGGGAAGCCTCTTGCCCAGTGTCACAGAACGTTATGAGTGGGATTCGACCCCAGAACCCGGAGTTCTCAGCCTCAGTGCTAGGAGGTGAAGACTGAGCAATCAACCCAAGGGCCTGTGCATGGTAACTATTGCCTGCCCCACCACGCCTGGCCCAGCCCACCTTGTGCACGTTGATGGAGGGGAACAGGTTCTGGAACATGGTGGCCATGAGCTTCACGTGCATGCCGTGGGGGCCAAAGCTGTTGAGCACCAGGAGGGGAGGGTGGGCAAACTGCTGCTCGTGCATGCGGTGACGTCGCAGCGAAGAAACCACATCACGCACCAAGGTGTACTGCCGGACAGGGTGACGAGTGGGTGACCGCCAAGCACACGTGGCTGGGGCAATCCCCAAAGCCAGCTCCTACCCCTCGGAGGCCTCATACCACCTCTAGTCCTTACCTTGTTGATCCGGAAGGTTAAGGTAGGGCCTCCCGGGAGGCGCATCAGCTTCTACAGAAAAAAAGGATCAGTGAAGGTCGAGGTGTCCAACTAGGGAGCAAGGGGAATGGGAACCTCTGCCCATCTCTTCAGAGCGTTTACTTTGAAGCCAGAATCACGGCAGCTCAGAGGCACAAGGGGTCATCATGAGAGCTGGGGGAGGAGGAGGGGGTGGGGGAGTGAGGGGTGAGAGCATCCACTCACAAAGTAGACACTGGTCTCCGTTTTGCTCAAGATCAGGAAGTGTGTGACCCCAAGGGGCCCAGCCACTGCTACACAATCTTTCAGAGAGTTTTTCTTTCGAATCTAGAAACAACAAAAATAAAAAGGGATGATCACTGATATCCCCTTATTGAGCAAAGCCTATACGCTTAAGCTGTTATGCCCTTTCTTGCATTTAATCCTCGGAGGAAGGGGGGAGGAGAGAAGAGTGGAATGCTCTTGGCTTCTACAGCCAGTCAGACTTGAATATGAGCACCGCCTCTGTCCCTCGACACTGTGTGTCACCACATTTTGCAGATGAGCCAACTGAGGCCCAGACAGGTTAAGTAACTTGATCGAGGCCTTTGAGAGAAGCCAGCTTTGCTGATTCCAGAATCCCCTCTTAACCACCAGCCCTAGGCACCCAGCCAAGCTGGGTGCGTTCATCTGCTCGCCCTCGCTGCTGCCACTCAGAGCCCTGAGAGGCAGGCACGATGGTCCCCATAAGGGTTCCTTTCTCCGGCCAGGGAGACTGAGGCCTCGCGCGGTTTCGAGGATGGAGCCACCCCCGCAGAAGACGGGGCCCACGACGGGTGGAGGTGGGCTGGGCGATGCAGACCTGCAGGCGGGTGGCGGTGAGCGGCTCCATGACCCGCCGCAAGTCCAGGCTGAGCTGTCGGACGCTGCGACCTGTGCGGCCCCGAGCGAACACGAAAGAGTGCGGCTGTGCGGCATAGGCCTCGAGGTTGCGGAGGTGCGCCTGGGCGCGCGCCCGCTTCTGGTGCCGGGACTGCGGGGGCGAGAGGCGAGAGGTGAGCACCGCGGCCACCGCCGGGACCCCGCCCGCGCTGCCCACTTTCCCGGCCGCCGCGCCTCACCCGCCCCGACTGCCCCATGCCACCGTTTCTTCCTCGAGGTCTCTTCTGCTGGCTGCTTCCGGCGCCGCACAGCTCACTTCCGGCGCCGGCGAGGCGATTGCGTGAGGGGCCGCTGCGTGATGACGTCACCACATGGGCATGCGCACCAGGTCGCGGGAAACCTCCTCGGAGGGGTTGCTATGGAGACACCTGGTGCCTGTTTCTGTGGAAACCGGGGTGGGGGGCACGGTTCGAAATGAGCCGTGGGTTCGAATCCCGCCTCCGCCATTTCCACCAGCTGTGCGATTTTGAGACACACGTTCTCCATTCCAAGGCTCCTAAAGTATCCCAAAGTGAGGAGGATCATCATTTCCTCTCTGACCCGCGAGTTAAGAGAGATGATGTATGCACAATACTTGGCACACTGGCGCCAGGCACTTGGGGGCCTGAGAAGGGGATAGCACCTTGGCAGTTACACATCTGGGCTCCAGCTCCTGAGGACCGGCTGTCCCCCGCGGGGGCCCTGTCTGCGGACGGGCTGAGGGATGGAAATTCCACATCACCTTCTGGAAATTCAGAGCAAGGCGGGAGCTTCGTGAATAATTCACCCCCTCCCAGTTTCCGCTCAAAGCCCCAGCCTTGGCCTCAGGCCTCTGGCTTCTTCCCCAGAACCTTCGGGTGGGGGGAAGAGATCCCCCAACATCCCCTGTTCCATCTGTTTCCTTCCCCCATCTGTCTCCCCTCCCCATTTGCCTCCCCTCCCCCATTTGTCTCCCCACCCTTTGCCTCCCCTCTCCTATCTGTCTCCCCACTCCAATTCTTTCTCCTCTGCCCCCTTCTGTCTCCCCGTCCCCATCCCTGTCTTCTCCCTGTCTCTGTCTCCCTCTCCCCAGCTCTGTCCTTGCCAAAAATTGTCTCCTTCATCATCTGTAAGTTTCCATCTTTCTCCTCTCTCTCTCTCTGTCCCTATCCCCATTTCTCTCTTCTCATCTCTACCCCCATCTCCCATCTCTCTCCCGATCTCCCAGACGTTTCTCCTTCTCTGTCTCTCTGACTCTCTCTCCCTCCTGTCATCCCCTCTCCTTGACTTATGAGGTTTCTTCTCTCTCTGCTGCCAATGGGGGAAGCTGGAGGGGGCCCAGCGTGGGGGGGGGGCGCCAGCCCAGGCCGGGAGCCCAGCCTGGCAGCTTCTCTCAGATCTGGGACGACCATTTCCTCCTTCAGCCAGGGAGGCCACTCGGGTTACGAGTTCAGGACTGTAGGAACTGGGAGGAGACTGCTAGTCGGGGAGGCCTTCTTACAAGCCGGAGACCCTAGCCTGGTGGGGGCTCTACGTGAGTCACTTTGTCCCTCAGAGACATGATTGTGTGGGTTACTTCTGTCTGTTTTCGGCCCTGCAGGACCTGACCTGTGTGAGGATGTGAGAGTGTGTGTGGGAGACAAATGGAAACTTGCGCTGGGCTGTGGGCGGGTATCAGGGGTTTGCCGTGTGCCTGGTTTGCGTCTCTGCGCTTGCCAGTGTGTGACCACGTGTACCTGGGTGTGTACGTGCCTGACGCAGAGATACAGACACGCTCAGCCCACGGGGTATTTTCCTTTAAGTCGTGGTGTGTGCGTGTGTGACCGCATTTTGTTTTTATTTATTTTTTTTTGTTTTTTAAATTAATTTATTTATTTTTGGCTGCGTTGGGTCTTCATTGATGCGTGTGGGCTTTCTCTAGTTGCGGCGAGCGGGGGCTACTCTTTGTTGCGTTTCGCGGGCTTCTCATTGTGGTGGCTACTCTTGTTGCAGAGCACGGGCTCTAGGTTCACAGGCTTTAGTAGTTGTGGCACG
Source organism: Balaenoptera musculus (assembly GCF_009873245.2). NCBI lineage: Eukaryota > Metazoa > Chordata > Mammalia > Artiodactyla > Balaenopteridae > Balaenoptera > Balaenoptera musculus. The sequence continues at coordinate 164,235,963 of NC_045787.1, forward strand.
CGGGCTGAGTAGCTGTGGCTCGCGGGCTCTAGAGCGCAGGCTCGGTAGTTGTGGTGCACGGGCTTAGTTGCTCTGTGGCATGTGGAATCTTCCTGGACCAGGGCTCGAACCTGTGTCCCCTGCATTGGCAGGCGGATTATTATTATTATTTTAATTAATTAATTAATTTTTGGCTGCGTTGGGTCTTCGTTGCTGCACTCAGGCGTTCTCTAGTTGTAGCGAGTGGGAGCTACTCTTTGTTGCAGTGCGCGGGCTTCTCATTGCGGTGGCTTCTCTTGTTGAGGAGCACAGGCTCTAGGGGTGCGGGCTTCAGTAGTTGTGGAACATGGGATCAGTAGCTGTGGCTCGAGGGCTCTAGAGCACAGGCTCACTAGTTGTGGCGCACGGGCTTAGTTGCTCTGTGGCATGTGGGATCTTCCCGGACCAGGGCTCGAACCCATGTCCCCTGCATTGGCAGGAGGATTCTTAACCACTGCGCCACCAGGGAAGTCCTGTGACCACATTTTGAACACACAGTTGCTCCCCAAATCTGTGCTATTTCCAGTTGTGTCGTTTTTTTTTTTTTTTTTGGACTGCACCACGCTGCTTGTGGGATCTTAGTTCCCAGACCAGGAATCGAACCTGCGCCCCAGCAGTGAAAGCACTGAGTCCTAACCACTGGACCCCCAGGGAATTCCCTCCAGTTATGTTGTTGTAATTGTCTGTGCCAGGAAAATCCACGGACACACACACATACACATACACACACACAGATTCCATGTGTCTATCTTTGCTGCTTTGTGCAGTGGTTTGCATGTCTCACTGGGTATCCGTGTGTGTCTTTGTGCTGTATTGTTATGTGCACATGCAGAGGTGTGTGTGTGACTGTTGTGGTATACCTGTGTGTGAGTTCTGGAGCCATGTTACCTGGGCCGAATCCCATTGCCGATCCTTTCTTTGGCTGTGTGACCACAGGCAAGTTGCTCACCCTCTCTGAGGCTCCATTCTCTGCTGTAAAATGTGGCTACATACAGAAACCAGCTGTTTGCTAGGATTAAATGAGATACAAATGTAGAGTTTAGAGTCATGCCTGACAGGCAGCAGGTGCCGCTGATATTCGCTATTGTTGTTCTCTGTGGTGTGTGTGTGTGTGTGTGTGTGTGTCTGTGCCTGTCTGTGTCTGAGGCTGGGATCCACCCAGCCTCCCTGGGCCTGCAGCCTCCCACGCTCTGTGCTCTGCTGTAGGGGGAACGTCCAGGGCACTGAACTGTGTTATCAGGCTCTGGTGGCCTGGGCAGGAGGGTCTGGCAATTCTGCCTCAGTTCTCACATGGGAAATGCTAAATATTTACAGTTGGAGCTCCTGGGCTCAGCATCACCGCTCTAGTCCCAGGCTCTGGGTGGCCGGGGGTGGTTACCAAGCCTCCTCCCTCCTGATCTTCCACCAGCCTCTCCCCTTCTCCACTTCAGAGGCCCTGCTGGACCCTCAGCTCCTCCTCGGACTTCTTGTGTCTGCTGCGGGCCTTGCTGAACTCAGGGTCTTGGTCGTGAGAGGTGAGAGCGCAGGAGGGTGGGAGGGCAGGTGGAGGCTGAATCTGTCTGTTGGGAAACCTGGGCCTTGGCTTGGCTGGGGGACTCCCCAGACCTCCTCTTTACCCCAGGCTGAGATCCTGGAAGGCAGTGGATGTTACACACACTCTAGTTCCAACGGGTTTGGTCCACCCCTGTTGTGGAGGGCCTGATGTCTTCGGGCAGGGGGCGGCAATGAGAGGACCCTGCTCTGCCCTTGGTAGCTAGTGCTTGGGGTGTGAGTACAGTAGTGAATATGCCTTTCTCCAGCACAGAACCCTCCATGGTTCCCACGTGACTCAGAGTAAAACCCCAAATCCTCCTCAAGGTTCACAAGGCCCTGCACACTTTGCCCCCATCACCTCCTTGTCGTCACTTCCTCCTGCTCTCCCCCTTACTCATTCTGTTGCAGCCTTACAGGCTTTCCTGCTATTCCTTGGGCATATCAAGTAAGGTTCCACCTCAGGGCCTTTGCACTTGCTGTTCCCTCTGCCTGAATGCTCTTCCCTTTCTCTCTCTTCCTTCAGGTCTTCACTCAAGTGTCATCTTCTCAGTAAGGTCTGACTCCTCTATTTAAAATGCCCCCCCAGCCCAGGTCTCCCACCCCCTTCCCTGTTTTTCTACTAAGCACTTAACCTCTGGCCTAGCCACCATCTGTTTTCCCAACCTGCTCCACGAGGGCAGGGGTTTTGTCTGTGTTGGTCACAGCTGTGTCCCCATCTCCTGGAACAGCTCCTGACACACAACAGGTGCTCAAGGAATGCTTGTAGAGTGTGTGAACAAGGCAATGTGTGTGACAATGAAGCCTGCAGGACATGCGCCTGTGTGGCCATCAGGATGTGTGGGTTTGGATATGGTGGATCTTGGCGCGGACAGGGCCAGCATGTGGACATGTGGAACATTTTCTTAATGTTGGCATGTGCACGTGGGAGGGATGTGTTTCCCCATCAGACAGCCTGCAAGTGTGTGAACCCCAGGAATGAAGACAATGGAGGCCCGTGTGTGGATCCTGCAGGGCCGCGGGTTGGTGGCCACAAGTATACACCCTTGAGCGAAGACACCTGTATAAGCTCACCTGTAGGAGCCAGGGAACACGTGGCGGGGGCGGGGCATGTGGGCAGACCCGGGGCATGTGGGTGTTGCGTGCGGGGTGTGTGTGACACCTGGCACTGTTTTAGGCGCTGCGGACAGAGCAGTGAACAAAACCCAGCCTCAGCCTCTGGGAGCTGATGTTTTGGTGGAGGAATTCAGATCATAAACAATGGCAAACAAGGCAATTGCAGAGTGATAAAGGCTAAAATGAAATAGACGGACTGTGCTAGGGCGTGCCCAGGCAGGGGCAACTCTAAATGGGGTAGTCAAAAAGGGCTTCTTTTTGTTTTTAAGTTTATTTTTGGCTGTGTTGGGTCGTCTTTGCTGCACGCGGGCTTTCTCTAGTTGCGGTGAGTGGGGGCTACTCTTTGTTGCGGTGCGCGGGCTTCTCATTGCGGTGGCTTCTTTTGTTGCAGAGCACGGGCTCCAGGCGCATGGGCTTCAGTAGTTGTGGCACGCGGGCTCAGTAGTTGTGGCTCGAGGGCTCTAGAGCACAGGCTCAGTAGCTGTGGCACACGGGGTTCGTTGCTCTGAGGCATGTGGGATCTTCCCGGACCAGAGATCGAACCCGTGTCCGCTGCATTGGCAGGCGGATTTTTAACCACTGCGCCACCAGGGAAGTCCCTCAAAGAGGGCTTCTGAGGAGGAGACAGCTGAGCTGAGACCTGAATAAGGAGAGACAGGGAGCTGTGATAAATTCAGGGAAGAATATTCCAGGCTGCGGAAACAGCAAGTGCAAAGGCTCTGAGGCTGGAGGGTCCCTTGTGTGTTTGAGGAACAGCCAGGCCAGGGTGCCTGAAGCAGAGTGAGCGCGGTGGGTGGGAGGGTGAATGGGAGGAGGGGAGGGCAGGGAGGGGACTGGGCAGAGCATGCAGGGCCTTGTGGGCTACGGGGAGGACTTGGGCTTTTCCTCTGAGTGAGGAGGAAGCCACAGAGGTCCTGAGCAGAGGAGGAGGGACGTGACCTGACTTGGGTGTTCACGGGTATCCTCTGGCCACTGAGGGAGAAACAGAGCAGAGGTTGAGGATGGAAGCCTGGTGACCTGGCAGGCAGCTGCTCTAAGGAAGTCCAGATGGTGTCTTGAGCTGGGATCATGGGAGGGAGTGAGAATGGGGGGGGGCGGAATGTGGAGGAATTCAGGGTCTAAACACAAGAGCTGATAGGCCTGGCTGATGGGCTCCATCTGCCATGAAGCAACATGGATGACTCTGGAGTTTTGGTCTGAGGACGTGGGAAATAGGGTGTCCGCTACTAGACTGAGTTAGTGAGACTTTCCCCTCATCTCCCCTCACCCCCTCCCACCTGTTTTCCCATGGCTTCTGCTCCAGTCTCCTCCAGGTTCCTTTAATACATCAGGCATGGTCCAACCTCAGGGCCTTTGCACTTTCTGTTCCCCCTGCCAGGGACCTCTTTTCTCCCAGATTCCCCCATGGTTTCCTCCCTCACCTCTTTCAGGTCTTTGTTCAAAACTGTCACCTCTTCCAGGTCTTCCCTCCTCTCAAATTGCCCCTGCACATATCCCCATATCTCTGTCTTTTACTGGGTTTTTTTTGTAGTTGTTGTTTGCTTCTTTGGTCGCGCCGTGCAGGTTGCGGGATCTTAGTTCCCAGACTAGGGATGGAACCCAGGCCCCTTGCAATGGAAACCGGGAGTCTTAACCACTGGACACCCAGGGAATTCGCCTCTGTCTTTTACTGTTATCTTTAGTACCTAGGGCTGTCTAATACACTCTATTAATTCTAAGTTTATTTGGTCCTTGCTCACCAGGGCAGGGATTTTTGTGTTTTGTTCCCAACTGTATTCCCAGCGCGTAGAACTGAGGCCAGCACACAGTAAGCACTCAGGGAATGCTTGCTGAATGAATGGACGAGACATACTGACCCGCAGGGCGCCTGGAACTCAGTGGCAAGGCCAGAGCTGGATTCTATTGTAGTATCTCCAGCCTCGGGGCAGGGAAAGGGATGGAGGCGGGCGTGTGTGGACCCTGATCCACGCAGCTGTACACATGTGCATTCCCGCGAGGGACCAGATAGGTTTGGCCCAGCTTGAGAGTAGGGGGTCGAGCCTGGGTTCCGGGGCCCCCTCCTTCCCGTTCATCCTCTGCCTGCAGGTCCGCCATGTCGGCACCCGGGCTGCTCACGATGCAGCTGCTGCTCTTGCTGGACGCTTGGTGGGCGCGCGCAGCCGCCCCGCGCTGCACCTACACCTTCGTGCTGCCCCCGCAGAAGTTCACAGGCGCCGTGTGCTGGAGCGGGCCGGCGGCTCCGCGCCCGACTCCGGAGGCCGTGAACGCCAGCGATGTGGCGGCGCTGCGCGTGCGAGTGGGCCGTCACGAGGAGCTGCTGCGCGAACTTCAGCGGCTGGCGACGGCCGACGGCGCTGTAGCCGGCGAGGTGCGTGCGCTGCGCAAGGAGAGCCGTGGCCTGAGCGCGCGCCTGGGACAGCTGCGCGCGCAGCTGCAGCACGAGGCGGGCCCGGGGGCGGGGCTAGGCCTGGGGGCGGAGCCTGCCGCCGCGCTGGCGCTGCTTGGGGAGCGCGTGCTGAACGCCTCGGCCGAGGCGCAGCGCGCCGCCGCCCGCTTCCACCAGCTGGACGTCAAGTTCCGCGAGCTGGCACAGCTGGTCAGCCAGCAGAGTGGCCTCATCTCCCGCCTGGAACGCCTGTGCCCGGGGAGTGCGGGCGGGCAGCAGCAGGTAACTCTGAAACTATCCCCCTCCCCAAATAGCAGCCACTTCTTGCGAGCCTCTTCCGTAGATGGGCCTCCTGAAACCCCATGCCCTTTTTTTTTTTTTTTTTTTTTGGCCGCGCTGCGGGGCATGCGGGATCTTCGTTCCCCGACCAGGGATGGAACCCGTGCCCCCTGCAGTGGAAGCACCGAATCTTAACCACTGGACCGCCAGGGAAGTCCCAACCCCATGATTCTCAGTTCAGAAATACAAAAAGCTCCAAAAACGGACCCCTACCTCTTTCCCAGTAACTCATTTGGGTCAAAACGCAACTGGTAGCTACTTAAAGTCTTTACTTATCTACCTAATATGAATACTCATCGGACCCTATAATCAAGCATATTATTAATATGTGGATAAAGACCAAAGACCTCGTTGGGGGTGTTAGGTAATATAAAGGTAGACCCTGTATGACTCTTTCTAACTCGTGCTATATTATTCTAAATTCTGGACTATGTCTCGCCTTAGGTTTTGAATAAGCGATTGTTGCTTTGTGACAGTACCTAACTTACAGGGTTGTCGGGAGGATTCAGTAAGTTAATACTCAATATTGGATGTACTCATATTATCCCAACTTCACAGAAAAGTTTGGAGGCACAGATCGGTTAAGCCATTAACACCAGAGCAGGAGTTTAAGCCCAGCTCTGTCTCTTCTTGACTACTAGAGTTAGGCTTGGGAGGATCAATACACGCCCCTGCTTGATCTTCCCATCTGGGTGCTAGGAGATTTACGAGCCCAGAGCGTCCTGGGCTAAGGGTTAGTGCGATCACATCTAACTCTCTCGGTTACCCCAGGTCCTGCCACCACCCCTGGTGCCTGTGGTTCCAGTCAGTCTGGTAGGTGGCACCAATGACACCAGCAGGAGGCTGAACTCAGCCCCAGAATCCCAGCGAGACCAGACCCTGAGACAGCAGGGGCCCTTGGCCTCCCCTGTGCCCTCGGGGAACCCTGCTGTCCCTACCAAGCCAGCAGGTAAGACAAGGGCAGGGCTGTTGGGGGTGTGAGGAGCCAGGAGATTCCCAGTGCAGCATGAATAGAGGGAAATATGAGTCAAGACTTTAATGCCAGATTCCTCTCATGCTGGGGGGACTGGAGGAAATGATGCTTTTATTCTGATAATGGAACAGGGAGATATGGCTCTTAACTTTGATAAAGACCAAAATTCTTACTATGGTGTGAAAATAGGAGAGGTACTCTTACTTTGACAAGAGGGCAGGGGATTCAGGACTGCTACTTTGGTGAGAATTTGAGGGAATTCAGAGGGCCATGTTTAAGACCTCTATTCTGATGAGAAGACCACAGAAGGAGAATTTAAGAATCCCAGGCTCCACATTTGCTCTAGTGAGAGAAGAATGACTTAGAGTCTTATTTAGGTAAGAAAAGGGGTATTGGGGCTCTTATTCTGGAGAGGGGATAGGAGAGGCAGTTCGACTGTTCTGGTAAGGGGACCAGTGAGAATCAGGACTCTTACTCTAGTAAAGGGTTGACTGGTCCAGGTTGTGCCTGTCCCATATCCCTGTGCCCGTAGGCCCATGGCGGGACTGTGCAGAGGCCCGCCAGGCAGGCCATGGACGGAGCGGAGTGTATGAGCTACGAGTGGGCCGGCATGTGATGTCAGCGTGGTGTGAGCAACAGCTGGAGGGTGGAGGCTGGACCGTGATCCAGAGGCGGCAAGATGGCTCCGTCAACTTCTTCACTACCTGGCAGCACTACAAGGTGGGCACGGGTGGGTGGGGCAAGGCTGGGCAGGGTAAGGGGACCTGCTTCTGACTCCCTGACTTTCCTGCCCTGCCAGACGGGCTTTGGGCAGCCTGATGGGGAATACTGGCTGGGCCTTGAACCTGTGCATCAGCTGACCAGCCATGGGGACCATGAGCTACTGGTGCTCCTCGAGGACTGGGGAGGCCGCGGGGCACGTGCCCACTATGATGGTTTTTCCCTGGAGCCTGAGAGTGACCACTACCGCCTACGGCTTGGCCATTACCATGGAGATGCTGGAGACTCTCTATCCTGGCACAATGACAAGCCTTTCAGCACCGTGGATAGGGACCGAGACTCCTATTCTGGTAAAGAGCCCTTATTCTGGTGGTGGGGTGGGGGAGGGAGTAGGAGACTGTTAGTGCGGAAATGAAAGGGGGTGGGGTAAGACTTCCCTCTGGTAAGGATCAGGATAAACAAGAGAGTGGAGGACAGGACTCTTATTCTGGTGAGGGGGTGTGGAGTCCAGATTCATTCTCTGATGAGGCAGTAAGAGTCAGGACTCCTGCCTTTGTGAAAGGTGGTGGGGGGGTGGGGGGAATAGGGGGAGCTATGAGAGCTAGGACTCTTATTCTAGAAAGGAAGTAGAGAAGGTTGTTTTCCCTGATAAAGGAATGAGAGGTAAAACTCCTAGTTTGCAGAAAGGGTGGAGAAAAAGTGACTTGTACTTTGGTAAGGGGATAAGGAAGGAATTAAGGCTATTACTCTGAACAAAGTACGGGGACAGAGGATGCCTGGCAAAAGCCTTGTACTAGTGAGGTGCTGGTAGAGGCTTTTATTCTGGTGAGAAGACGTGGATTCTCTCTTCCCTCAGGTAACTGCGCCCTGTACCAGCGGGGAGGCTGGTGGTACCATGCCTGTGCCCACTCCAACCTCAATGGTGTGTGGCATCGTGGTGGCCACTACCGTAGCCGTTACCAGGATGGCGTTTACTGGGCCGAGTTTCGTGGTGGGGCTTACTCTCTCAAGAAGGCTGCCATGCTGATCAGGCCCCTGAGGCTGTGACCATCTGTTCGTCTGTCCCCCAGGTCACAGGGGATGTGTGTCAGCAGGAGCCCAAGTTGTCCTGGCCACACCTCCTTTGTGACTCAGTGTGGGCTGTGTCCCACAGACCTCTTCTCGTTGTGGATCTGCTCCCCAGGACCCTGAAAACAGCACCCAGGAATCCCCCTGCCAATATCTTGGACCCAGACGGCTCCCCAAGGGCATTTAGATCTCCGTTTGAGCTCATATTTTATAGCAACACAAAATTTCCACAGACCGTGTCTGGTTTGCATCTGCACCTGGCAGGGGTCACTCCCCGTGCCCGCCCTCCTCCTCCTCCTCTTCCTCCTCCTCCTTCAGGTCCTCCAGAATGAGGTTGTCCAGGTCTTCCAGGAGTCCCCCCTGGCTCAGGCAGGTGGCCACAGTGGAGCCACTGCTGATGTGGAGGTTGCTGGGGTGCAGGACTTTGGGCAGGTGGTTCTGCTTCCGACTCTTGGGGTGTGCGCAGGACGTCCCAGGCACGTGGGGCTCTGGGGAGGGAGAGGTTCTGAGGTCCTGGGGCTTGAGGCCATGGGGAGCTCTGGGGAGGGGAGGGGCTGAGGCCACAGGCTCTGGGGCCAGAGCTACAGGAAATTCAGAGGTGAAAGTAACAGGTGTTGAAGCCACAGGAGACCCAGGGACATGGGCGTCACCCGAGACTACAGAGGACACAACAGGAGCCAAGAACACAGAGACCACAGGGGCAGAGTCCACAGGACACTGGGGTGTGGGCCACCAGAGTGAAACCACAGAACTTTATGCAAGGAAACATGGAAGGTAGATGACGCCATGGGAGGTGGGTGTTAGGAGGGGCAGGGGTCCTGAGTGACCTGGAGGTAAGGAGGCTGGAGGACCGTGGAAGATGTGGAAGGAGGGGCCGTTGCAGTGGGAGATGAAAAGGCCTCCAGGACTGAGGCCTTAGGAGGTGTGTGGAAGAAGCAGGCAGAGACCTTGGTTCTTAAAGCCTCAGAGGTGTATGTCCCAGGAGTCAGTCAAGGCCAAGTAGACTGCCCGGAATGGGGGGGTAGGCCATGGGGACGCGCCAGGCCCTCACCTCGCCGATTGTAGCAGTCCTCAGCGGAGCAGGAGTGGGTGTGGGTGCTGCGGCGATCTGTGTCCCGGTCCCAGCGTGGAGGGAGGATCCGTGTCGGATACACGGGGAAGCCGCACCCGTAGCAGGGGGACCGGGACCCCATCTGTGCCCAGCCCCTGGGGGCGGGCAGGGCCGTGAGGGTCCAAGGGCCAGCTGGGCCAGGGTGGGGCCAGGGCAGGGAGGGGTTAGGGCTGGGGTGGGGCAGGGCCGAGGATGGGGGGTCGGGGTGGGGTCAGCGCCCTCACCGGAAGTTGTGCCGACATTTCGGACAGTGGAACTCAGCCACGCCCCACATCTTTTCACTGGGCACCGGCTCGTAGCGCTTCCGGCATTTCCTGCATCTGGACACCTGGGGGTGCGGAGACAGGAGCAGGCTTGCTGTCAGAGGTGAGCAGTGATAGCCTGGTGTTAGCCAGAGCGAGATTTACACTATGGAAATTGGCAAACACTGTAAATCTGGGGGTGCCTCCGCCCCACGAGAGCCGGTTATTAGGCATTTACCAGAAGCATACCACTGGTCAGGGGGTTCAGAAGCCAGATTTGGGGTTGTGGTTTGGGGGTCAGGTTTGATTTCTGTGGTAGCTGTCAAACTGTGTAGTCAGAGGTCAGGCTCCGGGATAAGAGTTGAGCTTCTCAAGTTGAATGTCAAGTTGAAAAGTCCAGCTCAGTGGGTTGGGGTTAGGGTCTGAGATTGGGGTTGATCTCTGAGGTTGCAGGTCCGGGGCTGGGCTCTCAGAGGCTGATGTTCTTGGGTCAGAGGTTTGGACACTAAGAGTGGGGCTTCGGAGTGGAGCCGGGACAGAACCAAGGTCAGAGGTTGGGTTATCACCTCCTTCCGCTGGGGCACGCGGCGCCACCAGACATGGTCACAGGAGGAGCAGGCGAACTGCCGGTCTACAGCAGGGATGAGGTCTTCCTGGGCACGTTGGAACATGCGTAGGTTGGCTTCTGTTAGTGGCAGGAGCGAGGTCGCCACCGCCTGCAGAATGGAGAGGGTGGTCAGCCCTCTTCTCCCCTTCCTGCCCCTACGGTGTCCCTCCTCCTCACCTATGAACACCCCCATGGATGTCCTCCCTGCTTACCTCCCTGTCCCACATCCTGGACTCACCTGGATGTCCCGGTCCTGCTTCATGTCCTCTGGGGGGTCCTGGGTGGAAACACCAGGGGCAGAAACTGGAGATGTGGTTCACGCCTCTTTTCTGGGGGCGGGGCTTCTGCACGGGGAGGCAGGGTTCTGGCCCCATATAAGAGTAGAGTGTCCCTAACTCAGGAGGAGTTGATTGAGCAGCATACACTTCCTGAGGGCAGGACGTGTGACCTCAGTTGTCCTTATAGCAACCCTGGGAGGTAGGCACACCTGTCATCCCCATTGCTCAGACGGGGAAACTGAGGCCCAGAGCCGGGAGAGGGCTTGCCTGAGATTATCCTGAGTGAGCATGGCAGAACAGGCTGGACCCCATGCTCCCTTCCTGCCAATGAATGCTACACACTTGCTGGCACTGTGACAGGTCACCTCTTTGAGGCCATGCTGCTTTAGGTTAAGTGCTTGAGCTCTGGATTCAGATAGATGCAGGTTGAAACCCTGGCTTCATCACTTCCAGCTGTGGGGGTGTGGCCAAGCCACTCCTCCTAATGAGGGACATCTAAGAGCCCAGGTTCTGACTCTTGGTGGCCTGGGTTCAAATCCCAGCTGCCACGTGCATTCAGCATGAACCTGGTGAGTGACTTCATCACCCTGTGTCTCAGTTTCCTCATCTGTAAAATGAACATGATAAGTAATAGGACCTGTCTCACAGGACCTGTGGCAATGAAATAAGTCAACAGGTAAAATTCCTGGAGTCCTGCCGCAGGGGAAGTGCTCAATCAATGATACTCTTTGCTATTTTTATCATACTCATTATATGTATAACTGTAAATATATAAATGTTAAGGGTATAATACGAATTTTATTATACTCTTTAACAACCCTGTGCTGGGTCTTTCAGGCACGCCAACCAGTACACCAGCCACCAAAGCCATCTAAGGGGCAAAGTGGCCATGCGAAGCCTTTCATTCATTCATTCATTCATTCATTCACATGGGCTCCCCTGCCCCTCCCTCTCTCCTCTCTGATCTCCTGCTCATCCCAGCCTGTCTGTGTGTTCCTTTTGTCATGCCACCCCCTCTTCCAGGAAGACCCTCTCCAACCGCTCCCCTTCCCAGAGATCACTCCTCCTTAGTCTTGAAGAACTTGGTACCACCTCCTCCAGGAAGCTTTCCCTGATCTCTTTGGCTCCTCTATAATGACAATCCTGATTCGTTTCACTGCTTAGTTTCTTGTCTCTCTCTTCCATTTAATACAGTCAGCATGTAATGAGCATCTACTGTTTGCAGGCTCCCTGGCCAGATACACGACTGAGAGGTGCATAAGTGAATGAGGCTAGACCACGAGTTGTGGACTGACAAGGCACAGATGGGGCTTGCCATGGATGAGCCTGACCCTTCTGTTCTCCCTCCCCTTACCACATCCTTTGAGGGGAGGGGGCAGTTTACCTGGGCATCCAGGTCATTACTCAGTTCCTGTCCATCTTTCTGCTTTACCCCTGGTGGGGAGAGTAAGTGTAAGTGAAAGGCCTTTGAAAGATCTTGTGGGAGTTTCAGGGCCCGAACCCCGATACAGACCATCCCCCAAAGAGATGATCTCATTGCCTCTTCCTACCCTCAGCAGAGACCACATCCCCTCCCCGCCCCCCAGCGGAACCCCCTGCAGGCAGGACCCCCGCCTGCTCACCGTACACGATGGAGCGCCCCACTCCGGTATGGTCGCTGCCAAATTTCCTCATCAGAGTCCCCGCCTTCTTGGAGGATACCTTCCCATGAAACTTCTCCCGGAGGCGCCGGACGCTCTTCTCCAGCTGGGATTGGGAGAGAGGGGCTCAGATGGAAGAAGGAGAGGCGCGATCGCCCCTCCCCCATCCCTAGGCATCCTTTTTTCACGGCCTGAACTTGACCCTTGGTTTTAGCCTCCGCACCCCCCACCCCCAATCCCTCTACTGCATTTCCTGGAAAAAGCCAAAGTCCCCACAGGGCACTGGGGGAGGGAGCGGACTAAGGCGCACGTCCCAGGCTAAAGGAGGAGGCCGGCCAGGTAACCCCTGGCCTCTGACCCTTGACCCAGCAGCCCCCGCTTCTCCTCAAGGAGGCCGCATTTCGCTCTGGGGCATGTGGCGGTCACTCTCCTTTCTGAAGGGGACGAGTGCCAGCCTGGGGGAAGGTCTAGGTTTCGGATGGAGTCCCCAGGAACTGCGAAGCCCCCTCCGCGCCCCCGGCTCCTCCCCAGCAGCTCTCGCGGGCCCCCGGCCCAGTTGTAGCCTTCTCCTACCTCCACACCTTCCTGAGACATGGTGGCGGCGCAGGTCCCCGCGAGGGTCCGCACTGGGCGCTCAGCGCCCCCCTACCTGGGCGCGCCCGTCTGTCCAGCTGCCTCTCAGGGCAGGGGGCGGGGCCTCCAGGCCGGCTCCGCCCTTCCTTTCCAGCCCTCCGTTTCGCTTTCGATTGGAAAGGGGGGGGACGGGGCGCGCTGGCTCCGCCCTGGCTCCACCTCTGCTCTTGCGCCCCAAACCCAGGCGGGCGCCCCCGATCTGCACCCTGCGGCGGAGCGCGCAGATCTCGGGCGGGGGAGGCGGCGCGGCCTCTGCAGTCGGTCACATGTCCCCACGCTGCGCGGGGTCCGCGTCTTCACGTCCCTCGTGGGGGCGGGGCCGCATCTGAAGGCCGCGGTGTGTCTCCCGGCCCCCGCTAGCTCGCGCTCCCCCAGTCCATCGCTCTGTCCCTTCCCCTCCCGTGCCCTCCCCTCCCCCAGGAATCAGGCGCTAATTAGGACCTGGACCCCTTTCTCACTTTGAGCCTCATACCTCGCCACGTCCCCTCTCTGAACCTTAGTTTACTCCTCTGTAAGATGGGGATGATGATAGTGGCTACATCCTGGGGTGTGGGTTTGTGTGTGTGTGCCCGCGCGCGTGCGTGTGCCAGGATTCGAGTCCCCGGGTAGAGCACTTAGTAGCGCCTGGCATGCTGTAGACATTCAGCTAGTCCCTGGGCCACCTACTATGTGCAAAATATGAAGGGGCAGGCAGTTGGCGGGGAAGGAGGAAGTGCTTGCTAAAAATACTGATTCCTGGTCCCTAGCCGTCCTGCAGAATCGGGCTGTCTAGGGGTTCCAGGGAATTTGCACTGTAAAACGGAAGGTTGAGAACCCCGGGGGGCCAGGACAATTTTAACCTAGCAAGGGGGGGAGGGGCTCTGGCCCAGCCTGGCCGCATCAGAAATGGCTTCTTGGAGGAGTCCTGGAAGTGTGAAGTCTCAGCAGGTGACGAACGGAGTGGGGGAAAGAAGCAGCTAGCCGTGCAAAAACCCCAGAATCAAGGGAGTCTAGCGCTTTAGGCCAGGGCTTCTCAGCCTCAGCAATACTGGCATTTTGGGCTGGATGGTTCTTCGCGGTGGGGGCCTGCCGTGTGCATCGTAGGATGTTTAGCAGCATAACTGGCCTCAACCCACTAGATGCCAGTGGCACCCCTGCCCCAGTCGTGACAACTGAAAATGTCTCCAGACGTTGCCAAATGTCCTCTGGGGGTGGCAAAATTGCATTAGGATAAATGACTCCCAAAACTGTTTTTCAACATGCACCTCTATCAGTAAAAATGTTGAAGCTCAACCCCCAGAGGGATATTTGTTTATAAATTATATACAAATACGGTTATACTAAGAGATTCTGTAGATCACTTTATAATAATGCATTTATTACATAATGATATTCCTTAGCAAACTTAAAAAAAAGATTTAAAAAATGTTCTAATGTTTTCTACCTGAACCCCAAAGTTTTGTTTGTGGGGTCTATGCACCCCTCCCTGGGGTGCATGTAAACAGTTCATGGTTCTTTGTGCTGAGTGGTGGGATTTCAGGCAGGGAAGGGGCGGTAGAGGCAGCACAGAGGACCTGGGATTTTATCCTGAGGGAAGTGGGGAGGCGTGGAGGGGCTCTCCCAGTATAGTTGCCAATTTCTACTTACCCAGTGGAGGGGGAGGTCACAGCTACGTCCCACCCCTTGGTCAGGGTGGGCACAGAGCAGGCAGGAAACAGGTGGGAGTCTGATCCAGCCCCCATACAACTCAGGTCTGCTAGATTCTCATCCTAATGGCCACCACAGTGAGAGCTTACTCTGTGCCAGGCACTGTTCCACTGTGGACCCAGCATCAAAGAAAGCAAAGATCCCTGCCCACATAAAGCTAGCATTCTAGTGGGGGAGACAGACAAGAAACAAATATGTAATAGGATAGGAGAGACTACATGCCGGGATGAAAAATGAACTGGGGCAGGGGGATGGGTAAAGGGAGTTTAGGGAAGCCTGCAGGAAGTAACATCTGAGTGGAGACCTGAAGGATGTGGGAGAAGAGAGTTCCAGCTAGAGGTGGGAGCCTGGGACTCTTGTTACCAGGTGTTGTAGTTCTCTATTGCTGCATAACAAATTATCCCCAAATGTAATGGCTTAAAACAATAAACACTTACCAGTTCATATAGTTTTTGTGGGTCAGGAATCCACGAATGGCTTTACTGAGCTTTCTGGCTCAGGGTTTCCATAAGGTTGTAGTCAAGATGTTGACTGGGGCTGCAGCCAGCTGAGAGTTTGACTGGGGCTGGAGGATCTTGCTTCTGTGATGGCTCACTGACATGACCAGCAGGTGGGTGCCGATTGTTGGCAGGATGCCTCAATTCCTCCCTACTTGGGCTGCTTGAGCTTGATACTCCCAACCTGGCAGCTGGCCTCCACAGAGCAAGCAACCCAAGAGAAGGAAAGCCAGGTGGAAATTGTATACTTTCGAGACCTCACCTTGAAAGTCACGTAGCATCACTTCTGCCGCCACATCCTGTGCGTTAAAATTGAGTCACTAGATCCAGACCATGTTTAGGGAGAGGGGAATAAAGACCCTGCCCTCTCTCCCCTCCTCCCCTCCCATCTCCTGCTGGAGCCTCTCACTGGCTGCACCAGCAGGCAAGGAAGGTAAGGGAGCCAGTCATGCAGTTAGCCTGTTTGGGCACAGAGCAGGGAGAGAAGGGTGAGAGTCAATTCAGAAGGACAAATAAAGATACAACCTGAGTATTGAATTTTGGCATTTGTAGGTGATCAGAAAAACATTCCCAGCGAACACATGGGGGCGCTACCTACCCACCAACAGTTCTGTTTGAGCTTTGTGGCCATCTTAGTCTGTCTGGCCAGATGTAGCTTGGCTGTACAGTGAGTGGTGTGAACATTTCTGCATTTTATCCTTTGTCTTTATAAAAAGGTGTGGAAAGGGAGAAAATGGATGTGCTGATAACAGTGATAAGAAGTGTAGCCTCTGACACTTTAGTATAATTGAGTCAAAGATGGAGCCCATTTGATCCATCCATTCATTAATTTGACAGACATGCATCAGGTGCCTCCTATCCGGCAGGCGTGGTGTCTGGCACCATTTCTGCCCTTCCGGAGTCATGGTCTTAATGGGAAAGAGAAACATGAAGCGGATGATATCACAAGTAGTTATTTAATTACATTTATGATATGTACCAAAAAAGAGAAATTGAGAGATCCATGAGAAAGGATAACACATGGGACCCTGAACTGGGTAGGGTGGTCAGGGAGGGCTTCATGGAGGAGGTGCCTCTTGAACTGAATTTTTTTTTTTTACCGCTCCACGTGGCTTGAAGGATCTTAGTTCCCTGACCAGGGATTGAACTGTGGGTCAGGGCAGGAAAGCTCTGAGTGCTAAACACTGGACCTCCAGAGAAATCCCAATGAACTGAAATCTTAACACTTTCTAAAACACTGTGTCAAGTGTTTTGAACTATGTATCTCATTTGATCCTCATAGCAATCCTATAAGGGGGGTAATATTATTACAAAAGGGAAGACAGGTTCAAGAACCTGCTCAAGGGGGGCCCTCCAAAGGATGAATAGGAACTAGCTAGGTGAAGAGGTGCAGGGTAGAAAGAGCAGCAAGGGCAAAGGCCCTGAGGTGGGAAGGGGCAGGGTCTATTGCAGAAATCTATAGGCCACCATGGCTCCGGCTTAGCGAGCAGGGGGGGAGAGTGGAGGGAGGGGAAGCTCATGCCCAAAGCAGCAAATCCTGACCTTCAGTTGAACCTTTTGAGGCGTATGCTGGGTGACCATAGGTTTAATTGTGGAGGAAATGGACCCGACTGGAGCATGTGTGTACTTTTTGCAACCTAGTCAATTTCCCCCTCAGTTTAATTAATTAATTAATTAATTAATTAATTAGACCATGCTGCGTGGCATGCAGGATCTTAATTTCCTGACTAGGGATAGAACCCGTGCCACCTACAGTGGAAGCGAGGAGTCTTAACCACTGGACCGCCAGGGAAGTCCCCCCTCAGTTTAACCAAATGAAGAAATTTGGGGATGCCCAGAATTGGAGATGTTGGGAAATGGGAAATCTCCAAACTGTTGGTTGGAAAGGGCATCCCTTGGTAGAACCTTTGGAGAGGGCAAGTCGGCAACACCTACTAAAGCATTGTGTGCTATTTTTTTTTTAATAACAAAATATTTTTATTAATTAGCTATCAGACATGCCTCTCCAAACTTTTTTCCCACATTTTATGTCTATGTACTCTTTTTTTATATACATTTATTTATTTATATTTTTTATTTTTGGCTGCGTTGGGTCTTTGTTGCTGCGCGCGGGATTTCTTTAGTTGCGGTGAGCGGGGGCTACTCTTTGTTGCGGTGCGCAGGCTTCTCACTGCGGTGGCTTCTCTTGTTGAGGAGCACGGGCTCTAGGTGCGCGGGCTTCAGTAGTTGTGGCACGTGGGCTCTAGAGCACAGGCTCAGTAGCTGTGGCGCACGGGCTTAGTTGCTCCGTGGCATGTGGGATCTTCCCAGACCAGGGCTTGAACCCGTGTCCCCTGCATTGGCAGGCGGATTCTTAACCACTGCGCCACTAGGGAAGTCCTATGGCTACGTACTCTTTAACTGACTCTTCATATGACAATGATTTGTAATATTTTCTATAGAGAGAATACAAAGATAATTTATCTTTTCTCTAGCATGGTTGATCAGTATTTGTTTTTTATTATTAATAACAGAAAAAAATTTTTCATCCTCGTAGTTCATTATTCCTGTGTGTGTGCACGCACGCATGAAATTTCAGAAGATTGTGTGCTATTTTAATTGTCTCTTTCAACTTCCGTATTCTGATGCTTTGACAGCTGGGGCCTCGCTGACCCTTCCTGGGCACACACACAAACCATTTGTGTGCATTTCTGCATGTGGATCTCCACACCACCTCTACTTTCCACATGACATATTTCTCTAGCAATCGAATTTTTGGGGTTTTTTTTTTGCAACAAGCATCCATAACTTTTGTAATGAGAACCAAGAAAATACACAATAAGACAAATCCAATTACTTTTTAAAATAACATGTACGAAACCCTGGATATCTATCTTTGACAATGACACCTAAGAGGTGAGAAGTAATTTGGGATTTCATAATTTGTGCAGTCCTTAGTAAATGGAATGTCCTTTACAGCACAGAAATCTATTGTTCAAGTTTTGCGAAGTCACATTCAAACACGTTTCCAAGAATGCATTATGTGCAAAAGTTGGGTAGCTTGTTTGGGACTCTGCTCAAATGAATTTGGTGAGTGGAGAAATTGCAGCGGCTAAAAGAGCCTGAGTGTATCCAGGGGCCAGCTGGGCGCCAGGCTCTCTGTGGGGTGTCCTCCCAGCTTTAGGCTATCAAGTCATCCCTCAGCCTTCTGGGTAGGTGCCAGTGTCCCTTTTTCAGATGAAGAATCTGAATTTCAGAGCAATTAAGCAAATCATGCAGGCACCTGGCTTATAGGTGGCACAGTCAGGACTTGAACTCAGGCCAGCTGACCGCAATGCTCCTTCCAGCTGGAATTGACGATGAGAAGTATAGAGGTCAAGAGGGCACATGTTGGAACCAGACAGTCTGGATTTGAGTCCATTCCTAGCTCTTTGAGCAATTTCTTTGCCTTTCTGGGCCTCAGTTTCCCCATCTCTGAAATGGGAATAGAGTTATTGTGAAGGTTCCGTAAGTTAATATAGATAAACCATTTAGAACTGGGCTGTCTGAAAGGGTAGCCACTGGTCACATGTGGCATTTGAGCTCTTGAAACGTGGTGGGTCCTAATCCAGATGTGCCATCAGTGTCAAACGCACGCTGGATTTTGAAGATTTATGTGAAATAACACGTCATTGACTTTTTGTACTGACTTCATGTTGAAATGGTATTTTGGATATACTGGGCTAAATAAAATTATTATAATTAATTTCACTAGTTTTGTTTTGCCTTTTTAATGTGACGACTAGAAAATTCAGTATTACATATGTGGCTTGCATTATATTCTTATGGGATTTAGAGGATGCAAAACATAGTAACCCTCCAAGGAGCATGTAGCTATTCTTATGACCATACCACCTTGGTTATGTTGCTTTGCCTAAGGCATTAACTGTGGGAAAACAGTTCTCTGCTCCAGCCCTGGGCCTGGTGGCCCCGTGTCTGCTCCTGGCAGCAGAAATACCCACAGTTAATTATTGATCCCACATTCCGGAAAGTTCACAGGGAAAGTATCGGGAAAGTTCATGAGGTACCCTTAGTTCTGGGAACTGGCCAGGTGACTTCATCTCTTTATATTTCACATTTTGAAATTTCAAATTTGTGAATAGCCCCCCTAAAAAACAGGACACTGCCTTTTTTTTTTCTGATTGCAAAAATTGTGTGCTTGTTCTTAAAAAAAAAAAGTTAAACATTAAGAAATATTTGATTTAGAAAGAGGAAGTCTTTATATACATAGGAAAATAAAATCTTAAGTTATAGTTTTGCTGTGGCCATAGAGGTGTCCATAAACTGCAGGAAAGAGGACACAGGGTGTGCAAGCAAACCATGGACAGTTCTGGTTCTTTGCGGGGAGGGGAGGATTTGGATGGGGCATCACATTTTCTTTCCCATATGCCTGCCTTTTGGGGAATCTTTTTGCTAGGTCTTCATGTATGATTAAAAACAACAACAACAACAAAAATAATAAAGGAAGGGATGGTAACTCCTCATTGCCCTGCTCCTAGGATAAGCCTCATTAAATCTGATGTATTGGATTGGCCAAAAAGTTTCTTCAGGTTTTTCCATAACATCTTACGGAAAAACCCGAATGAACTTTTTGGCTAACCCAAAATATTCTTCCACATCTTTTTCCTTTGAGCTACTTATTTTTCTATCTGACTTCATGATGGTGATATTTGAAGAAAAACAGTAACTTAAAAACATCCAGATTTCTAAACAGAGTTCAGAATCAAAAGAGAAACTTTGTTGCCAGGTACTCAAGGAAGATATGCACCCTTTGGGTGCCTTCCTTTTCTCATTTCGGAAATGGGAAGAAAACAGTCCTCATCTCCTAGAGTTGCTGGGAAAAGAAAGGCATTCATGTGTGTGAAGTGCTTAGATCAGAGCCTGCTGTAATAGGTACTCAATAAATGTTTGTTTCGACTCTTGTTACAAGATGCAGGTTCAAACTGATACCGACCAGTGGTCTTGGCCTTCCCCAATCAATAGAAATTGACTAGAGGCCAGACAAAAAATTCAGGCAAGGCTTTATTGGGGCCCCTGCTGCAGCAGGGGGGAGGGAGAACAAGCAACAGGTTCCCTTGCTTGCTCTCTCCCTGAAGAGGGGGAAGCTTGTTCTTATATGCAGTGAGGGTAGGGGTGTGTCCAAGGGTCGAGCTGGAGGGGTGGCTTAGGTGGTTTGCCCACCCCTCTGGCGGTGTTGAGTGCAGGGGGCATGCTCAGTACCGTGCTTTTGCTCCCAATGTCCTGTTTTTGGTCCAGGCTCTTCAGAGGTGGCACTTGAGTTTTTTTAGTCTTTTGTATCTTTTTGTCCATAATTTGCCCCAACCGCTCATGCACGCAGTTATTTTTCATCCCATATAGCTTCTTTGTATTTTGTTGCTCGAGGTTTGTCCAGATGCAAGCACTGCAGCAAAGGGTCCCAGGTCCCAGCCCATCTCAAGACCAGAGTCCCAAGATGCCTCTCTGCCCATGGCTGACCCCACTTAAGCCCTTTGTTGGCTCATCTGTAAAATGGGATCATAGCACTCATGCCTATTGTAGGATTAAGTGAGAGAATGAGACAGAATATACCTAGTCTGCCTTCAAGGATACCCCAGGGGCACCAGTAAAAAATAAGCAATCATAACGTTCCCTATAGATGTCCAGGTTGGGGGAGGAGGGAGCATGTGGGCAGTATTCCAGAAGGAGGTGGATGTGTGGCACGAGAAGACATTGGCCCCGAGGTTGGGTGGGGAAGGGAGGAAGAGCTGAACTAGGAGTTCTCAAACTCTCCAGAGCGTCAGGACCTCACTGGGGACTTATTAAAAGGCAACTTTCCAGTGTCCACCCCAGACCTATTAGAGGTGCCCAGGCAGTGAGAAGACACTGGTTCTTGTCTATTCAATAAATGCTGAGTGCCTGGCATTGCTCTAGGAGCAAGGAAAACAGACACAAATTCCTTTCCTGCAAGGAGCTGACATTGTAATGGCAGAGAGAGTCATGTGAAAGTTTATTGATAGTGGCTGCAAGACAATGGAGACAGTAGCGGGTATGTAGAGAGCAAGAAGGAAACTATGATTATCATTCTTTTTTTGGCCGTGCCGCGTGGCTTGCGGGATTCTAGTTCCCTGACCAGGGATTGAACCCAGGCCCTCAGCAGTGAAAGTGCGGAGTCCCAACCACTGGACCACTGGTTATTATTCTTTTTTTAAATTTTTTAAAATTATTTGATTTTATTTATTTATTTTTTAATTTTTTAAATAATGAAACTCTCTAGGAGTTAAGTCAACATTTTATTTATTTATTTATTTTTGGCTGTGTTGGGTCTTCGTTTCTGTGAGAGGGCTTTCTCTAGTTGTGGCAAGCGGGGCCACTCTTCATCGCAGTGCGCGGGCCTTTCACCGTCGTGGCCTCTCTTGTCGCGGGGCACAGGCTCCAGTCGCGCAGGCTCAGTAGTTGTGGCTTACGGGCCCAGTTGCTCCGTGGCATATGGGATCCTCCCAGACCAGGGCGCGAACCCGCGTCCCCTGCATTGGCAGGCAGACTCTCAACCACTGCGCCACCAGGGAAGCCCTGGTTATTATTCTTAAGACATGTCTCATTTTTGTCTCCTACCATATCTAGAGAAGCAAGATGCATGACAACATGACCAAGCACTCAAGATCTGGAGTGAGACAGTCCTGGGATCAAATCCTCCCTTCTTCACCTACTCATTATGGGCCATTGGGTGACCGCTATAACTTGGCCATGCTTGAGCAGGACAGTGAAATCGGGTCTCTGATGAGAGTAAGGAGTGAGATAGATTCATCGAGAGGCCTTAAACAACCCAGAGATGTTGGACAGGACCCAGGTGGTGGCACACTCTTTTCCAAATGTAGCCACTGTATTAGCTATCTAGTGCTGCGTAACAAGTTGTCCACACATTTAATGGCTGAAACAACAAACCTCTATTATCTTGTGGTTTCCTTGGGTCAGGAATCTGGGCATCACTTAACAAAGTGCCTTTGCGTCAAGGTTTCTCACAAGGTGGCAATCATGATGTTTGCTGGGACTGTCATCATCTCAAAGTTTGATTTGGTTGAATTTAGGTCTACCATTTTATCATTATTATTATTTTGGCTGTGCTGAGCAGCATATAGGATCTTAGTGCCCCAACCAGACATCGAACCCAGGCCCTGGCATTGAAGGCGCTGAGTCCTAGCCACTGGACCGCCAGGGAATTCCCTACCATTTTATTGTTTATTTCTGTTGGTCTCCTTTGTTTCTTTATTATTCTCTATTTTTTTTTTTCTCTCCTGCCTTCTTTTGGATTACAGGCATACCTCGGAGATATTACAGGTTTGGTTCAGGACCACTGCAATAAGGCAAATATCACAATAAAGTGAGTCACATGAATTTTTTCATTTCCCAGTGCATATAAAAGCTATGCTTAGGACTTCCCTGGTGGTGCAGTGGTGAAGAATCCGCCTGCCAATGCAGGGGACACAGATTCGAGCCCTGGTCTGGGAAGATCCCACATGCCACGGAGCAACTTAAGCCCGTGAGCCACAACTACTGAGCCCGCGTGCCACAACTATTGAAGCCCGCACGCCTAGAGCCCATGCTCCGCAACAAGAGAAGCCACCGCAATGAGAAGACCATGCACTGCAACGAAGAGTAGCTCCTGCTTGTCGTAACTAGAGAAAGCCCGGGTGCAACAACGAAGACCCAAAGCAGCCTAAATAAATAAATAAATAAATTTATTTTAAAAAAAAAACAACAAGCCAGAGCCTCCCTGACATCTTTCCTTTCATCCTTTCTACTTTCCTTCCTTCCTTCCTCCCTCCCTCCATCACTCTCTTCCTTTTTTTTTTTTAAATTTATTTATTTATTATTTATTTTTGGCTACGTTGGGTCTTTGTTGCTGCGTGCGGGCTTTCTCTAGTTGTGGTGAGCAGGGGCTACTCTTCATTGCAGTGCACGGGATTCTCATTGCGGTGGCTTCTCTTGTTGCAGAGCATGGGCTCTAGGCATGGGGGCTTCAGTAGTTGTGGTGTGCAGGCTCAGTAGTTGTGGAGCACGAGCTTAGTTGCTCCGCGGCATGTGGGATCTTCCCGGACCAGGGCTCGAACCTGTGTCCCCTGCATTGGCAGGTGGATTCTTAACCACTGTGCCACCAGAGTAGTCCCTCTTCCTTTCTCTTTATCTCTCCCTCTTTTCCTTCTCTCTCCCTGTCTTTCATTCTTTTATTTATTCAGTCCTTCATTCAGCGAAATGAACACCTACTATGTGCCAGGCCCTCACTGAGCTGTTGCAATTATATCTGTGACCAAGACAGATAGCCTCCCTGCTCTCCTGGGGCTCCCAGTCCAGTAGGGGAGACAGACAGCAAAGATGTAAGTAAAGAATCTAATTTATCATTATGCACTGTGACGTTTCCTCGGAAGGAAAAAATCAGGTTGCAGAGAGAGATAACTTCAGGGGAAGGATGCAATTTCATCTAGCGAGGGTGCTTGGACAAGGCCTCTCAGATGGGAGACTTGAAGGGTGAGGAGAAAGCAGTCATGGGAAAAGTGTTTTGGGCAGAAGGAACAGCTTATGCAAAGGCCCAGAGGCAAGAAAGAGCTTGGAGTTTCTGGGAACCATGAAAGACGGCCTGTGTGCTGGAGTGGAGTGAGTGGGGAGTTGGGGGACTTGGGGTCAGGGAGGTTGACGGGGCCACATTGCAGGGCCTTGAGTGCTGCCGTGTCAGAGCAGTGGGAACCTGGGAGGGTTCTGGGCAGGGGTTGCTGTGGTCTGATTTTCTTCTCTGATTGTCGTGTGGATTCCAACAGCTTTACTCCCTCCCCAAGGCCTCTTGTCTGGCTCATTGATAATTAGGCCAGTGAAGGTTTATTGAATAATTACTGTGTGCTGGGTACTCACAAGAACTCTCTGAGGGAAGTAATGTTAGAGGTGAGGAAACCGAAGCACAGGAGGTGAGTAAATGGGCTAATGTCACACAGCCAGGAAGAGGTGGAGGCAGAGTTAGAATTCAGGCAGCTGCTGCCATGCTATCCTGTGGCCCCAAACCCCACCTCCTCTTCAGGTTTCTTGCCATCAACTCAGTTTCTGCCCGTCAGTCCACTGGGCCTTTCCACTTCAGAGCTGGTCAATTCCTCTCCTGCTCAAACACCTTCCATGGCTCCCCACTGCCCTTGATAATGACCAAGCCCTCTAGCCTGGTGTTCAAAACCCATCTTTCTTTTTCTCCCTCTCACCTTCAGCCCGTCCTTGACATCCCAAGTTCAAGCCATCCTGGATGCCTGGCAGTCCCTCCAGCACTCCCTCAACCCCCATGGGCTGCTGCCTTGGAGTGGCAGTCCCCCGTTCCCACTCCAGGCCACATTGATGAAACTCATTCATCCTCCCCTGCCCCCTGTCTCCTTTCTCCAGTTGCCTGGGGTTCCCGGTCAAAGCTTACATCAGGACCAACTGCAGAGTGGGTGCTACATTCATTCATTCATTCACTCATTCATTCAACAATCATTCCTTGAGCACCTACTATATACCAGCCCCTGCTATAGGAACTGGGAGTACCGCAGTGAACAAGACAGACATGGCCCCTGGTCTTAAAGAGCTGATATTGTGGGGCAGGAGAAATACCCAATTAACTAACAATCAAACCAATAAATATCACATACAATATATTTTTAAGTGTTACTGAGAATGATGGGAGGAGGTCTGTTTTTAGGTATGTTATAAAGCAAGTATCTTAAAAAAAATTTTTTTTTTTTAATTTTATTTTTGGTTGCGTCAGGTCTTCGTTGCGGCACGCAGGATCTTCGTTGCAGCATGCAAGCTCTTTGTTGCGGCACGTGGGTTTCTCTCTAGTTGTGGCGTGCGGGTTTTTCTCTCTCTAGTTGTGGCTCGCGGGCTCCAGAGCGTGTGGGCTCTGCAGTTTGCGGCTCACGGGCTCTCTAGTTGAGGCACATGGGCTTACTTGCCCCGCGGCATGTGGGATCTTAGTTCCCCGCCGACCAGGGATTGGACCCACATCCCCTGCATTGGAAGGCGGATTCTTTACCACTGGACCATCAGGGAAGTCCCCAAAGCAAGTATCTTTGAGGAAATGACATTAAAACAGAGTCCAAATAAGGGAAGTGTTCAATCCATAAAGACATCTGGAGGAAGGTGTACCTGGTGGAGGGGACAGTGTGTGCAAAGGCCCTGAGGTGGGAATCAACTCAGGTGTTGGAAGGACACAAAGAAGGCCAGTGTGATTGGAATGGAGTAGGAGTGAGAGGGAGGATGCAGGTCCAAGCGATGTCATGGCAGGTTCTGCAGGGCCCCTGCTGAATGCTGAGGCAGGAACACATGTCTGGAGTTTGAGTATGATATTCCTTGCTCTTTATTTGCGGTTAAGCCCAGGGACCTGGGCATGCTTGGAGACAACCCCCTGAGAGCAGCAGAGGCCTCAGGGTCTCAGGACTCGCAGCCATGGGTGCGCATATATTCTGAAAACCCCTCCAGCTGGTCCAGCAATTCCTTCTTGCCCACTGCCCCATCCACTGGCCAGTGCATGAGGAACGTCTCCTTGCCCAGGACATGGGTGTATCTGTGGACAAGAGGTGGCCAGGATGGTGAGGAGAGCCGGGTGCCTTGAAGGTGTGGAGACCTTTCTGACTTGCCCCTCTGCCCTGCCTGACAGACTCTCAGAGCCACAGCTTATAGTGTCCACTCCACCAGGCCATCTCAGGTCCCCCCCACCTCTAGCGCATACTGCTGGGGATTAGAAAACGCTCCCCTCCCTCTGACTCTTTCCTGCCCTCTGTTGGAAATTTACATCTACATTTACAACATCTCCTTATGAATGGCGGTCCCTGGAGTTGTGCAGTGCACAGCCTGCACCTCCATTCAGGGCAGCCCTGAAACCCAAGACTCCTGTTGACAGGTGCAGTAGAAACTTTGACACCAAGGACTGGACTTGGGTAGGGAAGGGGGTCCAGGCCTGAGTCCCCAGGGCAGCAGGAGCCCCCCACGCACTCAGATTTGACTCTCCACAGGTCTGATGTCTGGCCCATGATGAGGTATGTCTCGTGTTCTTGCAGCCCCAGGGAGTCATGGCAGGTGGTGTGAGTGACGAATTTCTTCATGGTGAGGGGCTTGGCAGAGTCCGTGCCTGGAGGAGAGGAGACCCAGTGTGTGAGCTTGCATAGGCCTGGCCCTCCTCCGCATTGGGACTCCCAGGGTAGGCCCCCACGCCCCCTCCTCTGCCACCTTGGACATACCACTCTTGACGATGGCTTGGAGCTGCATGTTGTAGTAGATGTAGGGGCTGGAGGCGGAGGTCTCCACAGACTCCAGCCTGGCCTTGTACACTGGGGAAGGGGTCCAGGAGGGTGTCGTGTTGGTGTCCAGCCCGCAGGTGGGCCGCCCCCTGCCCCCTGCCACTCCCCACACTCACCAAAGTCCACGCCAACCTCACAGGCTGCTGCCTGGAGCTCCTCCTGCTGCAGGTGGTTGCTGTCTTTCTTTGGGGATGGGCACTGTTCTGGAAGGGTGGGGCAGGGGGGCGGCTGTTCTAGCTGCACTGGCGGAGGGGCCTTCCTCCCATCTGACCCCCAGCCGGCCCCAGGCGGCAGCCGCTGGGTCTCTGGGTCTGGCCTTTCTGATCTGTACGGTGCTCTCTCCTCCTCTGTCTCTCCGTTTGGTCTTTTTCTTTTCTGTTTCTCTCATGTGAGTCTATTATGTGTCCCTCCGTGTCTGTGTCTCTGATTCGCCTGATCTTTGGCTGTGCCTGAGTGTATGTGTCATTCTCTGTCTCTGGGTCTCCTTTTCTCTGTCTCTCTTTGTCTCTGTCTTGCTGTATCTCTGTCTCTCTCTCTCTCTGTCTAAACTCAACCCAGAAGGCACCCAGGAAGTGATGAAAAGCTCTTGAACCCCTAGCCTGGCAGTCCCAGCCCTCCGTGTCCCCATGACCTCACCCTCGGCGCATCTGCACACGTCTCTGTGGCAGATCTTCCTCAAGGAAGCGCGCTCTGTGGGCAGGTTGTAGAAGGAGCTGCACCTCCGGGCTGCGAGAGGAGGCGAGTGACCGGGGTTGGCTTGGGCCAGTGCTCCTGGGGGCTGGGTGCACGTCTGGCTCCGCCCCCAGCAGGCCCCGCCCCACTGACCCGCCCAGCCACCCCCTTAACAGGTCCCTCCTCTTTAAAGAGCCTGCCCCCTTCTTGCCCACCCTTACCCAGCGGGCCACGCCAAGTCCCTTCTCAGCTCTGCCACACCCGCTTCCAGGCCCCGTGGGGCCACTTTAACCACCAAGGAAGGCCACGCCCCTCATCACCACGCCCCTTGGGTCCCTTCCGGCTCCCTCTTGGCCACCCCTCCCACGGAGCCAAGGACCCCCTCTGCCACGCCCCGTTCCCCCTTTTTGGCCCCGCCCCTCATGCCTCCCTTTTCTTCTGGCCCAGTCCTTCTCAGGCTCTGTACCCTCCCGGGATACCCCTCCACCCCCAGGCCCCTGCTCACAAGGCTCGTAGTAGTCGTAGACCATGACCTGGGCAGCCTGCAGGAACTCCGCCTGCAGCATCCTGTGGACGCGGAAGCCCAGCACCGTGTCTGCCCTGTGGGAGAGCTGGAGAAGGGACGTCCTGTCTGAGCTGATCAGGGCCACTGAGCATGGGGTACTGACCACAGGGCCTTGGCCATAACCACTGACCGCGTGGCCCTGAATACTGAGGAGCTGATTTCAGAGGGCATGGCTCTCGGACAACACTGACCAGGGTGCTGATTGTGGTTTCTCCGCCCATCTGGCTGCCCACGGACCTCTGACAGAGGACACCTGGCCTTCCTCACCTTCTCCAGGTAGAGGACAACAGTGCTGTCGCTGGAGGTCGTCTTGGTCTCATACTGGAAGGCGTACCTCTCCACGTCGCTCGTGAGCTGGGGCAGAGGGTGAGGACTGCACGTCGGCAGAGATCCTCCAAGGCACCCAGCCCTGGGAGCTCCAGTTAGTGTGAAGCAACTCTCAGAGCTCCCGGCCCTTGTCCAATCAGCCCCAGTGTTGGGGAAACTGAGGCACAATCAGGGCAAGAATTTAGCTAAGGTCATACAGGGAGTCCCCCAGAAGTGACCATGGCCGCTGACCTTGGGGCAGGGACTGTGGGGCATTAACCTGGGGGTCTTGACCCAGGCAGATGCTGTTCTGCACCCACTCGGGGAATGTGGGATGTTGCCAGGGCATCCCCGCCCTGCTCATTACCTGTTTGAGGTCATCCTGGTTGGGGTAGAAGCCGGTGAGCAGGGAGACCTCCATGATGGTCATTGTGGCCTCTCGATGACCCTGGTACCTGGGGATTTCACAGCACCAGTCTCTTCCCACTGTCCCCTTGCCCCTCTCCCACGCTCCCACTGTCATCACCTCTCGCCTGGACAAGGGCAGTAGCCTTCTCCTGTGTCTCCCTGTCACTCCTCTGCCCCCAAGAGGATACAGCTTTAGCGAACAGAAATCTGGTATGTTGCCTCCTTGCTTAACTTCCTTGCTTTACCAAAACACCTGGCCTCATCCTTTCAATTCACCTCCTTCCCCTCCGGCCTCGGATTGATTGCTCTGAAGTGTCAGTCTCTCGCCTGCCACTGGACCTTGGCACATGCTGTTCTCTCAGCCTGGAATTCTTCCTCCCTCTTTGCCCTGAAAAATCCTTTCATCTTTGCAATTTCAGCTGATGCATCATCCACTCTGGGAAGCCTTCCCCAGCCCGCACACCAGATCATTCTCTAATTTGCCCTCCTGTGGCTCCGTGGACCTCTCCTTTGCCACATTTAATCACGGTTGTCATTTTGCATTGATTCTGGGTGATTATTCGGTTATGGTTTGTCTCCCCTGATAGTCTGTGAGCTCCACCAGGCAGGGAGGAGCTGCCTTGCTCACAGCTGTGCCCCCAGCTCCTAAAACAGAGCATGGCACCAATTAGGTGCTCAATACATTTTTTTAAAAAAATCTGGGACAGACCTGGGTGAGTGTATTTGGGAGACAGAGCCAGCCTGGGGTGGGGGCTGGAATGTCTGGAGAAGATGAAGAGAGGGGAGAGTCATGGGGTTCAGAACTAGCCCTGGGCATCTGGGTCATGGTGCATGTTCACTGTGCAGGAGCCCGCCTTTCTGGGACAGGGAAAGCTGGGGGGCAGGGTTGGGGTAGCAGGATGGTAGATAAGCATGGAAAGGCGGGGTAGGGGGCAGAGTGGGGGACAGGCAGGGGAGGGCAGGAGGAGAGGTAGGGATGAGGGGGCAGGCATGGAGAGGCAAGTTTGGCTGGTTCTCTCCCTCCACTCAGTACACAGGGAGAGCTGCTAAGGAGTCTGGATTCCAGGAAGTGGGTCCTTCCTCCTGCCCAGTCCAAGATCCTGGTGACCTGACCTTGTTTCCATCCGGAGCTGAAAGGTCGCTTCCCCCTTTTTATTATCTGCAGAGAGAAGGCAGGAATTTAG
Organism: Balaenoptera musculus; assembly: GCF_009873245.2. NCBI lineage: Eukaryota > Metazoa > Chordata > Mammalia > Artiodactyla > Balaenopteridae > Balaenoptera > Balaenoptera musculus. The sequence goes on from NC_045787.1 coordinate 164,265,245, forward strand.
AGGCTGGGTAACACAGCCTCTGGAGCCAGCTTCCTGGGTTCAAATCCTGGCTCTGCTATGACTTTGAGCAAGTTGTTTAACCTCTCTGTGCTTTGGTTTCCTAAACTGTAAATGGGGATCATAATATTCCCAACCCAGCTGGTTAATTTTAAGTGAGTTAATACAAGTAAACCATTTAACATAATGCCTGATTAGTGCTTTATAAAACTGTCAGTTATTATTACTATAGTATTACTACCATTATCATATTACCACTACTACTGCTACTACTACAATTAAGAAATGGGGTCCAAACCAAAGTCTTGGTCACTTTTAGTCCCTAAAAGTCTTGGGACTGGTGAGACTTGTTTCCCCTTACCCTGACAGTGAGCTCCCAGTGGCAAAATCCTGTCTCTTCCTTCTTGGTACCCCAGACTGGAAACTCTGGAATCCATTTCTGATCATCTCCACAGCCCCCTCCCTGGTCCGGCCCCATCATTTCCTGCAGGACCAGTGTGGTCACCTCTTCCTTGGTCTCCCAGCTCTCACCTGTGCCCTCTATAGTCTGTTTCCCCCACAGCGGCCAGAGGGAGCCTGTGCGAACCTGTACTAGGTCATGTCCCTCTTCTACTCAGAACCCTCTCTGGCTCCTATTTCACTCCAAGCAAATGCTAGAGTCCTCACTATGGCTTGTAAGTTCCTGCACCATCTGCCCCATCACCTCTCCAGCTCTTTCTCCTAAAACTCTACCCCTTGCTCCTCTGTAGCCACACGGGCCTCCCTGCTGTTGCTCAAACCCGGTGAGTTCATACTTGCCTCAGGCCCTTTGCACCTGCTGTTCTGTCTGCCTGGAATGCTCTTCCCTCAGATCCTTCCTGGCTCACTCTCTCACTTCTTTCATGTTTCATCTCAAATGCCACCTCCTCAGAGAGCTTCCCCTGGACCTCCTCCAAGTCTGTAGCACCTTTCCCTACTTTATTTTATATGGTACTTATCATCACCTGCTATTATGCTTCATATTTATATTTTACAATGCAGATTCACTTATGTTATAAATAAATAACAATAGAAGTATAATATACTGTTATTGTTGTATTGTTTATGTCCTTCTACTAGAATGTGGGCTCCAGGAGAAGAAGGGGTATTTTTCTTGTTCATGCCTACGTTCCCAGGGCCAAGAAACAGGGTGCAGCACCTAGTAAATGCTCAAAAAATATTTGTTGGGGAAGGGTAACCTGGGACGAAGTGAGAGAGCAGCATGGACATATATACACTACCAAATGTAAAATAGATAGCTAGTGGGAAGCAGCCTCATAACACAGGGAGATCAGCTCGGTGCTTTGTGTCCACCTAGAGGGGTGGGATAGGGAGGGTGGGAGGGAGACGCAAGAGGGAGGAGATATGGGAATATATGTATACGTATAGCTGATTCACTTTGTTATACAGCAGAAACTAACACACCATGGTAAAGCAATTATACTCCAATAAAGATGTTAGAAAGATATTTGTTGAATGGCTGAATAAAGCATTAGAGGTGCTTACTGAATGATAGCTAAAATAAAGTAATATAAAAGAAGAGCTGGGTATCCCTGGGTCCGGGCTCACCTTTCGGGGCTGTATGAAGAGTCACATTCAGGTGGTACAGGTTGCAGGTGTCCTCCCAGGACTCTGGAGACCTGTGGTACATGGTCAGGATCTGTCGGGGTTGGGGGGGAGGTGTCAGAGCCCAACCACACTTACTCCTTTCCTCCTTGCTTCAATTCCTGCCTGCCCAGCTCTCTGCCCTATGGGGAATTCACAGTGAGGTCTTTCCCGTTCAATCCATGTGTTCAGTGGCCAGAACACCCTATATAGTCTAGGCAGGCCAGCTCTGTAATAGAACTTCTTGCAATGTTGGCAATAGTCTCTATCTGTGCTGTCCGTGTGGCAACCACTAGACACGTGGCTTTTTTTTTTTTTTTTTGGGTTGTGCCGTGCAGCATGCGGGATCTTAGTTCCCCGACCAGGGATTGAACCCATTCCCCCTGCGATGGAAGCAGGGAGTCTTAACCACTGGACTGCCAGGGAAGTCCACACATGTGGCTGTTGAGCACTTGAAATGCGGCTAGTTCGACCGAGGAACTGAATTTCTTATTTTATGTAATTTAAAATTAGCTGAAGTTTAAGGTGGAATGTGACTTGCCTGAGGTCACACAACAAAGGCAGGGATTCAACTGTGGCTCTATTGCCTGAAACATGATAGCAGGCTACCTTGAATTTGGTGACAAAGAGGGCTGTCCTCCTGGGTCATAAGGCATAGGGCCAGACGATGTAATGGAGCCTTCAGATACTGGGGGAAGGGTGGAGTTGTTCTCTGGGTCTTGAGAGGCACCCTGGAGGGAGAATCTTTCTTTGGGGGGCAAGGAAAGAGACCCCTTCAAGGATTCAACATAAGAGGGGCAGAGGGGTCCAAAGATCTCTGGCCTCTGTCTTCCCTGACTCTTGACTTACTGAAAGTGAAAACCTCTATTTCCCCACCCATCAAATGGAGCCCATATTTTTACCAGCTTCTCAGGGGGGTTTTGAGGTGTCCTTAGATTGATTCCTAACAAATGGTTGTGTCCTAAATGGTAGCTAAGATTATTGCTGATTTCCTTCTTGTTTTGGAGTCTATATTTGCCTCTATTTCCACCAACTGGGGGAGCCCTGGGCTCTAGCTAAGGAACACAAGACTTACCGAGATGGTGCCTCTTCCACTGCCGCTGGCTTTGATCTCTAGGTCATCCTGGGCAGAGAACTGAAAAGAAGGGGGAGGAGGATTTGAGGGGAGAAGAAGCAGCAAAACATGGCTCACACGCAGTGGAGATGGATAGGAAAGCATGCACGGGCACTGGGGCCTCAGTTATTTCCCTGACTTGGGGTCTAGTGACTCTCCCACCTCTCTCTGTGAAGATGGTTTTACTTTTCCTTCTTTTTTAAGCAAATATTTATTTATTTATTTATTTATTATTTATTTATTTAGGCTGCGCCAAGTCTTAGTTGCGGCACGTGGGATCTTCTTTGTGGCACGCATGAGGGATCTAGTTCCCTGACCAGGGATCAAACCCGGGCCGCCTGCATTGGGAGCACAGAGTCTTACCCACTGAACCACCAGGGAGGTCCCTGCATCTACTCTTGTTTCCCTCATTCATTCTTCCCTCGTCGGCCAGAGCAAAATTTTACAAATTCACATCCAATCACATCACCCCTGCTTAAATCCCATTGCTGTTCTTAGAACACTCTTGCCTCAGTGCCTTTGCACTTGCTGTTTGTTCTGCCTAGATATCCACAAGGATCACGTCTGCCTTTCCGTAAAGTCTTTGCTCAGATATTACCTTCTTGGTGAGACCTTCCCTACCCAGCCTAATTACAACTCCTTGATGTTCCCACCCCCTCCCTGCTTAATTCTTTCCCATAGCACTTGCCATCATTTAGCACATTACATATTCTACTTATTCACATTGCTTTTTTGTCTATCCCCACTAAAATATAAAATTCTACAGGGACAGGGATTTTTTTTTCTTGTCTTGTTCATGGCCATATTCCCAGAACCTAGAACAGTGTCTGACACACAGTAAGTGCTCAGTAAAGATGATTGAATAATTGAAGGTGAATATCACCTCCTTCATGGAGTAAGGTCATGGAGATGACCTTACTCCCCATACCCAGGTTATTTTGTCCTTTACACACTTATTTCATTCCCCTGTGTTCTGAAAGCTTAAAGTGGAATGTAGAATTATATTTATTGTCTTAATTTCTTTCTAGACTGTAAGTGCTTTGAGAGTAGGGACCACAGATGTTTCATAATGTAACCCAGGAGAATGCTTGGCACACAGTAGGTGCTCAGGAAATGTTTGTGGAATGAATGAACCAATACGTTGATAGTATAGCCAATGGTGATTAGATAATATTGGTGGGGGGAGATTGCCAGGGACATGACTCTTGGTCTCATCTCCAGCGCAACTTCTGTGTGGACTTCCCGTCTGCCCCTTAGCTCCGTACCTTTGCTGACCGCAGCTGGTAGGCATTGTTCTCATCGATGAACCATTCCATATTCAAGGCTCTCTTGGGGGCTCTGATCTGGACGCGGAGATCCTGGACACCGTCGAAGGGGACAGCTTCGCGGAAGCGGGTGAGGGCCTCTATGGCCACGACCGTGGTCTGGGTGTTGGGATGGGGGCCTCGAATCAGCACCACTGACAGCGCACCGGAGCCCCTTGGGGCACGAGCACCACGGACAGCTCCTTCCGGTGGGCCAGTAATGTCAGCACCTTGGCTAGCGACCCATCCGCCCCACCCCCCCACACCTCCACCCCGAGTTTCCGAGGCTCCAGTCACCTGCGTGGACCGAAATCCTCCTCCCAGCTCCCGTTTCTCCAGTAGCCACTTGGCGATGGCATGCGTCTCATTGCGCCGACCCAGCTCCAGCTTCTGCATCAGCGCATAGGCCGTGGCCTCAATGGTGTATAGGGAGCCCATGTCCAGGTCGCCCACTGGCCAATGGGTTTTGTCTAGAAGACGGATGCCCACCTCGTCACGCAGACCTCGGCCCACCTACCTAAACCTGCCCTCTCCTCGTGTCCTATCGCCCAGTTTTTCTCATCTGCTATTTTACTGAGCACCTACTTTACGTGAAAATCTTTGCTGAGGAGACGTATGGACATTGCATTTTTTCAGAACCACTCTAGGAGACAGGGACACTATTTAGAGGTGGGGAAATTGAGGTTCAAAGAAGCTCCTTCACATCCCTCTCGGTCCCACTGCAAGTGCGTTTTTCTACCTCCACTCCTCTTGACTTGGGGAATGGAGAGGATGGGCTCAGGACCCTCAGGGATGGGATAGGGCAGGCCATGGGAAGTAAACCCCTCTCAGTTACCTATGTCTTATGACCTTCTTTCCATCCTCGAACGTACCAAGCACTTTCCCACTTCAGAGCATTTGCACGTGCCGTTCCCTCTGCTTGGAATATCCTTGGCCTTTCACGTAGGTGAGCTTTCTCATCTTTCATTCCAGCTGAGGGGGTCCCCTTTTCACAGAGACCTTCCCAGTTCTCCAGTCTATACTCCCCTCCCCTCATCATCGCTCCCACCCACCTTGTATGTTATTATCTCAGCACTTGTCTCAATTTGTAATTCTCTTTTGATCTGTTTGTCTTCTACCTGCCTCCCCCAGGAACGGTGGGACTTTGGAGGGCAGGGACCACATCAGTCTTGTTCACCTTGGTTTCTCAGGGTCTGAGCTCAAGGGTTGGCACACCATAGGTGCTCATAAATGAAGAATCACATTTTGCTGGATTTGAGATCATACAATCCCCCTCTCTCTGCCCCCGTGACTGTGGTTAACACATAGTTTGTTGAAAAGTGGCCCACACCCACCCTGGCTGGCAAAGCTGTCCAGGCGGTCGTTGGCTCGGGGGCTCCTGGTGAGGGCCAGAGCATAGGAGACTATGGCTATGGCAAAGGTTGTCTGGATGTGGGGGAGTTTTGTCTCCAGGAAGTCACCGGCTTGCTTCATGCTGGCAGCCAAATTCTAGAGAGTCAAGAGAAGAGGCTAGAGGGAGGTGATCAGAGGAAAGGGGTCTGGGAGTTAGAAGAGAGGAAAGCACTAAGAAGGACACGAGGGCAGGGGAGCTCCCTGTGTGCAGGGGGTATGGCACCCTGGAGACCCTGCCCTCGTCTTTGGGTCCTACCGGTATCTTCTGGTTGCACCACTCCTTCCCCTCATTCAGAGCGATCAGGACAAGAGCTGTGAGGGATACATCTGCCTCCGAGCCTTGGTAGCCACCCTGTGGATGCAGAACCACACCCATAATCCCTTTACCATCTTGGAGACACCTTCCCCAATCTCTCCTGACTGACCTTGAAAAGCTCGCAGGTGCTCAGCTCTGGGCTGGATGATGCTGAAAGCAGGATGAGGAGAGAGGTAGAGGAGGAGGAGCTATCTTGCGATTTGCCTGTGTGGGGTCTGCTTTACTAAGAAAAGTTGACGGCCATGGAGGGTGCTGTGCTAAGCTCTCTATGCTAGCTCAAAACATGCTTGCAGCAGCTCCATTTTCCTGACGAGCAAACTGAGGGTCAGAGGGTGAAGTGTCCCCATTGCTGGTAAATGACCGACAAGGTTCAAACTCCTCTTTAGTCTCCCAAGTTCCACCCTCAATCCCTGTACTGGACTGAATAATTTTCCCCCCAAATGCTTGTCCACCCAGAACCTCAGAGTGTGATCTTATTAGGAAATAGGGTCTCTGTAGATGTAATGAGCTAAGTTAAGAATAGGTTGTACTGGATTAGGGGGACCCTGTATCCAATGACTGGTGTCCATATAAGAAGGCACACACAGAAGGAAGAAAGCCATGTGAAGATGGAGGCAGAGATTGGAGTGCTGTGGCTATAAGCCAAGGGATGCCAAGGATTGCCAGGAACCACCAAGCTAGAAGAGGCAAGGCAGGATTCCCACCCCATGCCCCAATGAGCCTTCAGAAGGAGCATGGCCCTGCCGAGACCTTAATCTTGGACTTTTTTTTTTTTTTTTTTTGGCCACGCCGCATGGCATGTGGGATCTTAGTTCCCCGACCAGGGCTCGAACCCGCGCCCCTTGCATTGGAAGTACGGAGTCTTAACCACTGGACTACCAGGGAAGTCCCAATCTTGGACTTTTAGTCTCTAGAACTGGGACAAAATAAATAGATTTCTGTTGTTTTAAGCCACCCAGTTTGTGGTACTTTGTTACAGCAGCCCTAGGAGACTAATACGTACCCCAAAGTCTCTTCTTCTCACAGTGGCCAATGAAGCCTGTGGACTCTTGAATCAGTTTACATCCGTCCTCTGCTTAGAACCTTCTGTGGCTCCCACCTCACTCAGAGGAAAAGCTCAAGTCCTCCCTTTGGCTCACAAGGCCCTGCACAATCTGTCCCATCACCTCCCCACCCTCCCCACCTCCCCCTCTCCCCTTGCTTACTCTGTTCCAGCCACACTGGGCTCCTCACTGTTCCTCCAAAATATTGGGCACATTCCAGTCTCAGGACCTTTGCACATGCTGCTTCCCCTGCTTAGGACACTCTCTCCTTAGTTATCCACAGGACTTGCTCCCTCACCTCTCCAGTTCTGTATAAATATCATCTCCTCAGGAAGCCTTCCAAAATTTCACCCTTCCCACCTTTCCCTGCATTTTTCCCGTATCACTTATAACATGCCACATCATTTATGCCCCTATTATGCTAATTGCCTGTCTGTCCTCCACTAGAATGTCTGCCCCATGAGGACAGGGATTTTTGTCTATTTTGTTTGCCCTGAGTTCCCAGCGCTTAAAGCAGTGCCTGGCACATTATAGGTGCCTGATAAATGTTCGTTGGTGGAAAGAAACTCAGATCTGTGAGCCTGTCTTACTGTTCCTGTGTTTGTAACTCCTTTATGTACCGCCTTCCTGTACCATGTAGGGCTTTCACTCACACAGTCCTCCCTTCTTTTGGGGGTGCATTCTGTCTTTGCTGGTTCATTCATCCATCCAGAGTTTTATTCAGCAACATTTGCTGACTATGATGAACCAGACCTGCTTTTCTCCCTGGAGGACTCACAGTGTAGGAAAAGCAAACCCTGAAGAGACTATTGCAAAGCCCCACAGGCTTCAGGACCTGGCATCTTTCCTCCTTCCCAGGCCTTGGGATGGATCACCTCTTTGCCATCTTTGGGCTCTGATGACACTGGTCTCTTTTCCCCGTCCTCAAACATGCCAGAGCCTCAGGGCCTTTGCACATGCCGTTCCCTTTGCCTGGAGCTCTGTTTTCCATTCTTTCCTCCGCTGTCTCCTATTCCTTTTTCAGGTTGCTGTTTTACTGTCACTTCCGCCTGTAGGCTACCCCTGACACCCCCAGCGCTGGGCATGGCTCCTATTAAATCCTACCTCCTGCTTTTCTCTCCCATGGAACGTGGCACAATTGTGACTTAAACAATCACTAGTTATAATTATTTGGTGAATTTCTGTCTGCCCCCCACTACCCAGCTTATGTCAGTTCTACAAGCAGGGGCTGTCACTGTCTTGTTTACCTCTGTGTCTCCCCTCTACCCAGCACAAGGCCTGGCACACAGCAGTTGCTGGATAAATGTTTGTTGAATGAGTGAATAAATCACATTCCTAACGTGATAGGTGCACAGGACAGGGCTGGTATTCGGGGGAGATTTAGAGGAGGTGGTGTCTGATCTAAATCTAAAGAGAAAACATAATTTGGCTAGGTGCAGGGGAAAAAAGGGATGAGGCGTGAGTATACCATGCAGAGAGAGCAGCCTAAGCAAAGATACGGAGGTGAGTTGGAAGGACCTGTGAGCAGGGAGTATTGAGGGGTGAGGCTTGGAGGGAGATACAGAAGAGAAGGATAGAGTAGAGAGATACTGTTGTAGGTGACTGTGTTTGTCGTAGGTGACTGCCACAGAAGGTGTTTGAGCCGGGGACAGACCTCCCAGGCTGTTTGAAAGCTGTTTCTGGAGGCTGGTGTGGAGGAACAATTGGTAGGGATGGGTGTGTTGGCTGGGGGAACAAGGAGGACTCAGACCCAGAGAGAGGTGGGCCAGGACTGGCAACTCCTTGAAGTAGGGGTGGGGGGATATGTCCCAGCCTCCCCACATTGTAACAGAGTGCAGCATGGTCCAGAGCAGGGAGATGTGATGCTTGGTGCCGGACCTCGGCTCTTTCCTGTTCTCATTCTACCTGGGAACACGTCAGGGGGCTGAAATTCCCCTCCCAGTGTGCAGAGCCCTTGGGTTTTGTTTGAATGTCTCAGGTAGTGGTGGGGGGCGGTGGGCACCTTCATGGACCCCATGACCACAGGGCTTTCCTCCACGAAGCTCCCGTCCTTCGCCTGCCTCTGGGTGATGATCCAGTTGGCAATGGTGCAGAGAGACTCAGGGTTGAGCGCCCCGATTGTCATGGTAGGGTAGGCCAGGGCGAAGACCCGGAATACGTAACTCGTGAGCCTGTTGGAAGGGAGACAGGGTGGGTGATGGCTGGCAATAGTCACCAAGGGGGTTCTAGGACAGGGGCGTCTACACTATGGAGAAGTCTACCCCAGAGACCACGGCAACTTGGATTGCTGCTGGCCCACAGGCTGCCTGCCCCAAGACCCCTCAGTGGGGATACTTCTGGGGTCATCAAGCCCCAGGCTGGTCCCTCAGGCTTCCTCCTACCAGTGCCCTCATCATTACCAGGTGCTTCCTGGGTTTCCCTTGCTGGTGTGGTAGGTGCTATCTGCACTCCGGTGGGTCAGCATCCGGCTGTACCCTGGGAAAACAGGTGGATGGGAGCTTACCAGGAGAGTTGGTGCTTGGGTGGGGCTGTGAAGCAGGGGTTATTACCAGGCATAATCTGGGGGGCAGGGTATGGGTGGGACTTAGGGGTGCATCATATCTAGATGTAACCTGCAGGAGGGGACTGGTCCAGGTGCATTAAGGAGGGAGCTGCAGGGCCCAGGTGTAAATGAAGGTCATGGCCACATGTGACAGTGGGAGCCAGGGTACAGCTGTATCTGGGAGTAAACTGGGAAACTGCGCCATTGGGGTGTGACTGGGAATTACTGCTAGGAGGGATCATGGAAGGTGAAACCCAGGAAAGGGCGTATCCTGAGGGGCCACTACCTGGGTGTTTTCCTGGGGGTTGTTTCTTGGCTGTAAACTAGAGATGTCAGTGTGTCTGTGTAGTCAGAGGATGTTACTCCTGGGTGTATTCTGGAGAGGGCACCTCTGGGGTGGATTCTGAGCATTGCTACTTGGGTATTATCTGAAGGCTACCTGGAGGTTTACTGTTTGGGTTTAACACTGGGGATGTTAGTGTCTGGGTGTTACTTGGATGGAACACCATCCAGAGCAGCTGGATGGAGAGTTGGTGTCTGAGTGTAACCAGGGAGACGGGGTCAGCGTCCAAACTAACTTGAGGGTCTCTGTCAGGGTGTAACCGGGGTGTGTATCTATGGCTGTTACCTGGGGGGTTTGGATGTAACCTGGGAAGGTGTTAGCAATCAGGTGTAACCGGAAGGCCACCACCTGGGATTATTCTGGAGTCTTCTGCCTGGAAGTTCCCTGGGGGTGTAGCCCAGGGCATGGAACTGATTGGCTATAACCTGGGACAGTGTCTGAATATAACATAACCTGGGAGGTTGCTGCTTTGGGGTTAACCAGGGTGTCTGTTATGAGACTTGTAGCCTGGGAGAGGGGTCAGGGTGAAGGAATAATGTGGGGGTCACCATTGGGGGTCACCTGGGGGACTTGGTATCAGGTTGTCATCAGGGAGAAGAGTCAGAGTTTGGGTGCTATTGTCTGGGAAGGTCCAGTGGGGGCCTCCTCCAACCCCAGGGGTACCTCAACCACCCTCCCCAAGAGTCCCAGACACCCTCATCGAGGTCCCAGGAGGGGATCCACTCTCACCGCTGACAATGTTCTTCATCACTTGCTCCCTGAGCTCCACCCCAACCTTGTTCCACTGGCCCGTGCTATCCAAATAGCGGGCCAGGATGATCACGGGTGCCAGGGAGCTCAGCGTCTGTTCGGGGCAGCCAGTGGGGACCCTCAGCAGTCGCCTTGTTTCTCTGGGTGTCAGGCTGCCCAGAATGGTCTCTCCAAGGATGTCACCTGTCAGGTGGGCATGGTCTAAGCTACCATGGCTCCCCGATGGGGACCATAGGTACCCCCAGCCCCTCCCTCAGCCCCCACAGGAGCCAGCTCTGTCTAGGCACCTTGAATGCTGACAAACACTTCTGCCTCTGTGTTGGGCATCTTGTTCAAAAAGTCCTGTTTTGGCACCAGCTCCATCTGGGTCTGACCTGAGCAGGCACAACTTTGTGTGACAAGCAGGTTCTGGGACTGGGGAGGTCAGGGTTAGACTGCAGACTCTGGGAGAATCTCAGACTGGCCCTCTGACCAGATCCCCTCATTTCAGCCCCTCCCTCCACTGGAGCATGGTCCCAGGATCCCACGTGCTCCCTGAAGACCCCACAAACCTTGGGGGTTCAGGAGGATGCTATGGGATATTTGCTGTATCTGACCCTCTGCCTGTAGGATGCAGTGAAGAAGAAAGTTAAAAACAATAGTAATAATGACAGTAAGAGGAAATACAGCTTTTAGCACAGGCTCTGGGACCCAGATATCTGGGTTCAAATCCCAGCTCTTTTGCTTCCTAGCTGCATGACCTTGGACAAATTACTTCACCCCTCTGTGTCTCAGTTTTCTCATCCATAAAAGGGAGAGTACAGTAGTTCCTACCTCAGAGAGTTGTTCTGAGGGTGCAGTGAGTTAATATTCTTAAAGCGCTATACCCTAAGTGCTAAAAAATGTGTTTAAGTAAATAAAGTATCACTGATGGGTCATGCACTGGTCGTGTGTAATCTTCACAGCTCTCTGATTATTCGTGGGTATGAGGATTATCCCCATCCTGCAAATGAGGAAACAGAGGCTCAGAGAAGTTAAGTAACTTGTCCGAGGTCACACAGAAGAGACAAGGTTTGAACCCGAGCCTGACTCCAAAGTCCCGAAGTGGGGACTCTGTGATTGAACTTTCAAATCATTGTCTCGCACCTCACTCCTGTCCTGGAGGCCTGTTCATTGATCTTGGGCCCACCTGCCCCTCCCGTGATCACACAGCCTGGAGCTCAGGAGAAGCCCCACTCGCTGCACTGGCAGCAAGGGCTGGGGGTGCCTATTACCTGGACCAGGAGTGTCTTCCTCACGTGGTCCTGGACCCCAAAGCCCATGACCTTGACCTCCACATCCACTTTGCCTGTTTCAAGTGGGAGAAGCACGAAGGGCACCATCTTGGAGGAGGTGGGGGGCACGACAACCACCTGGCGGGAAGGGGCTCCTGGCTTTGCCGCACTGCACAGTGGCTCCTTGTGGGGGAACTCCACTCGGACCTGGGGCAGGGTGGGCAGTTAGAGGGTCCTGATGCATGAGGAGGCCCAGGACCCTAGAGTCACAGTCTCCTCCCTGCCCCCACCCTGAGAATCCTGAGTAGGTGACAGTGTAGCATAATGATTGAGAGTAAAGACCCTGCCTGGGTTCAAACCCCTTCTGTCACTTAGGTGCTATGTGATCTCAGGAAAGCCATGTAAGTTTCCTTATCCGGAAAGCCATGTAAGTTTCCTTATCAGGAAAGCCATGTAAGTTTCCTCATCTCCAAACCAAGAACAGTCATAGCATCCATCTCCTGGGGTTATCGTGAGGCTTAAATGGGAAAATGTCTTAGAAACTTTTTCAAAAAGGCTGCCACTTCACTGGCTCCTTCGAATAATGGACACCCTCCATCCCCCTTATAAAACACACTGACAGACGTTTTTGGGGGGAGAGGGGAAGGCTGGGGGCTTCACCTTGACCGGGTAGACCATGAAATTGTACAGCACAGCTTGGATCTGGACCTGCTCATTCCTGATCACGGAGAAGGGCAACTTAAGATCCACAAAGAATGATTTCATAACTGTCAGCTCAAAGGGGTCAGAGACGCAAAGACCTAGAACCAGGAGAGCACTTGACATTAAGCAGAGGCCAACTGCCCTGGGGCTGGCCAGGGCCACTGTTCTCCTATTCTTTCAGCACTGGGCTTGTGGGGTCACCTTGTCCAGCCTTGAGACTGACGGCCACAAACTGCCATGTGGTGATGGAATCTGGCACGGTCACAAGGGTGCTGTAGTGCGAGATGCTGCAGAAAGTGCCAGGGTAGGGGGAAGGGAACATAAGTGAGTCTGTGCAGCCTGGACAGAGCCTCTGATTGAGGGTTACTGTCTTGGGCTTACCGTCACTATGAAGGGGTCAGTGGGTCACCCAGTTAGAGAAATTATCACTAGAGGGACATCATTTTGGGGGACCCACTGGGATCTTTATCCCCATCCAGGAAGTTTCCTGTCATGGGACAATGCTGAGAGCTCAATGTCACTCCTGGGGGCATTGGCCATGATGGATGCCCCCTGATGCATGGAAAGGGCCAGGGACCAGAGGCTGGCATGGGGGCCATAGTCCTACCCCGATTCACTTTTGGGCAGAGTTATCTTCTTCCAGAACCAACTTTCAGGGAACAAGCTCCGGACAGGCTGGTCCTCCTGGAAGATGTCATCAAAGTCCTCGTCTTCATCCGCTGTAGGGAACAGATGTGGGTCAGGGTGTCTTTTGCATGTCTCCCATGACCCACCAGACTCTTCAGTGGGGTCCTCCCACCTCATCCCTCCATGGCACATGTCACCCCTTGACCTGTCCATGGCACTCCATGTCCCTCAGTGGAGCCCCCCGACCCTGTGCCTCCTGCCGTGGCCCCCTCACTTGTCCCCAGAAGCAGCTGCTCCTCTCGGGCCTCCCGAGTCAGGGCCTCAGACAGACGGCAGCAACTCAGGAAAGCGGCGATGCAGACTGGTCCATAGCGGACATGACGGGTCCTCTCCTCACACGATAGCCCCACTGGGCTCTCCCGGATCCCAGCCTCACAGCACTTTCGCTCCAGCTCTGTCTCGAACTTGTTCACTGCAAGCCAGAGTTAGTGGGACAGAGGAGGGGCTGGGTAGGACCTGAGGAAGCAGGGACCCATCCACCTCAATGCCATGTACACCTGACCTCTGTTTAGCGGTATCTCTGGCAATGCTGTCCCTAGAACTTTGCCCGTGTCTTTCCCCTGAAGCTTCACACTGAACTCATATGATGAGCTCTGATGAGGAAGCTGAGCTACAGAGAGGTCAATTCACTGGCCCAGGGTCACACAGCTCACAAGTGGCAGAGCTGGGACTGGAATTCATGCTGCTGCCCCTGCTATTTCTTCTCCTTCTCCTTCTTTTTGGACAGGCATTGGCAACGCCACGTTTATTTATTAAAGTTGTGATTTTGACTCCTGGTTTTCGTTGTGTGTTTTAAAAAAATGAAAACACAAAACTTGCTGTAGAGCATGATGTCAAGTTGAATGCTTCTAAATTAGCGAACTGAAGGAATGCACTTAAAGATAGAAAATATTAGAGCAATTTAATAATCTTATTGTCTACCATATAACATGGTTAGAACATCTATAGTTAAGTGATTGTTACCATAAATAAAACAACAGTCTATATTATGTACTTTTCTCAGAAGGTTAGCATGATTTTCGATACTGAAATTAGAGTTAGGGTTTTACCTCAATTTTTATTAGATTTCACTTATTTCCCCTTTATTTAGATCCACAAAGTCATTAGTGCTGCTTAAAAAGACTGAAAAATCTAATATTCATAGAATCCATGCTTCTAACAACACCCAGTGCTGCCTCTCATCTTCCTTGAACTCTAGGCTTCTTGGTCCCATCCACACCCTGGTCTTGGTCTACATGTTATCCATCTCCCCCTTCATCTACCTTCCTTCCTGTATCACAGAAGCTAGACATCTAAAAACTACATTTCCCAGACTCCCTTGCTGCTAGGGTTCTGGATGGGATGAGATTCTGCCACCCAGATGCTCTTGTATAGAATTTGGAAAGTGGAAGAGAGGTGGAGACCATTTTCCCTGCAACGGTGGTAGCTGATGGGTGGGCTCCAGTCTATGTGTTTTTGTAACAGGCATAATTCTGTGTTTCACTATCTACCTGCCAGCTTCATGAGAGATTTTGGCAGAGTTTCCTGAGATTTCATGCACTGAAACCTAGATTTCATGCATTGCAAGAACTACAATGGAGTGATCTTGAGTCTCAGCAAGCAGCCTTCCAACTTCCACTCCTAAAGTTCAGCTAATGATTTTGAAAGCACCAAACTCCCATCATTAAATCACCTCCCCTCCCTGCCCCACGACTGGAGTAACTAGAGTGGTTTCAGTTTTCTTTTCTAAGCCCTGATGAATACAGATTAGGGAGCCAGGAGGGCACATCCAGCTTTAGCTCTGACCTGCATTCCTCTTGGTCTCCAGCCTCTTCAGGGAGCGGCGGTGACGGCTGGGAGATGGACTCTGGGGGCAGTGCCAGTCTGGGGATCAGAGGGAAGAATGAGAGGACAAGTGTCAAGATCATTATCAACATCCTTGAGATTTATTGGGTGCTTACTGCATACCCAGTGCTTTATATGCATCACCTCATTTTATCCCACAGCCTCTTTGTAGTCAAGATTTGCCACTTAAAAGTTGTGCAGGGCTTCCCTGGTGGTGCAATTGTCAAGAATCTGCCTGCCAATGCAGGGGACACAGGTTCAAGCCCTGGTCCGGGAAGATCCCACATGCCGTGGAGCAACTAAGCCTGTGCACCGCAACTACTGAGCCTGCGCTCTAGAGCCCGTGAGGCACAACTACTGAGCCCATGTGCCACAACTACTGAAGCCCGTGCACCTAGAGCCCATGCTCCACAACAAGCCACCGCAATGAGAAGCCCGCGCACTGCAACGAAGAGCAGCCCCCGCTCGCCACAACTAGAGAAAGCCTGCGTGCAGCAACGAAGACCCAATGCAGCCAAAAATAAATAAATAAAATAAATTTATAAAAAAAAAAAAGTTGTGCAATCTTCAGCAAGTCACTTAACCTCTCTGGGTTTTAATTTCTCCAGCTATGTAAAATGGAATAATCATAGTTCTATCTATGAGATCATGCATGTAAAAGTACTTGGCACAGGGTCCAGTTTGTAGTAAATAGAAATTGTTATTTTTTAAAAAATACTTATTTATTTATTTATTTGGCTGTGCCAGGTCTTAGTTGCAGCACTCAGGATCTTCATTGCAGCATGCAGGGTCTTTTAGTTGTGGCATGTGAGATCTTTTAGTTGTGGCATGTAGGATCTAGTTCCCTTACCAGGGATTGAACCCAGGCCCCCTGCATTGGGAGTGTGGAGTCTTAGCCACTGGACCAGCAGGGAAGTTCCAGAAATTGTTATTAATATCACTATTTATAGCTGAAAAGAAGACCCTCCTAGTTGTCCCCAAAATATCCATTCTCCCCTATCGTTTGTGGCAACTAAACCTCCATCTTTTATGTATCACTCAGAATGAAGACTACATTTCCCAGCCTCCTTTGTATCTAGATAGGGCCATGTAACTGAGTTCTGGCCAATGAGATGAGAGAGAAGTGTACTATTCTTTCCACTTCCCTTCATCCTGGTGCCTGGCAGGAGGTCCTGGTGAGACTTCATCTTGGAATATGGCAGAGCAACAAGCTAGAAGGAGCCTGAGTCCCAGAATGACCTCTGGACTGTTACTGAGCAAGAAATAAACTTCTACCTGTTTAAGCTACTGTTAATTTGTATCTCTGATACACATGGCCAAAACTACATCTTAAATAGCACACAGTAAGTTACTTCTATTATTATGTACATTTTATGGAGAGATAAATTGAGAATCAGAGAGGAAATATGATCAGCCTATGGTAAGTGGCAGGGTCCTAGATTTTAGCTCATCTCTTTCACACCAAAGTCCATGTTCCTAACCACTAGATAGCACTTCCCCCACCCCTGCCCTCTTCCTGCCCCCCTTAAGTACCTGAGCTTGCCAAAGTGTCCATCCCTGTGCTCATCTTCATGTCCAATCCAGCATCCTTGAACACAGCAAGTCTGTCTTTCCCACTGCCTGCTGTGCAGCCAATGTCATGTTCCTCCACCGTATCCCAGACCTGAGGGTCAAGAGAGGAACCTGGATTTGGAGCCTGTATGACCCCTCCAGGGAAGGTGCAATGGTGCACTGTAATTGCTGGTTCAAATAATAATTTTCACATAATCACCCATTTATTGAGCCCTTACTACCTGCCAATCTCTGTGCTGTGCACAGGCTCCTTGAATCCTTGCAACCACCGATATTGTTCATTTACTAGGTGAAGAAACTGAGGCTCCAGCTAGAATCTCCAGGCAATCTTTGGGTCCAAAGCCCACATGTTCTTACCTTCTTCTGTGTGAGCTTGTGTTTGCTGTTCAAGATATAGACAGCCTTGTCCACAGCCACCAGCCCTACTGTGGCCTCTGCATCACCTGTCACCTTCAATTCCACCTGGCTGCTGGGCTGTACAGGCTGGAGGTATCCTTCATTCTTCATGCCAACCTTCAGCTAAGCAAGGAAAAAGAGAGATGTCAGGAAAAGAGGCTCATAGGTCACCAAAGGGCTTCCACAAGTCCACTTTCAAGTTCATGCTCCCTCAGCTCTGATGGAGCATCTGGGAACTCCACCAGGCCAATCTCAACTCTACACATTTACTTGCATCTTCTCCACCTCTTAAGTTGAGCTTTTAAGGCCACATCACTTCTCCTTCCTCTCCTCTGCCTCCAGACTGAGAGCCCTTGAATTTGTACAGACCATCTCCCAAGCATTATGATGGTGGTGTACAACTTCAAGGAGTTTGACTCACCTTCTCCTTGCATTTGTCATTCACATCAATCCAAATGGAATCAGCCACCAGTTCAGGGTCCTGCCCTGTTCCCCTTGGCAGTAAATAAAAGGCCAGGATGCGGAAGGAAGGAAGCATCTTTGAAGTCACATCAATAATGGCTGACGTGTAGACACTCCCATGACTTTTTAACTGATGTTTGGCATACACAATCTGGCCCTTACTCAGGACCTTGGAGACAAGGGCGACTATGGATGAGAAGGGTAGAACCAGCCCTTCCCCTAGGCTATCCCAGCCCACAAGGGAGCCCCCTAGTCCCTTTGCTTCAGCCTCTAGGTCTGAGTCCATCCCAGATGGTTCCCACCAGCTCAAGTCCTGGTCCTAACCCCTCACCAGGATGGTGAAGTGAGTGATCCAGTCCTTGGTTGCAGGATTTTGATGCTTTGTGTTGAGGCTCAGCTGGATGTTGCTGCCAACCTCTGTGCCCAATGTCTTCACCTCAATGTGCAGGAAGTTCCCAGACCCGTTCTGAGTTGAGTAAGGCCAAGCTGTCATCCTGGCTGAAGCCTGCTCTTCTGGCTGGAGAGGTGCATCAGTTTCCACCTGGGGAGCATCATGGGCAAGTAAACCCCTAATAACCCTTCCAGCTCACACAGTCCCAGCCCCACTATCCCTGCCCCATAAGGTTGGTACCAGGATAGGGAGCTCCTTCAGATCTCCATTTGTGTTGATGGTCAGAGTGGCCACCCCACTGGACGAGGTATGTACTTTGTGGTTTTGGCAGCGGACGAGGACTTTGGAGGCTGGGGACCCATCAGGATTTGAGACAAAGACCTGGGGTGGAATCTGGCATGAGATGAAGGACAGGCCTGGGGGTGGCCTGTTGTAAGAGGTGGGAACTGGGAATGCAATCTGGATAGGACTGCCTTGTACAGCTGTACAAGTTGTGCACTGAGCAACACCAGGGGCACCTCTCATTTAGAGCCTATGAGTGGAGCCCCTAGAGTTTTGCAGAGTACAACCGTATGTGGCAGCCCTGGTTGTTGGTGTACCGGGGTGTAAGGGTGGGGGGAATTGAGGGTGAAAAGGGTAGGAGGAGATGTGGAGGTCTTGGGGAAAACTTGGAGTAGGATTGGCACCAAAGGATGTCTCCAGCTTTTCTAATGCTTATCAGACATTTCAAAGTCACCCCAAATGAATGTATGTAAAAATAGCATGCTTTCTGGGCAAATGTAGCCTTAAGATAAACTTCTAAGCATCACCTTCCAGCCTGACTGTGATCCCTAACCCCCCACAGAGAAATTCTGGAGCCATCACTGTGCTTTGGGGGGACCTGGTTAAGACTTGAGGGAACCTTGGGATTGGTCTGGAGGCATGATGGACTCAGCCCTCAGACAGATGAGCTCTGGGAGGCAGGTGAAACCTGTGTGGGTTTTTGTCTCCTGGGAAGGTCTGTTTCAGGGAGGGGCCCAGAGTCCCTGCGTGGAGTGAACCCAGACTCTGACCCTAAAGTGGAATGGCATCCCTGGCTTGAAATACTGGGGTGTCCTGGTGAACTTGATGTTGTACGGGCTCTGGACAATCTTCACCCCGGAGGTCTCGGCCTGGACCATCTCACCCCCTGGAGAGACAGGAGGATCGTAAGTTCTGTGGCAGAGGTTCAGTTTCCTGGGGAAAGAGCAGGCTGGTATGGGAGGCCCATCTTGGTGAAGGCAGGAAAAGACAGTAACACGATTTCAGCTCCTCCCAGCCCTTCCAGCATTTCCCCATTTCTCTGATGAGGAAACTGAGGCAGGAGGTGGCCCAAGGTCACATGGGTGAAGTGTCTGGGTTGGGAAAGGACACAGGGTCCTGACCTCAGCCAGGG
The DNA here is from genome assembly GCF_009873245.2 of Balaenoptera musculus. NCBI lineage: Eukaryota > Metazoa > Chordata > Mammalia > Artiodactyla > Balaenopteridae > Balaenoptera > Balaenoptera musculus. The sequence goes on from NC_045787.1 coordinate 164,284,370, forward strand.
GCCTGGGTGAGGGTGGCACCTGAGGAGAAGACAGTGACGTTGACAAAGATTGAGGCCCCAATGAAGTCCTCTTCCGGGCCTTGGAATGTGGCCATCAGTGTGTCCTTCTGGAGGGAGACGTGGCCGAGGCCTTCAAAGATCTGCTCTCAGTGCAAGAGAGAGGAGAGGAGATGGTTTCTTGGGAAATGGGCGATAGTAGAGGAAGGGGAGGTGGGGAAGGGGGAAAGAAGGGGGAGGAGGTGGGGAAGGAGAGACAGGGGAGGGGTGGGTCTCAGTCACCTCCACCCTCTGCAGGGAGCTTTTGATGGAGATCCGATGGGAATCCTGCTTCACCCCAAAGATGGCCAGAGCGTGTCCATCCACTGGCTTGTTGAATATATATCTGGGGGATGGACATCCGTCTCACTGGCTCTGAAGCACCCACACAACCTCATGTATCTGCAGAGACAGCCTGTGTAATCTCCTGGGGCTGCAGAAATGGCTGTAACACTTTGGGAGTGGCGGAAGTGGCCTCTGGTAACTTAGATGTTTCCATTACTGACCAACACAAGCCTGGGAGGTGACAAATATGTCCCTTAAGGCCTTGTTGGGTTGCAGATGAAGCCTGTGTAACCTCACAGGATGGTAGAGGTAGGCTGTACAGCCATATGGAGCCACAGAGAAATCTGAACAAGGACTTCCCTGGTGGCGCAGTGGTTAAGAATCCCCCTGCCAATGCAGGGGACACGGGTTTGATTCCACATGCCGTGGAGCAACTAAGCCCGTGTGCCACAACTACTGAAGTCTGCATGCCTAGAGCCTGTGCTCTGCAACAAGAGAAGCCACCGCAATGAGAAGCCCGTGCACCACAGTGAAGAGTAGCTCCTGCTCGATGCAACTAGAGAAAGCCCGCACACAGCAAAGAAGACCCAATGCAGACAAAAAAAAAAAAAAAAAGAAAGAAAGAAAGAAATCTGAACAACCCCTGGGATGGCAAAGGTGGCCTGTGAAGCCTCGTCAGGCAGTCTAGGTGACCTGTATAGCATGATAGAGCTGCAGAAATGGTCTGTATAATGTCAAGAAGTGGCAGATATGGCCCTTACAACCCTAGGTGGACAATATGGCCTGTGCAGCCTTGCAAAGTTGTGGGGATGGTCTGTAAATTCCATAAGGCAACATATGTGACATTTGCAATTTCACAGAACTTCAGAGATGGTCTGGACAACCTCACAAGATGGCAAAGGTGCCTATGCAACCTCTTGGACCTTTAGAGATGGTCCAAACCATGAGATGTCGTATAACTCCATTAGGTAGATAAGGTGGCCTGTACAACCCCAGAGACCTGAAGGGATGGTCTGCATAACCGCGCGGGACAAGAATGTCTCATGGGTGGCAGAGAGTGCCTCTCCTATACCCTAAGAGCTACAGAAGTGGCTCATTTCTCTCTACCCATTCAGTTTTTTGGCATTTCTGGTCCTCTGGCCAGGCTGGGGGTAAAGGAACTCACCGGGCCTGGATATTCACACCCAGGGCCTCATCGTTGAGGTAGAAGAAAGTCTTGTTTGGTGTCAGCTGGACCTCAAAAGATGGGAGCACTGGGTGCAGTAAAGAGAGTGTCACCCTCAGCGTTTCACTGTCATCCCCCCCGTCCCCTCCCTGCCCCACTCGCTGCTTCCTCAGTGATTCTGGCAGCCCCCAAGGGCTGGAGCACATAGTCCTCAGGCCCTGGCACACAGTAGGTGCACCATGAGACCTCCTTTGCATTTCCAGCCCCGGTCCTTGCGTGATCCACCTTGTCTACCCTGGCACACCCTTCTCACCAAACTCCTTCACTTCAAAGTTTGCCTTGAACTTCTGCTCGGGTGCACTTTGGTATCTGGCTTCGATGCTCCAGGTCCCAAGACTGAGGCACAGAGAGTTAGGAGAGATGGAGCCTGAGAAGGAGAACCTCCCTCCCTCCACCCCTAGGGTTCCCAACAGGGCACCTGATGAGCTCTGGGAGGCGGAAGGAGTTCGCGAAGACACTGTCCTTGGCCAGGAGATCCTGGCTGATCACAGTGATCCCCTCCGGGTTCTGCGGGGATCGGGGGTGGTTGGTTCATGCCCCAGGCCTTCAGCATGTGATATAACCCCAGTGTCTGGGATCCGCCCTCCCCTCAGGAGAGGTCACCTTGATGTCCAGAGTGAACGTCCTGGGCACAGGATCCATCCTGTGGTTCACAGTGTACACCCGGTATTGAACTGGAGGAGGAGGGAAAACTCTGAGCATGGGATAGAGTTTGGAGAGGGGGTGGGTACAGTCATTAGGATCTCAGGCAGCGGGGGGGGGGGGGGGGGGTGGTGCTTGGACAGAAGGACACCCTGGGAGGTGGAACATGTGGGCATGGGGGAAACTGGGGATGAGAGTCAGCGCCTGCCCCAGGCCAAGTGCCTGGGGGCTGTACCCAGTTGCTCAGGAGTGTAGATGGTCTTATCTGTCTGGATGAAGATGTAGCCAGCGTGGGGAGCTACCAGCACCAGCTTCTCCATTAATGCGGAGGCCGAGGTGGGTGCCCAGGTTGCCTGGATGATGACGTACTGAGTTCCTGGTTGTGGCGGGTAGACCAGGCTCTCGGGAATCTGGGGAGAGATGCCCACACTCCTCAGGGCCTGCTGGGGTCTCCATCCCTGCGGGCAAAGCCCTGGACCAGATCTTGGAGAAGCAATTGAATGGGAGCTCTCTGGTTCTGCCCTTGGGAGCAAGGTCCCCACGTGTGCCGCCCAGGTTGCTACTGAACAAGGGCATCCAGCCCAGCGCGGGGGGGTTGGGGGTTGGGGGGAGGGGGGATGCGATCCCGTTCAGGCTCAGTTTCCCAGACTACCAGCAGAGGGCGCCTTTTATTAATTCACACAGAGACGTTATACAGACTAATCGAGGCCTTTCTCGGAGCCCAGACCTACGGGACTTTGAATTTCTAAATGGATAGGACATGCAAACTGGTATATATAGAATGGATAAACAACAAGGGCCTACTGTATACCACAGGGAACTGTATTCAATATCCTGTGATAAACCATAATGGTGGGCTTCCCTGGTGGCGCAGTGGTTGAGAATCCGCCTGCCAATGCAGGGGACACGGGTTCGAGTCCTGGTCTGGGAAGATCCCACATGCCGTGGAGCAACTGGGCCCGTGAGCCACAACTACTGAGCCTGCGCATCTGGAGCCTGTGCTCCGCAAAAAGAGAGGCCGCAATAGTGAGAGGCCCGCGCACCGCGATGAAGAGTGGCCCCCACTTGCCACAACTAGAGAAAGCCCTCGCAGAGAAACGAAGACCCAACACAGCCATAAAATAAATAAATAAATAAATAAACAAATAAAAAAGGCATTCCTGCTTTACTGTGTTAAAAAAAAAAAAAAAAAAAAAAAAAAAAAAAAAACCATAATGGTAAAGAATAAGAAAAAGAACAGATGAATGGATAAAGATGTGGCACATATATACAATGGAATATTACTCAGCCATAAAAAGAAACGAAATTGAGTTATTTGTAGTAAGGTGGATGCACCTAGAGTCTGTCATACAGAGTGAAGTAAGTCAGAAAGAGAAAAACAAATACCATATGCTAACACATATATATGGAATCTTAAAAAAAAAAAAAAGAGTTCTGAAGAACCTAGGGGCAGGACAGGAATAAGGACACAGATGTAGAGAATGGACTTGAGGACACGGGGAAGGGGAAGGGTAAGCTGGGACGAAGTGAGAGAGTGGCACTGACATATATACAGTACTAAATGTAAAATAGCTAGCTAGTGGGAAGCAGCCGCATAGCACAGGGAGATCAGCTCGGTGCTTTGTGTCACCTAGAGGGGTGGGATAGGGAGGGTGGGAGGGAGACGCAAGAGGGAGGAGATATGGGGATATATGTATATGTATAGCTGATTCACTTTGTTATACAGCAGAAACTAACACACCATTGTAAAGCAATTATACTCCAATAAAGATGTTAAAAAAAAAAAGAATGTATATATAACTGACTCACTTTGCTGTACAGCAGAAATTAACACAACATTGTAAATCAACTATACTTCAATTTAAAAAAATGGATAGGACATAAGAGGAGCAGTAACTATATCCAGGCCTTGCATCTCTTTTTTTTTTGATGTGGATCATTTTCAAAGACCTTATTGAACCTGCTACAATACTGCTTCTATTTTATGTTTTGGTTTTTTGGCTGTGAGACATGTGGGATCCTAGTTCCCTGACCAGGGATCGAACCTGCACCCCCTTCAGTGGAAGGTGAAGTCCCCACCACTGGACTGCCAGGGAAGCCCCACAGGCCCTGCATCTCTTCTCCAGTGTGCCTCTTGGGAAGTCCCTCTAGAGTCTGCCCCTCTCTATGCTTGCTGCTGACGCAGAGATTCCCTTTATGGCCACCCAACCCGGCCTGTCACCCACCGTCACTGGTGCCTGGTCCATAAAGTGGTTTTCTGGTGAGAGAACGAGCTGAGCCCTAGCCACTGGCATCTTCTTCATGGGGAAATCCCACACGGTGAGGTTCACCTTGAGGGGCCTGGTGAGGGGCTCTGTGGAGTCCGAGTGAGCCTGCACGTGGATGTTCTCCGGGCTGCCGACCCGCAGGACCCGGGGGGTCACCAGGATGTACCTGCCAGCAGACAAACATGGGAGCACAGGGGGACTCAAGTGGTGGAAGTGATGGACGGGGGTCACATGCAGGGAATCATACGGATGGCAGATGTCCCCTCAGTTCTCCAGACTCACAGCGGCTCAGCGTGGGCAACGGGGGTCCCCAGGAGGAGTAGGATCAATCCTAGGAACCAGGGCACATCCATGGCGGTGGGAGGACAATGTGGGGCCACAGGCCACAGATGCCTGTCCTCTTGTTCACCCCAGCTCTGGTCTGTTTGCCTTGGCTTACCCTGGCCGAGTTAATATCTAAATGAACATGGGGAGGAAATTCCCATAAATCCAATGGGTGACGAGAGGGCTGCTCCGCCCTCCTCAGCCAATCCTCCGCAGGATGGGGGGCTGGGGACAGTTGCATTGAGAAGTGTTCCAGGCCCCACCCACGCCTTGGGGGCCAGGGTGTTAGGAGGGCTGCCTTTCCCATCAGCCATGGGTTCTCATCCTGAAGCCCTCTCCTCCCCCAGCAGGGAGCCTGGGCCATGTGGCCCTGGGCATGCACTCAGGGCTTGGCTGGGATTGGCTGGTAGGGGCAGGAGGAAAGAGGACTGTCCCCTCCTCTGCCCTTGTGAAACTGGCGAGAGTTTCTGGGGTAGTTGTTCCAAGTAGGGCAATGCAGGCATTATGTTTTCATTTCCCAATCACAGGCATTATCAGCCATATGGCATTTAGCCATCTGACCCCGGGGACCCACTGTAGTGGAAGCTTCTGGGAAATGCATGGGTCAAACGCTCTTACCGGGTTTCAGATCTTTCTGAGCCCAGCATGTATTGCATGGCTTTTCTCCTTCCTTGCAGGAGCCGATCACACTTGGTAGATCGTCCACTGTCTATTGTTCCTAAATCATGCCAGTCTCTCCGGGCTCCTTTCCCAACAGGCGAATTATACATATTAAACCGGGGAGGAAAACATATCTTGCTTGAAGCATTCCTGGAAGAAGGCTTTCTCTGGCCAGAAATAATTCTCACTGGCTGTTTAATATGCCCTATTAAAGACGTTGAACCCAATTTGTGGTGTCTGCCCCTTCGAAGCAGGTGGGGCTGCAGACAAGTTTGTCTGGTTCTTTCTTCTTCAGTGAAGTCAATGCTGCCAGCTTGGAGAGTCTTGCCTGTTGGAGGGACCCAGACCACCCCGAACAATGATAATATACATTTATCCCACAAAAATTCGTTAAATATTTACTACAAGCTTGGCCCTACTTAGCATGCTGAGGACACGGCAGTGACCACAATAGACAAAGTTGCTGCTTGTGTGAAATAGGCTTTTTTTTAAAATGAATTTATTTATTTTATTTATTTTTATTTTTGGCTGCGTTGGGTCTTCGTTGCCGTGAGGGGGCTTTCTCTAGTTGCGGTGAGTGGGGGGTTACTCTTCGTTGCGGTGCACGTGCTTCTCATTGCGGTGGCTTGTCTTGTTGCAGAGCATGGGCTCTAGGCGTGCGGGCTTCAGTAGTTGTGTCACATGGGCTCAGTAGTTGTGGCTTGCGGGCTCTTGAGCGCAGGCTCAGTAGTTGTGGTGCACGGGCTTAGTTGCTCCACGGCATGTGGGATCTTCCTGGACCAGGGCTCCAACCCATGTCTCCTGCATTGGCAGGTGGATTCTTAACCACTGCGCCACCAGGGAAGTCCCTGGAGTGGACATTTTTTGAGAACTTACTTTCTCCTTAAACCTCATAGCCTCCCGTGACTTGGGTTCACCGTGTGCCCACTTTCCAGACTCTATGTTTGTAGAGATTTGGGAAACCGAGTGTGTCAGACACGAAGGGGGTAGTCATTTATTCCTCAGGCATTTATCGTGCACCTACTGTGGGCAAGACACTGTTCTACATGCTCTATGTACACTCACGGAAGTCTCACAGCTGAAGTAAGGATTACCACCCATTGTACAAATGAGGAAACCGAGGCCCCGAGAGGATGAGCAACTTACCCCGGGTCAGGCAGGTGAACCATGAGGATGGGTAATGCTCTTAAGTCTATGGTAAACAATCTCTTATGAAGCAAAAAATCAACAGAATTGAATTAAAGCCTGGATCAGGGATGCAGGTGAGACCTAATTTAGAAAGTTCTAGAACACTGGTGTCCATTTGGGGTGGCATATTCCACCGCTGTCCCAGGCTCTCAGGGAACCTCCACTGGTTCTGTTCAGCTCTCTCTTGGCTGGGGGTGAGTTCCCCCCATTCACATCTTCATCCGTATACCAGGTATCCACATCCCTACCCCCATCCTAGGGGCTCCCAGGTGTCCAGGATGGGGGATATCCAAAGGTGAGGGGCTGCAGAGGCTTTATTCTCACCTTTCTCTCCAGTCTGGGCTCCTTCCTCAGTGCCAGTGTCTGTCCCCCGAGTGGTAATCTTTACCAGGTAGGTGCATCCAAGCCTCTTTGCAGCACACTCAGGCCTGCAGAGGTCTCTTGAGTTTCTTTTCTTTCCTTTTTTATTTTATTTTTTTTAGCAGTAAGCAGAACTTATTTATTTATTTATTTAGGCCACACTGCAAGGCTTCTGGGATCTTAGTTTCTGACTAGGGATCGAACCCGTTCCTCCTGCAGTGGAAGTGGTTAGCGTCCTAACAACTGGACCGTCAGGGAATTCCCTTGAGTTTCTATTTTGACTTGGAGGTGGGTCCAGGAAGGGAAAACTGCCCTTGGGTACCAATGAGCAGCAGAGGAGGCAGGAAAACAACTAGCGTGGGGTCCTTTGGGATATAGCCTTGCCACCCGGTGAACTAATGGATGGAGTAAAAAATGGATGCTGAGTGAATGAGTGATAGCAGGAATTCATATCTCATGCACCTGATCCCTCCACCCCACCCCAGTCCAGGTCCCCCAAAAGAAGAATGATAAGCATTTGCTCAATAATTAATAATGAAATAAATAAAATAAATTTGAGCACCTACTGCATGGCTGGCTTTGTTGCTGGGGACACAGCAGTGAACAGGATGGAAACCCCTCCCCTCATGGAGTGGATATTTACTGTAGCCGCATTCACCTGGACTCTCTCTTTGAATCCTCTCAGCAATCTAATGACCCATTGACCCATTTTGCAGGTGAAAAAATCGCAGAATGAAGTGTCCTGCCCAATACTGTACACCTAGGAAACTGAGGCACAGAGAGGTTAAGTGACTTGCTCAGGGTCACACAGCAGGTAAAGAGATGGAACTGAGCTTCTGAATCCAGGTTTGAGAGGGAGCCCAAATTAGCAGATACAAACCATTATATATAAAATAGATAAACAACGAGGTCCTGCTGTATAGCACAGGGAACTACAGTCAGTATCCTGTGATAAACCGTAATGAAAAAAATATGAAAAAGTATATATATATATATATATATATATATATATATATATATATATATAATCACTTTGCTATATACCAGAAACTAACACAACATTGTAAATCAACTGTACTTCAATTAAAAAACAAAACAGGGCTTCCCTGGTGGCGCAGTGGTTGAGAATCTGCCTGCCAATGCAGGGGACAAGGGTTCGAGCCCTGGTTCTGGGTTCGAGCCCTGGTTCTGGGAGGATCCCACATGCCGCGGAGCAACTAGGCCCGTGAGCCACAACTACTGAGCCTGCGCGTCTGGAGCCTGTGCTCTGCAACGAGAGGCCGCGATAGTGAGAGGCCCGCGCATCGCGATGAAGAGTGGACCCCGCTTGCCACAACTAGAGAAAGCCCTAGCACAGAAACGAAGACCCAACACAGCCAAACATAAATAAATAAATAAATAAATTTAAAAAACAAAAAAACAAAACAAAGAGGGAGCCCAAGGAGGGTAGGAGGTCGGGAGAGTAGCTATGGGCTCCCCCCAGGTCTGCTGGCAGCTGTCAGTGGTCAAGTCGAACCTCTCGAACTTGACCACGAGAGGGCGCCAGCGAACCTCCGGCCAGACGCAGAGAAGCGCTCGGCCTCCTCCCGCAGGAATGTCAGTGGAGGAGGGAGGGGACTTTGGCCTCTAGCCTAGAGCAGCTGCTGCTGCCGCTCACATTCCGCCCGCCTTCCCCTCCCTGGGACGCCCGGTTTGCAGCGAGGCCGGGGCGGGCGGGGCGGCCTTGCAGGGATGTGTGCCCTCTGTTTTCTCCCCCTCCTCCTGGGCTTCCAGCCCGAGGCTTCCCCGGGAAAAGCTGGGCAGGACCCAGGGGTCAAGGAATAACACCCATAGCGACATAACAACGAATGTCTGTCATTGATGGTACACCTACTAAGTTCCTGCACTTACTGGGACTTTCTCTCCACCAACTCTTCCATTCTACGGATGAGGAAACAGGCTCAGAGAGGTACAGTTGATCGCTCTGGTAGGAGGTGTCAGGAGCTTCTTAGCGTGGACGGTATGCCGGGATGTGCCCAGTTTGGTCAATTCCAGTCCCAGCCACGGCTCCTTGGGTCATTTCTTGGTTTCCTCAGGGCTTCAAGAACTGGCTTTGCTTCCAGATCCCTAAGGGAATCGCATGCCTCCTCTGCTGGTCAAAGGAGGTTTCTGAAGGCAGTGAGAGTTTTCAAGAGAAGCTTATTGCTAAGAGGGGAGAAAGAATAATTTAGCAATCATGTTTGGGGTTGATTACTGGGTCTGAAAGCACCATGGAATTTCAATGATATGTGTCCCCACAGAGCTCACAGCCGGGCCAGGGAGAACTACCCATAAATAAGAAGCTGCAAGGGCCCAGAGGAGCCTGCTATCTCATCTAGCCTGGGGAGTCAAGGAAGGCTTCCCGAAGGAAGTGGTATTTAGGCTGAGACCAAAAAAGTTTCAGTAAATTAAGAATAATTGGATGGGACTTCCCTGTTGGCGCAGTGGTTAAGAATCTGCCTGCCAATGCAGGGGACATGGGTTTGAGCCCTGGCCCGGGAAGATCCCACATGCCGCGGAGCAACTAAGCCCATGTGCCACAACTACTGAGCCTGCACTCTAGAGCCCGCAGGCCACAACTACTGAAGCCCACGTGCCTAGAGCCTGTGCTCCGCAACAAGAGAAGCCACACAATGAGAAACCCACACACTGCAACAAAGAGTAGCCCCCGCTCACCGCAACTAGAGAAAGCCCGCACACAGCAACGAAGACCCAGCACAGCCAAAAATAAAATAAATAAAATTAAATTAAAAAAAAAAAAGCAGGTTCAGGGGATAGAGAGGGGGCCTCTCTGAGGAGGTGACATTTGAGTCCCTATATGAGTTGAAGGAGGGAGACATGTGGATATCTGGGAAAATTATTCTGGGCAGAGGGAAGAGCAAGTGCAAAGGCCCTGAGGTGGAAGTGTGTGTGGAGCGTTTAAGAAACAGCAAGGAGGTCCGTGTTCTGGGAATGGAGTGACTGATAGGGAGAGAGTGGGATATAATCTGAGCTGAATATTCAGGAATCAGATCGTGTAGGAGGCCACATCGCTGTGGATCTGAATCTAAGTTAGAGAGAGAACCAGTGGAGAGTTTTGAAAAGGGGAGTGACATTTTCTTTCTGTGTTAAAAAATTAGTCTGGGGATGTCCTTTGTTCCTATGACTCGAAGTCCAAAAGTAACAACGACGACAAAGATGAATAATTCCACAGCATAAAAATAAGACCAAATACCACCACAGAAAAGTTTAAAAAAAAACTGAGAAAAGGTATCTGCACTTCCTACTATAGACCCCTTGATGTTCATAATATGTAAAGAGTTTCTAAGAATTAATAATAAAATATAAACAATCCCATAGGGAAAAAAATTGAGCAAAAGTTGTAGTCAGGATGTCCACAAAAAATAAAACACAAATATTCTTTAATGCACTAAAAGACACTGGGCCTCACTCATGATAAGAGCAATGCAAGTTAAAATAAGAGGAATGTGAGATACTAATTTTTATGCATTAGATCAGCAAAACTTTGGAAGATCGATAACGCCCAGTATGGTGAGGCTGTGGGGAAGTAAGCATGTTAACATGTGGACATCAGTCCTCCCCAGTAGAGGTGAAATTGGTGATGTTCATAAAAATTACAAATGCTTAGTTTCTTTGGCCAATTAATCCCATGACAGAAATGCTTGCACACGTGTGAAACGATGTATAAACACAAGGCTATTCATTGCAGTCATTTCTATCATAGCCAAAGTTTGAAGAGAGCCCAAAGATTCATCACTACAGGATCAGTTGCATAAATTATTGTCCATCTACACAGTGGAATATATTGCAGCTGAACCAAAGAATGAGGAAGTCTTCTCGGGCTGATGTGAGAAACTCCTAAGACGTATTATTCAAGGAAAGAACCAAAGTTCACACTTATGTGTATAGTATGTTGCTTTTTGTGAAAAAGTTTAAAAAAAGTGAATATTCATGTTTTTCCACTAAAATACTCCATATTTACTTTTTTTTTTTTAATTTTATTTATTTATTTATTTATTTATTTATGGCTGTGTTGGATCTTCGTTTCTGTGCAAGGGCTTTCTCCAGTTGCGGCAAGCGGGGGACACTCTTCATCACGGTGCGCGGGCCTCTCATCATCGTGGCCTCTCCTGTTGCGGAGCACAGACTCCAGACGCGCAGGCTCAGTAATTGTGGCTCACGGGCCTAGTTGCTCTGCGGCATGTGGGATCCTCCCGGACCAGGGCTCGAACCCATGTCCCCTGCATTGGCAGGCAGACTCTCAACCACTGCGCCACCAGGGAAGCCCCCATATTTACTTTTAAAGTTGTGATAAAATATACACAACACAAAATTTACCATTTTGACCGTTTTTGAGTGTACAGTTCCGTGGCATTAAGTACATTCATATTGTTGTGCCACCATCACCACCATCCATCTCCAGAACTCTTTTTATCTTCCCAAGCTAAAATTCTGTCCCCATTAAACACTAACTCCCCATTCCCCCTTCCCAGCCTCTTTGAACCACTATTTTACTTTCTGTCTATGAATTTGCATACTCTAGGTACCTAATATAAATGGAATCACACAATATATCTGTCCTTTTATATCTGGCTTATATCGCTAGGCATAATGTCTTCAAAGTTCATCCATGTTGTAGCACATGTCAGAATTTCCTTCCTTTTTAAGGCTGACTACTATTCCTTTGTGTCTATATACCACAGTTTATCCATTCATCAGGTTTTTTTCCCCTTTGTATAATCAGAAAGAAAACCTGGATAAATAACTCATGCAAGTTATAACAGGCAGTGGTGGGGGATCAGGAATTGGGCAGTTGAGGAAAGATGAGGGTAAGAGAATTGTTTAAAAAATATTTCTTCATATATATTTTTTATTTTTAAAAGCACTGTGAATGTTTTACCTCTTTGAAAGATTTTTTTAAATTAATTAATTAATTTATTTATGGCTGTGTTGGGTCTTCGTTTCTGTGCAAGGGCCTTCCCTAGTTGTGGCAAGCGTGGGCCACTCCTCATCGTGGTGCACGGGCCTCTCACTATCGCGGCCTCTCTTGTTGCGGAGCACAGGCTCCAGACGCGCAGGCTCAGTAATTGTGGCTCACGGGCCCAGTTGCTCCGCGGCATGTGGGATCTTCCCAGACCAGGGCTCGAACCCGTGTCCCCTGCGTTGGCAGGCAGACTCTCAACCACTGCGCCACCAGGGAAGCCCAAAACATATTTTTATATCTATATGCAGGGAGGAAAACGCAGAAGAGGAGGAGGCTGGTGCAATATTCCAGGTGAGAAATCATGGTGGTTGGAGTAGGTTAGGGGCCAAGAAGGTGTTTTGAAGTGGTTGGTTCTGAATATACTTTGCAGGTCAGGTGAACAGGATCTCCTGGTAGATTAGCTGTGAGATGTGAAAGAGAGAAAATAGAGACGACGCCAAGATTTTTGGCTTGAGCAGCTAGGATGTAAAGATGAGGTGGTGGGGGCATGAGTGTAGAAATAAAGAGTCAAGGGTTAGCTTGTTATTATCACCTTCTGAGCTTTGGCCAGTCTCTGCTGGTCACCAATAGCATCCACCTGGAATTTAATAACAGCATCCCTCCCCGCACTGCATTTGTTTTTATAGTTGCCATCTGGATTGATGATCATTCTTCCTTATATGCAACAGAAACTGACTCAGTGTGATTTAAGCTGCAAAGGAATTTCTTGGGTAGATCCTGAGGGCTCATGGAATCACCAGCCTTGGAAGATTGAAAGGGACAAAGTGGCAGCGCAGGGCAGCAGCTAAGATCACAGCTTAAATCATCCCCCTGAAACCAACCAGAGGCTCTGGCTTTTGCTGCCAACACTGGCAATGCCACGCTCCTGTCCCTTCTGCTACCTCTCTTCTTCCTGATCCCTTCTGTGGGCGGCCAACTCTCAATTCTAAATCCTGTGCACCTGCAGAGTGGAATCAGGATCACATGCTCACCCTCTAGCTGCAAGAGAAGCTGGGAGAGAAGGTCTGGTGTTTTCTTGCACCAAGAGTCTATACGTAGGGGGTTTGGAATACTGTACGCGCCACCTGCAAATAAGTATCGAGTTCAGCTTCACTCATGGTGGGTATGATGGCTTTTTCTTCTTGGTAAGGAGATAAATGTGTCTTTTAAAATAAATTATTTAAAGGAATTTTAAAAACATTTTTCAAATTTAATCTTTATTTTTTATTGGAGTATAGTTGATGTACAATGTTGTGTTAGTTTCAGGTGTATAACAAAGTGATTCAGTTATACATATACATATATCTATTCCTTTTCAGATACTTTTCCCATATAGGTTATTATAGAATATTGAGTTCTAAAGGATTTTTTTTTTTTAAAGCAAGAGAATGCTGGACATAAAATTCAGGACAGTGGAGACCTTTGGGGTGAGGCAGACAGTGAATATCGATAATGTTCTAATGGTAGAGTCTGATGGTGGGCTAGTGTGTATGCATTTTGCTCCTCTGCTTTGTCAAGTGCATATGTTACATCAGTCAGCATCTTGGATGGAAAGAGACAGCACACTCACAGTGAGTAATTTGGGAAGCGATGAGGACAGGAACGATGGTTAAGGGAAGGGTCGGGGGTAAGGAGCCGTGACGCCCTGCTGGCGACCGTGGGGTCCCATCACCATCTTTAGCTGAAAGGGGCAAAAGGAGGGGGTGGTCCTCAGAAACTTGAGCTGGGGTTGAGATAGAGGGATGCTGCGAATCCACAGTGACCTGCATGGAAGGAGCTTGAGGGACAAACGCCGTGGCCTTTCCCCTCCCACTGGCAGAACCCAACATAACCGGAAGCCAAAGGTGGTGGAAATTGATTGATGTAATCCTGGGGTGAGCCTCCTGGGTAAAGACCTCTTGCACATGTGCATTTCATCTATTCTTTTAAAAAATTAATTTAATTTAAAAATTGACACAGGGAGCTCTACTCAATACTCTGTAATGACCTATATGGGAACAGAATCTAAAAAAGAGTGGATATATGTATATGCATAACTGAATCACTTTGCTGCACACCTGAAACTAACACAACGTTGTAAATCAACTATACTCCAATAAAAATTAATTAAAAAATCAATATTCAGGTCATGTGAAATAAAATTACTGGGATAGACTCCAAAAAAATAAAAAATAAAAATTGAGATGTCATTCATATACCATAAAATTTGCCCTGTTTAAATGCACAATTCAGTGGGTTTTTTTTTTTTTTTTTTAGAAGGAGAACCTGGGGTGTTTTTTTGTTTGTTTGTTTATTTATTTATTTATTTTAGCCGTGTTGGGTCTTCGTTTCTGTGCGAGGGCTTTCTCTAGTTGCGGCGAGCGGGGGCCACTCTTCATCGCGGTGCGCGGGCCTCTCACTATCGTGGCCTCTCCTGTTGCGGAGCACAGGCTCCAGACGCGCATGCTCAGTAGTTGTGGCTCACGGGCCTAGTTGCTCCGCGGCATGTGGGATCTTCCCAGACCAGGGCTCGAACCCCTGTCCCCTGCATTGGCAGGCGGACTCTCAACCACTGCGCCACCAGGGAAGCCCAATTCAGTGGTTTTTGGTGGATTCATAAACTTGTGCAACCATCACCACTCTCTACTTTCACATATTCTTTTTCAGGTATTCCAACATTGCTTCAAAAGTCCAGTATGGGAGAGGGGAAGGGTGGAGTTGATTTGAAAAAATATTAAATTGCCCCCATTATCTCTGCAATGACTCAAAGAGACCTCTTCTGAGGGTCCCCGACTCAGTTTCCCTTTTCCTAGAAAAGATCACGAGAGACCCCTAAAGAGCAGCATAGACTGAGTTGGACAGCCCCAGACTCGATTCCTGCCCCTTCCCCTCTGCCCCTGGCAAATGGGGACGTTCTGAGTGGCTTCATCTCATAAAACTGCAGAGCAAACATTAATTAAACACTTTGCCCAGAGCTTGGCATTCCAAGGTTTGAACACAAACCACAACAAAAACTGCAAGTGAAATGAAACGGTCCAGAGGACTTTCGTTTCAGCACTGTTATAGCTAACCCTGCTTGGCAGAAGATGACATCAGGGGAGTCACTTGCCCAGGGCCACCCACTGAACGAGATGAAGAGCCAGCATTTATGCCCAGAGTCCATCCACTTCCGAATTCTCAAGAGGAGGGCCAAGAAATTTGGGGACACTGTCTCTGGGGTTTAGATGAGACCCCTATTGATTTAAATTTTTTAAAATTGGGCTAAAATACACATGACACAAAATTTACCATCTTCACCATTTTTAAGTGTACAGTTCATTAGTGATAAGTACCTTCACGTTGTTGTGTAACTGTCACCACCATCCATCTCCAAGAACTCTTTATCTTGCAAAATTGATACTCTGCCCCCATTCAACACTAACTCCCTGTTCCTCCCTCTCCCAGCCCCTGACACCCACCATTCTACTTTGCCTCTATGAATTTGACTCCTCTAGGGACATCATATAAGTGGAATCATACAGTATGTGTCCTTTTTGTGTCTGGCCTCCTTTGCTCAGCATAATGTCCTCAAAGTTCATGCATGTTGTAGCATGTGTCAGAATCTCCTTCCTTTTTAAGGCTGAATAAATATTCCATTGTATGGGTGGATCACATTTTGTTTATCCAGTAACCTGCTGATGGACATTTGGGTTGCTTCCACCTTTTGCCTATTGTGGACAAGGCTGCTCTGAACATGGGTATACAAGTATCTCTTCAAGACCCTGTTTTCAATTCTTTCAGGTAATACCCAGGAATGGAATTGCTGAGTCATGTGATAATTCTATTTCACTGTTTGAGGAACTGCCATACTGTTTTCCATAGTGGCTGGACCGTTTTACATTCTCACCAACAGTACACAGGGTTCCAATTTCTCTACATTCTTGTGAACACTTGTTATTTTCTGGGCAATTTGTTTTTTGATGTAGCCATGCTAATAGGTGTGAGATAGACCCTATTGCTTTTTAATTTTTTATTTAGATGTAAGAAATTGAACTTTATTAAATACAGTGATTGCTAGTGGTTACAAATATATATTTTGTGAAAAAGTATACATACATTGCCGGTGTATGCACGAACAGATTTTACTGATGGAGTATGTGACCAGAAAAGTCTGGAGACCCCTTAGTCAAACCAGCTTTGGCTGTGTGTATATGTGGGGAGGAGGGATGGGGATGTTTGGATCATCCCAGAATCCACAGACCGAAGATAACGAAGTCCAGAGGTTGACTGAGGCAGTCTGTCTCATCCTTCAAGGTCCAGCAAAAATGCCCCCTTCTCCAGGAAGCCTCCCTTGCCTTCCCAGACACAACTCCAGCTCTCTGATCTGGGGTCCTCAGCCCAGGGTTCCAGAGTCCCAGGGTCCCCTCCTTCTGCCCCAGCCCTGACCACAGAGGGGTCTGTGTCTAGAGGCTGAGGGCTCTCTGGGGTCCCAGCAATGCCCAGGCACAGAATGGGTCAAGCAGAGTTTGCTGAATGAATGAATGAGTGAAGAGTCTGTATGGCCTGGGATGGATGTGAACCAAAGAGGCTTGGCTGTTCAGGGGTGAGGAGGGTTGGGTGAGGCTCTGCTCACTGGGGCCACACTGGGGTACGGAAGCAGCTGCAGGCCAGACATTGAAGGCCAAGGTTGAGGAGGCGTGGCCAGCGGAAGAGTAGGCGATGGGAGGTTTGCACATACAGGCTGCCGGAGGGGTCCATGGCTTTGAGGGCGATCAGGGGAGTGTAGCGGGTGTTGGTCTGTCTGCGCAAGGGTGGTCTGGCTGAGCCGATGACCTTGACAATTACCTGTGGGGTAGAGCCCTGAGCTTTGGGACCCAAGGAGAGGGAGGTTCTGTCGGGAGGGGCCCCCTCACATACCTGAGCCATGTCCTGGGGCTCTGGGCCCCCCACTCACCTTGGCCACATCCTGCGGGCTCTGTCCCACAGAGTGAAAGAGCTCCCTGGAGGCTGGGAGGTACAAATTCCGAAAGTAGTTCAGGGTGTCAGCGTCAGTGCCTGGGAACTCGGCTGTGGAAACCTGCTCCAGGAGCTTCCCTTCAAATTCGGTGGCCACCGGGCCCGGCTCCACCAGGGAGATGCTGGGAACAGGGGTAGGGGGAGAGGGTCTTGAGCCCCAACACGCTCGCTGCCCCATTTTGCCCATTACCGTCCATCTTTCCTCTTCACTCCCCTGCTTCTCCCATCATTGTTTCATGCCTCCTTGCTCCCCCATCTCCTCGCTACTCCCCTCCCCTTGTCTGTCCCATCACTGCCTTCATTCCCCTGTCACTGTCCAAGTGCCCGCCTCACAAGATGTTGAACTGCAGCAGCTGGACAGCCAGACTCTCGAAGAATCCCTCCATGGCGAACTTGGAGGCCGCATAGACTTCATTGAACACGACACCTGAGAGGATTACAGGAAGGTGGGCTCTTTGGGGGTCTGGGTGATGGGCTTTGTGGGTCCAGAGGGATGGGGTCTTGGGAGACAGAGCAAAGAGGATTTAGGGATCAGAGCATATCTGGGGCCTACCTGATGGGTGTATGTGATGGGAGCATATGGGGTCAGGATGAGGTTGTCTTGGGGTGCCAGGTCCCACCTTTTCCTGGCAGTGTTCCATCCACCCTCAGCCCAGGGAAGTCTCCTATTTCCCTCTATCCTCTAAACCCTTGGGCCACTTGGGCATGGGATGCCCAGGTTCCCCAAGGGCAAGCGCCATTCACCAAGGTCTTTATTGGTCCCTGTTGAGCAGTGAATGTGTCCCCCTCCCTTCCAAGGTCAGGAGGTTCAGCTGGAAGAGGGGCTGAAGGGATGGGGCTGAGTAAATGCAGCTTTTCCATGACAGGGTAACAAGTAGGGTGGATTCCTTAGGGGACTGCTGGGGAGGGGGGCAGATCCGAGGAAATTTCCAGGGAAAGGAAGGGAGTCTAGAGAGGTTCAAGGAGGAAGGGACCGGGAGAAAGGATGGCAAGTAGATGGCCTCCATAGTAGGCCCATAGCAGACATCATTAGTCGATCTCTGCTCTTTTTCCTGCAGAACCTCAGGGTCCCAAATCTAGACATCTCTGGAACCTGGTGGGAGGTGTTTGGGCAAGAAGGAGTCTCAGGAGGAGTGCTGATGGTTCCTTTGAGTTTTGTGGGATGGTTGGAAGGAATTTTTGGAGGTTTCCAGAAGTGGGGTTGATAATGGATGTGGATGGCCTTTGGCAGCATCTATACCACCCCTGTCTATTCCTGTACCATGGTAGACATAGTTAATCTATCCCAGAACTTTTTCCTCCTGAGCTGCAGAATGCTTCTCAATGCAGGCATATTTAGGGAATATGAGCTAAAACCTAGTTGCCATCCTTCCAACCAGGGGAGGGTCAGACGCTGGGAGAATTCCCAAGGGTGCATCCCCAGGGCTCACCTTGCAGCCCCATGACACTGCTGACCACCACGATGTGGCCCTGTCGTCTCCTCTTCATGCCAGGAAGTACAGCTTTGACCAGACGGACGGCCCCGAAAAAGTTGGTATCAAAGACGTTCTGCATGGCAGCTAGGCTGAGCCCCTCCAAGGGCCCCACCAGGCCCACTCCAGCATTATTCACTAAGGGGGTAGGGCTGAGGGTTACTTTGAAGTCCCCCAACCCTTCTAGTGTCACTCCCCCAGGGACACTCCCTAAATTATCCCACCCCTCCCCCACTCCAAGTTCAGGACTAGTCCAAGGTATCTTGGGCGGACAAATGTGTAGCATTGATAATCTTTAAATATAGTTCAGCATTTGCTATAGGGGACTCTGAGCCCTGGCTGGGGAAGAGGGCTGCTGAGAACAGCCTCCACTTTAATGCATGAGCAATTCAGCTCTGACCCCAAATTGCATCAAAACAGCCACACCCTCCTTAGAAGACCGTTTAGGGACCATGAGTTGCTTCTTCATCATGCTCCTTTCCCACAATGACTCATCAAATTAATTTTCCCAACCACATATGGTTTTCTCCATGTGTGAGAATTTCTATTCGATAAAATCCACCCTATCCCCAGGTCTCAGTATATTTCTTGTATCTCTAATAAACTGAATGGTATCCTGGGCTCTTAGCCAACTGATCTACCCCTTCTGTCCAGGGTCAGAGGTTATTAGGGAAACAAGAGAGCTAGTGCCCAGACACTGGAAAGAACTTGCTGTGATAAGGATCTATGCTTGGGCCAGGGAGGGGGCGAGTGACCCCAGGGGATGCTCAGACTCACCCAACACGTCCACTTCCCCTCCCTGGATGCAGCTGAGACACTGGGCCACTGACTCATCACTGCACACATCCAGCTGGGCCACGGTGAGGGTCTGACCCAGAGCCTCCCCAGCAGCTGCCTCCAGTGTCCCCTTCTTTCCCAGGTCCTTCATGGTGGCCACCACTAGGGACAGAGAACAGAGTTGGAGCAGGCACTAGGTTCCTTTACCCTGTGTGTGGACTTACATGTTCCTGTGATATTTTGCACGAGTAATCACAGAGGAATGGAGACCCACAGATTTATACACCTACATTTGCCATACAACCACAAATGAATACTTGTGTACAGATACTTGTATATACTTCCATCCATCCATCCACTCATCTAGCAAACATTTATTGAGCATCTACTACACCCTATGCACTATTCTAGGTGCTGAGGCTATTGCATGAAATAAGATAAAGTCCCTGCCTTCATGGAATTCAAAACCAGTAGGTAAGATGATAAAATAAATACAGAACAGATGGCTTGAGAAAAGAAATGCATGCACACCTAAAGTCAACATATGTGCAAATATGCACATGCAAGTATGAATAGCCCCATTTACATCATCAACATAGGTTCCAATTTATTGAACACCTACTATATGCCAGATAATATGCTAAACACATTTATAAACACTAACTCTAATCCTTACAAGAATCCTATGATTAGGTCATTGACTTATTTTCCAAAGATGGCCTCAACATCTTTTATCACACATGCTCTTCTAGAACCTAGCTGCTCACCCATCAGCCCATGAAATCTGATTCCTCTCCCCTTGAATCTTGTGGCTAGTTGGGACTCAATAGACTATGGTAAAGGTAACACTGTGTGGCTTTTGAGATGAGGATGGAAAAGATGTTGCAGTTTCTGCTTTGCTTGCTGGAATACTCACTATAGGCTTCAGCCACCCTATAGCAGCCCAGCTGTCCTGAGGCCACCATGCTGGGAAGAAGCCCAAGCTAGCCCAGATAGAAAGACCACATGCAGGAGCCCTGAGATTACTGGAAGAGAGAGAGGTGCCTGCCCAGACCTGACATGTTCCAGTCTCCTCTGTGAGCCTTTGACCCTGAGCCCGAAGTGCCCAGCTGAGCCCTTCCAAATGCATGACCTTTGTAAGCCATGAGAGATAGATGATTGCAGCTGTTTTACGCCATACATTTTGGGGTGATTTGCTTTTAGCAATAGTAATCAGAACACGTAGGTAATATTATTATCCCCATTAACACACTGAGGCTCAACACAGTGAAGTTTCTTGCCTGGTCCACCCCTAGCAAGTGTGAGAACTGGGATTTCAACCTGGGTTTGTCTGAGTGCTGAGCTCATGCACCTGTACACATGTTTGCACCCCTCCTCCCCAATGCCTGCACCCACAATCACAGACACATTTGCATGTTGTCTGTGAGCGCATGTAAGTTTGGGCAAGGACCTTTGGCAGTCGGTGCCTCAGTTTCATCATTTCTAAGATGGAGCAAATGATAGTGTCCACCTTATCGAGGTGATGTGGGGATTAAATGACTTTCTATATGCAAAACACTTAGATGGAAGCCTGGCACATTGCAAGCAGTCAATAAGCATCATCTTTCAGCAGTGTTAGACACTCATCTGCCAGCCCACAGGGACACACACTGCACAATTACCTCTCTGCACACTGGTACCCAGACTGTCACACCCAAAGCTGTGCATGTCTCTAAGACAGAGGGCAGAGGGCTGGGAGAAGCAACTCTGCCAACTGGGGCAATGCCCTCACCCCTGCATCCTCCTCTTAAGTAACGGCCCTTTGCTTACTTCGACTCCAGTGTGCTCTGGGTCAGAGGTTCCCATGGGTGGGGTGCAGATTGGGGCCATTGATTCCAGAGTGGCACGGGGCCAAGTCTCTAGACCTAGAGCCCTCTCCTCCTTAAACCCTCAAGGTCAGGGTCACTTAAGAGGCTTATCTTGGAGCGTTAATCTGGGGAGGAGTGGGGGTGGGGACTCTTAGGGAATGACTAAGTGAAACCTCAGAGAAGCCCTCCCCAGCCAGCCCTTCTAAAAACAAATATCACCCACACCCACCCCACTTGCTTTATTTTGCTTCTGACCACTTATCTGCACCAGCCACATAATACAATTTAAAAATCTGTTTGTTGTTTGTTCTCCCTCGCCTCCCCCACTACATCACTACCTAGAACAGAGATTTTTGTCTATTTTGTTCGCAGCTGTGTTTCTAGCACCTAGAATCTAGCACCCAATAGGTGCATTAGAAATATTCTTTGGATGAGGGGATGATTCACAGGCAGAGGTGGGAAGCGGGCCTCCGTGTGTCCTGGGTCCTCCCCAAGCCCACAAATGCAGTCGAAGTCATGGACCAGTGGAAATAGTGCTGGGAGAGCTGAGGGTCTTGGGAGGCCATGCCCATCCCTGTCCTCCCCAGCCTCAGCCTGGTCCCCTTACCCTGGTAGCGCTGCCTGGGGTCACGAGCCAGTTGCACTGCGAGCTCCAGGCCAATCCCCGAGGAGCATCCTGAGATCAGTACAGTCCGGGCTGCGTCGGCCATGTTGATCCCTTCCTGGACGCGTGACCTCTGCTGGCCAGCACCTGACTCCCGCCACCCATCATCTATCTGCTCATCTGTCCCCTCCTAAGCACCCCCCACCTGACTCCCTGCAGGATGAAGGGGGCCCTGGGAGCCCCCAATTATGAACTGACTTTGGGCAGGCAGCTGGGGGGAATCCCTTAACTTCAATATAGTCCCTTCCTTTTATCTGTCGAAAATTTCCTCTCGCTGCTACACTCAAAACTGGGGGGCTTTTGTTATGATGATAAATTATCCAGGGCTGGGGGGAGTTTCAGGGAGTGCGGGGAATAAGTGGAGGTGTTCTCTTGCTGTCTCTACTCTGGGCAAAGAATCTGTGATTGGAGAGAGGTGACCAAGAGTGTGGTCCCAGAAGGGTCCGTTCAAAGAGAATGGGCAGAAATGTCAGAACGTGGGATTAGACTCTAGGAAGAACTTCCCAACAGAGCAAGGCAGGGCAGGAACTTTATGAGTCTTTTAGCTAGAAAAGTCTTAGTCTCTGATGTCCCTGGAGAGGGAGGAGGAGCAGCTTGGGGAGATCCCCTCTCCTCCCCCCTACTCAGGGCCCCCCTCTCCCCCTCAGGCCAGATGGGGCCCCACCCCCTCCTCCCTAAGGACACAGAGTCTCTTTGTCTGAGGAGCCAGAGGCTGGGAGGGAGACACTGCCGGCTTCTCCCTCTTGGCCTTGGGGCGGGGGGAGTGGGCAGTTCAGGGCCCGGGATATGCCCCTTGGGTTCCTCCTTGCGGAATCTCCTTCAGATCCTGCATGTCTGTGCTTGTTCAATTGCACAGACAGCTCCACCTGACCTGACCCGCCGGGGGCTCCTCACATGGGGGTGGGGGGGGTCCCAGTGGGGTGGGGGTGGGGGTTCTGCCTCACCCCAGGAATGGCAGGGGTCCACCCCTCCCTGTGGCAGCGCCCTGCT
The DNA here is from genome assembly GCF_009873245.2 of Balaenoptera musculus. Taxonomy (NCBI): domain Eukaryota; kingdom Metazoa; phylum Chordata; class Mammalia; order Artiodactyla; family Balaenopteridae; genus Balaenoptera; species Balaenoptera musculus. The sequence continues at coordinate 164,307,062 of NC_045787.1, forward strand.
TAGGGTGGGGCCATGCTCCCTGATTTAATGGGCCATGTGTGAGGATGGAGCTGGGGCATCCATCTGGGGCCTGAGTCAGGGAGAAGAGGGCTGGGGATGGAGGTGGGAGCCTTTATTTGAAGACTAAGAGTTTGGGGGTTGAAAGAACTGTGAGAACTGTGTTTGGGAATCTGTGGTGAGGGTTTGGGGGTGGGGCTAGGAACCCCATTTTGGAATCTGGGGTGAAGTTTGAGGTGGGGTGAAGATCCCTTATTTAGGGACCTGCAGGGAAAGTATGGAGTGAGGTCGGTACCTCTTATTGTGGGACCAGGCAGGTGGGTGAGAATTTGGCATCAGAATTTGGGGGCCTGGCTGAGACAGAAAGGATCTGGTATAAAGCTGTACCCCTTAATTCCAGGGCCTGGATGGAGGCTGAAGGTTTGAATGGGACTAAGATCTCCTTTGATGGGGCCTGTTAGGAGAAAAGGGTTTGGGCTAAGGCTGGGACCCTGGATTCTAAGGGTGGGTGGGAGTGACCCTCCTCCGACCCTGTGGGGTGAGGCAAGAAGGGCCCAGCTCCCGGCCCAGGGCTCCACCCCTAGCTGGGCAATCAGAGCTCAGCGCAAACTTTCCCAATTCCACCCACCAGCTGTCAGCTACCCCCCCTTCCGCGAGCTCCGCCTGGCCCGGAGCTGGAGCGCAGGGCGAGGCCAGGGCGGGGTCTCGGGCAGTCTCCTGTGGATCCCGAGTGGAGCCGGCCGCCGCGAGAGTGCCCCGAGCCCGTGGAGTCGCCGCGCCCCGCAGCCGCCCCGGCTGGTCCCCCCGCCTTGAGTGTGGGTCCCGCGGGAATGGGGAGTCGCCGGGGCCTGGGCCAGCCGCGGGCCGGCCTCTGCCTGCTCCTGGTGTCTCTGCAGCTTCTCCCCCGGACGCAGGCCGGTGAGCCGGGAGGGAGAAAATAGGACCCGGAGTGCAGGATCCATCGAGGTCCCCAAAGACGGCGTGGAGTCGGGAGTCGGGGGCGTGCATGGGGGCCGTGCACGTTGCGCGTGGCTACGGTGTGGTATTGGGGGGCGAGTGTCTGACTCTGGGCGGTTTGTGAGTGTGACAGCTTGGCTGGGGGTGGGGGGAGTCGGGGAAACGTGTGACCCTGTTTCCTGGTGGGTGCGTGGGAATGAATGCAATTTATAGGTATACATGTGTGTAACAATGTGCATGCGGCCACTTGGAGTGAAACTCTGTGCGTGCTGGGTGTGGGAGGTGACGATGATTGTATGCATCTGGGTGATGGGATGGCCCCTGGGCGAGTATGTGATTGAGTTGTGGGTAGGGGAGTGTGTGTCTGTGTGTGGGGCTGATTTTGAGAATAACCGTGTGTGTGTTATGCGTGTGATTGTGTGTCTCTGGGTGACCCTCTGAGGGCTGTGGTTGTGGGCTGGGAGGCCAAATATTTGCCCATGAGGATGATTCTCAGGGGGATGGTGAGCGGAGACTAGTAGGGGAGAGGGTTGATCTGGGATTCAGAGCTCCCTTTGCGTCTCGCCAGAGAGCTTCACCTTATTCCCCCTCTTTCTCCTCTGCCCCTAATTAGCGCGCGCCCACCTCCTTTCCCCCCCATCTCTGCCCCCCTGCCCCCTCCCCGCGCTCCCCTGAGCCGGGATCAGCACCATGGACAGGGCCTCGGGAGGGCCTTGGTGAGGGGCGAGGCGGGGCGGGGCGCGGGGCGGGGCGGGGCAGAGCACGGGCGGGGTCGGGGGGAGTGGAAGTTGCTCCCCCAAGCTAAGCGAGCCTCGGGTGTTTTTTCTGAGGAATTTCTCAGGGGCCCCCCCAGGGGTCCCGGGGGCCGCCGGACGGGTGAGTCAGCGCTGACGCACGCCCAGCTGCACGAATCTGGCTGGACGCCGCGCCCCGCCCCGCAGGGTTCTGGGTCGGGGGCGCCCCGGGGTTCGGGAAGGTCGTGGTCCCTCAAGTGGTGATTGAGGGGGGCTTCCCTGGTCTGAGATACCCCAGGTCAGGCCCTCCCCGTAATCCCTCCCTAAGGTGAACTCAGGACCCCAACACACCCACCCCCACTTTCTCACTTTCTCCTTTTCCCTGCAGTCCAGAGAGGTAGCGCGGCTACGGTGTGGTGTGTGTTTACGCGGATAATCCCAAAGTGGCCTATGCCCCACTCCCACGGTCACACATCCACACGGTCGTGCGATCTCAGGCATGCACTCAGAATGTAAGGCCCCTGGGACACGAAGAATGTTAAACACCTGGTGCCCAGGCCAAGGCAACCCCATCAGCCACCCGCCACACGGTCACAGCTTTTGTCACCCACCTACACTTTCAAACTCTCACACATGCTTCCACTGGCATCCATGCAACGCAGTCGACGTTCTCAACCAGTCACCCACTCGCTGACTTGGCCACACTCTCGCTATAACCACACTCCTCCATCTCGAGTCTGAGCTATTACTGTCACAGACTCCCCTTCATCACCTGCAGGACCTCGAGCTCACTGCCAGGACCCCAGGACAAGTCAAAGAACTGCACCTAATCCCTCCATCATAGGCCAAACACTCACAGACATTGACACGCCACAAAGCACACGCTCAGCTAGTCCCCGGTCCATACAGAGTCACACACGTGCTTGCACAGTCTCACGCATGTACACAATCGCACACGTACCTATTTGCACAGACACTCACACCTAGGCTCTCCTACTCATCTGAGAGGGTCCCAGCCATGTCCCAGCCTGGTCCCTGCCTGCCTTCTTCCACATCCTAGACCCCACCTAGCCTCTCCCTGGGGTCCTGACCAGCACAGGGGAGAATCTGTGGGGGAAGGGCGAGCCGGTTACTTGACAGACTGCCGCCCCCCCTGGCCCTGCAGGCAGGACTCAATGCCTCTTGTGTGTCTCCTTGTCACAAAGCCAGCCATGGAAAGAAAAGGCAGTTGGTTTCTGAAAGGTCCTTACAGAAGGAACACAGATTGAAGCAGGAGACATTTGGGTTAGATGCTGGGAAAGACTTTTAAAATGTTAATGAGCAGTTGGTCAAAGAGAGACCCCTTCCCACAGCATAGAAAGTGGAGTCTGGGTGAAAGGAGAGCCTGGGAGAGCCACACGGGGTGGAATCATGGATCTCAGCCCTCCCCTGGGCCCCCGCCCGGAGAGGGGGCAGCTGGGATGGTCATTCCATGGGGGAGTGACCCTTGTGGTCAGCAGAGCCTGGGAGCCCAGATTTTAGCCCCAGGGGGATGTAACCCAAATACCTCTTAATAACAGCCCAGCCACAGAACAGGCAATTAGAGATGGGGCCGGTGGAGGCAGCAGGGTTAGGGGGGTGGGTGCTGAGGGAGAGAGAGAGAGAGATGGAGGGAGTAATCCACACACAGAGATATATAGAGAGAGGCACAGAGATAGAGGTATGCAGAGAGAAACAGATGTGAGACCGAGGGAAATACCAAGAGGCAGAGACAGAGAGCTAGAGAGTGAGAGAGAGCTGGGAAGTAAGAGAGGGAGGGAGAGAGAAAGACTGATTCAGAGTTGGACACAGAAAGTGGGACAGAGAGAAGGCAGGGAGGGGGAGAGAAGAAAAAAAGCAGAAGGAGGTTCGGGGCAAGAGAGAGCTGAGGTTGGAACAGGGCTCTGGAGAGTTTGGAGAATGAGGGGTCTGACCCAGGAGGAGCTGGGATGGGGGAACCCTCATCCAAACCCCTGTCTCCCACAAGTCTGGCCCCCCACCCTGGATCCCAATGGTGAAGTCAGTAGAGCCGCCCCCGGGGTGAGGTCATGGCAGAATCTGGCTCCTGCCAAGAGGCTGGGTCAGGGGGTCAGTGGGACAGTCTGCTGGGGGGAGGGGAGATCAGGCAGGAGTCTGGGGCTCAGGGGAAGACCCCGCCCACCCTTGCCCAAGCCATGTGGTTCCACTTAACACTGGCCAGGCTGCACCGGGTGGGGCTGGTAGGACGGCCTGGGTTAGGATCTGACTGGACCAGTCCCTTCCTTTGTTGGGATGAGAGGGAGGGGGTCAGGAGGTTATCAGAGAGAGGTGATCAGAGGATAAGGTCAGAGAGGGTGATAAAATGGGGAGGTCCATAGGTCAGATGGAAGAAACTGCAATAGGAAGAGGGAAGAGGTCAGGTGGTAGTCAGGGGGAGGTGGTCAGGGTCAGGCAGAGGAAGGTCAGAGGGGGTGGCCAGAAGAAATCAGTGGGGATCAGAGAAAGAATGGTCAGAGGGAGGAAATGCAAAGGGGTAGTGGTCAGAGGGAGGAGGTCATGGGTGATGAAGGTCAAGGAGGAGGTCAGAGGGAAGCAGTCAGGGGAGGTGGTGGTCAGAGGGAGGTCATGGGTGATGGTGGTCAAGGAGGAGGTCAGAGGGAGGAGAGCCCAGGGAAGAGGTGGGGAGAACACATGCAAGGAGCCCCTCCTCTCTAAGCGGGTTTCCCCTGGCAAGGGGGCTTCAGGCCTGGGAAGCAGCCCCAGGGAGCTGGTGCGGGGGAGTGTGGAGAGGGGGACAGTTTGGCTCTGGGGCTCAGGCCAGGAAGCTTTGATTCATCCCAGAACTAGGTCAGCTTTTTTTTTTTTCTCACCAAAAACCAAGGGAAAAAAACAGGAGTCAACAGGCTGATGAGGCTGGAACAGCTGTGGAGTGGTGAAGGGGGGTGGTCCCAGGCCTGCTGCTTCCCCCTGAGCCACAGACAGAGCCGGGGCGGGGGGGGGGGGGGGGGGCTGAGTCCCCCAAACCCGAGCCACTCACGCAGAGTGCTGGGCTTGTTGTAACTGCCCCGCACCCTGGCTTCTTTCCGTAGCAGACCCTGTGGATGTGCTGAAGGCCCTGGGCATGCGGGGGGGCCAGGCTGGGCTCCCCGAGGGTCCCGGCCTCTGCCCCCAGAGGGTCCCGCAGGGCGACCGGGCATTCGGGGTGGGCAAGGCCAGCGCGCTAGGTGTCCCCACGTGGGAGCTCTTTCAAGGTGAGTCAGGGTGAGAGGGGCTGTGGTTCATCCCGGGAGCATGGGTCACAGTCGGGCCGTCTGAGCTGCCCCTTTCCCTCTGCCCTCCCAGCTGGGCACTTTCCCGAGAACTTCTCCGTGCTGATCACTCTGCGGGGCCGGCCAGCCAACCACTCTGTCCTTCTATCCGTCTACAATGAGGGCGGTGTCCGGCAGCTGGGCCTGGCGTTGGGGCCGGCTCTGGACCTCCTAGGTGACTCCTTCAGCCCCCTCCCCCAGCAGGTCAACCTCACGGATGGCAGGTGAATATGGGGGGGGGGGAGTGGGAGTCCCAGGAGAGGTGAGATGAGAGCACGCCCCCACTGAGACTGTCCCCTTGCAGGTGGCACCGTGTGGCGGTCAGTGTGGATGGTGGGACGGTGACCCTGGTGGCTGACTGTGAACCTCAGCCCCCCGTATTGAGCCAGGGACCTCGACTCATCAGCACAGCTGGACTTACGGTGCTGGGGACCCAGGACCTCGGGGAGGAGACTTTTGAGGTAGCGCTTCAGTGATGGGGGAAACTGAGGCAGAAGGCAGGAGGGAGATTTGTCCACAGCCTGAATCTGGAGAAGAGAACGGAGAAGGGAACTATCCAGCTTCAACTTAGAGCCAGGAAGCTGAGGAAGGGAGCGCCAGGCATCCTGGTGCATCTTTGTGGCGTGCGCCTGTGAGACTGTAAAGCCGTGAATTGATCATTTGCGATGGTGCATACTTGGCTCATGGTGGGAGGATAAGGTTGTGACGTGTGGCGGCGCTGTTGCTTGTGATGGTGTGTGATGCCAGCAAGGCATGGAGTCGTGTGGCTCTGTGACAGACGTGTTTTCGATGCGGTGGTTGTTATGTGTGCCACGACAGTCCAGGGACCTCATCATCTTGTTTCCCTCCTTATAGTACCTTGAAGGGCACCTGGCACACAGTAGGTGTCACCATGTGCCGCGAGCGAAGGAACAAATGTGCCTCTGATGGGACAGATGTTGTGGGGTGTGGCTTGTGGTTGTGGTTTGGTGTCACCCTGATAGAATCTTCCTCCTCTCAGTTTTTTGGGGCAGAGGGATTTCTGGGGCTATGGTGGGGCTAACCCCTCCCTATACTTAGCATGCTTTGGGTGGAAAAACAGCAGACCTTGATGCTTGGAATGGGGGTCGGAGTCAGCCTGCAGACCCCTTCCCCGACCCCCGTTCTCTCCCCAGGGAGATATTCAGGAGCTGCTGATAAGCTCAGACCCTCAGGCTGCCTTCCGAGCCTGTGAGCAGTACCTTCCTGGCTGTGACGACCTGGCTCCTACAGCCACAGGGGTGAGTAAGGGGCTTGTCCTGAGGTCGCTGGCTGAGTCATCCCTGGCTCCAGGTCTCAGGAATGAATGAATTCTGCGCCCTATCCAGGGGGCTGAGTGACCCCTCCCCTTAAACTCTTCTTAGGCATGAATGACCTTGACTTCAGGTCACATAACTGACCCTTGGCCCCTCATCATATGATTTACCTTGACCCCAGGTCCCAGGGCTGAGTGAGCCCTGGCTTTAAAACATAGGACCAATGGACCATGTGCCAGCATGACCCCAGGTGATCTGAGTGATGGGGCCTCCACTCAGGGAATCTGGACCCGACTGGAGTCCTCTTCCCAGGTACCCCAGGGGGAGCCAGAAACCCCTCCCCCTCGGCGGAAGGGGAAGGGAAAAGGGAAGAAGAAAGGGCGAGGTCGTAAGGGGAAGGGCAGGAAGAAGAAGAACAAGGAAATTTTGGCCCTGAGTCCACCTCCTCCTGTCTCCCTGGAGAACCAGGTAAGGGGTCTGCGATCTCTCCCCTCTGTTCTTTGACCGCCCTGCTTCTGACCTCTGATCCCCACTGATCCCTTGTGCCTCGTCCAAGGTCTCTGCCTCTTGTCTTCAATAACTGACCTTTGACTTCTCGCAGCTGACCGATCACGGTCGGGGGGTCTGGTCCTGTCTTAGGTACTCTTTCATATCTCCCTCCCAACTTCCAGTTCTGCGCGGGGACTAGAGAGAGGGGGCACACCCAGTTGAGTACCTTATTATTAGGGGGCTCTTGATGAGGACTACTGTTTAAGGGGAGCCACTAGCTGGGGTGAATGATGGGTTCGTTAGTTAGCATGTCATTGTTTGGGGTTGACTGGTTGGGGTCATGGGTGAGGGTTATTCATTGGAGGTCGCTAACTGGGGGGACACTATTTGGCCTCCCTGATAGAGATTGCTGGTTGGGGGGATCATTGTAGAGAGAGATACTGACTGAGGTTGATGTTTGGGGGTTTCCTAGTTGGAGGTCACTGTTAGAGGTCATTGATGGAGGCCGCCGTTGGTGTTATTGGTGTCTGTAGTTTAGGGTTAATGGTGTGGGGCTCATTGCTGAGGATCGCTAGTTGGGCAAGTCACCAGCGGGGGACCACTGATTAGAAGGCACTAGTGGAGTCACCAGTTAGGGTCACTAGTTGGGGGAGTGTCTTTCAGGGGATCATGGATGAGATAGTTAGTTTGGGAGTCCCTGATGGGTAATTAGTTGGGAAGTCATTGATGGGTCACTGGTTAGTGGAATTACTGTTTGGGGGTCGTTGATCGGGGAGCGCTAGTTGAGCTCACTCATGGATGTTCATTGTTGGAGGATCACTGGTGAGGAGGAATGATTGGTTGGGGTCACTGGTAGGACTTATTGGGGGTCACTAGTTAGTACTTATTGTGGGGGGGGTCATTTGTTGGGGAGGTCACTGGATAGGAGAGTAACTGGTTGTAGTCATTGATGGGGGTCATTAATTGGGGGGCCACTGATGGGTCACTGGTTATAGAAATAACGGGTGGGAGGCCAATGATTCAGGTTATTAGTAGGTGTGTATGGGTCATTGGTTAGGTTCCTTAGTGGGGATCACTTGTCATGGGTCATTAATTGGGGGTCATTAATGGGTCACCGGCTGTAGGAATAATTGGGGGTCACTGGGTAGGTGTCCCTGGTGTGGGCCACTGGTCGGGGTCCTTGGTTGGAGGGTCACTGGTTGCACTACCTCTGCTCGCTGCATCAGTGGGGAGAAAGAGGGTTATCACTTCAGCCTAGAACATAGACACTAGGAGTAGCCTACCCTTTCTCAGCCCCTTCCTTAGCCTTCACCTGGGCCCCCATCACCTGCTTTGCGCCCTTGACCCAGTTCCTCTGCAGCTGTCCAGGCCAGGAGGAGCTCCCACTCCTTCTCTGACTGAGGCCTGGCTGGCTGACCGACTGCTGAGATCTGCCTTGGGAGAGGACATACAGGATAGGCTTCCGGGAGTCTGGCCCTGAGTGGTGGCCATTGACCCTGACCCCTGGGCTTTGGAGCCAGCCCCGCTCTGCCTTCCAGGCCTTCCAGCCCTGCCAGCCCTGCCCCTCCTCCACACACAAGGGCTCCCCCTGCTGGCTGTCCTTGTTCAGCCAGCACACCTTCGCCTGCACTGGCCAGCCCCCTGCCCCATACCCCTCTGATGTGTTTTTGGGAATCCTCCTCTGTCCCCCTCCCTAGACTGGGTGCTCTGGGAGAGAGAGTCTGTCTCCTCCTTCGTCTCCCTTTTGTCTTGATTGTCCTGACCGCAGACCTGGTACCCTCTCTGTCCTTCCTCCAGACCTCCACTGACATCCCCAAGACAGAGACACCAGCTCCAACTCTGCCTCCGACTCCCACGCCTCTGGTCATCACCACAACTGTGGCCATTGGCAGCAACGTCACCGTCCTAGAGGTTGTGGGAAGTGGACGAGGCTGAAAGGGAAGGTCCTGGGACAGTGGTGGTGGCAGACAACGAAGAGGTCAGGGGTAAACTTTGGTCTGTCCCCATGTCCTCAGGAGAGCTTGGACCCTGACAATGGAACTGAACTGGGGACCGTGGAGACTGAGTTAGCCAGAGAAGAAGAAGGAGAAGGTGGTCCCACCATGGGCCCCCACTTCCGGGCAGCAGAACAGTCATGGAGGACTGAGTTCCAGATCTTTCCTGTGCGTCTGGGTGGCTGGGCTAGGTGCAGGGGGGAGGGACTCCGACCTGGAGCCACACATAGCTGCATTCTCTTTTTTGCTTTCTTTTTATCTTGCCTAGAATGCCTTCCCACCACCCCAGTGCAGTTGACAAATATTTATCTACAGATACTATGCTAATGTGACAGGCATTGTGCTAATGAATGGCTCTGTGGGTAGGGTGATTCATTCGGTTTTTAGTCTAAGCATGATGAGAAGCCACTTGAGATGGAATATGTCCTGACTTGGGAGTTTTCAAAGCTCTGTCTGGCTGCTGAACAGCATGTGGACTGTAGGGGGAGCCAGAGGGTCAGCAGGGAAACCAGTAGTCAATGCAAAACAGAGTGGTGACCTGGATGAGGGTGGAGGCTGTAGCGGTGGCGGTGGGGATAGAGAAAAGTTGGACAGACTGGGGACATGCCCCCATTTTGCTCTCGCTGCTGTATGTGGAGAACGATGCAAAAATGACTGGGTAGATGCACGGTGGCATCACTGAGTAGGATGGGGAAGCCTGAAGAAGGAGCAGGTGGAAAGTGTCAAGGATCTCACCTTGGATGTGCTAAACTGGCAACTCTTGTTTGATTGTCAATGCGAGGGATTGGTTAGAAAATTCTGGAGTTCAAGGAAGATGGTCTAGCCTGGAGATAAAGACTTGGAACTCATCAGCGGAGAGATGCTATCTTTAGTCAAGGGATGAGATTGCCTAGGAAAATAAGGCAGACAGAGAAGGTGTCTAGGTCCTAGCTTTGGTGTTGGACAGGGGAGAAGGTGAATAATCCTAACCATCTTACTCTGAGTGCCTGTTATGTGCTAAGCATTGTTTTATCTTCTTTATCTTGCCGTGGGATATATACAGTCGGCATTCATCCACACACTTTGCAGGTGAGGCCATAGGAGTGGAATAAGTTGCCCAACATCGCTCAGCTATTGAGAGGCAGCTCCAGGATTAGGACTCCACAGTATGCCCCAGGGTTCATGTTCATCTTGCTGCAGCATGGCCAGCTTGAAACTGGAGCATGAGCTGCTCAAAACATACTGGTTGAAGAAAGGACAGGCAGAGACAGCTCAGAGGGTGGGCTCTGTGCACGCATGCATGCCTCTGTGTGTGTGTGTGTGTGTGTGTGTGTGTGTGTGTGTGATGAGTGGGAGGTAAGTTAGCTGAGAGTGCTATGTCTGAGTTCCAGGGCTCACACCTCTTCTCTTTCCATCCCCTGCCCCAGGGCGCTGGGGAGAAGGGAGAAAAAGGAGAACCGGCCGTGATTGAACAGGTGAGGGGCCTGGGGCTGGAGGAGGTGGCGGGGTCTGTGCTAGAATGGGGGTCACACTTATTTCTCCCCCAGGGACAGCAGTTTGAGGGACTTCCAGGAGGCCCAGGACCCCAAGTGAGTCACGGCTGCATTCCCCTCTTCTCGTCTTTTACTTCCAGTTGGGGTATTTGATCCTCTGGGGTGGGGAGTTGGGGTGTAATGTTGCCAGATCATTTGAAGACTATTGGCTATTTGAGGCTCAGAAGATGAGTAAAAATAGGGGCTGAGATGTAAAGTTGGGGGTTTATATGTGTCAGTATAGTATTGAGGGGCCAGGGGTGGCTCGGTGATGGGGTAGGAAGGTCAGCATGGGGTCAGTGTCAGTGGGGGTTTGGAAGTCAGCCTGGCTCAAACTTTGCATTTGTCATGACCCCTGTTCCTCTGTCCCCAACAGGGGGTGGTTGGCCCCTCAGGCCCTCCTGGCCCCCCAGGATTCCCTGGGGACCCTGGTCTACCGGTAAGAGACTTCCTCTGGGGTGTAAACTCCTGGGGGAGTGAGGTTTCAAGTTGGGAGCATGGCTGCGACTGGGAACATTGTCTTGGAGCTGGCTCTGATCCCCTCCTGCTCTGGGAATTATCATTCTGGCTCCTCTTCTGTCTCTGGGAGCGGGGGGGGGGGGGGGGGGGCTATCCCCTGCCTTTCTCCTTCTGACTCTATCCCTGAGTGTCTTTCATCTCTGTCTTTCTCCCTATGTCTCTGTGCCCGTTTCCTCGTCTCTTTTTTGTCTGTCTGTCTGTCTCTTTCTGTTTTTGTCTCTTCCACTTTTTATGACTCTTTCTCCTTCCCTCCATTTCTCTTTCTCTCGCCTTCTGTCTCTTCTCTCTCTCTCTCCCTGCCTCCATCTTTCTCTGTCTCTCCCTCCTTTCCTCTCTCGATCTCTCTGCCTTCACCTCTCTCTGTCTCTCTCCCCTCCCCCCCATTTCTCTCTGTCCCCTCCTCCCTCCATCCTTTCCTTCATCTCTCTACCTCCATCCCTCTCTGTCCCCTCCTCCCTCCATCCTTTCCTCCATCTCTCTACCTCCATCCCTCTCTGTCCCCTCCTCCCTCCATCCTTTCCTCCATCTCTCTACCTCCATCCCTCTCTGTCCCCTCCTCCCTCCATCCTTTCCTCCATCTCTCTACCTCCATCCCTCTCTGTCTCTGTCCCTCTCTCAGGGCCCCGCTGGCCTCCCAGGAATCCCTGGCATTGATGGGATCCGGGGTCTACCAGGCACTGTAATCATGATACCGGTAAGAGGGAGATAGGGTGGCACAGCCTTGGGGAGTAGAATCCTGACCAAGGAGGGGGGCTTCTCCTGGAGTCTCCCCTCACTCCTAGTTGCCCCCTAGTTCCAGTTTGCAAGAGGCTCCCTCAAAGGACCCCCAGTCTCCTTCCAGCAGGCCCAGGCTCAGGCAGTCCTGCAACAGGCTCAGGTGCGTGGAGGATAATTGGGAGACTGTCAGGGGGTGATGGAAGGACATTGAGAGAATGACAGAGATGGGAGATGGTGAATAGTCAGGAGACAGGTGGCTATTTAACTTCTGATGATGGCTTTGTTCCCCCTGTCTCTTCAGCTCTCTATGAAAGGCCCCCCTGGCCTGGTGGGGCTCACTGGGCGCCCAGGCCCCGTGGTGAGTAAGGCGGCTGAGTGGAGTGGGGAGTACATCAGTGGAGATGACTCTAACTCAAACTCCCGCGAAATGCATTACCCTATCTTTCCTCCTCCAAGGGTCTCCCTGGGTATCCAGGTCTGAAAGGAGAGATGGGAGAAATGGGGCCACAGGTGAGATTGGTGGGGGTGGGGACAGGGTTGATGGGAAGGGTCTTCTCACAGGGCTACAGGACAAAGTACTAGCTGGGGAAAATGGCAAAGGGGCTGGGGTTACCCTTGCAATTACTGACGTTTTTCTTCCTCCTTTCCTTTCTCTTCTAGGGCCCCCGAGGACTTCAGGGACCTCTTGGACCCCCTGGCAGAGAGGGAAAGATGGTGAGTGATTCGTAGGTCCTCAGGTCATCCCTTATCCATCTCCCAACACCCAACAGGAGCCTCAGCTCTGTGCTCCCAGGGTCTGCTGGTGTCATTGGTGGGATAAGAGCACTGAGGACAGGGAATGACAGTACACTGAGGGTGTGACAAAGGAATCTGTCCAGGTTCCCGAGTCTGGGGGGACTTGCAGACGAATGATGCTTGAACTGAGATCTGAGGCATAACCAGGGAAAAAGGAGAGGAAGGGCATTCCAAGTAGAAAGAACAGCACATGCAAAAGAAAAGACTGGCACATTGGGGGAAATGATGAACAAGATAATTCCAGATAGTTTTTTTTTTTAATTTATTTTTCGGCTGCGTTGTGTCTTTGTTGCTGCGTGCAGGCTTTTCTCTAGTTGTGGTGAGCAGGGGTTACTCTTTGTTGCGGTGTGCGGGCTTCTCATTGTGGTGGCTTCTCTTGTTGTGGAGCACAGGTTCTAGGTGTGTGGGCTTCAGTAGTTGCAGCACACGGGCTCAGTAGTTGTGGCTCGCTGGCTCTAGAGCACAGGCTCAGTAGTTGTGGCTCATGGGCTTAGTTGCTCCGCGGCAGGTGGGATCTTCCCGGACCAGGCACCGAACCTGTGTCCCCTGCATTGGCAGGTGGATTCTTCACCACTGCGCCACCAGGGAAGTCCTCCAGATAGTTTTAAAGTGCCATGAGGAACATACAGCAGGGAAATTAATGGAGACTGAAGATGAGTGTTCTTAATTTTTGTGGTGATGGTAACTTGAACTAGAGAAAGGGCACTAGAGCTAAAGAATAATGGATGGGTTTGAGACATATTTAAGAGGTTAAACTGGTACATACAGAAGCCCCCAGCGTAAGACACTGCATGAGGAAGGTGCTCGATACATGGTAGTAGATATCTTGATGATGTCACCTCCCGCATAGGGCCGCCCTGGAGCAGATGGGGCTCGAGGCCTCCCAGGGGACACAGGACCTAAGGTAGGTGATGGGGCCAGGACTGGGACTTGGAGGGACTGTCAGGGTAGAGGATGCAAAGCTCAGCTGGCGTTTCTTTCTTTCTTTTTTCTTCCCATTTATTTTAATTAATTTATTTTTAAATATTTGTTATTTATTTATTGATTTTGGCTGTGCCGGGTCTTAGTTGCGGCATGCGAACTCTTAGTTGCAGCACGCATGTGCAATCTAGTTCCCTGACCAGGGATCGAACCCGGGCCCCCCTGCATTGGGAGCACGGAGTCTTTCCCACTGGACCAGCAGGGAAGTCCCTCAGCTGATGTTTCTTTGTGCGCAGGGTGATCAGGGCTTTGATGGCTTGCCAGGGCTGCCTGGAGAGAAGGGCCAGAGGGTGAGTGTGTGAGACCCCTCCGCCATATCCAAGCCCCCTCCCAATGTTCATGGCACCCTCCCCACCCCCAATATCAGAGCCTCCATTCCTGGGTCTGAGTCCTCACCCTTAATACCCCATCTCCTTTCCTGGGGGCTGGTCTCCACTTTTTGACCCTGAACTGCCCTCTGTGTTCCCCACTCCAGGGTGACTTTGGTCATGTGGGGCAACCTGGCCCCCCAGGAGAGGATGGTGAGAAGGTAAGTTTGGAAGAGAGTTAGGGGGTGGTTTGGAAGCTAGAAAGCCAGAACAGACGGAGTAGAGCATTCAGGAGCCTGGGGGAGGGGTGAAGGTCTGCACTGGAGAGTCAGGAGACCCCAGTGGGGCTCAAAGAGACAGGCTGAGAGTTGTGGGGTTAGGACTAGAGTTAAGAGGTTAAACCCAGGATTGCAGGTCCAGGATTGGGGTCAGGGGCTTGAATCAAATCACGTATACTCAGTTGGCTGGATCCTGCCACGCACTCTGACTCTGAGATCCCCTGGAAGGGGCTGCCAATGTGAGAGAAGGTGATTCTCTGAGGGTTATACGTCCCCCCTCCCCAAGTCATATGCTTTCCCACAGGGAGCAGAGGGCCCTCCGGGGCCCACCGGCCAGGCTGGGGAGCCGGTGAGTATCAGGGACCCCTGGGCCCCTTGCCTGGCACGGGGGAGGGAGTCAGGACTCATAGGACCTCAGAGCAGTGATGCTGGAATAACGCTCCTACCTCCTTGCAGGGCCCCCGAGGACTGATTGGCCCTAGAGGCTCCCCTGGCCCCCTGGGACGCCCGGTGAGAATGTCGCTGTCTCTCTACATCCCGTGTGTCTTTTTCTCACCTTTGTCTCCTCTGCATGTCCATTTCTGTTGCCTGGATTCTCTGCCCACTCAGCTTTTCACCTGTGCCCCTCAGTGTCTCAGACGCAGGCTCCTGCGCATGGGTCTGCCCTGGTCTCACACCCTCTCCTCCCCCAGGGTGTAGTTGGAAGTGATGGTCCTCCAGGTGCCAAAGGAAATGTGGTATGTGTTCCGATCCCTGATGCATTCTGACACTCTGACCCTAGGACCGCCCATATCCTTGTCCACTCCCATGATCCCCTATTTCAACTTCCCTGACACCGCAACACCATAACCCCTTTCAGCTTCACAGAACCCTCACTTTCTCCTCAGGGTCCTCCAGGAGAACCAGGCCCCCCAGGACAGCAGGGAAATCCCGGGTCCCAGGTTTGAGCTATCTTTGCTGACAGAGGGGGCGGGTTGTAGCGGTGGTCAGCCGAGGTCAGAGACCCCTCCTGGCTTCCCCAGGCTCTGCACTTGCTGCCGCTTTCTCATGCTTTCCTTCTCTCTTTTTAAAAAAAATGTTTCCAGGGAATCCCCGGCCCCCAGGGACTCATTGGCACTCCTGGGGAGAAGGTGAGTGACAACTCTCCCTCCCTCCCCTCCCCTCCCCCAACATCTTTTCCCTTCAACTCTGCCTGCAGGAAAATCTTCCCACCAGGGCCCCTTTTGTAAGCCCTGGATAATGATAAATTGCAACATTCCCTAAATAAGCTCAGAGTTACCAAGTGTCATTGCTGGGAAAGGGTTGATGGCCAGAAACAGAACTGCACCAAGGTTAGATCATAAGGGGATATTGTCAGGAGAGAGGGGAACCCGCAGAAGCCAGTCATAGAAAATATTACCAAGACTCATGGGCCAGGAAATCCCTTTGTCTCGGGTCTTGTGGCGTCATCTTTCTTCCTCTGCACATCTGTTTCCATCTCCCCTGAAAGACAGGCTTCTTTCTATTTACATCTGAGCCTGTTCTTACCCCAGCTTCTGTTTCTACACACTCTTGTGCTGCTCTGTCACTAGTTCAGTCCCCAGTTCCTTATGACCTTACAGTTTCTTTACCCAAATCCATCTGATCCTAGTTTCTATGAGGCAAGATATCCCTTACCTCAAAATTTCAGGAGAGAATCTGATTGGCTTATCTGGGCCAAGTGCCCGCCTCTGGACTTGTCAATGGTTTGCAGGACATAGGGGGTCACCTCATGCCACACCTCTTCAGGTGGAGCTGTGGGATGGAGGTGCTCCTAAAGGAAGAGGTGCAGCTGGGGAGTCCCCCACCCCAGCATGTCTCTCACACTGTTTTTACATCCCTTGTCTCAGCCCTCCCAGAAGCAGAGGATTTCTGAGGCACAGAGAGGGGAGAGAGCTTGTCCAGGGTCACACAGCAAGTTTGCAAGAGCTGAGGATAGATTTCCTGGCCAGTAGGATCTGTTTTTTCTCTAACCTTGAGATAGCTGTATGTCTGAGTAGGGACGTTCCTGGTGGAATGCCAGGCTCTGAGACCCTCTGTCTCCTCCTACTATTCCTCTTCTTTCAGGGTCCCCCTGGGAACCCAGGAATTCCAGGCCTCCCAGGATCTGATGGCCCTCTGGTGAGAACTAGATTCTGGGAGAAGGAGGAAGGAGAAGTGGGGAGGCTTGGGAATTTGGATGGCATATCAGGTCTCTGACAACTTAGAATGTTTATCCATCTCCTAGGGTCACCCAGGTCATGAGGGCCCAACAGGAGAGAAAGGGGCCCAGGTGAGTGACCTGGAGAGGGGCTGATTTGGGGATGAGGGTTGGCAGGCAGGGCCAGGAGTCAGGGGCTATTAATGAGAAGAGAGATGAGGGCACTGGGAACATGGAGGGGGAAGAACAGGATGACACGCATCTTATGTCCATCTCAGGGTCCAGCAGGGTCGGCAGGCCCTTCGGGTTATCCTGGACCTCGGGGTGTGAAGGTAAGTGATACTTGGGGCCTGCAGATAGAGCTTTTTTTTTCTTTTTTTTTTTGGCCATGCTGCACGACTTGTGGAACCTTAGTTCCCCGACCAGGCATCAAACCCGGGCCCTCGGCAGTGAAAGTGTGGAGCCCTAACCACTGGACTGCCAGGGAATTCCCTGCAGATAGGGTTGATTCATCAGCATTGACTTCTGGGAGCCAGCTCTATCAGAAACTTCTGTATGTGTGATGAGAGGAATCAGTCTGCCAGGCAAGGTGTGGTAGAAGTGACAATATATAGTAGGGTGTGTGCTATTTTGGAGCTGAAAAGCCAAAGAGTAACATTAAGGTATGGTTGTCACCTTGCAGTTGAGAATAGTTAAACCCATTAGAGGTTGAACCCATTTCACTGTAGGCACACACATCACATCCAGGTCCAGGTCAGCACACTGTAATCAAGCAGAGGGTTGTTTTAAAGCTCAAGCCCAGAGCCATACAATCTGCAAGCCCAGAAATGCTAGGACAAGCTGAGAGCTGTACTGAATAGAGATTCACTGTTGACCAAGTGCAGGGCCATTGGAATTCACATCTATATGGTAGCTGAGTCCAGTTACATTGTAGCCAAGTACAGGTATCCATTACCTGTAGTCTAAAAACAGAGTTTGGTGGTAGCCAAGAGCTGGCTCCTCATATTTTTGCATTATAGACAAGCTTAGTTACACTATAACCAAGGAGGTGGTTATATTGTAGCTGGCCACAAAATCCTGTGGGTGTCCAAACTCAAGAGTTCCATTGTAGCCAGGCCTGGTTTTCTATATATAGTTGAAGGCTATGTTGTTGTTGAGTCTAGTTACATGGTAGCCATGGCCAGAGAACAATTGTAGCCAAGCTCAGTTACATTGTGGTCAATGAATTGCCCTGTGGCTAGAGACAGTCATGCTATTGTCCAAACACATAGTTATATTGTATCCAAGTATAATTTTGTTGTAGTCACTGAGTTCGGTTATATTGTGTCTCCCTGTGGCTGGAAACAGTCATGCTATTGTGAAAACATAGTTGTATTGTATCCAAGTACAATTTCATTTTAGTGGCTGAGCTCAGTTACATTGTAGCCAAGTGCAGCTTTTCTTGTGGCCCAAGCCCAGAATTTGGTGTGAGCAGCATCTGGGCTTGCACCGAGCAGTCTTGCTGTAGCCAAGCACAGAGTCCCCTTGTTGCCAGGCACAGAGTCGCATTGTAGCCAGCACAATGGGAAACATTCCTTTGCCTTTAGAATGCAGCCGGGGCCTGGAATGTTCATCCTCTTTCTCCTGCCAGAAGGAACTGTGGACACAGTGTCCCCGGGAGATGGGAGTCAATTACTTGGAAATTTGGCCTTCCCTGCACTCCCCCACACAGATGACCTTGGGAGGCTGCCAGTGGGAAGGGGCCGGGGAGAGGCAGCCTCTTGCACACCATACTAGCAGACTCTGGGGAAAGATAATTTCCTCTGGGGCTGACCCTCACCCCCCTTCCTCCAGTCTGACATCCTCTTGGGACTCTCCTGGCTGTTTCAGGGCAGGGGACTGAGTCTGGGGCCCTTCTTAAGTGGGGGAGAGGGGGGACCTGAGAGCTTTTATATTTTTCAGGGTACCTCTGGCAACCGGGGCCTCCAGGGGGAGAAAGGAGAGAAGGTGAGAAGGGAGGGGATTCCTTGAGGGGGGAGCCCTAACAATGGGGCTCTGGCTGTGTCCCTTCCCTGAAGCCCTGACATCTGATCTCTGTACTATCTTCCACCCAGGGAGAGGATGGCTTCCCAGGCTTCAAGGGTGATGTGGGGCTTAAAGGCGATTGGGTAAGACAACCTCCAGAGGAGGAGTCTGGTGGATCTGGGGGACTTGGGAAAGAGAAGGAGGGGGTGAACTGGGGCAAAGACAGGAATGACAAAGGGACTGATGTCAGGGCTTCTACTTTTCTATTCCAGGGGCAAACCGGACCCCCAGGTCCTCGGGGAGAGGATGGTCCTGAAGGGCTGAAGGGGCAGGTGGGGCTTGCTGGTGAGGAGGGGCCCCCAGGCTCAGCTGGGGAGAAGGTGAGTGGACCTGGTCACCCCCTCCAGTCTATACCCCAGCTTCTCACCTGCAGGCAAGGTGTTCCCTGGCCCTTTGCCTCCTGCCCTCTGGGCTTTTGTCTCCAACTTCAGGAGGCTCTCAGCTCCTTCAATTCCCCAGCTCAGCGTTACAGAGCAATTCCATGCACATTATCTTATTTTTATCCCCATAACCACCACAGGCAACAGATATTTTTACCCCCATTTTACAGGCAAGGAAACTGAGATTTGGAATGGTTGAATGAGTTGCCCAAGGACATGCCCCTAGCAGGCAGGGGCCAGGACTTGAACCCATGTTTCCCTGAATTGCCCCCTCCTACCCCTGCAACCATGCCCCAGCCTTCCTACCCCTCCCCCACTGACCTCCAAGTTGCAGTCTCTGACCTTTGTCCCATATTCTCTCTGCAGGGCAAGCTTGGGGTGCCGGGTCTCCCAGGTTACCCAGGACGTCCAGGCCCTAAGGTCAGAAGCTAGCAGGAGGGTGGTGGGCAAGGGCAGGGTTTAGAGACTAATTAACATCTGGGGGTCCAGGCTGTGGTCTGAGGGTGTGAACTGTCCACGCCATGGGGCATTGAAAGTGTAAGATGTGGGCTTTGGCATCAGACAAACTTAGGCTCAAATACCCAGCCTTATCTGCTAAGTGACCTTGAGTAAGTCACACCTTACCTGCTAAATGATCTTGAACAAGTCTATTGAACCCATTTTCTCAGTTGCAAAAGGGAGATACCAGTAGTATCTACCTCATCAATTTGGTTATGATAATATTGATGATTTTGGTGATAATAAAACTGTAGGATCCTTCTTATTTGGTATGATTGAGGTTGGCTCAAACAAAAAGTCAGTAAGGAGGAGAATCATAAAAAATACATATTTTACATATCTTGAATTAATTATAACTTAGAATGTACTTATGTAAAACTGTACATTTGGCTGCCAATGTTTTGATGAATGATGCTATTGGTAAGACATGTCTTTCTGCCTAAACCACACCCATATTACATCACTGATGATTTATAGTTTTTTGTTACATAAAGTGGAGCAGAAACGCAAAGACACTTGGGAAGAAATCTGAGTACAGAATCCTTCTTGAGTTCCACACTTTTGGTATCTCGATCTGGCAGTTATCTTGCCCATGCCTAATTTGACAGTGTTTTTTTTTAAGTGACTTCCCTTTACATTGAGTCTTTTCCATTTAACCTAGATTTTACAGATATCTTTCTTTTCCCTTTCTACATTTCATCAGTTTTTGTAAGGTTTCATTAAGTCACATGACCCCAATAGCAAGGGCAACTGGCATAAACAGGTTTGGGATTAACTCAAGGTATCAAAACTAAGAGCAGAACTCAGTCTGTTGGAACAGAAATTCATGGGAGTTAGAACAAAGCCTCCTAGCCAAGACTGATCAGTGCATCTTGGGCAAGAAGCAATGAATACTTTACAGGAGGCCTGATATGTTGGTTTAGTTGAGGTCAGTGTCTTATTCAGCTTGGGTTGCTAGAATAAAAATACCTTAGACTGGGTGATTTAAACAAAGAAATTTGTTCTGGAGGCCAGAAGTCTGAGATCAGAGTGCCAGCATAGTTGGATTCTGGTGAGGGCTTTTCTCCTGGTTTGTAGATGAACATTTTCTGTCTTTGTCCTCACATAGGGGAGAAGGAGAAAGAGAGAGAGAGAGAAAGAGAGAGAGAGAGAGATCTAGTCTCCTCTTCTTCTTATAAAGACACTAATCCCATTCACGAGGGCCCCACCCTCATGACCTACTTACTTCCCAAAGGCCCAACCTCCAAATATTATCACACTAGGGACTGAGGCTTCAGCATATGAATTTTGGGAGGACACAAACATTCAGTCCATAGCAGTTACTAATAATCAGCATGAATAACAAAGACAGCTAATATTTCTTGAGCACATACTATGTGCCACGCACCTTTAAAAAAAAATCCCATTTTCTCTACATATCCCATTTAATCCTAACGAAAACCTTGTGAAGGAGGTATTGCTGGTACCCCTAGGCTACAAAGAAGACTGATGCTCAGAGGGGTCAATCCATTTGTCCAGGGCCACACAGCTAATTTAGTGATGGATCTAGGATTCAAAACACAGTGAGGGGTGAGAGGGGATATCAGAGCATATGATGTTTTCCCCCAGGTCAAGGGACGATGGGCAGGAAAGCAAGTACTGGAGGCAGTTAATTAACAAGTATTGAGTAAGCCACCACCATGTGCCAGGCAGTAGGGAATAAGACCAGAGCATTATGTCCTAGTCATTGAAGGTCATTTCAATACAAATATTATAGGGGAAACAAAATAGGACGTGATAAACAGAGCATGACTTGAGGATGTGGTGGTCAGGATGATGGCGGAAGGCTTCTCTACGGAGGTGATGTCTGAATGAGATTTAAATGATGAGGAGTAGCTGGCTTTGTGGGGATCTGAGAGAAGAGCATTTTAGGCAAAGGCAGCCAGTGCAAAGGCCCTGAGGCAGGAATGTACTGGTATCTGAGTAGCATTAAAGAGACCAGTGAGGCTGGAATGGAGTGAGCAAGGGAGGGGCTGCTCACTGGGGCTGGAGGGGCCAAAGAACTTTCTGTAATCACTGGCCTGGAAATGCCTGAAAAGATGGGGTGGCTGAATGGGGTGAGGGGCTAACGTCACCCACTCCTCACACCCACGTCTTCTCTCTCATTCTCTTTACTCAGGGATCTATTGGCTTTCCCGGGCCCCTGGCACCATTAGGAGAAAAAGGGAAGCGGGTGAGTCGCAATCCAGGGGTCAGGGGAGAGGGAAGGGCTTGCATGAGACAAACAGACTGTATGCCTGTGCGTGATAGCACGTGGGGCCCTAGGTGGCTGTGTCCATGCCTGGAAGCACTTGTGTGCACACATATTGCCATGTGCAATGCAGGGCACATGTAGGTGATCCCACCTGGCATTACAGCAAACGTGCCTGCGTGTCTGTGTATGCATGTGCATCCCGTGTGCCTTTCAGTGCAGATTAGATGGGGTCTGGGTGCTGCAGCCTAGGGACCTGTGACTGGGTGAACAAGGGCACCAGCTGCACGTACGTTGTGTGACTATGGGCGTACATGTGTGAGGGGGTATGTCGAAGCGTGTGAAAGAATAGGGAAATACACATATGTGTGTGTTTCTGCGCACCTGGGGGATTGTGTGTACATGCATGCGTTGTTTCGCTATGTGTGCACTGTAGCTGTGTAAATGGACATTGCGTATATGCACATGAGGGTTTGTATACTGCTGTGATTATCAGGACCGTGTCCGCACATGAATCCATGCACATATGTGTGTACACTGGATAGACACGTGTGCAAGGGACATATTACATGACAGGCTCCGAGTGTCATCTCGAAGCTGCGGTCACCCCTTGCATGCTGCGACGGCATGCAGTCATGTGTGCATACCATGCAGCTGTGATAAATAGGTGTCTGTGTGAGCAAATGTGCTTGTATGTGTGGACCCTGTAGGTGCAATCATAATATAATTGGGTGCCTGTGATCTTTGCGTAGTTGCATGTGTAAGCTGTACTTATGCGTGCGTGTGAGTGAAAGGCTTGCAAATGAATGTGGGGCAGACACCTTTCCAGGTCTCTGGCTTGGTGCATTTGTGTGTTTGTGTCATGTATTTGCACCATCACCCTCTTCTGCTTCCCCCTCATCTAATTTACGTTCCAGGGGAAGGCTGGGCAGCCAGGCCTGGAAGGAGAGCGGGGACCACCAGTAAGAAAATGGGGGCAGGGCTGGAAGGAGGGGCTGCGAGAGGAGAAGTGGGCGGGAAGAGGGTTTGGGTTACTTCAGGTAGTCATGGTGGGGGGACCCAGAGGACTCATCCTCATCTCCTAGGCTCCCCCACCCTCTTACTTCCAATCTTTGCTTCTTTTCTATTCAGGGCTCCCGTGGAGAGAGGGGGCAACCAGGTGCCACAGGGCAACCAGGCCCCAAGGTATGGGGTGGGTGGGTGGTCAGGCCCCCCAAGCAGGCCCTCTGCCCCAGGCTCACCAAGTCCCACCCAATACCTCCCTGTTGAGTTTGTTCTGCAGCCTGAGTCTCATTCATTCTATCCTAGGGTGATGTGGGCCAGGACGGAGCCCCTGGGTTCCCTGGAGAAAAGGTGAGTGAGTGAGTGTGTGTGTGTGTGTGGGTGTGTGATTCTGGGTAGGAGACAAGCCCAGAAGGTGAGGAGACATTATAATGCAGAATGCAGAAAAAGCACAGCCTCTGAAGTCAGAGAGCTGTGAGTTCAAGTCTTAGCTCTGCCATTCACCTGCTGTGTGACCTTGGGTGAGTCACTTAACCTCTCTGTGCCTCAGTTTCCAACTCTATCAAATGGGAATAACCACAGTCCCCATCCCAAAGGGCTGCGGTGGTGAATGAAATGACTTCCTGTGCATAGAATGCTTGACCCCATGCCTGGCCTGCAGGAAGCACCCAACATGCTGTTGTCATTATGTGGGACTCAGGGGCAGGCGGGAGGGATGAGTGAATGATTTCTGCTTCCATTTCAGGGCCTCCCAGGTCTGCAAGGCCCTCCTGGGTTCTCTGGACCAAGGGGTCCCCCTGTAAGTGAGCTCACCCTGCTGGGGGGGAGGGGGTGCCAGGCAGTGGGGGGACTCCTTGTTTGTGCCTCAACTCTCTCCCACCTTGTCCCTCAGGGCCCCCAAGGGAAAGACGGGCAACCTGGGCACCCTGGACATAGAGGAGAATTGGTGAGAAGCCCTTTGACCTCTGACCCATGGCCCCATTAGGCTCTCCATTTCTTCCCCTCCATGACACCTCCTTTTAATGTTTCTCCTCAGGGCTTCCAAGGTCAGACAGGCCCACCTGGACCAGCTGGTGTCGTGGGTCCTCAGGTCAGAGTGGACCCCACAGGTCTCCCCGGTTTTGCACCAGTTCGGGGATATTTGGGGGAGGGGGAGGTGATCTCAGGCAGACCCCCACCCCGGGCCACCTCCATTCAAGATGAGCCTTCTTCCTCTCCAGGGAAAGACAGGAGAAGCAGGGCCTCTGGGTGAGAGGGGGCCCCCAGGCCCCCCTGGATCTCCTGGTGAACAAGGTCTTCCGGGCCTGGAAGGCAGAGAGGGGGCCAAGGTGAGACCCTGCCCCGCGGGAGATCTCATCAAGTGACCCCAAAGGTCCCTCAACGGCCCCACGGTACCTCCAGGCTCAGAATCAACCCCATGGGGCAGGGGGCCCAGACTCACAGATTGAGGGGAGACGCCGTCTTCTCTAGAGTCTGACCTCCCTCCTCTGCACTCCTCCAGGGGGACCTGGGACCACTGGGACCCTTTGGGAAGGAAGGGCCACCTGGACGCAGGGGCTTCCCTGGTCCCCAAGGAGCCCCCGGGGACCCAGTGAGTATCGTTTGGAACCCCTCCTGCATGTGCCTGGCTGGGCTGTGAAGCAGAGAAGGAAAGGGGGGCCCAGGGGAGGGGCAAATGTGATAGTAAAATAATGGCTGCAAGAGGGACAGATCCCTGAACCTCAGTGCCCGGGAAGCGGGTGGGAACTCTGAGCCCCCCAGATTGAAGACAGGACCCGGGGGCACCTCTGGGAGTCTCTTGACTGTGAATCATCTCCTCCTCAGGGACCTACTGGTTTGAAGGGTGACAAGGGCCCCCCGGGCCCCGTCGGGGCTAACGTAAGTGTAAACCCGTCTGCTGTGTGGGGGGCAGGGTGCAGGGGTCTCAGGGTTTCTGGGAAGCAGGATATTGTCCTCATCAAGTCTGCTATTTGGGGAGCCAAACAGGTCGGGGTCACGGCCAACTCTGCCGCTCACTGGCCGGGCAGTCGTGTCACTCTGCGAGCCTCAGTTTCCTTGTCTGTAAAATAGTCCCATCTCCTAGATGATCGTAAATCTCAATGAGATGATCCGTTGGACACATACTTACCTGCGTGTCAGACATCAGCGTTTAAAAACCTTCTTTCTCCTGGAGTTTACTACGATCTAGCCAGGGAGATAAGGGATCAGCCGTGATGAATGCCACAAGGCAAAATAGCGCAGAGTAAAGGGGAGAAGGGGAGAGCCGTTGAAATAGGCAGGCCAGGGAAGGCCTCCTGAGAAGGTGACATTTGAGCTGAGACCTGAAGGCGGTGAGGGAGGAGCCATGTGGGTGTCTTGGCGGGAAGAGTGTGCCAGGCAGAGGGAACGGCATGTGCAAAATCCTGAGGCTGGAGGAAACAGTGAGGAGGCCCGTGTGGCTGGAGGGGAGTGAGCCTAGGGTGAGTGGGAGGAGGTGAGAGCATGGTCGTGCAGGACCTTGTGGGCTGCCAGGAAAACCCTTTTTTCATCAAGTAAGGTGGGAGCCACAGAGGGATGTGGGGGGGGGGAGGGGTGCGCACGTGCTCGGACTCAGGTGTTCACAGCGCCCTCTGGCTGCTGTCTGGGGAATAGATTGGATGTGCTGGTAACCACCTAACTCAGGGCCTGACTGCTTGAAAACCCTCCAATAAATGAGAATTACCACTACTGCTATTATCCCTGACCCTTCACCCCTGTTTTCAGGGCTCCCCTGGGGAGCGCGGTCCTGTAGGCCCAGCAGGGGGCATTGGGCTTCCTGGCCAAAGTGGAGGCCAAGGCCCTGTTGGTCCTGCAGGCGAGAAGGGGTCCCCGGTAAGTGCCTGCCCCCCATCCCCCAGGCATCCCCAAGACCCAGCCCTCTACATATCAGGAGCTCATTTCTGCCCTCCTGGCCCCGACATACCCCTTTCCACTCCGCCCATCAGGGTGAACGCGGCCCCCCTGGCCCCACTGGCAAAGACGGGATCCCAGGGCCCCTGGGGCTTCCTGGATCCCCTGGAGCTGTGGGGCCTTCTGGCGAGGAAGGGGACAAGGTGAGAGAGAGCTCATGGAAGGGGAGGGGCTGGGGGGAGGATGGGGACAGAGGGAGGCTTGGTTCTCCCTCATCCTGTTTCCTCTGCAGGGAGAAGTGGGAGCCCCGGGTCACAAGGGCAGCAAAGGCGATAAGGGGGATGCGGTGAGTGGGGGGCCCCAGTGAGGGGGGTGGTCCTCGGGGAGGGGAGAGGGATGCGGAAGGTGGACGGGGGGAGGCCACAGAGCTTCCTGCCTTCATGAGACCCATCTTGACACCTGCAAGTAACAGAAGCCACTCAAGCTACCTGGAATAAAGGGGTTAATTGCACCCCCAGCTTCCCTCCGGAAGTTCAGCCTCAGCGCCCAGCATCAGGCGGCCAGCTCAGTCCCTGGGTCCTGGTGGGACTTTTGGGCAAACGTCCTGATGGGCCAAACTTAGGACAGATGCTCTGTCTGGTCCCATGAGTTGGTAGCTAATAAGACAGGGTTGGGGGAGGGAAATGCAGCTTCTTGGTGGGGGGAGTGGACAGGGGTGCAGTGATTGACATCTCTAGTGTTTCCTCCCACCAATCTTGAACCTGAGGGGTTTTTGACTCTGTTCCCTCCTCCAGGGCCCACCTGGACCAACAGGGATACGGGGTCTTGTGGGACACCCAGGCTCCCCGGTGAGTGCTCCCAGCTTTGTGGCCATCCCTGGATCCCCAGTGGGAAGGGACAGTGCTCTCCATGGTGACTCGGGCCCAAACTCAGCCCTGACCCTGACCTACCCCTCCATGCCAACGCTCAATATGAGCTCACCCCAGAATCTGACTCAACCCTGACCTCAACCCCTGAACCCCATCACAGCCCTAATCTCAACACTGCTTGTGACCTTAACCTCAATCCCAACTCACACCTGATCTGCACAGCCAACATTAGCCGAACCTGACCCCGTCTTACCCTTAACCCCAGTCCTGACCCACCCTCCAAGGCAGACCCCAAACCTGGGCTCAAACTCTGATTCTACCTTGGCCCTAACCTCAAACCCTACCCTACATCTCAACCCCATCCGGACCTTCCCCTCACCACCTTAACTGACCTCAACTTGACCCTGACTCACCACCCAAGGCAAAGTTTTTAGAAAAACTTTGACTCAACCCTTGACTTCATTCCTAATCTCTGATGCTTAACCTGCATCCCCAACTTCAAACCCAGTCCTGACCCTCTCCAAACTTAATCCCAACCGTGAACCTCAGTCCTGACTTTGACCTTGAGCCTCTCTCCAACCCTTGACACAGACCCTAACTGTGCCCTGCCCTGTCCTCCTCCCAGGGGGCAGATGGGGCTCAGGGACACCGGGGACCTCCAGGCCTCTTTGGGCAGAAAGGAGATGATGGAGTGAGAGGCTTCACGGGGGTGATTGGCCCCCCTGGCCTGCAGGTAGGTGTCTGAGTTTGGGGGTAGAGCCTCTGGTCCTTCCCACTTTGTGCCCCAATTTTGCTTCTTTGTTCCACAGGGGATGCCAGGCCCTCCTGGAGAAAAGGGGGAAGTTGGAGATGTAGGGTCCATGGTATGGACAATGGGGGCAAATGGGGGGGTGGTGGTAGGGCAGGGGTGGCCATTAAACCGATTTGGGGGGGCACATTGTCATTTTAAGGATCCTGTGGGTCACCAGCGCCAAGGGTGGTGTTTGTGATTAGTGGAGTTTTGAAGGGCCATGGGGTCACTGGATGCTCTTCTGACTGTCCCACAGGGTCCCCATGGAGCTCCAGGCCCTCGGGGTCCCCAGGGCCCCAGCAGATCAGAGGTGAGGACTCTGGGAGAGGGCAGGATGCCTCAGAGGTGAGGACACGGCTTTCCCAAGAAGGGGCTGTTGGGATCGCACAGTCCCAGCTGTACCCCTTGCTGTCTCTCCAGGGTCCTCCAGGGCTGCCTGGGGGAGTTGGTCAGCCTGGAGCAGTGGGCGAGAAGGTGAGAGAGAGAGAGAACAGGATTCTGCCCGGGGCGGGGAGGCACAGCCAGTCCTGCCTGGGGGTGGCTGTTCTGGCTGCCAGGATGGGAACACTCCTCACCTTCACTTTGCCTCCTGCAGGGTGAGCCAGGGGAGCCTGGAGACCCGGGACCCCCAGGAATCCCAGGCATCCTTGTGAGTAACTTTGTCCAGTGTCGCTGCACCCATCTCAGGGAATCCCTGACCCCTGGGCATCTAGGGCCACCATGACCTCTGCAGCCCTAGGTCACCCACTGACCCAGGACCTACATGCATCCCCCGTTATCTTGATGACAGAGCCCTGAAAGGTATCAGGGTTGCTACATAAAGTTCTCTAGGTTGTATACTGCACAAGGGTGTAGGGCTGAGGAGGCAGGTGGGGCTCAGATCTAAACCACAAGCCCTGGCTTGGGGATGAGTCGCCCAGAGGGGATCCCTTTTCTGATTCACTCCAGGGTGGCACATGGGCTAGCCCAAACTTGTCCATGACCTCTGGGCAACTGGACCATCCTGACCCCTGACTCCTATAAATCCTAGATTCCTCTGACCTCTGACCCTTGGGCAGTCTAGGCTACTCTGACCCTTAACCCCAGGAAAGCCCCAGGCCACCTAGATTCCTGAGTCCAGGTATGCTAACCCTTGACCCCTGGAGAGTCCAGGCGCCTCTGAACTCTGTTTCTGCAAAGGGGCCCAAGGGAGAAATTGGTGAAAAGGGGGATGCAGGCCCATCTGGGGCAGCTGGACCCCCGGGCAAGAAAGGCCCCCCCGGAGAGGATGGAGCAAAAGGGAACGTGGTGAGTCCTGGGGGACATGGAGGCAGAGACTCGGGGGAGGAGCACATGTGTCACCTTGGACCTGCTCCCCAACTTCTAGCCGGGGGGGGGGTGGTTCCCATCCTCCAGTGTGCTGATTCCACAAACAACCTGGAACATGGCTGAATGAATGAATGATTGAATGAAAGAATGAATCAATATAAAAATGAAGTGGTTATATGTCATTGCAGTAGGGGAAACTTGATTCCACACTGAGTTGTTCTAACAATGCTGGCAAGGTCAAGGTTGAGACTCATGCTGGGTCAGAGTTGGCTGATGAAGGATTTGCCATCAGGGCAGCGGTTGAGCCCCTCCCACCATGGCGATGGGGCTCGGGCTTGGGAGGGAGAGCAGCAAGGAGCTTCGGAGTCTGAGGGACCTTGATTTGAATCTCACCACCCCACCGCTTGCCGAGTCCTTTCTCTGAGGTCAGTTCTATCTGTGAATCCCAAGCCTAGAGGATGCAGTGAGAGGATGCATGGAACATTCTTAGCTCACATTAAACACGAGAGTGTTCCTTCTACCAGGGCTGGGATTTTGTGTTTTGTTCACCATTGTATCCCAGCAACCAGAACTGTGCCTGGGCACAGTTAAATGAATGAATGAATGAACGCTCCATCGTTCAGAGATATAATTATCCATCATTCTGTGTTCCAGGGCCCCACAGGGCTCCCAGGAGACCTAGGCCCCCCCGGAGACCCTGGGGTTTCGGTGAGTGTGACCCCTCCTTACTCGAAAGCCCAGCATATTCCCTATTCTGTCCCCATCTCCACAAGCCCCCCACAGACCTGGGCAAGGTCGATAGAGAAAATAACCTTCACTTTCCTCCAAACCTCACCCCTAAATTCTCATGTGCCCCCATGACCCCTTCCGACTTTGTTCCTCCCACCACAGGGTCAAGACGGCCCCCCAGGGGAGAAGGGAGACCCTGGAGATGTGGGGGGACTGGTGAGTAGGGGGACAGAGGATATGGTGCATGAAGAGGGGGGTCGGGGCTGGTGGGTGGGTGAATTGGGGGGTCAGGTGAGTGGGTTAATGAGGTACCCAGGGCCCTTGTAGATGCACCTGCTTTGCCTCTCTGGGGCCTCACCTTGAATGCGAGCAGCTTGAGGGTGGAGGCGGGAGATAGCTGGTGCTGGGTGATATGTGGGGAAGGCTGTCTTCGCATCAAAGGCATCCTGATGGGGACATATGTATACGTATAACTGATCCACTTTGTTATAAAGCAGAAACTAACACACTATTGTAAAGCAATTATACTCCAATAAAGATGTTAAAAAAAAAAGGCATCCTGAAACCGTCATCCTCAACTACCCTGCTGGTTCTAATCTCCATAGGGTCCACCTGGTGCTTCTGGGGAACCCGGTCCCCCTGGGCCCCCTGGCAAAAGGGTGAGTGTTGACCACCCCACCACCACCTCCTGGCTGCCCTGGCTCCAACTTTGTTCCATTCACTCTCACAGCCCCCCTCTCCCTGCTACAAACCCCCCACTCATCCCCAGAGCACCCACTCACCTCACAGCCCCCCACTCACACTTTCTCCCCTAAGGGTCCTTCTGGTCACACGGGTCGAGAAGGCAGAGAAGGGGAGAAAGGTACCAAGGTGAGTGCCCCCTGCCAAGGTGGTGGTGGGGGGTCCTTATCCTGACCTGTCAGCCAACAGTTGGGCCATCAGAATGGGGAGAGGCCTGGGACACCATGGGTGCTCCAATTCCGCCCCCCTCCCTGCTGGTTCTTGGCTGGTGGGTGGCGAGGCAACCACCCCCTGACTCTCTCTGCCCCCTCCCTTGCCCCTGTCCTTTTCAGGGGGAACCAGGTCCTGACGGGCCCCCAGGGAGGACAGGCCCAGTGGGGACTCGAGGGCCCCCTGGGCGTGTCGGGCCTGAGGGTCTTCGAGGGATCCCCGGCCCTGTGGTGAGTGGGGTGGGAACAGGGACAGGGCGGGGTGGGGGGGGGTGGGATCCTGCCTTCCTTAGGTGCTCCCGTCTTGTAATTTCTCACCATAGTTAGCAGGAGCTGACCCTGGTGGGCAGTGGGGCATCCACATTGAGTTCTGGCAGAGTTCAGCCCCCCATGTTCTGCTTTGCCCTAGGGTGAACCAGGCCTCCTGGGACCTCCTGGACAGTTGGGCCCTCCTGGCCCCCTGGTAAGAGACTCCTTTGTCCCTGAGGTCCCAGCGCTGGGAACCACACTGGGCATCCAGTGACCATCTAGTGACCATGGGTGCTGATGCTGCAGACTGACCTCTCATTGACCATCCATCTGATGGTCCACCCTTAACCATCTATACTAACCATCTCTTCTCATCACTCATCTCAATGATCTACACTGGCTATCCACACTGACCCTCTATCTTGATGGTCTACATTGACCAAACAGACCACCTATCTTAATAGCCTACACTGACCATCTACATTGATGTTGACCACTGACCATCCAAGTTGGCCATCCTCCAACAAACCCCTTCATTCATCTCTCATTATCCCTCCTCTTTCTTGACCAGCATCCCCATGACCACTTCCCTGGTAATTCCATTTGAAACCTGGGTAATTTCCCGTTTGACCATCCCCCAATCACTCACATGGACCTTGAGGCTTTCTGTTTGAGACTCACCAACTGACCCTAACTCTCCTTCCAGGGGCCCTCTGGCCTCCCAGGGCTGAAGGGAGATGCTGGCTTCAAGGGGGAAAAGGTAAGGATACCTCCTTCCATTATTCTCCTCCCCCACTTACCTCCCTCTCCTCCACCTTTACCTCCCTCTGTAGCCAGAGGGCTAGGAGATTGGGGTCTCCTCTGCTCCAAACTCACTACACCAAGGCTCTAGGAGAAAAGTCTCCCAATCCCCCGCCCTCACTTCTTCCCCAACATGTGCCTCTTTTATCCTCCAGGGCCACATCGGATTAATTGGTCTCGTTGGTCCCCCTGGGGAGGCTGGTGAGAAAGGGGATCAGGGTTTGCCAGGAGTGCAAGGCCCCCCTGGCCTCCAGGGAGAACCTGTGAGTGTGTGTCCTGCCTCGAGTGGGAAGATTGTGTTCAGAGGGTGGTGGGAAGGCAGAAGTGGGGCTTGTTTGGAGACTGTGGGTGTGGGGATTTGGGAAGCCTGGGTCTAGAATAATAGGGGTTGTGTCTGGAGAAAATGGGGGGCTCTCTCTGGGGACTTGAAGGTTGAAGTCTGCATCTGGGGTTTGGGGTCTTCTTTGGAGGGAATTGGAAGCCTGTCTGGGGGATGTGTCTGGACCATAGGGATGAACCCTGTCAATGATGACTCTGATGTCCTTTCTCCAGGGTTCCCCTGGTCCCATCGGCTCTCTGGGCCACCCTGGGCCCCGAGGTGTGGTGGTGAGTATGAGGAGTTTGTGGGGTGGGGTCACCTTGTTGGGCCAGCCAGGACTCCGGCTCTCCCTGTCTCTACCCCACAGGGTCCTCCAGGACAGAAAGGCTCAAAGGGGTCCCTGGTGAGTACTCACTGTTCCCTTGGGCTCCCACATCCCAGCTTCCCAGCCCCCTTCACGGCGCCAGAACCCTCAGGGCCTTTGCATTCATTCATTTATTTATTCAGTCAGTCAGTCAGGCATTCAACAAGTATTTCTTCAACACCTACCATTGTATTTTATCAAATCTAAGATGCCATCCATTGTAAGATGAGCCATTATTTTATAAACTGCTACGGAAGAAAACAGTTCTGCCAAGTAAACTATGACTTGTCACAGATGTTAAGACGATGACTTCAGAGATGTTCACATATAGAAAGAAAATTTGCAGTTTATGCTTGGTGCTGAAAATTGCATGTCCTTACCCCCAGTGCTCTCTGTGTGTGTGTGTGTGTGTGTGTGTGTTGGCAGGCAGCGCTCTCCATAGACAGAGTTCACACCCAAATGACTTCTCCCTACAGGGATCCCAAGGTCCCCGCGGAGACACTGGCCCCCCAGGTCCCCCCGGCCCCCAGGTGAGTTACCCAGGGACTATGTTGGAGTGTGTCCCCCTTGGGTCCCTCAGTGCCCAGAACTGGACGGAACACCAGGTGTTCAGGGGGTGCAGGTGGGGTGGGAGGTGGCCCAAAAGCTGAAGGAGGAACTGGGCTGTGTGTAGGGCGTTGGGGGGGACATCCATGGGGGCTCTGACCGTATCTCGTATGTCCATCTCTCCTGGCCTTTCTCTGTCTCTATCTCAAACACTTGTTTACTATTTTTATCTTTGTTTCTCTCTTCCGGGCGCACCCTCTCTCTGTCTCTCTCTGTCCTTGTCTCTCTCTCTCCTTTGCCTGACTTTGTGGTTCTGTCTCTTTTTATCGTCTCTCCGCTTCGGCCTCTCCCCATCTCTGAGCCTTTCTTTCTCTCTCCTTCCCGTGTCTCCCTCTGTTTCTGACTGTCTATCTCCCCCTGTCCCTGTCTCTATCTCTCCCTCCCCTTTCTCCTCTCCCCCTACCCCTGTGTCTTTCTGTCCCCCATGTCTTTCATTTCTGCCCGTCTCTCTCCCTGTCTCTTCCTCCTGCGTCTCTGATCTCCTCCTCTCCTCCATCCCCACCTCCGCCCAGGGTCCATTTGCGGAGCTGCACGGGCTGCGCCGGCGCCGGCGCTCGGTCCCGGGCCTGGGAGTCCCGGAGGGCGGCCTGGAGGAGGTGCTGGCCTCGATAACGTCGCTGAGTTTCGAGCTGGAGCAGCTGCGACGCCCTCCGGGCACGGCTGAGAGCCCGGGCCTCGTGTGCGGCGAGTTGCACCGCAACCACCCGCATTTGCCCGACGGTGAGGTCCCGTCCCTCCCCCGGTGGGCGGGGTGCCTTGGGGTCCTCCCGGCTCATCCGCCCTACCTGGCTCTGCGGCAGGGGAGTACTGGATTGACCCCAATCAGGGCTGCGCGCGGGATGCGCTCAGGGTTTTCTGCAACTTCACGGCGGGAGGAGAGACCTGCCTTTACCCAGACAAGAAGTTTGAGACCGTGAGTACCTCTGGGGGCGAAGTGGGAGGTGGTGGTGGTGGTGGAAGGAGGGACAAGACTCTGGAAACCATTTCATTCATACCCTGCCCACACACACACACCAGGCGTTGACTGGGACTTTATTTTTCCTTCAACCAACATCTATTGAGCACCTACTGTATGCCAACTCCTTGAAATGCTGGGGTTACAGCGGAGAATCCAAAACAAAACAAAACAAAACAAACTTCTTTGCTTTGCTGTTATGGAGCTCATTTTCTATGGGGAAAGACGGATAAGAAAATCTAGTAAAGAAATCAATAATGATGGAGAACCTTGAAGTAGCAGGTATGTGTGCCAGCCCGAAGCGCCTGGCTGCATTAACAACCACCAATGTGGCCATTCTGTTATCATTCCTAAAATAGATAACCAACAAGAACCTACTGTGTAGCACAGGGAACTATACTCAATATTTTGTAATAACCTATGAGGGGAAAGAATCTGAAAACAATAGATATGTATTAGATATGTATGTATGTATAACTGAATCACTTTTCTGTAACCTGAAACTAACACAACATTGTAAATCAACTATACTCCAATTAAAAAAATAAAATTCTGTTATCATCCCCCAGACAGGGAAACTGAGGCACAGAGAGGGGACAAGATTACCCACGACAGTCTGGCTCTTGTCCCAGCCCTTAACCACGCTCTATTGTGCCTCCTAACCTGCTGTCTTATAGGCACCGTGGGCTCACTGCCCTCCACCTGGTCCCCCAGAAATCCTGGGGTTCTCCATCAGGGAGCCCTGAGCCTAACAGCCTCTGACACCAAGCACCAGGCTTAGCTCTAGAGGGCAGTGGGTGAGCAGTGAGCTTCTGGACCCTGGACTGCTCGGATTGGAATCCAGATCTGTCACCTCAGTTTTTTCATCTGTAAAGTGGGGTTCAAGAAAGTATCTACCTCATAGTGTGGTTGTGCAATTGAGGTGCCAATGAACGTATCAGGGGACACTGATCGAACACTGACTATGTGCGTCGCTGTGTTAATACCTCTACTGCAGGTAAAACACGTTGTAAGCGCAGGGCCTGCAAAGGTGCCCAATAATGTTCTTCTTATTTATTCTTATTTTTTACTGGTCAGAGCCTTGGTTTAGTGGGAACTCAGATACCTTAGTGGATGCAAATTTAGACGAGCTCACCCCCACCCAATTTATGGGGGCTTGAGGGCGGGGCTTGATCTCTAAACAGTTGCTGAAACCTGAGGCCTGATCTCTCACCATTTCATCTTCCTTCTGCCCAGAGAGAGGCTGGGGCAGGGAGTGAGGAACATTCTTGGTTTGGG
Source organism: Balaenoptera musculus (assembly GCF_009873245.2). NCBI lineage: Eukaryota > Metazoa > Chordata > Mammalia > Artiodactyla > Balaenopteridae > Balaenoptera > Balaenoptera musculus. The sequence continues at coordinate 164,341,339 of NC_045787.1, forward strand.
TTCCCCAGACACAGACCCTGAGATGAGGGTTTGACAAGGGCAAGTCATTTATTTAGGAGGTGATCCCAGTAGGGGTAAGTGAGAGGGGCCAGGGGAGGCAGCCAATAAGGGGTGTGCTGTTAAAACATCACCATTGGACACCCAGGGCTCAGTTCCACTGGGGACTTCCGGGAGACAGTGTAGGGTAGGATCCTGGGAGCTGTCCCCCACCTCGGGGAGAGGGAGCCGGGGCATTTATCCACCAGCTCTCGTCAATCATTGGTGGAGGCTGCCTCAGAAGGCAGGACCACCCAGCCTCTTGGGTCTGTCCTGTGCACCAGCCAAGCCCAGTCCAACAGTCAGAGAACAGCCTGAGAGTCCCTGATATTTACAGTCAGTAGCTTTCATTGTGGGGAGGTAAATGCAGAAAGGACACGGTGGCCCCCTGGGGCACCTGCTACACCCTCCCCTCCATCCCCCAGGTGAAACTGGCCTCCTGGTCCAGAGAAAAGCTTGGAAGCTGGTATAGCACATTCCGTCGAGGGAAGAAGGTGAGTTGCCCTGGAGGCCAAGGTGGGGATGGTATAAAAATTGGTGGGAACCAGCATGGGAATTGGAGGAGGTGAGATGAACAGGATAGACTCACTTTGCCTTCCTGATGATCACAGCGTCAGATGTATGATAGGGCAAGCACAGGTCATGGTGGCGATCCAGAGGCAGTGCTGGAAGGACCTGAAGGCTTCCTGGTAGAAGTCACAGCTCAGCTGAGGTCTAAGGAATAAGCTGGGTTGCACGTTTGGGAGGACAAGGAATAGTGTTCCAGGCAGATGGAACAGGATATACGAAGGCCCAGAGTCAAGAGAGGGCCTGATAAATTTAAAGAAAAGGTGACTTGCTCTGCTTTAGAGAGTGTGAGGGGGAATGTGGTAGGAGAAGAGGCTGGGGAGGTGGGTGTGAGCTAGGCCCACTTCCTCAGAAAGATCTATGAGCAGTAGGGAGCCATGGAATGTTTTTAAGTGAGGGAGGGACCGAGATTAAATCTCTGTGATAGAAAAATACCTCTGAGCTGGTGGTGGTGGTGATAGGGAAATTGGAGGCTGGGAGACCCAGAAGACTGATGTGTTGGTCCAAGAGAGCAAGGAAAGGACCAGGCTGGAGCTGGTGCTATGGGGATGGAGAGGAGGGCATGGCTTAGAACAACCTCTAAGAGAGCAAGTCAGTACGACCTAGTAATTGATGAGATGATAAGTCAATAGGACCTAGTAACTGATGAGATGGCACGGTGAATAGGACCTATTAATAGTAACTGATGAGGTGAGTAATTGATGAGATGAGTAATTGATGAGATGGAGGGGAGGGAAGAGGTCGGGATGACACCCAGGTTCCTGGTTTGCGGGACTGATGTCTAGTGAGGTTCTAAGATATGTAAATGGGAAGAAGGTCAGGTTTACGGGATGGAGTGGAATCCTGGGTTCATTTGGGATTTGTTTATGTAACATATATGTGTATGCTAAACATTGGGAACATAGCAGCAAAGAAAACACAGTTCCTGACTTCATGAAGTTGATATTCTACTGGGAATATGACCAAGGAAGCAGACAGACAATAACCAAGGAAACAAAGCTATAATATAATGTCAGGGGGTACCTTGGTTTGGGTTCCCCTGAAACAGACCCTGAGGCAAAGACTCAATTGCAAGGGGTTTATCTGGGACGTGATTCCAGAAAACATCAGTTGTGGAACATGAAATGGTACAGGGAAGAGAAGGAAGCCAGGACGCATTACCAAGCCAGTTATCTCAAGCCAGTGATAAGTTAATAATATATTTTATGTAACCCAATATATCCAAAATGTTGTCATATCAATATAAAGATTATTGAGGCATATTAAACTTTTCCCCTCTGAGTTCTTCAGAGGCTGGTGCATATTTTATATTTATAGCACATCGTAATTTGGACACTAACTTTCCTTGGAAGTACTTAGATTGCATAAAACCTGCAGTTGCAAAAGTAGATTCACATCCTCAAGTTGTTCCAAACCTCAGTTTTCTGATAAATGGATTGAAGCTCAGTTATTAGTTATAAATTAAAGTTACAATTTTTAAATTAAATAATTAAATAAAAAATTAAAATTTAAATGGATGGACCTAGAGACGATCATAGTAAGTGTAGTAGGTCAGACAGAGAAAGACAAATATATGATATCACTTACATGTGGAATCTAAAAAGAATGATACAAATGAACTTATTTACAAAACAGAAATAGACTTACAGACATAGAAAACAAACTTACAGTTCCCAAAGGGGAAAGGGGAGGGAGGGATAAATTAGGAGTTTGAGATTAACAGATACATACTGCTATATATAAAATAGATGAACAATGAGGTCCTACTGTATAGCACAGGGAACTATATATTCAATATCTTGTAATAACCTATAATGGAAAAGAATCTGAAAAATAATATATATATGAGTATATGTATATATATATATATACACACACATACACACATATATATACACAAATAACTAAATCTTTTCACTGTAAGTCTGAAAATAACACGACATCGTAAATCAACTATACTTCAGTTTTTTAAAAATGGGTGCCAAAAGAATAAAATTTAGATAAAATTTTGAAAAGTTTCTCGGTCTCACCGGCTGCAATTTCAAGGGCTCAATAGCCACACGTGCCTAGGGGCTTGCAAGAGAACCGTGGATGGCCGGATGGCTGGTGGGGCTGATATAGATGAGGACATGGCGGGGTGGGGTGGGGGGCAGGTCTGCGGTGAGTGGAGATCCTGGGAGGTGGGTACCTCAGAAAGAGTAGAGGCGAATGGAGTACCCTCACCTCCTCTTTGTCCCACCTCCAGTTCTCCTACGTGGATGCTGACGGAGCCCCGGTGAGTGTGGTACAGTTGACCTTCCTGAAGTTGCTGAGTGCCACAGCCCGCCAGAGCTTCACATACTCCTGCCAGAACTCGGCCGCCTGGCTGGATGAAGCTGCAGGAGACCATGGCCGCTCCGTCAGTTTCCTTGGGTCCAACGGGGAAGAGCTGTCCTTCAACCAGACGGCAGCAGCCGCCGTCACTGTCCCCTATGATGGCTGCAGGGTAAGGGAGGGGTGATGATGGCTGCAGGGTAAGGGAGGGGTGATGATGGCTGCAGGGTAAGGGAGGGGTGATGATGGCTGCAGGGTAAGGGAGGGGTGATGATGGCTGCAGGGTAAGGGAGGGGTGATGATGGCTGCAGGGTAAGGGAGGGGTGATGATGGCTGCAGGGTAAGGGAGGGGTGATGATGGCTGCAGGGTAAGGGAGGGGTGATGATGGCTGCAGGGTAAGGGAGGGGTGATGATGGCTGCAGGGTAAGGGAGGGGTGATGATGGCTGCAGGGTAAGGGAGGGGTGATGATGGCTGCAGGGTAAGGGAGGGGTGAGGGGCTGGCCAGGGCAGGGCGGGAGGCTGCGGCTGCCCTCCCCCTGACTCGGCATCCGTGTCTTCCCATGCTCAGCTCCGGAAGGGACAGACGAAGACCCTCTTCCAGTTCAGCTCTTCCCGAGTGGGATTTCTGCCCTTATGGGACGTGGCGTCCGCTGACTTTGGCCAGACGAACCAGAAGTTTGGGTTTGAACTGGGCCCCGTCTGCTTTAGCAGCTGAGAGCTTCAGGGGTGGGAGAGACAGTGAGGGAGCCCCGGATGGGGCACATTTGGTGCTGAGGCTTTGAAGCCATCATATTTATCGTCTCCTGGGACTGTGGGGCCAGGGGAGAGTCTGCTCGTTACGGTCAAACAATATTCCTTCTCCGTTCCGGAGGTCTGGAGGCTGGACTCCCCTGGCCCATGAGCCCAGTTTCCCTGCACTGCTCCCCAGCTGGCATAACTGTAGTCTGGTTGTTTGTCCCCTTCATGCTCACCCGATGCTCAGCTCCCTCCCCCGACCCCCATGCAATGAACTTCTAACTCAGAGCTGATGAATGCCCCCCCGTGCCTGCCTCCCACCCCTCAATCAGTGCTCTCAACACCCTTTGGTGCTACCTTCCCCATAGTTAAGCACTGGATGTCTCCTGATCCCAGGCTGGGACCCCATCACTCATTCCTATTTTCAGGTGGGTTCACAGTGAAGGGACCGAAGTCAGACTCCAGAGGGAAGTGGGACTTCCCTGGACTGAGCTGTGTGCCCCTTCTGCTGCCTCGGCCCAGCTCTGAATACTGCTTCCCCCCCATATCTCCCCAAATGCACCTTGCCATGCCAGATGGTTTGGGGACCAAGATGGTGGGGGGTAAATCAGGATCCTAATGGTGCTGCCCTATTTATACCTGGGTCTGTATTAAAAGGGAAAACCACCTCTGTTGTATATTTAATCTGCTTCCTCCTTAGAGAAGGCTGGGATATGATGAGAGAGATTCTAGCATGATCCCCCTGCCCCCCCCACCCCACCGCCCCAGGCCATAGGGCATAATTTGCATCTCAAGTCTGAGAATAAACCAGTGAACTGTGTCCCTGTCTGTCTTTCGTCTGACGCTGGCCGTATCTCTCTTAGGGTCAGGCTCTTGTCTCACCTGAGGAATCTGCCACCACTTGTCTTAATAATTGAGTCTTTTGGTAGAGGTAGCTTTGGGGGTTGGGGAACCTAATTATAATGGGATTCACTGGAAGTGACAGACCTGTTTATTAACTTAGGCTGCTAGAGGAAAAGTTGAAAAAATAGCCAGATCTCTAAGAGAGCAGATCTTAAATGTTCTCAGGACAAAAAAGAAATGGTAAATATGTGACGTGATGGAGGTGTTAGCTAATGCTATGGTGGTAATCTTTTTGCCATATATAAGTGTATCAAATCAACATGTTATATACACTTTAAACATCCACAACGCTATATGTCTATTATATCTCAATAAAGCTGGGAAAAATTGTGAACCTATTAGGAAGACATCTAAACTTTAAAAAAGAAAATAGCCAGATCTCCATGTTGACCTTGATTGCTAATGGATATAGGATTTCTTTCTGAGGTGATGAAAATGTTCCAAATTGATTGTGGTTATGGTTGCATAAGTCTGTGAATACCCTAAAAAAAATTGTGAACCTATTAGGAGGTTGATTGGTCCTGGAATCACTGGCTGAGCTGAGGGGATGTATCAAGAGGTGACATGGAATGTGGTTTTGGTTTGAGATAAAATGACTAGGGGTCAAAGGTTTGGGTGGCAGGTCAAGGGAGTGAGTTGGGAGTGAAGAGAATTGAATTATGAGTTGACCCTTGTGGTGAGTTGGAGGTTAGGGGTTAAGGGTAGGGTAAATTACATTGAAGTGGGTTGAAGATAAGTGGAGTTGGAGGGTGGTTTGAAGTGTGTTGAGTCAGTTTGGGGATCTGTTGAATTGGGGGTTGGAATGATGAGTGGATTGCATTAAGGGTTTGGAATTGGATATTGGGTTGAATTGAATTAGGGTTGATTTAAGAAGTAGAATGAACTGAGTAGAGGTAAGTAGGGGTTACTATGAATATGGGGTAGGGATTGCCAGTTTGGTAAGTTAAGATGTGATCAGTTAAGATGAGAGTTGGGTTTGGGGTGACTTGAATTTGGAGTTAGATGTTGGGTTGAAGGCTTTAAAAAACAGATTTATTGAGATATAATTCACATACCATATAATTCACCCATTTAAAGTATATAATTAAATGGTTTTTAAGGTATTCACAGACTTGTGCAACCATAACCACAATCAATTTGGAACATTTTCATCACCTCAGAAAGAAATCCCATATCCATTAGCAGTCACCCATCATCTCCTCCAAACCTCTCGGTGGTAGGAAACCACTAATCTTTCTGTCTCTGTGGATTTGCCTATTCTCCACATTTCATATAAATGGAATCATACAATATGTGGTCCTTTATGTCTGGCTTCTTTCATTTAGCATAATAATGTCACAGTTCATGTTGCAGAATGCATCAGAACTTTATTCCTTGTTATTGTTGAATAATAATTTACTGCATTTTGTTTATCCATTCAGCACTTGATAGACATTGTTGAGTTAGGAGTGATGGAGGGCTGGTGTGAGTTAAGTTGGATCAGGTGGGATTGTGTGGGTAGAGGTAGCAGGTTGGAGTGAATTGCCTCCCTCAAACCCAGAGCTTGGGACTTCCCTGGTGGCGCAGTGGTTAAGAATCCACCTGCCAATGCAGGGGACATGGGTTTGAGCCCTGGTCCCAGAAGATCCCACATGCAGCGGAGCAACTAAGCCCGTGTGCCACAACTACTGAGCCTGCGCTCTGGAGCCCGCGAGCCACAACTACTGAAGCCTGTGCGCCTAGAGCCTGTGCTCCGCAACAAGAGAAGCCACCGCAACGAGAAGCCCGCGCACCGCAACGAAGAGTAGCCCCCGCCTGCCGCAACTAGAGAAAGCCCGTGCGCAGCAAAAAAGACCCAATGTAGCCAAAAATAAATAAATAAATTTATTCAAAAACCCCAAAAACCAGAGCTTACTCTGCTATTCCTGCCAGCAGCCCTCTAAGGCCACCTGAATACTTGCTCTGGATTCCTTTATTCATTCCATAAATGTTACTAAGAGTGCTAACTCTATGAAGAATATTGGTGCCCAGAGGTTAATCAATGAGTTCATCCCTTTATTCACTTATTCATTTGTTTAGCTCTATTGAGTGTGTACTCAGCACTAGGCATTGCTCAAGATGCTGGGGTTAGAAGAAAGATGCCGTATCTGCCCCTCAGTATCTTACTCCTGAGGAAAACAGATTATACACAAATCTCTATGTAATGTGACTTCAGGTAGTATTAATTGTTGTGAAGGAAAATCAAACAAGTTACATGGAAAGTGATGGAGTCGGGGGCTTATTTGAAATAGGTTGGTCAGAAGAGGCTTTGCTGAGGAACTGGTGTTTTAGCAGAGACCTGAAGGATGTGAGGGAAGAAACATGTGGAGTCTTTTTTTTTGGCCGAGTGGCTTGAGGGATCTCAGTTCCCTGACCAGGGATTGAACCCAGGCCACAGCACACAGCAGTGAAAGCCCAGAATCCTAACCATTAGGCCACCAGGGAACTCCCCATGTAGAGTCTTGAGGAAGTATCCGACACACATTGAAGAACCCAGAAACCCTCAAATACCAATGAGGGCTCTTGAGGGGGTGGTGTTTCTCCTGGTCATCTCTTCTCCAGATGTGTTGCTTTTGCTGATTTCTTCACCTTGGGTTGACGTCTATCAACCCAAATGTAGACCTGAGCCTGCCTTCCTTTTAGTTCCTCTCTCAAACATCTTTAACTCAAGAATGCATATGGTAACACCAGTGCTGTGCGTTATTTTCCTCCTCCTGGGCACACGTGACTGAGATCACATCTCCCAGCTTCCCTTGCAGTTATGTTGGGGACATGTGACTGGGTCTTGGCCAGTGGGATAAAACCTCCCGCATAGCCCTCCCTGCTCTTTCTCTCTATTCCATGAAGACCTTGGAGATCACGTGTGTAAGATGAACATGTCATACATGGAACTAGTAAGGGGCCTGCTTCCATGAGTTACTGCAGTTGACCCTTGAACAATGCTGGGGTTAGGGGAGCCAAGCCCCACACAATCAAAAATCTGCACATAACTTTACAGTCAGCCCTCTGTATCCGTGGTTACAAATCTGTGAGTTCAACCAACCCCGGATCATGTAGTAATGTACATATTTATTGAAAAAAATCCACAAAGAAATGGACTTACACAGTTCAAGCCCATGTTGTTCAAGGGTCAGCTGGACTTGGAAGAACACTGCCAAGAAGACCTTCATTAAACATGACCAAGAAATAACTTAATTGTTTTAAGCCCTTGAGAGTTTAAAGAATTGCTTGTTACAGCAGCTGTCATTAATTATCCTGACTAATACAGTGAACAAATCCAACTTTTACTGAAGGTCAGCATGTAAGCGTGTGTGAGAACCAGGATGTCTCATTGCAGGAAAATCAACATGTTAAAATTTACTATTGAATATCCTTATCCTCAAAAGTGCCCGCCGCTGTGAAATTGTCACTGGAGGTGTGCTCTTCCCAAGTCCAAGTTTCCTACCATTCTGCTGTCCTCTCCCATCTTTCCCTCCCTGACACCTCTTCTTGCCTACCCTCGTCACTCCCTTCCTCTAAGCCTTTCTGCTTTTTTTTTTTTTTTTTTTTTTAATTTTTGGCCAAGCTGCATGGCTTGTGGGATCTTAGTTCCCCGACCAGGGATCGAATCCGGACGCCCTGCAGTGGAAGCTCAGAGTCCTAACCACTGGACCGCCAGGGAAGTCCCAAAGGCTTTCTGCTCCTAGATCAAATTTATCTCACTTTCTTATGAAGAACCACCCCCTCAACCCTTCTTACAGACCCTGGCTTCACGCCCACATGATCCATGATTAGTTCAATTGATTGTCTGCGTGCCAGACACCGTTCATCGAATGTTTTCCCGAATGAATTTATTTATTCCTCATCACAACCTTTGAGGAAGATTCTGTCACTACCCTCATTTTGCAGATAAGGAAACTGAGAAACAGAGAAGTAGAGAGTAACTTGCCCAGAGACTAGAGCTGAAGATTTTGCTGAACAAAAAAGCCATCTTCTCCCTAAAGGGAATTATTTCCAACGTAATTTTAAAAATTACATCCAATAACAGCCCAGGGTTTGAATGCAGGTCAGCTGGCACGCCCTTTTGCAACTCCAATCCCACGCTGGTACAGGTATTTTGGAGGGGAGGAACAATTAATAGTGTAATGAGGACTCTTTAATTAGGTAAAAGCTCATTAAAGAATTAGAAACTCGGCCCTGCTAAATTAAAGGGTAATTGACAAAGGTGTAAGGAGGGAATTTTAGGCCTTGCACGCTCAGCTCTGTGTATTTACCCAGCATCAGCACCGGCACCCTGGCGGCTGCTGGGAAACTTCCAGCTGATTTGCATATTCAGCAGCCGTAATTAATCACACTGCTTGTGCTTCAGGAGCAATTACTCCCGAGTTGGGGGTGGGGCAGGGCGGCCAGCGTGGGGGACCGCCTGCAGATTCAGACAGGGTTGTAGGGGGTGGGTGGAGCAGGGGATGTTACACATACACACTCACAACATTGTTGGAGATACAAACAATGACATACGTAGACCAAGGGCTCATGGAATCGGACCCTCATCTTGTCACCTCCTTCCATCCCCTGCTGCTACCACAGCTGCAAGTCACTTCCCGGACCCACAGACTCAGAGAGGCAGACCCGCATCACACACTCCCCTACACCCTCAGCCAGATCCAGATACACTGACACACAAAGGCCACACAGACAGTTGCACACACCCAGTTGTGTCTGGACATACACCTAGAGCTGCCCTGCAAAAACAACCGTGTTCACAAACCCACCCTCAGAGATGGAGCCACATCTGGAGGGAGATCCCCATTGTCACACATAGAAATACTGTATCCTGGGGCCTGGCACATGCTAGGCACACAGAGGAACACGCAGCCCCACACAAAGACATGCCACCAACACACAAGCCACAGATGTGGGCCCAGGTAAACTCCAACATGGGTGGTTCAGAGATAACCCTCCCTCTGCCCACACATTCATTCATTCATTCAATCAATCAACCAATCTTTGTTAAGCACCTACCATGTGCCAGGCACTATTCTAGGCTCTGGGGACCCAGCTGTGGACAAAACAAAGATCCCTGCCCTCGTGGAGTTAACACTCTAGTGGTGCTGACAGGCAGTAAGCAAATACATATATGATATGTCAGGTGGTGCTATGAAGAAAAATAAGGCAGGGAGGAGGAATAGAGGGGTGTTCCTTGAGACAGAGTAGTCAAGGAAGGCTTCCTGGAGGAGCCATCCCTGAAGTGGTGGCTCATACAGAGAGAGAGGGAGGGAGCCATGTGACATCTCACACAGCCAGGCCCAGAGGCACTGACCCATGCAGAACCGCACCGATCCACATCTGGCCATGCAAAGAGGTCCTGACCCCACAAGGGCAGACGTGTGGCCTCCTGTGCTGAGTGCCCCAGACACCAGAGCTTCCTTTCGAGAGGACGGGCCTGGACCCTGAAGGTGACAGTGCAGCACTGGGAAGACGGGCGGCTGAGCAGACGGAAGACCCAGATTGACACCAAGAGGTTGTCCTGTCTTTCCACGATGCTAGTCTAATCTCCTTTATGCACGCTTTTTCCCCCTTGGTAAATTTCTTATTTTATTTTATTTTTGTGGTGAAAAACTGCATAACATAAAATTTACCATCTACCATTTTTAAGTGTACAGTTCAGTAGTGTTAAGTATATTCACGTTGCTGGGCAACAGATCTCTACAACTTTTTCATCTTGCAAAACCGAAACTCTATACGCATTAAACAACTCTCCATGCCCTCACACCTCAGCCCCTGGCGCCCACCTTCTACTTTCTGTCTCTATGGATCTGACTCCTCTAGGGACCTCACATGAGGGGAATCATGCAGTATTTGTCTTTTTGTGACTGGCTTATTTCACTCAGCATCATATCCTCAAGGTTCACCTATGTTGTAGCAGGTATCAGAATTTCCTTCCTTTTTAAGGGTGAATGATATTCCATTGGATGGATGGACCACATTTTGTATATCCAGTCATCCACTGATGGACACTTGGGTTGCTTCCAGCTCTTGGCTACTGTGGATAATGCTGCTATGAATATGAAAGTGCAAGTATCTCTTTGAGACCCTGCTTTTGATTCTTGTGGCTCTATCTCCAAAAGTGGAATTGCTAGATTGAGTATTATTTCTTTTTTAGAAATTGTTTTCATCCAGACACACATTATGTACAATAAAATGCACTGATCTTAAGTGTTCCATTGGAGGAGTTTTGACAATTGTCTACACACCCTAAACATGATGTAGACTGTTTCTAGCACCCAGAAAATCCTGATGCCCTTTCCCGTGCCCCCACTCCACCCCCGGAGACACACCCTCTTCTTGGATCCATTCCAAGTGTGGCAAAACTGATGAATGAAATATGGAAGGTGTATGGAGGTGGTGTGGTGTAGTGGTTAGAGCCAAGCCACCTGGTCCAAGTTTCAGCTCCTTTGCTATAACAGATGTGACCTTCACCCCTCTGAACCTCAGTCTTCAGAGCTGTAAAGTGGGGTGAGTAATAGCACCTACAGCGTCAGATTGTGTGAGGATTAAAGTAGTTAAAATAGATCACATACTTAGAACAATGTCTGCCATGTGGTAAGTGCTACAAAAGTGTTGCATTTTAAGTGTTGCATATATAAAAATATGCATACATATGCAACACTTAAAATGCAACATACATATAAATACATGGGGAGAGAGAGAGAGGGAGAGAGAGAGAGAAACTTTATAATGAACCCTCATGTGCCCACCACCCAACCTAAGAAATAAAGCATCATACCCACAATTGATGCCTCCTGTTTACATTTCTGCCATTGCATTCCTCTCCCTTCCCCAGCAAGGGTAGATGAATATGGAGAATTAAAAACATGGGTTTAGGGACTTCCTTGGCGGTCCAGTGGTTAAGACTCCGTGCTTCCACTGCAGGGGTTGGGGGTTCGATCCCTGGTTGGGGAGCTAAGATCCTGCATGCCGTGCAGCGCGGCCAAAAAAAAATACATAAAATAAAATGTAAACCATTTACCCATTTTTAAGTGTCCAGTTCAGTGACATGAAATACATCCACATTGTTGGGCAACCATTCCCACCATCCACCTCCAGAACTTTTTCATCTTCCCCAACTGAAACTCTGTCCCCATGAAACCCTAACTCCCTGTTTTTTCCTTTCCCTAGGTTGTGGGAATTTTTGACCTCAGTTTATTTCTCCATGTTTACTGCTTACAGGAAGCTATATCCAGGGATGATGTACAACATGATATTGCAAGTTTCTAAACTATCTCACGCTGGTACAATATTGAACATGTTCTTTTGCGACTTGCCTTGTTAGTTCAGCCAGAGATTTTTTTCATCTTCTCCATGTAGGCACAAGTATTTCTAGTCTTGTCTTTTTAATTGCTTTGAAAATGCTCACCTCAGCAGAGTTAGCTGTTCTCCTACTCATAAACTTTTAGGTGTTTCCCATTTTGTTCCTCTTCAAACATCTGGGCATGTGTTGCACATAGTAAGTATCTCCAGGGTGTATAAGTATATAAGAAGTTAGGAAATTCTGGGTTAGGGAGAAGGTGCATTTTCATCTATCCTGAGTATGATCTTTATGCTGGTTGCCCAAACCTCACTAGGTAACTTTCAGATCACCACTCTCCCCAGACTCCCTTTTGGCCCTAAGACAAAGTCCAAGTCCTTCTACCTGCGGTTCTGGCCTCACTTGTCACCATACCTCATCAGGAGACCTAGCCTCCTGCACCCTGTGGCCTCAGGGCCTTTGCACCTGCTCTTCTTTCTGCCCACCACGCCCTGCCAGCTCTTACTCATCCCTCGGATTGCAACTCTGGTGTCACTCCCTGATGCTGACCCCTCAGGCTAGATCTGGGCCCCCCAGTCACACTCAGTGAACCCTGCCCATCTGTGCAGGCACCCCACTCCTAACTCTCAATTACTTGAAAACGGGGCTGCCTCAAAGCCAGTGCAGGCTGGGCCTGGATTGAGTGCCCGGTCTCTGCTTGCGGATAGATGGAGGAGTCTGTGCATCTGCCTTGGGGCTAGGGTGGCAGCTGCACAGAGACCTGGGCTCCTATCCCAGTTCTACCACTTGCTAGCTGTGTGACCTCAGGCAAGTGGCTTAACCCCTTTGAGCCCCTCACTTTCCTCTCCTGGGAAACCCTTCCCAGGGCTGTCGCAGGGGTTGAAATGAGCCCCAGCCAGGTCTGGCTCAGGGTAGACCACTCTTGGTAGGAGCTGCTGTGGTTCTGAGCCAAGTTCCGGCCCCATAACCTTGGATTAGGGCTTCGCTCCTTCCTGGCTTGGCAGGGCTGGGAAGTGATGTTAGGTCTCCGTGTCCCGCCAGCTCATTCCTCAATTCCCAGGCCTTTAATGGGAACCATATGCGCTGGACGCCTGCCGGCCCACCCGCCCTCCCGCCTCCGTCTCCTCCCCCAGAGAGGCCTCCTGAGTCATCTGGGCCCCCTCCCCCTCCCCCGCTTCTCACAACCTCATTCCCACACTGCTCCGGCCTGGGGTTCGCGTGTCGTGGGTGTCTGTGTTGTGTCATGAGTCCCTGTGGGTGTGTGTGAACTGTCTGCCTGTACTGTGTGTTTGTGTGTGTGACTGTGTCTGAACTGTGGGTCTGTGGGTGGGTTTTATACAAACGGTGTGCCTCTTCTGTGTGTCTGTGTGTTGTGCTTAAACTACCCGCCCTGTTTTGTGTGATTGTCTTGTGAGTTTGTGCATGTTACTGTATGAACGCTATGTCTGTTTTATAGATCTGCACATACGTGAATCTGTGTGTGTGAGCCGTGCGTCTGAACCGTGGGGTTTGGGTGTTTTTTGTGTCGGGGGTCTGTGTGTGTGTTGGATCACCTGTATTTGTGAGCGCTGGCTCTTGGGTAACTGTGGTTGGTTCACCTCTGACGTTCTTCCACCATTTGATGGGTGTGTGTGTGGGTTTCTGTGGGCTCTTCTGCCTGGAACGTGTATCTGGCTGTGCGTCACGTGTGGTTGTATGTGCTGGTTCTGGGTGACACTGTTCCCTCTGAGCATGGCATTGTGCCTGGACCACTTATCAGGGTGCAGTGTCCCTGGGTGACTGTACGTCCATGTTGTGTGCTTGTGTGTCAGTTCACTTGAGGCCAGGCCTGTGCAACTGGGGGACAAATTCTCATTTTCACATGGTCATTGTGTGTGTGTGTGTGTGTGTGTGATGCCTGGAGGGGAGGGAGTTCCTGTGGTGGCTGCAGTTTCATGGTGAGAAATGCCCAAGAGAAGGAAAGAATGGGGCTGAACAGTGGGGACAGTCTGTGGGGAACCCCCAGGCTCAAGGGCTGAACTTGGGAGCCTCTCCTAGGACATGGAAGGACAGCTGGGCTCCTTCTGAGTGAACAACTGCCTGCAACCACAGCATAAAATGCCTCGTGTCCGGAATCCGACACGAACCAAACTATGGTCTTAGCTCTGCTGTACACCCTCTCTGTGGCCTTGCTCAAGTGTCTTAATTTCTCCGAGCCTCAATTCCTCCATCTGAAAAGTGGGACCGAGGCAGATGATGTCGGTGTCCTGCCTGTATCCCCCTTTGCCCTCATGGGTTCCTGTGCACACTTTAGCCTCAGGGCTTTCTCAACTCATATTCTGGCCAAACCAGGAATGCTGAGGAGCTGACGCCCCTGGGAGCAGGCCTCCCACAGTGACACGTGGGACTTGGAGAATAAATACCTGCCTCCCTCACTCTCTGGTGGGACAGCTATGAAGGGCAGCATCTACGCTCTCTCCAAGGGGTCTCCAGGAGGACTGACCCTCAGTTGTCTATGTGGATTTGATAGGAAAGGAAAGATGCAGAACAAATAACCCAGTATAATGCTACAGAGGTCAATAGGTTGGCTTTGAGTCAGACAGAACTGGGTTTGAAGCCCATGTCTGCTGTTTGTAGCTGGGTGGCCTTGGTCAAGTTAGCTAACCTCTCTGAGCCACAGACTTTTCATTCTTAAATTGGGGATAATAATTCCTACCTCACAGGGTTGTTGTAAGAATTCAAGGAAATAGGGACTTCCCTGGTGGTCCAGTGGCTAAGCCTCCATGCTCCCAGTGCAAGGGGCCCAGGTTCAATCCCTGGTCAGGGAAGTAGATCCTGCATGCTGCAACAAAGATCCCGTGTGCCACAACTAAAAAAAAAGAAGAATTAAATGAAATAATGCATGGAGAGGACTTCGCCTGGTGTTGAGTCCTTAGTGGGAGCTCGATGAGTGTGGGTGGTTGTTATTAAAGAGTTGTAGGGAATTCCCTGGTGGTCCAGTGGTTAGGACTCTGCACTTCGACGGCAGTGGGCATGGGTTTGATCCCTGGTTTGGGAACTAAGATCCCTCAAGCCATGCAGCACAGCCAAAAAAAAAAAAAAAAAAAAAGTGTGTGTGTGTGAGAGAGAGAGAGAGAGGGAGACATGCAGCCCTAAGTTGGTAGTCGCACATAGCCTGGGGTATTAGGACTTCATGAATGACAAGGTTTTCTCCAAACAGGTAAGGGGAATGAATATTCCAAGAACATATCAATCAAGGTTTAGCTATAGGAAATAAGGACCAAAATCAGGGAACCTGGTGCTTACAAAACTAAGGCAGAAGGATGGGGCTCTAGGCTAAGCCTATTGGATGACTTACTATAGAACATGACTTCTGAATTGACCCTTCCAGGAGCTTCTGCCTCTGTTATTCACATAGAAAGGTGGGGAATAACACACTGGGAACCACTGACTTCAAGAATACATCACCATAACAAGAATGAATATATGTATATGTGTAACTGAATCACTTTGCTGTACACCTGAAATTAACACAACATTGTAAATCAACTATATGCCAATAAAATAAAAAAAATACATCACCATAATGCATAAGCAAAATCTGGTCCAGCCATGCAATGGAATATTATTCAGGTATAAAAAGGAATAAAGTTCTGATACATGCCATACCATGAGGTTTTGATAAACCTCAAAAACATTATGCTAAGTGAAAGAAGCCAGACACAAAAGGACAAATATTGTGTGAATCCACTTACATGAAATATCTTAGATAGGCAAATTCATTGAGACAGAAAGTAGATTAGAGGTTCCAGGGGCTGGGGATGGGAAAAATGAGGAGTTATTGTTTAATGGTTACAGAGTTTTGGGGAGATGAAAAAGTTCTGAAAACAGATAGTGCTGATGGTTTCACAACACTGAAGAGGTAATTAATACCACTGAATTGTACCCTTAAAAATGGTTTAGGGAATTCCCTAGTGGTCCAGTGGTTAGGACTTTGTGCTTTCACTGCTGAGGGCCTGGGTTTGATCTGTGGGTTGGGGAACTAAGATCCCACAAGCCACGCAGTGTGGAAGAAAGAAGGAAAGAAAGAAAGAAAGAAAGAAAGAAAGAAAGAAAGAAAGAAAGAAAGAAAGAAAGAAAGAAAGAAAGAAAGAAAGAAAGAAAGAAAGGAAGGAAGGAAGAGAGAGAGAGAAAGGGAGAAAGAAAGGAAGAGAGAGAGAGAAAGAAAGAAAGAAAGAAAGAAAGAAAAAAAGAAAGAAAGGAAGAAAGAAGAAAGAAAGAAAGAAGAAAGAAAGAAAGAAAGAAAGAAAGGAAGAAAGAAAGAGGAAGGAAGGAAGAAAGGAAGGAAGACGGAACTTCCCTGGTTGCACAGTGGTTAGGACTCTGAGCTCCCAATGCAGGGGGCCCGGGTTCGATCCCTTGTCAGGGAACTAGATCCCACATGCATGCCGCAACTAAGAGTTCACATGCTACAAATAAAGAGTTGGCGAGCTGCAACTAAGGAGCCCGCCTTCCGCAACTAAGACCCAGCGCAACCAAATAAATAAATATTTTTTAAAAAGAAAGAAAGATAGTTTAAATGGCAAATTTTATGATACTTATATTTTACTACAACTTAAAAAATTAATAGTGTAATATACCAAAAGCCATTGAAGTGTACACTAAAGGGTGAATTGTATGGTACGTGAATTATATCTTGATAAAACTGTTTTTTTTAAAAAGCACATCTCCATGGTTGCAATTTAGAGATTTGGAAGCTACCATCATTGTCACTTGCAACTGCCTCTCAACAAAAGCTAGTGACACTGGTGACTGAAGACAGTAACATCTCTGCAGGAAAACCCAGTGTCTCCACAACTGTGCTTGCTAGACACCACTGCAGCACAATAGAAAGATGACCTCCATCCACTTCCCCCACCCACATCTCAATCTTCCAATTGATAGAATCTCATTGCCCTACAGAAATCTGGCTGCAAGGGAGTCTGGAAAACATAGTTTTTAGCTTTGCAGCCTCTGTAGTGTAGGAGCGCACACTAGGAGGTTGGGATGGTGCTGAGAGTCAATTCATTGTCTTTTGGTTTTGCTTACACAGGATTTTTTCCCTCTTTCAATGGTAAAAGTTCCATATCTCCCCCCTCCAACCTTCGCTCCCTTGTTTTCCATCCAATATAGATTGAATGAGGCTAACTCCACTTTCTGGCTCCAGAGGGGTGAACTATGAGCCAGGTCTGGTCAAGCCACATAATCAATTCCTCTGAAACCATGATTGGCTCAGGGATGGGCACATGACTTGGGATGGACCAATGAGAGACATTATTTTGCAAGCTCTCTTTTTGCTGAAGTTGCTGACCTTGGAAGATGAAAGCTTCTGGGAATTATCTTTAACACCTCCTAGCTAAAAGGGATCCCTTGTAGAGAATAGTAGAGATGATAAATGGAGAGAGACAGAATTCTGATGATATAACAGAACCCCTGGATCCAGCCATTCCTGAATTCCATTACCTCTGGATTTTGTTTTTCAGTTATGTGAGCTAATAGATATTCTTTTTTGTTTAAGACAGTTCAAGTTGCCTTTCTGCTACTTTCTATCAAAGGAGCCCTGAATAATATATGGAGGGATCAGCAAGAGCAAATGTATGGGTAGACATGAACGGCCTAGATTCATTTACTCATTAAATTCTTCTTGATCATCTTCTCCATGTCAGGCCCTTGTGCAGAGTATGGGAAAACAAAGGCCTGGACTGTTTCTTCCTCTGGCTGGACACATTGAGGGGTCACAGGTGAGTAAAGACAATGGCTGCCCAAGCATCAATTAAGAAAACCCAATGGCCAGCTGGTGAGAGTTGGCAGGGATCCACTGCCCTTCTCCCCTGCCTCTGCACATGGTGGAGAGCAGACTGCCCAGTACCAGACCCCAAGCCACCTGGTCCATCAGTTTTGTCGTACAAGGTCCTTGAGAAGCTGATCTCTCTTCAAGGACGGTGCACAAGGCAGACATCATGCTCATCGTAGCACTGACCATGGTGCTGATCTTGAAGCTGACAAACTGTACAACCAGGACACTGAGTATGACCCTGACCACAGTACAACACGATAATATTTCTGACCACAGCATGACCAGGGCAGTGATTGTGACTCTGAGCCACAACACAGCCAGGAAGCTGACCACCACACTGACCACAGCACAGTCAAGAATGACCAGTGGAGACCACAGTGCTGACCCCAGTAGAACCAGGATGCTGAGGGCAGTGCAGATCACAGTTTAATAGAACATTGACTACAGCATGATCAGGATACTGGCAGTGCCACTGACCACAGCTGTGGTTATGTCTACAGCACTGAATGTATTGGCCAGGGTCTAGTCAGAAAAACAAAGCTCACACCAGATAGTTCAATAGCAAGAATTTAATATGGGGATTTAGTTACAGAGGTGTTAGTTAAGCTTTAAGAGCAAATAGGGGACGGTGAATCTACTCTAAAATAGCAAGCCACCGCCTTCCAAGGGCTGAAGCAGCAAAGGGAGGAAGTGTTTACCAGAGTTATGGCCACCTGGCAGGAGCTGAATGAACCATGGTGGGGACCCTCAAAGGGGCTGAGATCACAGAGGCTGAGACAACAGCCACTGCCAGAAACACCCAAACTGGAGAGAGAGGGAGAAATACCCTGGCTTCTTTTTTCTCCGGTCCTCCAATCTCTCTCCAGGCTTCCCATTGCCTGAGCCTAGCCTGGGAAATGTAGTTTGTAGGGATCAAGGGAACCTGGGAAATGTAGTCTTCAGGGGCCATCTCTCCTGATACAGAGCAGGGGAAGGGTGAAGAATGGACCTAAGGGCCTGTTGACCCATGTCAACCACACAACACAGGCCATAGCTTGACCATACAATGACCTCCTCCATGACCAATCCCAAGGAGGACATTGTCCGTGGTTCTGAAACACAGCACTAACAAGGGCAAGGAAAGGGGCAGGGACAAGCAGGGCCCTCCTCCACCCGAGCTGACCACAGCCCACTCTTTGTCAAGAGCTTGTGGGTTCCAACAACCAATACCCCTCTCCTATCCCATGCCTAATGCAGGCTTGGCCTGAGGAGTCAGCAAAAGATCATCTCCCACCTGGGAAAAAGAGGGAGAGGGATGATGAGAGGCCTTTCCTGGCTCAGATTCTGTTTTGTGTCCCACATCCCATGGCCAGTGTCCTCAACCCCACGCTTCATTGTAGTAATGCCCTCTGGGGATTGGGCGCTGGTTAGGTGCTCCGTTC
This sequence comes from Balaenoptera musculus, assembly GCF_009873245.2. Classification (NCBI taxonomy): domain Eukaryota; kingdom Metazoa; phylum Chordata; class Mammalia; order Artiodactyla; family Balaenopteridae; genus Balaenoptera; species Balaenoptera musculus. The sequence goes on from NC_045787.1 coordinate 164,360,437, forward strand.
ACTCATAAGTCACAGAAGTCCCCAACACCTCAAGAGGAAACAGGCCTCCTAAGAGAAGGAAAGCTCTTTGCCTGGGGTCACATGGCCAAGAAGTGACAGAACCAGGGTCGAACTCCCTCGAAGTCTAATTTCACAGACTCTGCCTCAGTTTCTCTGTTGACTCCTGAGCTTTTTAAAGAGGAGGCCTCTCAATTTCTCTTCTTTGCTACCAGGCCTCCCTCCTACTCCCCCTGCCCCTTGATCCCTCTCCCAACCCCATTTATAACGTAGGAAATGTCCAGGGAGGGTGAAATTGACTACCACGTGAAGGAACCCCCCTCACACTCCCCATCTCCATGAGCCACCCCCATATTGGCCTTGGGGTTCTGGGTCACGACCCCAGCTACCCTCTCGGGGGCCGGCTTCCACACACACACACACACACACACCCCTCCACCCCACCCCGCCCCGCTTCGCCGACCACAGACCCCACTCCGTCGGCGCCCGAAGATGAGCTGGGGGCGGGGCGGGGGGCGGAGCCCGCAACAAAGACTCGCAGCGAGCGAGGGGCGGGGGTGGGGCGGAATCCCAGCCGCCGGCGAGGCGGGGGAGGCGGCGGCATAGGGTCGCCCGGCCCGGCGGGCGGGGTAGCGCATGGTGGCGGTCCCCGTGCCGAGGCGTCGCTAGGGCGGGCGGGGGACGGGACGCCGGGCCGGGGGCACGTCATGTGGCCGCTCACGGTCCCGCCGCCGCCGCCGCCGCCGCTGCCGCTGCTGCTGCTGCTGTGTTCAGGCCTCGCCGGACAGGTAGGGGCCCGGCAGGCAGGTGCGGGCGCAGAGGGCTCCAGAAGGGCCGGGGGCTCAGGGGGCCCCGCAGAAACGGGACTGGGGGCTCCATGAGCCCCCCCGGGGCTGCGAGGGAGGGGGCGTCGCAGCGAGGGAGGGGCCGGGACGTCCACCCTGGCTTTGGGAATGGGAAGGGGAGCTTCAGATCCGGCCTCAGAGCTGGGATGGTTTGGGGGACAACCTGATCCCAGCTTTGGGGTTCTCAACCTCTCGGTGACCCGGAGCCGACACCCGCCATCTCGCTCGAGCTAAGTGGGGTCGTGGGGGGACTTCAGGGGGCCTTGTGTGTCGCTTATCCTTCACTTCCCCCATCATGGCAGGCGGTGCCTGGCTTTTATAGCCCCCCACTCCTCGCCCGCACCCCCAAGGTGGGCAAGGGGGCGGGACTCCCGTGTGAGTGACTGACGGGGACGTGTGTGAAGTGCTGGAGGGTGCTGGGTAAACGTGTGTGCCTTTGTGTCACAGCTGGGTGTGAGTGAGAGTTTGCGTGTATGGCTGTGCAGGTGTGCCCAACCGTGCATGACTTGGGGCATGACTGGGGGAGGGTGTTTGTACCTGAGGCAGAGTCTGTATGTGACAGTGGGAGGCTGTGACTTGGAGGGCCGATGTGACAGTGGAAGGCTTGTGAGCCTGAGACCGGGAGTTGTGTATCTGTGTGTGACTGGCTGTGTGGCAGCACGTGAGGACTGTATTAATCCCAGCGGTATGTGGGCAGCTGTGGCTGTGTATAAAGGACGGTGTGTGTCAGTGTCCCCGTGACTCTGGCCCATCTGCCCGGGTGTTGTACAAAATGTGGGTGACCAGGTGTGTGGCTGTGTGGGAGCTTTGGGTAACCATGTGTCACTCTGTACCTAAGTCATTCTAAAAGGGGGTGTGCGGGGCAAGGGCTGTGTGTGCGAACGTGTACCTCCGTGTGTGTGTGTTGGTGCCTTGCACACTACATGCTTTCACAGGAGCACGTCTCCCTCTCCGTGGTACCTCATCTCTTGGGCAAGCTTGGGGGGCTTTTCAAAATGCTGGGGGTGGGTGGTCCCAGCTTTCTAATGCTATTGGCAAACCTCTTTCCTCCTCCATCTTGGGGGTGGGAGCCCCCTAAGTTCTCAGATCTTCAGGAGCTCAGAGGGAAACTGGAATCCAAAATAATAAAATAATTATAATAACAGCTAACACTTATTAAGTGCTTATTATATGCTGGGCACTGTTTCAAGCACACCGAATGAGCTAAGACATTTAATCCTCTGAGCAGCTTACTAGCGGGTGCTATTCTTACCTTCATTTTACAGGTGGGGGGGGCCGAGGCACAGAAAAGTTAGGTCACTTGCTCAAGCTCAGACAGCTTGGGAGTGGCAGAGCTAAGATTGAACCAAGGCAGTCCGGCTCCTGAGCCCACACATTTACCCTCTTGTTAAATAATCCACTCCATGGGTGTGAACAGTGCCTGTGTAAACACTAGGAGGGTTTCTAGGTAGAAGCTCAGAGGAAAAACAGTCCTGGCATCTTCTCTTTCCTGGTCAAGAGAAGAATCAGACCCTTGTACCCACCCTGAGGGGGGCTATTGGGAGGGATGGAGATCAGACTCTAGATAGAAAGATTTCCAGGCTACAGGGAGACCTCGTGAGGTCCCCTCCTTCACTCCTCTGTTTCTCCGTCTCAGGACCCACATACTGGCTGGGATGGGAAGTGTGCTCAGAACCAAGCATCAGGCCACACACACTGGGTGCTCAACTGATATGTGAGCCCCAAAGAAGTAAAGAGAGTCAGCTGAGTGAGAGACGAGAGACCGAAAGAGGTATACGCTTGAGAGAATGGTGCCTAAAAATGCACCAGGAGTGAAGTTGAATTGGGTTTCCAAGAAGGATCCTTGGAACCACCACCTGGGGATTGTCCTCCACCCCTGCTGGCCCCTAGGAAACTCTAGATTTCCTGTTTCTTCACCAAGATTGCCTAAGGGTGTGGGAGAGTGCAGTGAGAGGTGATGTTGGGTGACCCCAGAGGAGGATGGGAGATGCTTGGGGGCAGGGCTAGCATGAAGATGCATGAGAGCTATACCAGGCTCTTTGGGGGGTGGGACTAAACTGGGTTCAGTGGAGGTGGGGCTAAATGGCCGGTGGGGCGGAGCTAAGCTGGGGTAATCAGTTGGGGTGAGGCTGGTAGGGTCCTGCCACCAACTACAGTGCCTCCAGGCGGCCATGGGCACTACAGTGTTGTGTGCCCCAGCTTTCCCACCCAGCCTGGCGCCCCAGGGAAGGAAGAGGTCTGGAGAATGGATGCTCTGTCCCATCTCCGTCCCCTCCATCGCTTCCCAGAACCCCCTCCTCGGTCCTTGATGGGCCCTGGTCTCCACCAGGGGTCCTTTCTAGAAATCATTCATTTGTCCATTCAATCAACAGATATGACGAAGCATTGGAGATATAGCCATGAACCAAGTCATCAAATCCCTGCCCTCCTGGAGCTGACCTTGTTGCAGGAGAGACAGACAGGAATCGAATAAATATATAATACAATGTCAACAGCTAAATCAATATAAAATACCATGCAAGTGGCATGAAGAATAATAAACAGGGTGAAGGGGATTAAAGTGTGATGGTGGTGGAGTGGGGGGCTATTTTAGCAGGTGTGGTAGAGGCGGTGTCTCTAAGGAGGTGGTATTTGAGGCGACACTTGAAGGAAGTGAGAGAAGGATGCCTTCTGTATCCAGGAGAAGAGCATTCAAAGCAGGAATAGCAATTGCAAAGGCCCTGAAAGTGGGAACAAGCATGGTATGTTCGGGGAGCAGCAGAGAGGTTGATGTGGCTGGATAGGTGTGAGTGAAGGGGAAGTTGGGGGGAGATGAGGCCAGGGAAGCCAGGAGGGACCGACCAAGTGGGAACCTGTGGGCCGTGGACAGCAGTTTGGATTTGACCCTGAGAACAGGGGAGTAGGACCTGTCAGAGGAGTTGTCCATCCCTCCAGGGTCTGGAGCTACCAGAGAGCTTGACAGGTCCAAGGCCCACCATCTTACCCGTGGGAAAGATGCCCCCTTCCTGACCACTGGGAAGTCCTCCTTAAGATCTAGCTACAGGGCTTCCCTGGTGGCACAGTGGTTAAGAATCCGCCTGCCAATGCAGGGGACACAGGTTCGAGCCCTGGTCCGGGAAGACCCCACATGCCGCGGAGCAACTAAGCCTGTGTGCCACAGCTACTGAGCCTGCACTCTGGAGCCCGCGAGCCACAACTACTGAGCTTGCGTACCACAACTGCTGAAGCCCACGTGCCTAGCACCTGTGCTCTGCAACAAGAGAAGCCACTGCAATGAGAAGCCCGTGCACTGCAATGAAGAGTAGGCCCCGCTCGCCACAACTAGAGAAAGCCCACGCTTAGCAACGAAGACCCAACGCAGCCAAAAATAAATAAATAAAATAAATAAATTTATATATATATAAAAAGATCTAGCTACATCTTTGGTACTATCTGGGTTTGAGGTCACCTCTTTCCTGGGGTCCCCACAGGATGGGACAAGAGGAGTAGCTCAGTTTACAGTGCATGCCCCAGGGCCTTTGTACTTGCCATCTCCTCTGCCCGGGACACTGATCCCCCAGGTAGCTACTCAACTTCCTCCCTCTCTTTCTGCTTATATGTCACCTCCTCTGAGAGGCCATCAAAAATAACCTCCCACTGCCACTTTCTGAGCTCTTACTCTGTGTTATTTTTCTTCATAGGCTTTGTCACTACATTTCCAGGATTTGTTTCTTCACCTATTGTCTGTCTTCCTTTAGAGGGGCAGCTCATCAGGGTCCAGTGGTCTCTGTTGTATCATCAATGCCTACAGCAGAGCCTGGCACATAGTAGGTGCTCAACGAATATCTGTTGAATGAATGGATGAATCCCCCTCCTCCTCCCACAGAGTCTCTTTCGTTCTCAAACAGTGGAAATCTTGTGCCAAGGGAGGGTCGGGGGAACGACCCTCCCCTTGGGCTATCCCATACCCATTTCAAGTCGACCACAGCTCCTGGATCCGAGGCATCAGGAAAACCCATCTTCTTCATCTGTGCCTAAAATTCCACCATTGCAGGGCACCACTATTTGGGGTTAGGATGCTGTTTCCCCCCAGGGCGCCTTTAGAAAATGCAAATGTCCCGGGTGGATGGAAGTAAAAGGAAATCTTGAGGACTCCCAGATGATAAGTGAACTGGACATCTTCTTCCTAAGGAATGGCGGTGTTGATGCTGAGCCTAAGATCAAGGAGCTGGGGCGACACCTAGTGGTAGAATGAGGTTTGTGCAGAGATGCCCCTGCGTATGTGTGTCAGCCAGGGTCCTGACCAGGGTGTGAAGCAAACGAGGCACTCGCCTTGGGTGCAAGATGGAAGGGAGTGCCAAAAGCCTCAGAGACCAAGATAAATACTATTTTAATGCAATATTTTAAGAAAATCAAAATTAATGCAAAAAATCCATGATGAACAAAATATCAAAATTTAAATAAAGGCAGGATCCACCTCTGCTCTTGCATGACTCACCTCACTGTAACTCTGGCCCTATAGGAGTGTGTCTGTAGTGTCCATGGGTGTGTGTGTGTGTGTATGTTTAGGGACAGTGTACTTGGCATTGGCCAAACTGGACATAGGGACACGTGTGTGCCATAATCATGTTTGTGGGTGTGTGGGCACAGGGACTCTGTGTCCATACAGGTTGACCATGTGGGCGTGTGTGTGGATTTCTGATAATCCCAGCAATTGGTGTTGGCAATGACTCTGTGTCCCCAGAATTCAGTGTCAGTGCCTGGGAGGCAGTAACTTGCTATTTTCATGTATTCATGCATTCATGTATTCACTTAGAAAGCATCCATTGTGAGCCTTCCGTGTTTTGAGCCTTATACCGGACACCAAGGCTGGGTGACTGCTTGAGCTCTCAAGGACTGGGATGGAAGATTTAACTTCTCTAAAGTTGAGCCTGGCTGTGCTGGGGAGAAGGGAGTTGTGACAAGGGCAGGAGATTTTGTTCCCATTTTTCAGGAACTCTTGTCCAAGAACATTGACATATCTTCACTCCCAGAGCAGAAGCCTGGTCTGTCTCACAACCTCATCCATCCAGAGCTGAGCCACAAATCAAGGAGAAACCAGAGGAACAGAGAGGAGTCAGAATAGGTTCCATGAAGTCTGTGTGCAGAACCTGACTTGTGTTGCTTCTGGGAAACCCAGGAGGGTCTCAGTGCCTGTTAGCATCTAAGCCCTGCTTGACAGATGAGAAGACAGGGAGTCGCAGCGTGAGAAGAAAGAAACCAAGAGGCAAAGTCGGTTGAAGCCATTGAGTGAAATGGCAGATAGCTTCTTACCTTTTAGGTGCTGAGAGGACCCTGGTTATGCCCAAGAAAAATACACGGGGAGCACATGATGAGCCAGATTCTTTCTAGTCTGAATTTCTCTAGTAATTCCTATGTGAATGACACCGAGCGAGGTACTGGGGAAATGGAGGGGTGCGACACAGCCCACTGTGGAATCGTTCTCAGGGCCAAGTAAGGGTGTGTGTGTGTGTGTGTGTGTGTGTGTGTGTGTTTAAATAAAAGCGTTTTTTAAATTGTGGCAAAATACACAGAATATAAAATTTACCATCTTAACCATTTTTAAGTGTACAATTCAGTCGCGTTAAGTACATTTGCATTGTGGTGCAAGCATCACCACCATCCATCTCCAGAACTCTTTTCATCTTGCAAAACTGAAATTCTACCCACTAAACAACAACTCCCCATCCTCTACCCCCAGCCCCTGGCAATCTTCATTCTCCTTTCTGTCTCTATGAATTTGACTCCTCTAGGGACCTCACATGGGTGGAATCATGCAGTGTTTGTCTTTCTGGCTTATTTCACTGAGCATAATGTCCTCAAGGTTCATCCATGTTGTAGCAGGTGTCAGAATTTCCTTCCTTTTTAAGGCTGAATAATGTTCCATTGTATGGTTGGAACACATTTTGTTTATCCATTTATCCTTCAATAGACATTTAGGCTGCTTCCACCTTTGGCTATTGTGAATAATGCTGCTCTAAGCATGAGTGTGCTAATATCTCTTCAAGACCTTGCTTCTAACTCTTGGGTGTATACCCAGAGGTGGGTCTTCTGGATTGTATGATAATAATGTGTTTAACTTTCTGAGGAACATGCATACCATTTTCCATAGTGGCTGGACCGTTTTCCACTCCCACCAACAGTGCACAAGTGTTCCATTTTCTCCACATCCTCACCAACACTTGTTAGTATTTGACTTTTTGATTCTAGCTCATCCTAAGGGGTGTAAGGTGGCTTTGATTTGCATTTTATTAAGAGTTAGTGATGCTGAGCTTCTTTTCATGTGTTTATTGGCCATTTGTGTATCTTCTTTGGAGAAATGTCTAGTCAAGTCCTCTGTTCCTTTTCAAAACTGGGATGTTTGCTTTTTTGTTGTTTAAATAGAAGGTTTTAAAGCCAGGAATGAGACATGGTTGGATTTGTGCGAGGGACAGATCCTTTGGCTGAAACTAGAGTAGGGACAGTAAAGGTGTGAAGACAGAATTATTTCAGGAGCTAGCAAGACCTGAGGCAAATTGGTGACAGCCAGAGGCATAGTAGGACTAATATTTGGGGGAGGATAGGGGGAATGTACCTCTCATTGTCTGGTGTCCAAGGTCCTCAGCCAGGACTACTGTCTCCTTTGGAATCTCTTCTTGGAATTCTGAAGCAGGCAGGAAAGCAGAGATGGCAAGAGAGAGAATTCCAGGGAGAATTCAACACCATTTCCAAACATTTGCTGTAACCAAGGAAAAAACTAAAAGCAGGCATAGGCTAGAAGATTAACACCATTTGTGTTCCAAGGGATGCAAAGCTGTGTATGTGCAGACGTAAATTCATGCCTTTCCTCTGTGTGAATGAAGTACCATGGAGACCAAGATGGCAGAGTTGGTTGACAGAGACCACTTGGCTTCTTACAAAGGACAGTGAGTTTTGCTTGGTTTATGTTTTCTAGCTTTTCTACTGGAACTTCTAGCATTTTTACCTGCTGCACATCAAACAGAAATGACCCTTATGTTTTATACTTGATACCTTAATTCATATTTTTCAGTAAACTTCCTTCTTGACATAAAACATATCTACAAAGAAGTATGCAAATCATAAAGGTGCAGCTTGATAAATTGTCTCGAAGTGACATAATGTTACCAGTACTAGGTCAAGAAACAGAACTTTGCAAGAATCCAGAAACCCCCTCATGCTCTTTCTAGTTGCCACCTGCCCCCTCAAGAGTAACAGCTAAGCTGATGTCTTTCACTATGCACTGGTTTGACCTACTTTTTAACTTAATGAAGTCATGAAGCATGTAGTTTTTGGTGCCCAGCTTCTTTTGCTCCACATAATGTTTGTAAGATTCCTCCATATTATTGTTTTGTGATTGATTCCTTGTTTTTGTTGCTTTATGGTGTTCCATTGTGTGAATATATCGCATGTGGTATATCCATGCTACTGTTTCTTGGCATTGGGGTTGGTGAACTTTGTGGCTGAGACAAACAGTGCTGAAATAAACACTCTGACGCGTCTTTAGTGAATGCTTGTTCACATTTCTGTTTGGTATATATGTACAGTAGATTCTCTATTCGCAGTAATTATGTTCTATAAAGAATTAGTGAATACTGAATTAGTGAATACTGAATCATTGTGGGGTTAGATTCTTGCAAGCTTCTGGTCACGACATTTTTGTTGACCAAACAATATGCAACCTCCTTTTATGAATGTTCCTGTTTAAAAACACCTTATTTAATATACATTGTTGATTCATTGGCATCAAACTCACTGCCAAAGACACTATAACTCATGCTTGAGTGAAGCTTATCGACAAGTTGTATTTTCTCTGGAAGACACGTTACAACCTTCTTGCGCCTAGAACACTAGACAGAACTTAGCGCTGTGCATGGGGCCACTTAAAATAGCGAGATCACCAATAAAAAGCACGAGAATGTGAAAATTTTGGCACTAAGTAGACTGTGAAAAAGACACTTGATTACAGTTATGAGAGCTAAAACAAGGCCAGAGCATGGCTGTGGTGGATCTCCATTGGGAAACTGTGTGTCAGTGACTCAATTTTTTGCTACCCTGTGAATGTCCATGAATCACCACAAAAGCCCCATGAGGATTGATTTGGGGGTTATAAATAAATTGTAGTGAGTAGGCGAGTTTGACAATATGGAACCCACAAATAGTGAGACTCAAGTGTATATACCTAGGAGTAGAATTGCTGAGTCATAGGGGAGGAATATATTGAACTTTAGGAGATAACCGCTGAACAGTCTTCGAAAGTTCCAAAGACTCATCAGAGTTTACCAATTTACTCTCCCACTAGTAGTGTCTGGGCATTCGAGTTGCTCTACATCATCACCAACACTTGGTGTTGTCTTTCTGTTTCACTTTAGACATTCTGATGGGTGTTTAGTGGTATCACATTTTGTATTTAATTTACATTTCCTGATGACTAATAATATTTAAATACCTTTTCACATGCTTATTGACCACTTGAGTATCCCCTTTTGTGAAATGCCTGCTCAAGTCTTTTGCTTATTTCTCTATTAGGTTGTCTGCCTTTTTCTTATTAATTTGTAAGAATATGTGTTTTTGTACATCCAAATTTTATATCTGTGTTTCTCTCTCTTTTACATAAATTAAAAATTAGGATATCAGTTATTTGTTGGACATAGGATTGCAAATATCTTATCCTACTATGTAGCTTGTCTTTTCATTCTCTTAGTGATGTCTTTGATAGATAGAATTTCTTAATTTGAATGTAGTTTAAATAATAACTGTTTTTCCTTCAAGGTTAGTGCTTGTTAGTGTCCTGTTTTAGAAATCTTTGCCTACCCCAGAGTAATGAAGATATTCTTCTATATTTACTTCTAAAAGATTTATTATCTCTCACATTTAGATATAAAATTTACATGGAATTGACTTTTGTATGTGGCTTGAGGTAGGGATCAACATGTATTCTTTCCCCTTTGAATAGGGCCAAATGACCCAGGAACAGGCTCCAGACTCTGGAGCCTGACTGTCTGGGATAGATTTCTGGGGGCTGGGAAACGTTTCTTAGCATCTCTGTGCCACTGTTTCCTCATTTAAAAAAATTGGAATTTAACCCTATCTACTTCATAGTGGTATTCTGAGGGTTAAATGAGTTATTACATGTACATTGTTGCAAATGGTGCCAAGCTCATGATAAGTACTCAATAAACCTTAGCAATTATTGTTATTGTTTCTGAGAGTTATGAACTTTTTTCCTCCTGATAATTTTCAGGTCAGGGAAAAAAGATTTCTTTTCATGGCACCTGGCCTTAGTGTGTTCAGGTTGCTATAATAGAATACCATAGACTAGGTGGCTTATAAACAACAGAAATCTATTTCTCACAGTTCTGGAGTTAGGGAAGTCCAGGATCAAAGTGAAAGTGCTGTCAGGTTTGGTGTCTGGTGAGGACCAGTTTCTTGGTGTCTTCTCACTGTGTTCTCATATGATGGAAGGGAGAGGGAGCTCTCTGGGGTCTCTGTATAAGGGCACTAATCCCATACATGAGGGCTCCACCCTCTTGAACTAATCACCTCCCAGAGACTTCATCTCCAAATACTATCACACTGGGGATTAGCTTTCAACATATGAATTTGGGGGGGATACAGGCATTCAATCTGTAGCACTCCCCAACACGATGTTTAGAGTAATGATGGTGACAATGAGAAAGGGATTCTTTCCGGAGATATTTCTACATCAATTTCAGCTGGCATTGGTGATAATTTGAATGGAGGAGTAGGGAAAGAGAAGGAAGGTGAGAGGGGCATTATCTGTAGTTTCTAACTGTGGGTACATTTGGGCCAGGACCAGGGTGAGGCAAGCAAGAAATCTAGGGTGCAAAATTTAAGGAAGGACTCATTCTCATGTCAGTGCAGGGCTCCTGGGGGGAGGGAACTTGCAGGGAAAGTTTAGGGATATTCCCCCTTTTAAACAGTTTTATTGAGATATAATTTATATACCATTAAATCCACCCGTTTAAGTGTGCTACTCAATGACTTCTAGTAAATATGCAGAGTTGTACAAACATCACCCCAATCCAGTTTTAGAACATTTCCATCACCCGCAAAAGACCCCTCATGCCATCCCCACCCCATCCCCAGTTCCAGGCAATCACTGATCTAATTTTTGTCTCTATATATTTGCTTTCTCTGGACATTTTGTGTAAACTAATCATACAAAATGTGGCCTTTTGTGTCTGACTTCTTTCACTTAGCAAAATATTTTTGAGGTTCATCCATGCTGTAGCATGTATCAGTAGTTCGTTCCTTTTTATTGTTGAACGACATTCCATTGTATGCATGTACCACAGTTTGTTTATCCATTCACCAGTTGATGAGCATTTGAATTGTTTCATTCATTAGGAACAATGCTGTTATGAATATTCACATGCAAGTCTTTCCGTGGACATATGCTTTCATTTCTCTTGGGTGGATGGAATTGTTGGGTCTTATGGTAAATTTCTGTTTAACATTTTAAGAAACTGCTAAATTGTTTCTTAAAGTAGTTGCATCATTTTATGTTCCCACTAGAAAGCGGTTTAGGTTTCTCCACTTCATCACCGATACTTGGTACTGCCTGTCTTTTTGATTGAGGTTGTTCTGGTGGGTGTCATGTGCTATTAGTCCTGTGAAACACACAAGTGGAGATGTCCAAGAAGCAGGTGGGCATAGGAGTTTGAGCTCTAGATGGAGATCTGGGCTGCAGAAATGCTTTTGGGAGCCTCAGCTGTAGATTCATTTAGTCAGTCAAAAAACAATTTCTTGAGCACCTACTATGGCCAGTCACTGTGCTAAGCCCTAGGGATGAGGCTGTAAAAAACACAGACATGTAGGAGCCCTTGTGGAACTGAAAGTCTAGTGGAGGAGACAAACCATAAACAAATAAAAGTACAATATAATGTCACATGTTGATAAATGTTCAAAAAAATAGAGCAGAGTAGGGGACAGGGGCAGAGGGGTTGCTATTGTAGATGAGGTGGCCAGGGGATGTCTTTCAGGATACAATAGCCAGATCACTCAGAGTCCAATCAGGGAAACAAACCAGTCTAGGTGTTTCAAAGAGAGGAAATTTAATATAGAGAATTGGTTAAGTGTGAGACGGAAGAGTTGAGAAGCCAAACTGATGGGATGATCCAGAATAAACCACAGCACAAAAAGCTACTGGCGGGACATGACAAAAGGGTGGTGTGATGAAGAAAAGGTTCTTGTGTGGGAGCTGGGATCATGGGATCATGGAGTAGGTATAGCCACTGTCAGAATACACACCCTCACCCTAAGCAGAAAGAGAGAGAAGAAATACCCTGGCCTCTCCCTTCCTCCCGACCCTCCCGTCTCCCTCCAGTGCCTCTCATTGGGTGAGACTAACAGGAAGCCAGTGTACCAGGGAACCTGGGAAATGTAGTTTTCTGGAGAAGGTTAGGGCATTGCTCTGACTTGCACAATGATAGCTCAGAAATATAAATGAAGTAAAGGAACAAACCACATGTGTATCTGTGGTAATAATGCTCTGGGTAGAGCAGACAGCAAGTGCAAAGGTCCTGAGGTGGGAGTGTGCCAAATGGAACCAAAACCCTGCATGTGAGTGTGATGGATGGTCCAGGCACAGTATACAGAATGACTGGGGCTAGGGACCTAGAACAAAGCCGTGGGAGACATTTGGGGAGAAGGCAGGAGACAGTGATAGTGCAGCCTTGAAGTCAAGGGACAAATGACTTTCAAAAAGGAGGGAATGATTCATGAAGACTTACCTGTGAGAGGGACTAAATGAGGGCTTGTGTGAGGCTGTGGGACCAGCAATTGTAAGGTCACTGGTGCCGTTAGTGAGAGGAGTTTTGGAAGCATACAAGAGATGGGAGGTAAGGAAGCAGAGACAGCAAGTGCAGATGTGAGTGTAGACCACTCCTTGGAGGAGTTTGGCTGGGAGGAGGCAGGGGAGTTTCCTACATCACCAATGGTGAGAGAGTGAGAGAGTATCATTGGGTTCCAGATTATCTAAACAGGGAGGGCTTGGAGCCCAGTGGTTTTGGGGTCTGAAATCAGACCCACCTAGGTCCAAATCCTGGGCTCCCATTTATGGGCTGGGTCACCTTGAGCTGGTCCCCTCTCCTCTCTGAGCCTAGTTTCCTCTCTTGTAAATAGGGAAGTTGCTGTACTGTTCATGGGAGGTTGCATCCAGTACTCAGCAAGTGTATTTGCAAAGTGTTCAGCACTCATAAATGCAAGCTGTAGTACAAGTAGGCAAGGAGACATCTCATTTTTTAAAGCTCATTGTCAGTTGCAAATAATTACAATGTCAGCTACTATTTATGAAACACCATGTTCCAGACACCGGGCAAAGTGCTTTACAAGCATCATCTCCCCCCAGTCTGCCCCAGCTCACTCTGCTGCAACCACACTGGCCGCATTCCTGTTCCTTGAACACTTATTCTCCTGCCCCAGGGCCTTTGCACTTGCTGTTCTTGGTGCCTGGAACTCTTCCTTCAGATATCCAAATGGCTCCCTCCCTCACCTTCTTCAGGTCTCTGCTCAAATGTCACATTCCCCAACCACCTCGATTAAAGTTTTACTCCCCTACTTAGTCCATATGCCCCTTCCTCCCGATACCCTAGGTATTTTACTCCCCACCCCACCCCCATTTGTTGTCTGTCTTATCCCATAGAATGTTCATCTCCACATAGTCAGGCGTTTTTTAAAAATTAATTAATTTATTTATTTTTGGCTGCACTGGGTCTTTGTTGTGCACAGGCTTTCTCTAGTTGCGGCGAGCAGGGGCTACTCTTCGTTGTGGTGCACCGACTTCTCATTGCGGTGACTTCTCGTTGTGGAGCACGGGCTCTAGGCGCGTGGGCTTCAGTAGTTCTGGTGCAGGGGCTCAGCAGTTGTGTCTTGCTGGCTTCAGAGCACGGGCTCAGTAGCTGCCACGCTGGGGCTTAGTTGCTCCACGGCATGTGGGATCCTCGCGGACCAGGGCTCGAACCCGTGTCCCCTGCACTGGCAGGCAGATTCCCAACCACTGTGCCACCAGGGAAGTCCCAGGCAGGCATTTTTTTAATCTGTTGTTTACGGTGCTTGGGACATAGTAGATGTTCAATAAAGCTTTCACTTGATTCTCAGGACACAGGAGCCATTTACACGTATTAGGTCCATGGGTCCTTACAACCACCCACTTTGCAGATGAGGAAACTGAGGCAGAGAGAGGTCATTGCTGGAGGTCACATAGGGGCAGAACCTGCCTCTCCCTGCTGTTAAGCTTAAAAAAAAGGGGAAAAAAAGGATAGTTCAAGACCCCCACCATCCCTACCCCCATGTTCAGCGCTTCTCCCCGAGGCGAGCCCTCGGTGAGCTGCCACGGCCCAGGGAAAGGCCTGAGTCATCGCCTCCTCCATACGGCGGCGGCCGCGGCCGCGAACTGAGGGCGACTGCAGCGGCCGCGGCGGCAGCGCGAGGTGATGCGGGGACGCCACGAGGGGGCGTGAGTGCAGGGAAAACAGAGGAAATTAAAACCAGCCGGGCTCTCCTCCTGGCGGCCTCGCCGCCCCGCCGCCGGCTGGTGCGTGGGTGCAAAGCTGGGGGCACTGCACTCCCCCTTCCTTCGAAGGGGCGGGCCCCGGAGCTGGTCCCTGGGGTCTGGAGGAAGGTCCGAAGTATCAGTTCCCCGCCCCCACCCCAAGTCCAAGTTGTGAGTGGAGATCCAGCTGGGACTTGCCGGCAAAAGGCTAGCTCCCGTCTCGGCCGTCCGGGGTTATGATGCCGCCTCTTGGAGTCATTCGGGTCCTCCTGCTGCAGATGCAGAAGTGACTCCACTCCGCATCCCCGTAGTCGCCTGTTGGTTTCGGACCCGCCACTCTGGGCTTCCCTCGTTCGGAAACAACCAAGTGGTCTCCAAAGTGGTCCTGGTACCAGGGAAGCCCCTTCCCCAAGGAGAAGGAAACCCTTGACCACCCGATTCAAGGGAGCGCACCGGAGGACCCCTGCCCCATACCTGCTCTCCCGGGTTTTAGGGAGCCGGGGTCGGTGTCCTAACAGTAGGTGGGTGGGGTCTTGCGACTCCGGCCCCCTGCCAGCTTTGGGTGCACGGGGTGGGGCGGCTGCCCATTTAAACGCAGGCCGAGCGCCCGGGGCTCTGAAAGGGGCTGTGAGCGGAGGGTGGCCCGGGAATACTTCGCTTCGGGGGGCGGGGCTGGGAATGCCGCGGCGTGGGGGGGGGGCAGCTGGGGAATGCCGCCGGAGGGGGCCCCTTGCGGGGTGGGGCGATCCTGGACAGAGGGGGTTGCAAGGCCGGGGGAGAGGGGTGGGGACAGCCGGGACGCCGCCCGCCCCCCGCCGGGCTCCGGGCCGGAGCCGTGACGTCACAGCGGCTGGAAGTGCCCGGCGCGGAGGCCGTGGGAGGCGCGGGAGGGGGTGGGGGGGGCCGAGGCGGCGCTTTATAAGCGGAGCCCGCCGGGCGCGCCGAGCCGCAGCCCGCGTCCCCGAGCCCCCCGGCCGGCCCCGGCCCCCCAGCTCGCGCTCGCGCCCCCTGGGCGGCTGGGTGGCAAGGGACCGAGCACCAGGCGGCGGGCCGGAGAAGGGACGCGCGGCGGGCGGCCGCGGGGCATGAGGCGGGGGCGCGATGTCGGTGCCGCTGCTCAAGATCGGGGCCGTGCTGAGCACCATGGCCATGGTCACCAACTGGATGTCGCAGACGCTGCCCTCGCTCGTGGGGCTCAACGGCACCGTGTCCCGCGCGGGCGCCTCCGAGAAAATCGTGAGTGGCCGCCGCGCAGGGGGCGCTCCCGGGGGGCGTGGTGCCCGCGCCGCCGCCGCAGCAGCCCCCGGGGGCCCCCGCCCCCCAGCTTCCCGGCGCGCCCGGCCGGGGAGCGCCCTCCCGGGGCTGGGGGCTGGACGCGGAGGCGGAGGAGCCCTAGGACCCGCAGCCACCTCCGCGCCTTTTATTGTTGTTATTATTATTATTTCTTATTATTAGTGGGCAGTGTCCGAGCGGCAGCAATGTACTAGGCTCGCTCTGGCCCCGGGGCGCAGGCGGAAGGGCTGCGGAATTCAGCCTGGTCCTGGCTGAGTGGGGCGGGGCTGGAGGGCAGATTCGGGCGGCTGGTTGGAACCCGACCTCCGAAGAGGGAAGTCTCGGGGTCTCCGAGGGTCTCCGCCTTCAGCACCTCTCCCTGTTTGTGTCTCGGTGTCTCTGAGTAGCCGCTTGTCTGTCTGTCTGTCTCTCCCTCTCTTCTCTGTCTCTGTCTCTCCCCATCTCTGTCTCTATGTCTCTCTCTTTCTGTCTCACTCTATTCTTTTTCCTCTGGTTTGCTTCTCTATTTTCCTCTCCGTCTGTCTGTCTCTGTCGCGCTGTCTCCGACTTTGTATCTTTTTTTGTGTCTCTCCTTTTCTCTCCCCTGCACAACACCCCACCCCCTGCATCTCCCTCCTCATTACCTGCCTCACCACGTGCTGAATATTTATTCCCATAACTGACCCTCCGTAGGAGGCCCGGTCTCATACCGGGGTGGGAGCAGGGGCTGGGGCTCGTGCTGCCCCCAGAAACTGCAGGACTGCCCCCTCCCCCGTCCCATCCTATCCTCTTCTATCACTTTCATCCTCCAGCTTCCCAAGCCACAGTTTGGCTGGGGGGTGAGGGGGGGCAGGATGTGTGTGTTGGGGGGCAGTCCATCGGGGTTAATAATGGTGGTCCTGGGGAGAGGGGAGGAGACATCCTCCACTGCAAACTTCCCTCAGCCTCCTCCAGATATGCCCCTTCCCTCCCATTCCTTACCCTCTTCAATCTGGTTTCGGTGCTCCTCCCAATACCTGGAACTGGGATTCGTGGGGGCTCCCTCTCTTGCTTGATGTTCTGCCAACTTCATCAGCCCCCCTGTTTAGCCTCCAACTGCCACCACACTGAAAGATAAGAGGTCTTTGCTCCCAAGGGTTGTGGGCAAGTGGAGAGGGGGGTGCCCTGTGCTCAGGCTTTGTCCAGCTCCCGGAGGGAATTGTCACTGGGCTTGGCCCAGGTGAGGGCTTGCAGTTTAAATCCTCAGAATTGAAGCCAATGTGTGAAACAGTGTTTATCTGTGTGTCTGTCACATCAAGCAATATTTGAATATGTCCTGGTGTATCTATCTATGCATGGTGTGTGTATGGGTGTGTGTGTGAGTGGAGGGTGTGAGAAAGTTTATGTGCTTTGCTAGCATGAGGGCACAAGTGTGTCTGCCTGTGTATGAGGGTGCATCCCAGAATGAGTGTGGGTGTGTCCCTGAGTACTCGCTGTGTCTGGGTGTGGATGTGTTTGCAGCTGTATGTCCCTAACTATGGGTTTGCATGTATGTAATTGCATGTGTGCATATAAGTTTATATACATGAGTCTGAGACAGACTTCTTGCTATTGCCTTCTGAGGGGGGAGAGAGATGGTGTCTCATTGAAATCAGAAGTCAGATTTCCCTCCCCTACCATCTAAAAAGTTTGACTCAGTGTAAATGTGTTCATGTATTATGTATAGCATATGGGTAAATGAGAGCATGTATGTCTGGGGAACGTGTACATAGTGTATAAGAGCATGTCTCTGAGTTATGATTTTGTGTGTGTATATGTGTCTTTGCAAATATGTACAAGTACATGTTTTGTGCATATAAATGTGGACATGCATGTCTTTAGAAGTGTGTGCATATATGTTCAAGTGTGTATCTATGGTCTATGAATGGTGTGTGTGCCTAGTTTGTATGCATGTGGGTGGATTCCTGTGTGTCTCATGATTTTTCTGTAAGTGTGAGTGTGTGTGTGTACCCAAACTGACCTGGTCTTCACTCTAGCCATCTGTAGCTAACAGGACCTTGATTCAATGCTTCCATGAAATCATCTGCTGAAAGCTAATAGTTCTCCCATTCCTGATCCCCACCCCATCCCTCAGTCTCACTAAGCCTTGCCAGAAGAGCTCTATGGAGTGAGATGCCAAGGAACTCAGGGTAGGACCTCGGAGGGGACTGTGACATGAGGGTGCTCAGGAAAGTGCCTTGGGAGTCTGATAGACGTAGGCTGAAATCCAGACTTTCCCTTAACTTGCTCCACAACTTGCACTCTGGCCCAGTGACATCACTGTTCTGAGCTGCGGTTTCCCATCTATGAAATGGGAATGACAATTCCTACCTCACAGAACTGTTGTGGGTAAGAGGTCCACCATCCAGCCCTTCATCCATCCATCCTTCCATCTATCTCTCCATCCATCCATCTTTCCACTCATCCTTTCATCCACCCATCCATCCGTCCACTCACCTATCCATCCATTTACCCATCCATCCATCCAACCATCCACCCACCCATCTATCTCTTCATCCTTCCATCCATCTCTCCATCCAGCTCTCCACCGATCTATCTTCCCATCCACCCATTATCCATCATCTGTCTCTCCATCGATTCTTCCATGCATCCATCCTTCCATCCATCCATCTCTCTATCCATCCACCCATTTTGTTTATTCAACAAAATAATTGAGTACCTCCTCTATGTCAAGTGTGTATATGCTTGAAAATCCCAGCTCAGTGCCTGACATAGTAAATGCTCAGTTAGTGACAGGACTCTGAGTCAGATGAATCTGGGGTTGAATTCCGGTCCTGCAATCTACTAGTGGTATGACCTTGGGGAAATTATTTAATCTCTCTAAACTCCAATATCCTCATTAGTCAAGGGGAGTTCAGAGTCCCCATTAAGCCATAGGATCCATGAGAACATCTGTGTTTTACTCACTATTGAACCCTAAGCCCTGATGCAGAGTAGGCCTACAATAAATATTTGTCAAGTGGCTGAATCAACAATCACATCTTCATAAGGATTCCATCTTCAAATGGAAAGATGGCTGGGTGCATAGTAGGTGTTCAGTAAGGAGAGTTTGCTCTGTTTGACATTGTAGCCAAGCATATAATAGGCATGGAATAAATATTTGTCAAGTGTCTAAATCAATAATCCACCTTCCTAAGGATTGGGGAGAACAGATGGAAGTGAGGAGGCACAGAGTAGATGCTCAGTAAGGAGGAATTGTACGAAGCTACAGAGCACAAACGTGGGTAAGCTGAGGGGTTCCGGAACCCAGGTAGTGAGAATTCCCAGTTATGAGGCAGCCAGTTGGATGCTGGTCTTGACTTAAAAAACGACCTCTGTGAGGTAGGGGTGAGCCCAGACCCTCAGGCCATTCTTGTCTCTGGTTTCCCCTCCCCAATCTGATCCAGAGAAACAGTTTAGCATTCTAAGAGATTCTGAGAGATGGTGTTACAGATCATCTCTGAAAGTGGCGGGGGGGGGGGGGGGGGGGTGGAGAAGCTGCCACTGCTACTACCTTTGGCCAACTCCCAGCCATAAACCATCCCTGTGGGATGGGAGCCTTCAGTGGAATGGCTTCTCACCTGGGGGTCATAAATTCAGAACCAGACTAAGAGCTGTCAGCCCCGTTGCCAGCAGCTGCCGTCATTACGGGGCCTGAAGTGAGTTACCTGCATCCTATATGTTATGCCCTTGTCCATCCCCTCCTCCTTGAGGGATGGAGGGAAGGAAGGGGAGATGGAAGAGGGATATTCTGTTTGGGGAGGACCGTTTTCCTCATGGGAGGAACAGGGAGGGTCTGAGCAGCTATCAGCAAGAGGCTCTTTGAGGACTTCCCAGTAAGAACCAAAGTTCAGAATCTATGTGTTTTCTTGACAGTTTTCTGTGCAGGGGGCGGGGGGGAAGGACCCCAATACTCAGTATCAGTCAAGAGAGGCAAGGTAACACTGCCATAACAAGTGGCCTCATATCTCGGTGGTTTAATACTGCACAGGTTTATTTTGTGCTTGAACTATGTATCCATGTTGGCTGGAGAGCTCTGTCCATGGTCGTCATGGACCTGGAATGATGGAGGCTCTATGGTGACATGATCGTTGACGCAGGGAAAGGAAGGTACAGCATAGCCCCCACTGGCTCCTAAAGCTCTTCCCTAGAAGTGACACGTTACTTCTGCTCACATTTCATTGGCCAACACAAGTCACATGGCATGCTTAACCTCAAAGAGGGTGAGAAGTGTGGTCCTACTATGACCTGGACAGAAAGGAGTGGCCAAATATTTATGAACAACCCTAAATACACTACTGATCCCTCTTCCTCTTATTCTACAATAAGAGTTTTCTTGGAGGGTATCTCCATTCATTCATTCACTCATTCATTTATTCAACAAATATTTATTGAGCACCTACTATGTGCCAGGCGCTATTCTAAGTGCCAGGGATATGATAGTGAACAAAACAGACAGAAATCCTTGTCCTTGTGGAACTGACATTCTAGGGCAGGGTAGGGGAGAAATAAATAAGTATACAGATAAATTTATAATACATGGTGATACATGTGCTATGAAGAAGCATAGAGCAATATAAGGGGAGTGGAGAGTGCTGGGGGGGACTATTTTAGATTGAGTAGGCAACATTTGAGCAGAGATCTGAAGGAAGTAAGCAGAGGGAACAGCAAGTGCAAAGGCCCTGAGGTGGGAATATGCCTGAAATTTTGGAGAGTCAGTGAGGAAACCAGTGTGGCTGAAGCAGAGTGAGTGAGGGGGGAAAGTGAGAAGAGGTGAAGGCAGGGAGGTGGTGGGAGCCACATCATGTGCGGGGGAGAGGGACTTGCAGGGATTTTAGATTTAACTTGCAACTTCTCATGCATTCCCTCTCCTCCTTTCACGCTTTCCTTTTCAACATGCACTTTTAACCTTCTAACATTCACGGTGTAGCTGACATTTATTTTGTTGTCTGATTCTCCCCCACTGTAATGTCAGCTCCATGAGGGCAGAGATTTTTTTCACAATCCATTTTTGTTGACAGAGTCCCAGTGCCTGGCACTGGGTCTAGCACATAGTTGGTGTTCAATAAATACTTGTTAAGTGAATAAATGGGATGCCGGGGGGGTTGCTGAGCAAAGGAGGGATGGGACTTAACTCAGGTGTTCACAGTTTTTCTCTGGCCCCTGTGGGGAGGACAGACTGTAGGAGGTGAGGGTGGGAGCTGGGAGACTGGGGAGGCGGCCACAGCACTGGTCCAGGTGAGTGATGATGGGGGCTGGACCAGGGTAGGGACCCAGGAGGTAGAGAGAAAAGTAGGCATATTGTGGATTTGACCCACACCTGCCTATTCACCTGCTCCTAACTGTGGACTAATGGCTTTTGCTCAAACACCTCAATATGTCAGGAAATATTTACTGAGCACCTACTTTGTACTGGGAAGGGTCCTAGACTATAGAATATAGAGATGAATAATGCCCCAACTTCAATCAGATCGCTGTCTCATCAACAGTACTTGTGACACGACATGGTATGTGTAGAGAGAGAGATATTTCTGGAGTGCTGTCGGGGCACAGAAGAGGGGCACTGAAATCAGCCAGGTTGCAATGGAGGTTTCTTGGAGGTGGTGATGTCCAACTGAGTCTTAAAGTGGAGAAGGAACTGGCCAGGTAAAAACAGAGCAAGGGCATTCCAGACAGAAAGAACAGCATGGACAAAGGCTCAGAAGTGAGGAACATCCTGTTGAGGACAGGGACACGGCAAGCTGTTCAGAGTTGCTGAAGACAATGTGCCAGGTTGGGAAGAGTGTGGAGGTGGCCTGAGTGGCCAGAGGGGTCCATGTCACAAAGGGATTTGGACTGAGGTGTCTGTACTTCATTCTGAGTGTCAAAGGATGGGAGACTTGGAGGGGTTTGGAGCAGGAAAGGAATATGAGGCTGTCAGTTGCATTTTTCAAAAGACCTGATTGTTAGAAAATCCTTCTAGATTGTGAGTATGAAATTTATCTCATTTTAACATTTTCCTGTCTCACTTGCACCAAATCTAAACTCCTTACCCTGGCCCAACTTGGTAAGCCTCAGTTTCTTCATCCATAAAATGGGGATAATAGTAGATTGTACCATATAGCATTGTGTTCAGCCATGTGCCTGGCATGTGGAAGGTGCCTATAAGGTTCGCTATTATCACAAGACCCCTGCCTGAGTCTCAGATCTTGGATCACTCTTCCATCTCTTGCTGCTTTTCTTGTCCCTGCCTCTGGAACTTTTCACTTGTTCCCATCCTCTGGGACCACCCTTCCTCCAGTCCTTCCTCCAGCCAGCTCCTTCTCACCAGTCCTGTTCCAGCTCAAACGTCACCTCCTCAGAGAGAGCTCCCCTGACCACCCCAGCTACAGTGTCCCCACTTTATTATTTGAACCTGTTCTATTATCTTCTCAGTACTCATAATGATCTGAAATCATCTTGGTAATTGTTTGTTTACCACCCACAGAATGGAAGTGCCATCTGAGTGAAAACTTTGTCCCTCTTGTTTATTACTGGGATTTTCTCATTTGGGGCCATAGGTATTTCCTGAATGGTCTCAGTTCTGCCCCATGAGACCATTGCCCCTTTGTCCTCCCAGTGAAACTTCTAAGCCTTGATGAGGATTCCTGTGACCACTTAGTCTTCTTCCATGGCTCAGAAGTGTCTGTTTCTTATAGCTTTTTTTCTCGTGTCTTTGTTTCTCAACCCTTCTCTGTTTGAATGGATGTCCAACAAATGTGCACATTGCCACTTTCTCACATAAGGGTATGGAGTGATCTTGCCACCAGAGAGCAGAGTCATCCCTGACTAGCAGTCACTGAGCTCTTCTGTGTGCCAAGTCCTGTGTTGGGGGCTGGGGATACAGCAGTGAACAAGAGAGACTTGATCTCTTCCCTCACGAAGCTTCATAGGGAGACACAGTGAACTTGGAATTGTGCAAATGGCTATATAATTAAAGATTGGTGGGGGCCGTGAGGGCAGGAAGTTGGGAAGGGTTGATCAAGGAAGGCTTCCCTGAGGAGGTGATGTTTGCCCTGAGACATGAAGGATGAGTAAGAGTTGGGCAAAGACAGAGCTGGTAACATGGAGGGAGAGAGGCCAAGAGAACAGGGTGCGTGAAGGTGTTGGGATGGGATGGCAGGTGGTGTGTTTGAGGATCTGGCGAGATAGGCAGATACCTGACTACCACTCTAGACCCCAAGCTTGACGCAACATATAGAAATGGCTTGAGATGCTGCCTTTGCCCATACAGTCGGCACCAACAACAGCACCATAGACAGCTACCAAGGAAGGGTGGTCTGGGCTTTGGGGCTGCTTGCGTGTAGTTAAAACTGGCTTCCTCCTCTTCCAGAGGGAAGCTCTGGTTTCTGCCTCTTGGTGTCTTCATGCCCCCAGCATCCTTCTCACCTCCTGCCCTTGGGCGGCTGCTGCCTCTTTGTGAAGCTCCAGAGAGGAGCAACCGCAAAGCTGGGCGAGGAAAACGCAGGCTTCTGGGGGAGGCTCAGGCGCTTTGAGAGAGTTTGGTGTGGGGTTGGGTGTGTTTGTGTGTGGGAGTGAAGAAGTTGCCACTGGGAGATCTGAGGGACCAAGCCAGTTCTCAGTCCTTGTCTCTCTCTGTCTCAGCCTTGATGCTTCTCTATTTTTAAACTTTGTTATTTTGAGTCTGTCTCTGTGTGTGTGTGTCTCTTTCTCTCACATATCTCTGTCTCATTAGCTGTCTTTATTCCTCTCTGTCTTCACTATATATCTACAACATATGATAGACTTTCAATAAATGTTTGTTGAGTGAATATTGATTGTTATCTCTGTCTGCCTGTGTCTCATGTCTGCGTCTCTTTGTCTCTATCCTGCTCTCTGTTTTCTCTCCATCTCTGTCTTGTCTCTATCTCTGTCTCTAAGTCTGTTTCATCCTTTCTGTGTGTCTCTATCTCTATGTGTCTCTTTTGTCTCTGGTTCTGCCATCTCTGCCTCTTTGTGTCTCTGTCACTATATCTCTTCCATCTCTGTCTCTCAGTCTATGTCTGTCTGTCAGGATTCTGTTTCTCTCTCTCTAGGATTCTGTTTCCATATCACCATAGTTACCATTTCACAGTCTAGGACCCTGACAGGGAGTGGGGGAGAGACTCAAATTCTCAGACCTAAGAGGGCTCCTGAGACAGGACAGGGCCAGAACGTATGTTGGGTGTTGGGCAGGATTCAGTGAGTGGGACAGGATGAGCCAGACCAGCATCAGCCCTTGAAGGCCCTGGGGGGGGACAAGGGAGGAGACGTTTGTACCCCTGGAGATGCTGGGAATGGGGGCTAAGCTTTGATTTCAGCCCGGGGTAAAGGGTGGGTGGGTGCCCAAGCTCTAGGTGACCCTGTGCCCTCCACCCCCCATTCCCACTCCCCTCTGCTGCCCAGGAGGGCATCCCTCTAGGACCCAGCCACGAGGTCCCAGCGCTGGCTCCAAGATGGAACAGCTGTCTGGGCTGCAGCTGCAGAAGCTCATTTTGAACAAGGGAGATGATTGCAGGAGTGAGTGGGGGAGGGTGAGAGAAGGGGAGGGTTGCAAGGGCCAAAGAGGAATCAGGCTTGATTGTTGCTGCTGCTGCAGCGGGTAGTTTGCCCAGGAGATGGGGAGACTGGGTGAGGCAGGAAAAGGCAGAGGGAGGTCTGTCGGCCCACGCGTGGTCCATCTGTCCCCACTTCTGGTCCTCCCTGGTGTGAAGTTTCTCTGGCTCGCTCTCCCTCTGCCTGTATTTCAGAGCCTGCATCTCTGACGCTGCCTGTGTCACTCAGACTCTGTGTTTCTTGTTGTGACACCTCCTGCCCTGTATTTCAGTTTCCCCATCTCTCCCTGCCTGTATCTCCCTGTCTCTCTGCCTGCCACTCCGCCTGGATCTCTGTGTATCTCTGAGCCTCCTCGCCTGCCCCTCGGTGTTGCCTTCATTATCAGAAGCACGGCTAAGTCTCCAGCAGCCCTTCGGACTGCTCTTTTTTGTTGTTGTCATTTCTGCGATACTCAGCGGTTGGAGACAAATAGAGATGGCAAATTCCCAGGAAATGACGGGATCGTGTCCTTCCATAAAGGGATATTTACAAAGATATCTCAATTAGGACTAATTAACTAAGCGAGTCACTTCCCCTGCCCTCTCCCCAACCCTGAGGTCCCGCAGCCTCCTGGGAGAAAACCAGCCAATGAGTGGATGGCAGTCTGGTGCTCAGATGGTGTCTCAATGTTTAATTTATAACAGCCTTCTCCTTGCTGCCCTATCAATCCATCCGGAAGGGCAAGGTGGCCTCAGGCGCGTAGACTCAGGCAGAGGCTGGAGACCTGCTGGTCCCCCAGAGCATGCAAAGGCATGTGTGCATATGTTGGAGCCTGCCCTGCATTTCAGGGTGTGTCGTGGCATGTTTGAACATGTTGGGGTATGTCTTCATGGCAAACATGTCCCTTCGTGTAAGGAGAGTCCGATGGCCACCAGGCGTATCTGAGCACACGGGACATGTTGGAGCAGGTCAGAGCGTGTCTCTCATGTGGGGAATGCCTGAGCATGAGAGCACCCCAACAGAGGATGTGGCACGTGGCAGGGCACAGGGCACAGAATGGCTCCTATGCCATGCTGTGAAGGTCTGCACTTGCAGGTTAAGCATTTATCCTCAAGTGCAAGGCAAACTATGTCTTGCAGGACCCCCCCTGGCAGGGATAACAGAGCCATAACAATATCTACAACTTCCAGGAGGAACTGGTCACCCCCACCCGCTGCCACCCCTGCAGCTATGCACTCTGAGTTTCCCCATCCCCTTCAGCACTGGTGGGTCAGGAGAGTTGAGTTCCAGCTCTTTTTTTTTTGCTGCACCACGTGTGATGTGGGATCTTAGTTCCCTGACCAGGGATCGAACCCGTGTCCCTTGCAGTGGAAGCGTGGAGTTCTAACCACTGGACCACCAGGGAGTCCCCAAGTTCTAACTCTCGATGCACTATTTGCTCCTCTGTCTTCTGTAGTTTCCCTCCCCCAGTGCATGGCATTAGGGTCTCCATTTCCCCCATTGCTACAGTCCTACCAGGTCCCTTGGGATTACTTCTCACCTCTGCCTGCCCCTTCCCACCCCACACAGTCTGTTGATGCAACCCTCAGTGTAGCTCCCATCAGAGTGATGCAGCCTAAGATATACTGACAAATCTGGAGATACAGCCCTTAGTGTGATGCCAGGGCAGTGTCGGGGCCATAAACATATCTTGAAATCTGACTTCAGTTCTACAGACAGGCACTGGCTGGGACATTTGGTGCAGTGAGAAGGAAGAGAAATTTGCTCATTCTGGTGAATACATTCTCTTGCTATTCCAGGAAACAAGGATTCCCCAGACCTGCTGGCCGAAGCTGGCTCCATTAGCCCTTGTTAAGTGCCATGTGACCTCAGCAGGACACCAGGCTTATTAGTAAAGCATAAATTCTTCAGGAATATTTCAGGACTGACTGCAATGCTAATGAGTTAGTCGGGGAGACCTAAGAGAGCAACTGACAGAATGTATACAGATGTCAGTTCCCACTGAGAAGAGTGTAGGAATGTTCAAGGCTACAGGATGGACACGAATGGACCTGGAGGATTATACAAGGAAGGGTGCGGGGGTTCTTGAAAGGACACAGATGTGTAACATGTTTGTGGCTTCTGGATAGACATACACGTATGTACATGGCTGTCCAGAATAGCACACAGAGGGTCGTGGGTATTTAGAGGGGGGCATTCCCCTGTGTGTTGGGCACACTGTGGCAGAGCTGTTTGTGGGTTTAGGCAATGTGCATTTACATATGTGGCTACTCTTTATATATATATAAAGAGTCCTTATGCAGACTGACTCGTGGGCTCACAAATTGTGCACAGAGTATATGGGAATAGAATGCTTGCGAACACGTCTAAATGAAGGGAATGTACATGGCTATGGAAAACAGTGCAAGAGGCATGTATACTTGCACTTGCTCGCTGATGCACACCAGCATTCGCTTGAATTTACACAAATGTGCACCTATGCACATAGCTAGTCACTGATGTATCCAGATGTTCCATATGTGTCCGGAACGTAGATGCTCACAGGTGCCTGTGGATAAACATGGATGCCCACAGACAGTCACAGAGCCCCTGTGTACCCCAGGACCCACATGCCACCATTTTGGGATGCAAATGACCAACTCCCTCGTAAATTCCCCAGATTCCTGGCAAAGTGAGATCTCAAAGCAACAAGAGTGGCCTTGGAACTGCCCCCAGACCCTTTTTGGAGGACCACGGAAGGGATGTCTCAAGTCACATGAGTGCCTGGGTGACCCGGCGACACCATCCAGGAACACAGAGCCCTGAGCCAGCCTCTCTCAGGCTGTCTTAGCTGCGATTCTCACCTGTTTGACACCCCCCTTGCATCAGGGCCAATTATGGCAGCCAGTGCTCAGAAGTGGCTTAGAGTAGCGCCCAGCACAAAGAAGAGCCTAGTGCGTGTTAAGGAGCATTATTACCATTGAGTAGAAATGTTATTACCATTGTGAATATTCTCCTGAAATGCAGAGAGATCGTGGTCCTCTGCATTTCAGTCCTGGCATCCACCGCAGTGTCCCTCCAGCGTTTCAGCTTCATCTGTTTCTCTCCTGCTCTCGTTTGAGAGAGTCAGTCAGTCCATTAAAGCCGTGGTTTCATCTCCCACTGTGCACTCTTCCCTGACATCTCTCTTCATTCTCATTTGCCTCCAAGCATCACAGTTCCAGTCTGTCTGCTTGGGGGTGGGTGGGTGTTAGAGAGTCTGTTTGGAATATAGAGCCCCCTAAAATGGGCTGGTGAAATAGGAGCTTTAGATAAAGAATGGAGGGAGTCTCAGAAAACCCAATAGCTGGGGCTTTAGGGACTTGGAAGGCCGTCATTCACGCACTCATTTAGCAACTCAGTTAGCAAATATTTATTACCCACCTACTAGGAACCAGGTGGACGAGATAGACAGGGTGCTTGCTCTCGTGGAGCTGACATTTTAGTGAGAAGAGACCAGTTACACACAACGAGAAATTATCACCCAGTAAGAGCTCTGTGCAGACTTTAAACCAGGGTGAGGGATGTGGTGGAGGTGGGGCTACTCTGGATTCAGGAGAAAATCCCCACTTTCCTGTCCTCCCCTCCACTCTGGGGGCCCTTCATTTCTGCACCCCTCACTCCAGCCTGCCCATGGCTCTGGTTTCTGCAGCCCCCAATCCCCCATGCAACTTCAGCTCCAGGGCCCCACTGGCTCCATACCTTTTAATTGCTTTGACCTCCATGTTCCAATTCCATTTCCCTGGACTGGAGAATTTGTCTCTTTCAACTTGTATCAGGAGTCCACTTGTTGTCCAATTTGCCAGACACCTTGGGCACTTGGGAACATGTGGTTATGGAGGTCTCCCACTCAGCAGGGATTTACGGGCAGGAGCTTTCTCTTGGAAGGGTCACTGGGAGGGGAAGCAATGCTAGACATCATCACTCATTCATTCATTTACTCCACAAACTCTGACTGAGTGCCTAGAGTCTCAGGAACTGTTGTAGGTGCTGAGACACAGCTGTGAATATGAGGGCCTACCTCAGTCTTGTGATGTGTATATTATATGGAGACACAACAAACGTAAGCAAATACATAAACAAGTTCATTTTGGATTGATAAGCGCTGTAATAAAAATAACAAGAAGTAAAGTAATGTGACTGGGGAACCTCATTTTGTCAGGACACTGGGGTGGCCCCTCTGGGAAGGTGGCTTTTTTCCCAGCTTTATCGAGATATAATTGACATATAACATTGTGTAACTTTAAGATGTACAACAAGATGTTCTGATACCTGTATGTATCACAAAATAATTATCACCTCCATCACCTCACATAATTACCATTTTTGTGTGTGAGGTGAGAACATTTAAGATTTCTCTCTTAGCAACTTTCAAGTATATAATTCCGTGTTGGTAACTAGAGTCACCATGCTATACATAATATCCCCAGAACTTATCCATCTTATAGTTAGAAGTTTAAGAGGTGACATGTGAACACAGATGAGAAGGAGTCAGTGGTGGAAAGAACTGAGAGAGGAGCATTCTGGGAGAGGGAAATGACTGGGAGAAGAGCATTCTGGGAGAGGGAAGAGCATTCTGGGAGAGGGAAGAGCATTCTGGGAGAGGGAAGAGCATTCTGGGAGAGAGAAGAGGATTCTGGGAGGAGAGCATTCTGGGAGAGGGAAATGACTGGGAGAAGAGCATTCTGGGAGAGGGAAATGACTGGGAGAAGAGCATTCTGGGAGAGGGAAGAGCATTCTGGGAGGGGGAACCACAGTGCAAATGCTCTGACATGGGAAGGAGCTTCTTGCCTTCTGGAAAGAGGACCAGG
Organism: Balaenoptera musculus; assembly: GCF_009873245.2. Lineage (NCBI taxonomy): Eukaryota > Metazoa > Chordata > Mammalia > Artiodactyla > Balaenopteridae > Balaenoptera > Balaenoptera musculus. The sequence goes on from NC_045787.1 coordinate 164,389,461, forward strand.
TGGATCTAGAGGAGGAGAAGATAAGGTCTTATAGCTTGGCAGGGGACACTGCATGCAGGGCCTCACAGGCCAAAGTGAGTTGTTGGGTTTTATTCTAAATACAGTGAGAAGCCACTTGACAAGTTGCAGTGGAGAGGGGAGCCATGATCTGATTCACATTGTGTAAAGATCCCTCTAACTTCTGTGATGGGGAATGGATTCCAGGGAGTGAGCATGGAAGCAGGGAGATCAAGGAGGAGGTGACTGCAATGGTCCAAGCAAAAGCCAGTGGTGGCTGGGCCGGGATCGAAGCATCCGGAATGGTGAACTGTGGGCAGATTTGGCACATGTCTTAAAGTAGAGCCATCAGGACTTGCTGATGGATCAGATGTTAGGGGTAAGAGAAAGTAAGGAACAGAGAAATGGGGTGATGTTTAGAGAGAACCAGAGACCTAGGAAGCATTTCTAAAAGACCCCGGGGGGACCAGAGCAGACCAGATACCAGCTGGGTCACTCTGCCTCTTAATAACCAGGAAGATATAATGGCCTGAATCCCCTTCTAAGATCCATGGAAGGCCATTTATTCCCCAAGATTCCCCCACCCCCTGGAGGTCCTATATTCTCTTGGTCATCCCTGCTTCTGACTTCCTGCTTCTATGCAATTATTATTCTTCACTTGGTGTCTTGTGTCTTTTGGTCTCTGCTCTGACCTTTACCTGGACTGAGAGCTCAGTCCTTGAGGTCATGGAGAACCTCAAATGCCAGGGCAGGTCACTCAAACTTAATCCTGATAGCATTGGGGCCATTTATCCAATCATTAATTTATTCAACATGTACTTTTGAGGACCTACTGTGTGCCCTTCCTGGGAGATAAGATGATGAGCCAAACAGTGCATGGAGCCTCCTTCGAAACAGGGAGACAGGTAATGATCAAATATTCACAAAGATATATAAGTGGCAACTGTGATAACAGCTTGAGGAAAAGATTCTTGGTGTTATAGGAGATTCTAATAAGGGGATTTGATCTAATCTGGAAGGTCAGAGGAAGTAAGAGCTGAGATCTGAAGCAGAGAACAAAGGGTATTCCAGGCAGAGAGAATTGCTTATGCAAAGGCTCTGGGGTGAGGGAAAGTGTAGGCAGTATGACAGACCAAAGAAGGCTTTGGAGGGGAAAGAAGGTGTAGGATGAAAGCAGAGAGGTAAATAAAGGGCAGACCTGCAGGGCCTTGTGACTTTGTTAAGGAGTTTTATCTGTGTCCTAAGAATAAAAGGAGTCTACCAATGAGGTTTTGGTTGGGAGAATGATATCATCAGATGTGCCTTATAAAATTTCCCTACCCTCCTACACTGTTGCTGGGAATGTAAGTTGGTGCAGCCACTATGGAAAACAGTATGGAGGTTCCTCAAAAAACTAAAGATAGAGTTTCCATATGATCCAGCAATCACACTCCTAAGACATATATCCAGACAAAACTATAGTTCAAAAAGATAATGCACCCTTATGTTCATAGCAGCACTGTTTACAATAGCCAAGACATGGAAACAACCTAAATGTCCATCAACAGATGAATGGATAAAGAAGAAGCGGTATATGCATACAATAGAATACTACTCAGCCATAAAAAAGGATGAAATAATGCCACTTGCAGCAACATGGATGGACCTAGAGATTATCATACTAAGTGAAGTAAGTCAGACAGAGAAGGACAAATATCATATGGTCTCACATGTGGAATCTAAAATATGACACAAATGAACTTATCTATGAAACAGAAACAGATTCACAGATATAGAGAACAGACTTGTGGTTGCCAAGGAGGTGGGGGTTGGGGAGGGATGGATTGGGAGTTTGGGATTAGCAGATGCAAACTTATATATAGAATGGATAAACAACAGTGTCCTACTGTATAGCACAGGGAACAATATTCAATATCCTGTAATAAACCATAATGGAAAGAAATATGAGAAAAAAAAGTTCCCTGAGGCTCCCATGTGTGCAGTGGACTGGTAAGAGGAAGGGTAGATCAAGGTAGACCAGATAGACTTTCTGGATTGTGAGGGTGGCTTGGACCATTGAGTGGTGATAGAGAGTGGAGAACCCTGCATGAGTTGTAAAAATATCTAGGAGTTAAAGTCAACCAGACTTAGTGAGGGAGTGGAAATGGGGGTGGGGATAATGCCTGGACATCTGAACCACTGGCCTGGGGGGATGGAGAAGGTGACATAGGGAGTATTGGATGAGAACTGGGCTCAAGAGAGAAGATCTTGCATTTCATTTTGAGAATGTCGAAATTGAGGTGCTTTTGAGATGTCCAAAGGTGTTGGGCAGAGGGGATCAAGGAGTCAGATGTATATATGGATTTGGAGTTCTAAGGACGTTAATGCATACAAGTGATGATATAAGATTTGGTAAGAGGAAGCATCCTTAGAGAAAGATTGACGTAAAGAGAGAGCCTAAGGCGGAGTCTAGAGCAGTGGTTCTCAACCCAGAGATGATTTTGCACCCAGGGAGATATTTGGCAATGTCTGGAGACATTTTGTTGTCACAGCTGAGAGGGGATACTACCGGTGTCTGGTGGGTAGAAGCCAGAAATGCTGCTGAACATCCTACAATGCACAGAATTGTTATCTGGCCAAAATGTCAATCGTGCTTAGGTCGAGTTACCCTGATCTAGAGTAACATTTAATGGCCAGGTAGAGGAAGATGAGTCTGCAAAACAGATGCACTGGGGTAGGAAGGAACCATGCAAACATATGTGATGGCAGCCAAGAGAAGGAAATAAATCAAGAAAGAGAGAAAAGTCAACAGAGTTGAACCCTGCTGAGAGGTCAAGAGAGATGGTGGGCTGAAAAGCATCCATTGGATTTAGAAACGTAGAAGCCATGGGTGGACTTTGCAAGAACTATGTTGGTCGTATGTTGGGGTCAGAAACTAGATAGGAGCAGTGGAGGTGCGAGTTCAGGAAGTGAGGAAATGGAGGCAGTTAGTGTAGGCAACTAAGAAGAGGAGGAGAGGAACAGTAGACAGATGGAAGGGGGAGTCAAGTAAGGCATTTTGTTTTTTCATAGGAGAGACTTGAGTTTATTTAAAAACCAATGAGAGGGCTTCCCTTGTGGTGCAGTGGTTAAGAATCCCCCTGCCAATGCAGGGGACACAGGTTCAAGCCCTGGTCCGGGAAGATCCCACATGCCGTGGAGCAACTGGGCCCGTGCACCACAACTACTAAGCCTGCACTCTAGAGCTCGCAAGCCACAACTACTGAGCCCACGTGCCATAATTACTGAAGCCTGAGCACCTAGAGCCCATGCTCAGCAAGAAAAGAAGCCACCGCAATGAGAAGCCTGTGCACCGCAACGAAGAGTAGGCCCTGCCCGCCGCAACTAGAGAAAGCCCGCGCGCAGCAACGAAGACCCAATGCAGCCATAAATAAATAAATTAAATTAAATTAAATACTTGAAAAAGAAAGTTCTGCTTGAGAGGGAGAGATTAAATATGTAAGATAAAGACAAGTAATATGATAGATAGATAAGTATAGACAAGAGACAGATACATGCAATACATTGTATAAGAAGGCAGAAGAGGACCAAAGCAAGAAAAGCTGCATGATCCTTAAACGATGAAGGGCAACTCCTCCACTGTAATGGGGGGGAGGGGCTGGGATGGGGCAAACGTTTGTAAATTATGTCAGGGGAGAAGAGGGGGTTCCATTTTATGGCTGTTATTTTCCCTGGGAGGTCAGGGAACGTTGAAGGGGAACGGAGAATGTTTTGAGCCTTCCAATGTAGCTGGAATTGCCCGTGATGGTGTGCAGGCCTTCCCCATGGTACACACCCATGAAGAAAGCCCTCTTCCACGTCCCCTACTGAACTCCTGTCCTGAGGTTTGGCACCTGAGCCTAGAGAGAGATCAGATGGGGAGTGGGGTGTCCAACTCCAATATTTATGAGGTAAGACTCATGATGGGTTCTCGTAAAGTCCCCAACTCTTGAAGACTAATGCTGTTTGTAATAACTTATCAAGAAAGCCTTGTAATAATCCTTGAAAGACCCGTAAAATCCACTCTAGTGAATTTTAGATAATGGCATTGGAAAAATCAAATCCCCCTACCCTTGTTAATCCTGGAACACACCAATCATTTGCAGTGGACATTCATTCAAGAGGCCTGAGCACTTGTGGGGGAAGTGATCCATGAGTGGGGAGATGCCCAGGAAGAGGAAACTTCGGCTGTTGATTTCCCACCTATTGTTGAAAGCTGAGCTAGGACAAGGTGGGCTCAGATACTAAGATAGACCTGGGGGAAGCTGGGTTCTGAGATAAATCAGGCTCAGCTCAGGTCCTGAGACTGGAGATTAATGCAAGTCCTGGGGCAGAGCAGAGGTACACCCCTGAGGTCTTAAGATACTCCGTGGTTGACCCTGAGACACACCAGGGTCAAGCCCAAGCCCTGGACGGACAAAGACTGAACTTGGGTTTAGGGATAGACCAAAGATAAACCTGGTCCTAGAAGACCTAGGAGCCCAGGAATGAATCCAAGTTCTGGGTGAGTCAGGGCTACAGTATGAGTTTGAGAGGGACAAGGCCAAACCCTGGTCCTGGGATAGACAAGAGTTGAACCTGAGTCCTGAGATGGTCCAGTGCTGAACCCATATCCTTAGAGAGACCAGAGCAGAGCTTATGGAGATACAGACAGAAAATGGGCTTCTCTTGGGAAAGCTGGGGAGAGCAGGCTTGCCCTCCGGGGAATCTCCCAACCTGTTGATCCATTTTGCTCTAACTGTTGAGTACCTCTTTGATTAATGTCCATTGTAAATGACACGGCATGTCCCAGGACTAATGAGGGGAAGTGAATTTTATTTGCCGACGCCAAGTCATCCTAGGACCCAGGTCGGAGCCAGCTCAGGCCCATAGGCCCAGAACACGCTCGGCAGAGCTGACAGCTTGGGAATGCCCAGGGTAGCCAAGCCTCCCTTCCCTCCATGTTTTTTGTTTGTTTGTTTGTTTTCATTTTTGGGTTTCTTTGTTTTTGTTTTTCGGGGTTTTTTGGCCGTGCCACACATCTTGCAGGATCTTAGTTCCCTGACCAGGGATCAAACCTGGGCCCTGGTAGTGAAACCACTGGAATCGTAACCACTGAACAGCCAACGAATTCCCCTCCTTCCGTATTGACTGTGACCACTCTGATGGAGACTAGAGTGATGCTTACACTTCACACAGGCTTATCACACACAGGGGCGCATGCATTCACACTGCAACAGATACACACACACAGCACACACACCCATGCATGTGCCTCAGACACACAGCAACACGCTCTGCACAAACACGCACATTGATACAGCTGCCATATACAAATCCTCACACACACACACACACACACAAGCAGAGACCGCATCACAAATACACTGCCAGCCAGCCAAGGCAGTGCATTCAGACCTAGCCTCCCACACCATAGTCATAACACTTTCATATTTACAACAGTGGCACGACTCTAGGGGGCGTGGTGTTCTCTGAGAACAGTGCCCCCAGGAGTTGTGCATGCAGTGCCTCGCCATTCACATTCACATTTTCTTACCCACCTGCAGAGTCTTACACAGACTTACCCAGTCCCTGTTTTATACACTGATATGTGCAGTTTCATACAGTTGCTGATGCTTTCACACTTAAGCCTGTACATGGCTACACACTCACGTGTGTTCTTGGCCACACGGACACAGACGTGCCACTCGTCCATCTCACACACTCTCAGGCTCTGTGCTAGTCAGTGTAGGCGAGGCTGTGCCGCATAACACACAGTCCCCAAGTCTCAGTGGATTAGCATGACCAAATGAGCGACTGCTCATGCTGCATGAGGGCTGGCAGGGGTCTCTGCCTTGCGTGGCCAGCTGCTGGAGGCTTCTCATCAACACACACTTCCGCAATTCCTGAGGCAAGAACGTGGCAAATCACGCGCTGGCTGTTAGAGCTCTTAGCTGGAGGTCACTTCCACTCACATGGCATTGGCTAAAGGAAGTCCCAGGGCCACTTTGGGGAAGTACAGTCCTATCATGTGCCCAAGAGAGAACTGGAAATTTTGTGAACAGTTCTATCAGCTGCCACAGTCTCTTACACATTCAAAGAGTTAGACATTCACAGATGCAGGCCCATACATGCACATTTTATTTCTTCCCATATGGACTAGTCTTTGGCACCTGTTCTCCTCCATGGGTCGAGGCAGGAGGCCACACATGACCTCCCCATAGTTTGCCTCCAGAGCTCCTTTGTTTCATGGTACATCTGAGGGGTCTCCTGCTCCCGCCTGAGCTGCGGGGTCTCAGGGTAACAAGTTTCCAAGCCCGTGCTATAGTCAGAGCTGAGAAAACAGCATACATACCTTCTCTTCCCCCCGGGGAAGAATAATAATAGGCATTGGGGGATCTCCGTATTGGCCGAGAACCTTCCCCATCTTGCCAACTGCAGCTTGGAAGAGGAACCCCGAGGGGAGAAGGCGATTCCAGAGAGACCCCACTCCTCTCTATCCACGCGTCCTCCCATCGCCGCCAGGACCCTCTCCTTCCCCTCTCACGGCCCGCCCCACTCCTCCTCTGGCTACTTAAATATTCCAAGGCTGGAAACTCATGAATATTTATAAGGGCCTGGCAGTGAGGGAGATTAAAAAAAAAAAAATTTGGAATCTATGAACCAGGATCCGTCTATAAATAACAGGCCCGTGGCTGGCGGGGCTCTTCCCTCACCCACCACATTCCTTCGACTTCAGCTCCAGCCCCATCCAAGCCTCCCAGAGCTACCCCTCCTCATCCCCCCGCCACACACAGCTTGGCTGTGGATACATGAATCCCCATCGTCCGGTGCACTGTCACACACACACACACACACACACACACACACACACATTCCCACACAGCTGAGCACACAGATACACATTCGCACCTGCCTGGGATCTAGCCCACTGCCTCCTTTCCACACACAGACACGCACTTGCAAAATCGGCCTGAACACGTCCAGGCAGCCTCCTCCTGTGTCCATATTCAGACAGATACAGGCATTTAAGCTCAGACCCACACACACAACACAGAGTCGCACACAATCACACACACCCAAAGAGATGCCTGTGGACCACTCCCTGACCCACAAGCCAAGCGTGGCGTTTCCCCTCAGTGGGCCTCGGTGTCCTTATCTGTGTAGGGGGACACTCAGAGTCCCTGCCCCATAGGGAGTTGTGAGAAATTTAAAAAAATTTTTTTAATTAAATTAATTAATTTATTTTTGGCTGCATTGGGTCTTCATTGCTGCGCGCGAGCTTTCTCTAGTTGTGTCTAGCGGGGGCTACCCATCGTTGAGGTGCGTGGGCTTCTCATTGCGGTGGCCTCTCTTGTTGCAGAGCACGGGCTCTAGGCACTGGGCTTCAGTAGTTGCAGTGCATGGGCTCAGTAGTTGTGGCACGCGGGCTTAGTTGCTCTGTGGCATGTGGGATCTTCCCAGACCAGAGATCAAACCCGTGTCCCCTGCATTGGCAGGCAGATTCTTAACCACTGCACCACCAGGGAAGTCCCGGGAGTTGTGAGAATTTTTTAAAGTAAAAAATGGATACCTGTTGTGTGCGAGGTACTATTCTAGGTACTGGTGAAACAGCAGTGAACAAAAACAGTTGAAGATCCCTGCCTGACATTCTGGAGGGGAAGAAAGATAACAAAAAATTAATGCATAAATGATGTAGTGTGTTGGAAACTGATAAAGAAAAGAAGGTGACGGGTGGTGCTGAGACATTGGTAGTTCTGACTGGAGCAGGAGGGGTGTCAAGGAGGCCTCTTGAAACAACGACATTAAATAAAGGAGTTGGAAGGACATTCCAGGCAGGGGGAATAACGGGTGCAAAACCTCATATAGAAGCGTGCTCGGGGTGTTGTAGGAACAGCGAGGAGGCCTGTGTGGCTGGAGCAGTGAGTGGGGGGGAGCATGGAGGAGGCGAGGGCAGGGAGGTGACAGGGACAGATTGTGCAGAGCCTTGTGGGGTGCAAGAGGACTTTGGCTTTTACAAGTGAGGTGGGAGTCATAGAGGCTTCTGAGCAGAGGAAGAATATGATCTGACTTGTGCTCACAGGCGCCCTCTGGCTGCTGCAGGGGGAACATACTGTGGGCGGCGAGGGTGGGATCCAGGGTACCAGGGCAGAGACGACTGCACCAGGAAGATACCCGTCCAGAGCAGGAAAAGTGCATAGATCCCGATTGTAAAGAGGTAAGAGAAGGAGACAGTTAAAGCTGTCTCCAAATGAATGCATTTAAAGGATTCATTCTTTATTTCCAGAAATGTTTACTGAGCACCTACTGGGTGCCAGGCACCATTCTGGCTTGAGGACACAGCAATGAGCAAAGCAGTAAACATCCCTTGGATGCTGCCATTGGAATGCTGACAGCATCATGGGGCAGACAGAGGAAGCAAGATAAATTTTAATATAGGGTCAAGGGACAGTACATTTTATGCAATAAAACGCAGCAGAGCGGCAAGCCTTGGGGAGTGATGGGGCTGCACATTGTAGGTTGGGTGGGCTGGGCAGAATTGGGGATACATTGTGACGTGAGAGCTGTTCTCAGGATTGGATGATAAACGGCGTATGTAGGTGGAAATGACAGAACCTGGTGCCTGGGTGTGAAGATGAGCTTTGAAGGGACACCCACATAAATACCCTCTTCTGTTGAATGTTCATTGTTTCCCCCCATCTTAGGTTGGGTTCCTGAGAAGCAGAACCCAAGACAGGGATTTGGAGCACATGACTAATTGTGAGTGCAGGGTAAGGGAAGTGGGACCAGGGAAGGGGACTCGGGTACACTCCAGGCTTGGCCTGATCCACAGGGATGGGGGGAGCTCTGGAACGTAAATTGTACTGCAGAGGGGTGGGCTTTTGGACCCCTGCATCAATCAATCATTGGCTGCTCCTGGGGGTGGGGGATGTCTCCGAAGCATCTCCAGTGTGTGGTAGCTCCCCAGGGCCAACGGCAGGTATCCAGAGAAGGTCACCAATGCTAGCTGTGAGCCTCCACTCTCAGCAGCTGTGGGGTGGGTGTGCCCCATTATAAGAAGATCTAGGCAGAGCCCCAAGAGCATTGCCTACACCCCCAGGCTCCAACAAAGAGGGTCATGGGAGCACCAGGCATTTATGACAATCAGAGCGCAGATGTCTGACACCAGAACCTGTTCTCAGCTCTCTCAGGATGAAAATCAGGCCAACTTGGCACTGGGGCTCCCCTCACACAGCTGAGATCCTTTCCGGATTCATTAACTGCTGGAGACTCAGCTCTCTGCTGCTCAGACTTGCCTGGGAATTGCAGAAGGGAGCTGTGAGGAAGAGATGCAGCCCTGAAACAGATCCGAAATAGCTCATTTCATTCTCCCATGGTCCTGTAGGAAGGCACTGCCGTCATGCCCATTTTGCAGATGTGAAGACGAATGCACAGAGAAGTTAAATCACTTGCCAAGGTCACACAGCTAGAAACCAGAGGAGCCAGGATTTGAACTCAAGTCGTTAGGATCTGGGGTCTATGTGCTTCTGAGCTACATTCAACTGCCTTAGACCCCACACCCCCTTCAAAACCCAAAGCCCCTGTATCCACCCTGAGAGGAGTGGGAAGAGGGGAGGAAACCCTGAGAGAATAGAACAGAGAATATGTGAAGGGTGGGGGAGAAAGAGGTCACCTGGAGGACTTGGAGTGGGCCGGAGGCACTCATTCATTCATTCATTTGTTCATTGTTCATTCATCATGTAAGAACCTTGTAAGAGGGAAGGGGTAGGGACTTTGGAGACACACACAGAGGGGATTCTGACCTGTCTGCAGGGATGGGGGAGGCTTTTCAGAAGTGGTAATGTTTACTCTGAACCCTGAAGGATGCAGAGAGTTTGGACAGCCCTGGGGTAGTTGGCAGGAGGATGACAGAGTAGAAACACCAGCATCTCTACAGCACCACAGAACTGGGTTTGTAATTCTAGCTCTACTATTTAATATACAGAGCAAGCAGCACCACCTCAGGGTTTAAAAAATATTGTACAAATACTTATTGAACACTTACTATGTGCCAAGTGCTGTTCTAGGCATTGGGAACATGGTAGTGACCAAGACATAAGGTCCTTGTATTTGTACACTTCTCATACACTACCTGAGCCAACAAATGTATATAGTATGATTTCTTCCATGACAAGTGCCAGGCAGGGAGATGGGGACTGAGAAGATCTTCTTTAAGGAGGTAATCAGGGAAGGCTTCTTGAGGAGGTGACTTTTAAACTTAGGTGACTCTTTTTTTTTTCTTTTCTTTCTTTCTTTCTTCTTCTTTTTCTTTTTTTTTTTTTTTTTTTGGCCATGCTGCATGGATTTCGGGATCCTAGTTCCCCGACCAGGGATCGAACCCGGGTCCCTGCAGTGAAAACGCCAAGTCCTAACCACTGGACCACCAGGGAATTCTCATAAACTTAGGTGACTCTTAACTATGGATAAGAAGTATCCAGCATTATCACTGTTCCTTCAAAGACTTATTGTGAGGCATGCAATGGGACAGTTGACTGAAACAGATGCTCCCTAAGTGTGTAGCTTGGTGGTTAAGACAACTTTAGAGAGAGGCAGGCTGGGCCCTGAGTCCTGTGGACTGGTCATTTACATGGTGTCCCTCAGATTTATTCCTTGCCCTCCCCTTGTTTTTGGTATCAGAGGGGGGTTGACCCCTGAAAACTACATTTCCCAGGTTCCCTTGCTCACTGGCTTCCTGTTAGATTTGGCCAATGGGAAACTGTGGTGGGAGTTGGAGGCGGGAGGAAGAGAGAAGTCAGGGTATTTCTCCCCCTGTTTCTTTGCTGCAGGCAGTGGCCTTGTTGTCCCCTCCTTGGGTCCAGCTCCACTAACCCCCTTTGCCCTGCCACCCTGCAGCAGCTTCGTTTTTTTTCTTTTTTGGTCACGACGCGTGGCATGTGGGATCTTAGTTCCCCGACGAGGGATGGAACCCGTGCCCCCTTCAGTGGAAGCACAGAGTCTTAACCACTGGACCGCCAGGGAATTTCCCAACCCTGCAGCTTCTTACAGTTGCTATTCTTTTGATCACTTCACCTTCCGCACCTACCCCATCCAGCCCTTATGGCTCCTCGGCACCACACTCCTCATATTAAATTCCCTCCATGGAACCATCTAGTATGGCTTCTGTCCCTCAACAGACTGATGGCATGGTAGGCTATTCCCCTTGCCTTTCCTCCCTGACCTTCAGCTGAGGACACCCCCTACATCCCACAACTGTTGGGAGGTGAATGGAGGTGATCCTATCAGGAGCTGACCTTCCACAGTTCTTACTACGTATGGTTTGAAGCTCTATGTGCTCAGGCACTCATTTACCTCCACCACAATCCTAAGAGGTGGGTGCTGCTATTAGCCCTGTTGTTTTGTTTGTTTGTTTTGTCTTCATTGCTGCACACGGGCTTTCTCTAGTTGTGGCGAGTGGGGGCTACTCTTCGTTGTGGTGCGAGGGCTTCTCATTGTGGTGGCTTCTCTTGTCTCAGAGCACGGGCTCTAGGTGTGTGGGCTTCAGTAGTTGTGGCATGCAGGCTCAGTAGTTGTGACGTGCGGGCTCTAGAGCGCAGGCTTAGTAGTTGTGGCGCACGGGCTTAGTTGCTTCGCGGCGTGTGGGATCTTCCCGGACCAGGCATCGAACCCGTGTCCCCTGCATTGGCAGGCAGATTCTTAACCGCTGAGCCACCAGGGAAGTCCCAGCCCTGTTTTATATATGGGAAACCGAGGAACAGTGAGGTTCAAGTCACTTGCCCAAGGTCACATGGCTGGGAGGTGGCACTAGGAAGTCCTTCACGCACGCACATGCCTGCATAGTGCCTGGCACACGGACGGCAGTCGGCAAGGCTGGTGATAATGATAATCATTACATGTGGAGCTGGTCTCTGGTGAGTGCCAAGACTGGAGGTGATGCTGAAACTCCACCTTGGACCAATGCAGGAGCGGGCAGTCGCAGTGCATGCTGGTTGAAGGCCCTTCTGGAACCCACGACCTGGTAGAACAGTCCTCGGGCTCCTGCTGGCTCCTGTCCCAGCCCTGGAGGACAGGGGCAAAGGGCCTCTCTACAGCAGCTTTGGCTGGGAGCAGCTGCTCTGTGCTTAGCCAGGATCGATTTCCCTTCAAGTGGGCCGTTCACACTAACAAAGAGCTCCGGTGACCCAGGTGGCCATCACCGCCTCCTGCCCTCCGAGCGGAGGATGTGCCTCGTGGCCGGAGCTGTTTTCTTTGAGATCCATTTCTTTGAAAGCTCTGGAAAACTTCAAAGGATGGGCCGAGTCAGCCCCCCAATGTGCTCACCTGAATCTTGCTGGTGGATTTCTCTGCCTCTCTGTGTTGCTCTAACCAGCCCACCCTCAATGATCTTCCTGACCAGATCTTTTCTCTGCTCACACATGGTTATGGGCTGAACGATGTCCCCTCGCCACCCCACAAATTCATATGTTGAAGTCCGCACCCTCAGGACCTCAGAATATGACTGTACAGTTAAGTCCACCTCTATACAAATGAGTTCTGTTCTGAGATCATGTTCGTAAGTCCAACAAAGTTAGCCTAGGTACCCAACTAACACAATCAGCTATTGTGTACTGTACTGTAATAGGTGTATAATACTTTTCACACAAATAATACATAAAAAACAAACAAACACGAAAAATAAAGAAAACATTTTTAATCGTACAGTACAGTACCTTGAAAAGTACAGTACCAGCTACATCACCACTGCTTTTTCGCTTGCTTCCAGACATCCTGGGCTTGACATCCTGGGGGGATGCCCAGAGGAGCCACCAGTGTCAGGAGAGGAACATTGCAACCGTGAAACCATTGCTTGGCACGAAGGGAACCAGGGAATTCAATACCCCAGACTCTTTCCTCTGCCTGCCCCCCACCCCTGTCTCCTGTGGTCACACTCACTGGCCAGACGTCGCTGGAAGCTGGAGGGTGGGGGCTTCTGGGAGGTGGAGGCTGCAGGGGTCAGCCTCCCGGAGCACAGAGCGGCTGAAGAAGTGGGGAGGGAGGACCTGGAGGGGCAAACAAAATATCCAGCTCATCTCCAGGCCTCCCGATTTGAGCTTCAAATCGTGCACCATCTTCTCCCTACTGGAGTAGAATCTTTGCGAGAACAGGGATCTTTGCCTATCCTGTTTGCTGCTGTGTCTCCAGTACCTGGCACAGAGTAGGTGCTCAATCAATGTTTGTGGGATGCTTTTGCGCATGCTGTTCCCTTTGCCTGGAACCCTTGTAACCAGGCCCCGTAGCCATCCTCTGCTCTTACTTGTGCTCGCTCCATCACGGCTTTGTTGCGCTGTTTTATAATCGACTCTTTGTCTTTCAAATATCTTAGCTCCCTTAACCCTCAAAAACCAACATTGTCATCACTCTTCTCCGCTTTGAGGAAATTGAGGCGCAGAGAGAGTAACTCGCCCAAGGTAACCCAGAGCCAGGATTTAAATGCAGACTGTCTGAGCCCCAGATACTGGGCTACCTTTTTGGATTCCCTGTCAGCACCTATTTGCCTTTTTTTTTTTTTGGCTGCGCTGCACAGCTTGCGGGATCTTAGTTCCCCGACCAGGGATTGAACCCTGGCAGTGAAAGCACCGAGTTCTAATCACTGGGCCGCCAGGGAATTCCCTCTATTTGCTTATTTTCATACCAAAATCAATTTTATTGCACTCACGTGTATATTACATTGCCGATGTTAAGCTATTCGAATACACTAACAACCTCAGTGACATCAGTACTATTCTTAGCTCCATATTACTTAGTGGGGAAACGGAGGCCCAGGGTGGCTAAGTCACTCGCCCAAGGTCACACAGCAGAGCTGAGATCGGAACCCAGGTGACCTGGCCCCAGATTCGGTGCCCTAAATGATCACGCTCTGTTGCCTCACCTTGGCTGGGGGAATTGAATGCCTGTCTTTGAAATCCTGAATGTGAGTCCAAGGTGTAGCCAAAGGATAAAAGGTTTGGACCCCAAATTAACTTGCCACCCCCAGCGGCGCACACGGAGCCCACGGAAGTCAGTTTTCAGGCAGTGCTGATGCCTGGCTGTCCCTGTGAGTTATTAGCCAGCAGATTGGGCCCCTGTCACCTCCTGGCCACACTATCCAGCCTTCAAGGCCTCCCTCCCTCCATCCCCCGCCTGGGAGCCTCATAGCAAACACCTCCATTTTGTGCAGGGGCGTCCCTGGCTCCTGGCGTGAGATTCCTGAGCCAGTCACAGAAGGTCATCTTCCCCCGTGACGACCTTTTCCGTGCACCGACGGATTGATTTCAGAGATCCAACTCCAGCCAATGTGCCCATCCCCTACCGCAGGCACTGATGGCTGCAAATTTATGCCCAAGCCAGAAATTGAATTCCTATAGGTCGAGAGAATTGTCAGAAAAGCTCACCCAGGCTCATTTTTACTTCTGACAAACTTCAGGAGAGAGATTAAACCTGGGCCAGTGTCTTCCAGCAGCAGGGACTGTGGTGGCAGGGAAATGACCTTGATGTGGGTATTTTCCTTACATCCCCTGGCTTCACCCTGGCCTCCCAGAGCTGAGAAATAAAAAGCAGCCAGACCCACAGGCCTGTGTGGTTAAAGGGAATTCCCATTTCTAACCAGCTAATGTTAAAAAGGGGCAAGCTCTGTGTACCTAAAGACAAGTCTCTTGGTCCCTGTGGCAAATATTGAGCCATTCAGAGGGATGGGAAATAAAGCTTCTAATTCATCTCCATCACATGACAGCCAGGCCACTTCCTGCACCAGGTCCTGAGGCCGATTCAGTCTCGGCAACTTTGCAAGGTTCTAATTAATCTTCCCTGTGCTATGACAGAGAGGACATAAAAATGTGGGTAATGGGATGGGACTTCCCTGGTCGTCCAGTGGTTAAGACTCTGCATTTCCACTGAAGGGGTTGCAGGTTCGATCCCAGGTCAGGGAACTAAGATCCCACATGCCGCACAGTGAGGCCAAAAGATTTTTTTTTAAATGTGGATAATTCCGTAGCCCCTCACCCCCACTCTGCTGCCTGCCCGAAGGCCAGGAAGGAAGAAACAGAAATCAAATGATAGCTTTGGGAAGGAAGAATCCCCGTCTTGCTAGAAAAAAATCTCTCTCACTTGCCTTGAAAAATGAGACGTCTGATACAAATGTAGCTGCTTCCCTTTGGTACAAAAGCCCCTAAATATTAAAGAAATGAATCCTTGATGTCTACAAAGAAAGGATCAAAAACGAAACTTTCTGAAAGGAGAAGAGCTTTTATTTCGCTGTGAACTTTTCTAGATCTAGACTCTGGCAGGGATGCCTGCAGAACACGGAGTGCGGGAGGATAAAGAAATAAATGACTGCCATTCTTGTATTCATTCATTCATTCAGGAAGTGTCTGTGAAGAAGCTACTGCATGCCAGGCATTGGGCTGTGAGCCAGGGAAACCTCAGGGAGAAATTAGGACCTGCTTCCCACCCTTCAAAGCTGGTGGGGCATTCTACAAAGTCTCTGACCAGTAGTCCTCAAAACTGCCAAGGTCATGAAGAGCAAGGAAAGATGAAGAAACTATTACAGACCAGAGGAGATTAAGGAGATGTGACAACTAAATGCAATGTGGAATTCTAGATGGGATTCTGAACCAGAAAAGACATGAGTGGAAAAACTGGAGGAATCCCAGTAAAGTCTGGAGTTTAGTAAGAGTGATGAACCAATGCTGGTTTCTTAGTTGTGACAAATGTGCCATGGATATGTAAGATGTTAACAACAAAGGAAATCGGGTGAGGGGCGTATGGAAGCTCTCTGTCCTATCTTTACAATTTTCCTGTAAATCTAAAATCCTTCTGGGACTTCCCTGGCGGTCCAGTGGTTAAGACTCCATGCTTCCACTGCAGGGGAACGCGGGTTCAGTTGCTGGTTGGGGAACTAAGATCCCGCGTGCCCTGCAGCGCAGCCAAAAAATAAAATTAAAAAGGATCCATTAAAAAAAAAAAATAATTAAAAAGATAAAATATAAAATACTTCCAATATAAAAAGTTTATTTAAAAAAAAGTCAGCAGGGGACATGGAACAGTTCTAGAACAGTGCTGGTTCCGTGAATTGATATAAGAGCTCCCACTGACTGGGCAGTCACAATATACCAGGCACCATGACTGACTCTTGACATGTACCAATTCATCATTTTCACAAGAACCTTGTGAAGCCTGGCCGTTATTATCCCAACTTTTAGATGAGGAAACAGAGAGGTTAAGAAAGGCACAGAGGGGTTAAGCTACTTGCCCAAGGTCACACAGGAAGGAGTAGATCAGAATTTGGACTGAAGCAGCCTGTGTGATAAAGTCTACAGCTGGCACAGTATTTACTGAGCAGTTAGTTACTATACCCTTCAGAGGCTGACTAGAGAAACAACTCTTCTAGGGCTTTCGGGGATTTTAGTTCAGGGAATTGGTTACAAAGATGATGGAAGAGATGAAAAACTAAACAGAGATGGAAACGAAAACCAGAGATTAGCAACAGCCCAGAGCATTTATTCCCCTAGGACGGGTGGTGGTGGGGCGTTGGATAGAAGAGGTGGTATAAACAGAGCCCAGGTGTGGGACTATCAGTGGGGGCTGAAGCCATGGAACCAATGCTGGAGCACAGGAGGCAGGAAAGCAGGGAAATACCGCTGCTTCTCCCCTTGTCCTGCCCTCATATCCTCCATGTATGCCTCCCATTGGCTGAACCTTTCTGAAAGCAAAGGAGTGTGAGAGATGTAGTTCTCAACCATATGGAGCAGAGCAGGGGAAGGAAAGGATGAAAATTCAACCATCAGGCAGCTTACACTTAAGTGTGTGTGTGCATGGGGGGGACTAGGCAGGAAGGGGAAGGGGTGGTTTTGGTTCCCATTTTACAAGTGAAAGAGGCAAAGTGATCTGCTTAGAAACTCACAAAGAGTAAGTGGCAGATCCAGGATTTGGACATGTATTATGGGTTCAACCTCGTAGGGTTCTTCTGAGGATTGGTGACAAATGAGCTGCAAAGCCCTTAGAATAGAGCCTGGCTTACAAGATATGCTCCATAAATGTTAATTGTTATTGATGAGGAGGAGGATAATAATAATTACTATTACAACTACTGTCATTTTTATGATGCTAAAGGACCTTCCTTTGCATAGAACTGCTGTATCCCACTGTCACAGGACTCTGGGTGTGTATGGGTGTGTGTGTGAGGGGGTGGGGATGGGGACCATTTAAGGGAGGGGTCCATCCTGGAACCAGAACACCCCACTCTGCTGAGACCTGAGCAGATTTTCCCCGTGTGAAGGAGGAGAGGGAGAGTGTCCTAAGCAAAGAACACAACACGGACAAAGATCCAGAGGCAGAAAGGGGAACTGAAACAGCTGTATGTGGGTGAAGACAAGTAAACAGTGAGGCTGAGAATTCAGCCATACCCAAGTGGGCAGGACTGGTGGGTGCATCCAGGTGGCATTTGGGCTTTATACTGAGGGCACTGGGGGCCATGAAGGGTCCAATGTGGGGGGTGACACTTTGTAAATTTATTTATTTTTGGCTGCTTTGGTTCTTCGTTGCTGTGCACTGTTTTCTCTAGTTGCGGCAAGCGGGGGCTACTCTTCGTTGTGGAGCACGGGCTCTAGGCGCGCGGGCTTCAGTAGTTGCAGCACACGGGCTCAGTAGTTGTGGCGCACAGGCTTAGTTGCTCCGCGGCATGTGGGATCTTCCTGGACCAGGGCTCGAACCCGTGTCCCCTGCATTGGCAGGCGGATTCTTAACCACTGCGCCATCAGGGAAGCCCGGGGGTGACACTTTGAAAGCTGGCTCTGGCTTCTCTGGGGAGAATGGATCAGTGGATGCAAGGCTTGAAGCCAAGCTTCCATGGAGAGAGAGAGAGTCTTCTCCCATGAGCATAGCGGCTAAGAGTGAGGTCTTGAGAGTCTCACAGGCTGGGGTCCAAATTTCAGCTCAGACACTTGCTCTGTGAGTTTGGGCAACTAACTTTCCTCTCTCTGCCTCAGTTTTTCCATCCGTAAAATGGAGCTAATGTTAGTACGTACCTCATTGGGGGAGGGGAGCCTACAAGGATTTAAAATTTGTAAAGCAGCTTAAAAGAGCATCTTAGTTCGTTCAGGCTGCTATAACAAAAATACTGTAGACGGGGTGGCTTAAACAACAAAATTTATTTCTCACAGTTCTGGAGGCTGGGAAGTCCAAGATCAAGGTCCTGGTAGATTCAGTGCCCGGTGAGAACCAGATTCCTTGTTCATAGATGGTGTCTTTTCGCTGTATTCTCACACAGCAGAAGAGTTCAGGGAGCTCCCTGGGGTGTCTTATAAGGGCACTAATCCGACTCCCAAAGACCCCACCCCAAAATACCATCACATTGGGGATTATTTTTCAACATATGAATTCTGGGGAGACAGAAACAGTCTATAGCAAAGAGCACTCTATAAGTGTTAAATAAAATAAAAAACCAGTAGGAGAGAAGCAAGAAAAACTACAGTCCTGCAGCCTGTGGGACAGAAACCACATTTAGATAGACAAGATGAAAAGGCAGAGGGCTATATACCAGATGAAGGAACAAGAAAAAACCCCAGAAAAACAACTAAATGAAGTGGAGATAGGCAACCTTCCAGAAAAAGAATTCAGAATAATGATAGTGAAGATGATCCAGGACCTCAGAATAAGAATGGAGGCAAAGATTGAGAAGATGCAAGAAATGATTAACAAAGACCTAGAAGAATTAAAGAACAAACAAACAGAGATGACCAATACAATAACTGAAATGAAAACTACACTAGAAGGAATCAATAGTAGAATAACTGAGGCAGAAGAACGGATAAGTGACCTGGAAGACAGAATGGTGGAATTCACTGCTGCGGAACAGACTAAAGAAAAAAGAATGAAAAGAAATGAAGACAGCCTAAGAGACCTCTGGGACAACATTAAACGCAACAACATTCGCATTATAGGGGTCCCAGAAGGAGAAGAGAGAGAGAAAGGACCCGAGAAAATATTTGAAGAGATTATAGTCGAAAACTTCCCTAACATGGGAAAGGAAATAGCCACCCAAGTCCAGGAAGTGCAGAGAGTCCCATACAGGAGAAACCCAAGGAGAAACACGCCGAGACACATAGTAATCAAAGTGGCAAAAATTAAAGACAAAGAAAAATTATTGAAAGCAGCAAGGGAAAAACGACAAATAACATACAAGGGAACTCCCATAAGGTTAACAGCTGATTTCTCAGCAGAAACTCTACAAGCCAGAAGGGAGTGGCATGATATACTTAAAGTGATGGAAGGGAAGAACCTACAACCAAGATTACTCTACCCAGCAAGGATCTCATTTAGATTTGATGGAGAAATCAAAAGTTTTACAGACAAAAACCAGTAGAAGAGGCTTCTCATGGCTTTTAATCCCATCTCTCTGCTGAGAGCACCCAAATATGTATCTCTACCCAAACCCTCTCTCCTCCTCTCCCCAGCTACCTACTTGATATTTCCACTTGGAGGTGGTCACAAGCAGCATAAATGGAACATGCCTTCAGGCTGGACTCTTGATTTTCATCCCCACCCCACTCCACATGGGCTCCTCCTCCAGCCTTTTTCAGCTCAGTAAATGGTACCCCCCATCCATGCACTCCATTGCTTGGGCCCCAAAAGTTGGACTCATCCTCAACTCCCCTCTTTCCCTTCCACCCCACATCTAGTCCCTCAAATCCTGTGGGCTCTGCCTTTATATTTATTTAGCTGTGCCTCGAGGCATGTGGGATCTTAGTTCCCCAACCAAGGATCAAACCTGTGCCCCCTGCACTGGCAGCACGGAGTCTTAATCACTGGACCGCCAGGGAAGTCCCGGGCTCTGACTTTAAAACATAGGAATCTACCCATTTGCTGTCCCCATTCCATCTACCCTGGTGCAAGCCCTCATCATGGCTCACCTGGATGACTGTGGGCGTGAACAGCACATTCAAAGGCCCTGGGGTGATAAAGAGCTCAGGAGTCATTGGGAATCTGAATGTAGGCTGGTGAGATTCAGGAGACTCGAGTGAGGGTTTGTTTCTTCCCTGAGGGGTCTCCTCAAATGGGGTGTTATTGAGTGCTGGGGACGGGGAGGAACTTATCCTTTCTCAAAGCAAACTGGGGCTCTCGTGTTGTAGCCTGGACGCAGACCTCTGTCCATAAACCCTACCCTTAGGGCTGTCTGCGGGCATCCACGGTGTTTCCGACAGTCTGGGCCACACTGCAAGGGAATGGACTGCGTTTGTAAATTCTTGCACAAGGCAAGCCTTCTCCAGGGAGAAGGACCCCAGGGAGGGCAGTCAGTCAAACTCAGAGACCTGTGTCTCTTCCCACCTTTCCCAAGGAAGTCTATTTCATTCATTTTGGTCCACGTTGGCACTGTAATGGCAGAACCTAAGACATCCTGGAATGTATGTCTGGACCGGGGCCCAAGGGGCAATGGGGGTCTTCTGCCATGGCTTGGCTGGCTTCGGAGGGTGAGAGGTGATGTGTGCCAGCCTGAATAGCCTCTCAGGGCAAGATGGGTTATCTGCATTGGAAGGGGACGAATGAATAAATGAATTGGGAATTCCCTGGTGGTCCAGTGGTTGGGACTCAGTGTTTTCACTGCCAAGGACTTGGGTTCAATCCCTGGTCGGGGAGCTAGGATCCTGTAAGCTGCAGGGTGCGGCCAAAAAAAAAAAAAAAAAAAAAGAATGCATGAATGAATGAACTCACAGTCACCCCCCTCATCCCATCTCAGCCCCTTCCCTGGCCACAGACTCTCACAGGCCAAGCCCCAGCTGCTCAGACTGAGGGAGGTTCTGGTTCTCCATCTTGGCACCGGCGAGCTGATATCTTCTTTAAAGCCTGTCAAGCTTATCACTCAGCGGGGATTTGCCCCATACTGCTAGGTTTGACAGGGGCAGCCTGCTATTATCTCAAGCCCTCCAAAGGGACTCAGGCCCCATCACGGCTGAGACGTGGCAGATAGGTATGTCCCTGATCATTCATCACGGCCTTTCTGCCGTCCCTGCAGTCAGAGGGAAGCCGCCACCGCCTCTGTGCCTGCCTCAGATGATCTGCAACTTGATCTCAGCAAGTCCCTCCCTGGGAGAGACAGAAACCGATTTGGTGGTGGAGGGGAAAATGCATGGTGAATCCGTGATGGGCTGTTTGCCCATCAGCATCTAATCATTCAACAAACATTCATCATGCCTGGGGGATTCAGCAATGAGCAAAGCAGACAGAACTCCCCTTCCCCATGCTCTTTTCCATCTAGGGGGCAGAGGCAGGCTTTGAGCCAGTGGTCACACCCAAGAGGTCCCAATGGCCATTGTGATCAGGGCTTGAAGGAGAACAGGGGAGGTGCAGCATGGTGGTGTAGACTGTGGAGCCATGTGGCCTGTGTTCAAATCCCAGCTCCGCCACTTATAGACTGTGAAGCTCTGGGCAAGAGATTTGAGCCCTCTCTCCCCTAGTTTTCTTCACCTCTCAAAGGTAGATAATGACAGTGCCTGCCTCCTAGTGCCATGGTGAGAATTCCATCAGTTAAAGCATGCAAAGTGCTTAGAACAAGGCTTGACATACAGTAAGAAATACAAGTATTCGGGGCAAAAAGCACAGGATGCCTTGAGAAGTGGGTAACATGGGGAAGGGACAGTGGAGGCTGCTTTTGGAAGAGACGTTTATGCTTGAGCCCTAGAAATGGGGAAGAGTTAGCCCAGCCATGAGATGGGGCAAGAGTTTTGATGGCAGAGGGACCAACCAGTGCAAAGACCTGAAGGTGGGAAAAAGCATGGTGTGTTCCAGGAAGAGGAGGGTGCCTGGAGGATGGACCACAGAGAACACGGCCGTGTGAGCCTTGGGGTTTTGTTGTTGTTTTTCGTTGTTGTTGTTTTTTGTTTTGTTTTGTTTTGGCTGGACCGCATGGCATGTGGGATCTTAGTTCCCCTATGGGATTGAACCCGCGCCCCCTGCAGTGGAAGTGCAGAGTCTTAACCACTAGACCGCCAGGAAAGTCCCATGAGCTTTGTTGATTGCCTGTTACACTGAAACAGGACTCCCCTCCACCAAATTACATCAGGGAGATGTAACTAGGACCAGAAACCGAACTGGCCGAGTCACGTGGCGAGTAGGACGGAGCAGTGTCTCTGTCTGTCTTTGGTAGGACTCGACACCCTGTCTCTCTTTCTCTCTCTCGCTGCCATCTGGCTGTGACTTCTCATCATCTTGCATTCTCAGCCCCAAATCCAATGGACTTTCACCCATTCTTCCAGATCATCTCAGTTCAGTGCCCGCATCAAATTCAAACAATTTTGACTTCAAGAAGTTACCGAATTGGCTTTAGAGCATCATGAGGATTATATTAATAACAATAGCAAACACTTCTGTAGCACTTACTACATGCTGATGACTGTTCTAATCGCTCACAAGTATAGTATTTTTTTTTTTTTTTTTGGCCACGCCATGCGGCATGCAGGATCTTAATTCCCCACCCAGGGATTGAACCCGTGCCCCGTGCATTGGGAACGTGGAATCTTGACCACTTGACCACCAGGGAAGTCCCCTCTCACACGTATGGTATTGACTCATCCAAGCTTCCCAGCAACGCTGTGAGGTAGGTACAAATTATCGTGTCCAATTTACAGATGAGGACACGGAGGCACGGGGAGGTTAAACAACTCACATGGCAAGTGAGTGGCCAAGCCAGGACATCAACCCAGGCAGCCGACCCTCAGACCCTGCTCTTAACCACCGGGCTCTACTCTACCAGCTGAGTAGGAAGAAGGAATATCCAGAAGAAACGAGTCATTTCCATTGTAAGGATGTTGTCTGGAAAGATGCTGGTGACATCACACGGACTCCTTTTTGGGAGGACCGTGGGAGAGATCCTTGCCTGTTCTTGGTACTAAAAATAGTTAAGTTTTCTCTGAGCATCTGGTGTGTTTTTGTTTCAGGACACTGGGAGCCGCATAAATGACCAGCTTTCCCTTTTTGAGTTGGCTGCTAAGGAGCTTGAAGCCAAATTTATGGCCCAACCATATGCTGGTTGTTCAAGTTTTTAAGGGACGGGTTTTTCTTAGCCTCACTTCTGGCTCTATGTCCCCACTTTTTCTCTCTCTTCCTTGCAAAAAAAAAAAAAAAAAAAAAAAAAAAACCACAAAACTTTAAACGGACTGAAAAACAACTTCAGAAGAACAATATGTGTTTATTGTAGAAAACTTAGAAGGTAAATTTGAAGATGGGGATAAAAATCCCTGCTTGTCCCCGATTTTAATGGCTGCATAGTATTCCCTCTTGTAGAGTTTTAAAATCAATGCCCCTACTGGCAAACGGCTGGAGGGGAAAAAAATTCCAGTTGTCCAATTTTAGACAGCACTTTAATGAGCATTCTTGTAGCAATTGAGTGCTTGTCACATGATTTCCCTGGGCTAAATTCTTAGTCTCAGATTGGCTGGGTTAAATACAAATGCAGAAACCTTAAGGCTTTGGCTCTGGATTGGCAGACCGCCCTCCAGAAATATCTAATTCCTGTTCTCCTATTTAATTGGAGCTATCGTGTGGTATTTTACATATCCTTGTAAACCACTTGCAGTCCTCTCTGGAACAAGGCAGCCAACAAATAAATATATGAGCCCCAAGCCACTTCTGCTTCCTGATTAAATTATCCAGCCTCAAACGCAATAATATTCTTGACTTATTAAGAGGCAGCTGCTTGCTCTTTTCCTGTTTGCTAATCCCCAATAGCCAGTGCTCAATGGTTGGCTGCCCCTGGGATCCTGTAGCAATCCCTTGGCCGCCGGAAGAACCAAGAATTGTTTTTTGAACCAAGACGTAGGTGACGGAGCTGTAGGCTGAGCTGATGATCCCGGACGCGAGAGCTAGAAAAAGTTTTCCTGCGTGTCTTGTACTCAGTCAATCCTGGACCTGTTACAGAGACTGCTGCTTAATCGGGGCAGCAGCCTGGGTGAAAGCATTTGAAAAATCCCAGCCAGAAAAGGCAATATGAGGAAGAGCTACTTGAATGCATTGTTTACCTGCTTAGAGCCCATTAGCAAGAATATTGAACTTGAAACCAGCAGCTCAGCCAAGAGAGCGGCTGGCTTCCCCAT
This sequence comes from Balaenoptera musculus, assembly GCF_009873245.2. Classification (NCBI taxonomy): domain Eukaryota; kingdom Metazoa; phylum Chordata; class Mammalia; order Artiodactyla; family Balaenopteridae; genus Balaenoptera; species Balaenoptera musculus. The sequence goes on from NC_045787.1 coordinate 164,413,553, forward strand.
TGCATTTGCCACATGTGAGGTGAGACAGGCCACCAGATCAGAAGTGTCTGTACCGGGAGAGCTCCGCGGCTCTCACACCTGCTGTTATAAACATTTCCCTTAGTTATAGGCGTTCTCTATCCCTCGGACTGTGACCTTTGAGAATTCATGACTTTGGTTTGAAGCTAAACCCAGTCTGAGAGAGCTGGCCTTTGGACAGTCAAACACGGAGCCTTCCAGGACATTCCAATGGGTTCCCAAGGACGTGAATTGACTGTGTATTTGAACTTGAACCCAATGGGCGAAACTCAGGCTCTTGGCCTTGCTGAGATTTGGCAGCCAAACCCCGAGCATTTAATTACGCTGCTGCAGAGAACACTCCAGTTAGGTGCGTCCAACGCAGACAATTATTTTAGGAAAGCCGTGGAGGCCTTCTCTCTGCGCCACTTAAATCTTGCTTCTCTTTTACAATTCAATATTTCGTGTGTTGAGAGAAAATGGCTTGTTTGCTTCAAAGGACACGCTACAGAATGTAGGAAGGGGATGTTAATTATGTTGAACCGGGCTGCTTTGTCTCTGCACAAATGAGAACCTTCAGGGGGTTCTATCCAAATTGCTTGGGGATCAGAGCCAGGGGAGCACAGATGGAGATGTTTGGATTCAAGTTCATGGTTTTGTCTTTTTTGTTTTTGTTTTTTAAGAACTGTATTTGTCATGAAAAAAGGTGAAGCTAGTTCTGCATTCTCCTAGAACCAAAGGGGAAGGCACTCCTGAATCACTTTTCTTTTTTTTTTTTAAAGTTTTATCTTATACTGGAGTATAGTTGATTTACAATGTAGTGTTAGTTTCAGGTGTACAGCAAAGTGATTCAGTTATACATATACATATATCTATTCTTTTTCAGATTCTTTTCCCATACAGGTTATTACAGAATATTGAATAGAGTTCCCTGTGCTATACAGTCGGATCTTATTGATTATCTATTTTATATAGAGTAGTATGTGTATGTTAATCCCAACCTCCTAATTTATCCCTCCCCCTCTGGGTCACCCTTTTTGTCTTAGGCCATCTTTCTTGGTTTTGGTCAGGCTTCTTCAGGAGCAGAGCTGGATGAGAGGAGTTGAGTGCAAATACTTAGCTGGGAGGCGATTCCAGGAGGAACCAGTGCCAAAAGGGAGATGGGAAGTGAAGGAAACCCAGGCAGGGCAATCTAAGGGTGCCACTGTGGGCACCTGGAGCACAGATCCCCATGGGATCCTCTGGGAAACTGCAGGCAGCAGGCACCCCAGAGTTCTCCCACTGGAGAGGCGAGAGGGCTGGTATTTATCACGAACTCCGTGGGGACTTCCGGGTGGGAGGTGCTTCTGCCTGCCCAGTGCAAAGGCTGGGTGGGCTCCGACCACACGAGGAAGCCCTTGGCATTGGGGATCCTGGGCGCTCTGCAGTAAGGCTGGAGTGTGGGCTCCACCTGGACCATGCCTGCGTGCAAGGGAGCCTGGGAAGGTGAGTGACTTCATTCTTCCGCCGGGGAAACATGGACTCGTAAAGAGGGGGTTCCCTCAACCTCCGAAGTGTGTACATAAGGCTCAAAGAATGACTAATTACAATAGTTTCAGATGGTATCTATGAATGGTTTATTTATTTATTTTCTTATAAATTAGCGGAGGAGTCAAGCTCATCTGTACAGTGATATCACTTGCTCACATTCCAATAAGCTTACAAAAAAAAAAAAGGCTTTATTGAGTGGGAGAGAAAAAGGTGGGCTAACAGCTGGAGTCTCTGGGACTGCTCATAACTCACAGCCTGGCTTATCTCTGCTACAGCTCATGGGAACAGCCTCTGCAGGGTGATAAGTAGCGGCTGTGCAAATGATCCATGATGGTGAAGCTTTGTTTCTCTGTAAAACACTTGGGGTTTTATCAGACTTTCTTCCCTGTCTTAGGAATGCATTCTGGATAGGACCAGTATCTTCTACTTCCCATCTCCTCGGTTTCCACCCATCATCGCTTGCCTGGACTCTTGCAGTCACCTCTGCCCTGGTTTCCCACCCTTGCCACCCCACACCCACAGTCTGTTCCCCCCACGGCCGCCAGGGGGCGCTTGTGAACACCTGGATCAGGTCCTGTCCATCCTATGCACAGAACCCTCCTTGGCTCCTACCTCACTCAGAGTAAAAATCAATGTCCTCCCCATGGTCCACAAGGCCCTGCACATGCTGTCCTGTCCCATCCCTGTCCTCATCTCCCCCACCCCACACACAATCTCCCCCTTGGTGACTCTGTTCTAGCCGCACTAGCCTCCTCCATGTTTCCTAAACATACCAGGCGTGGTCCGGCCTCAGGGCCTTTGCACTTGCTGTTTTCTCTGCCTGGAACATCTTTCCCCAGATATCCTCATGGCTCCTCCCTCACCTCCTTCAGGTCTTTACTCAAATGACACCTTCTCATTAAGCCCTTCCCAGGGCCCCTAAAATTGCAATCCCTAACCACCCCCCAACCCTAGCATCCTCCATCATTTCTTCCCTGCTTTACTTCTCTCTATGGCACTCATCACCCTTTAAATACTTGGTGTTAACTTATTTGTTTATTTCTGTTGCTCTTCACTTTAATGTAACTCCTAGAGGAGCTTTTGTGTTTGTGTTTTGTTTACTATGTTTTCAATATCCAGAACAGAGCCTGACACACAGTAGGAGCTTAACAAATATTTGTTGAACAAATGAGACCACCATGCCCTGATTAAAAACAAAAAGACTGGGGCTTCCCTGGTGGCGCAGTGGTTGAGAATCTGCCTGCCAATGCAGGGGACACGGGTTCGAGCCCTGGTCTGGGAAGATCCCACATGCCGCGGAGCGGCTGGGCCCGTGAGCCACAACTACTGAGCCTGCGCGTCTGGAGCCTGTGCTCCGCAACAAGAGAGGCCGCGATAGTGAGAGGCCCGCGCACCGCGATGAGGAGTGGCCCCCGCTTGCCACAACTAGAGAAAGCCCTTGCACAGAAATGAAGACCCAACACAGCCAAAATAAATAAATAAATTAATTAAAAAAAGAAAAAAAGATCTTCCTTACTTCTATGAATTCCAAAGGCTGCATAGTAGTAGTCTATTATATATATAAAAAAACAAACAAACAAAAAAAACAAAAAAACAAAAAGACTGGGACTTGTGACTGATTCCAGTACGTTCTGGGGAAGCTCAAGGGGGCCTGATCTGGGGGCCCAACACGTTCCATCCAGTGAGGATTCAATGCTTTTTGAACAATGTTTCTCCAATCCCTCCAGATATTGGTCAGAATTTGTGTGCCAAAAGTGTCCCTTCCTCTCTCCCCTTCTCCTGGCTCACTCATCCCTCAAGTTCAGCTTACTTGTCCCTTCCCTGGGGCACCTCCTCTGAGACCCTCAGCCTGGGAGGGTCTGTTACTCTCTGTACTTTCTTTGTAGCATTCATTGCAGCATATAGTTCTAGAAGTAATGGCAGGATTGCATAATTCATGTCTGTCTCCTCCACATCCATGGGCAACAATCAATATGCTTTCTTCGTCTCTCTCTTCCTAGTCCCTATCCCGGACCCATGCCTGGCATAGAATAGGCACTCACTAGATATTTTCTAATAATTTTGGAAAATTATGGCTCTGATGAACATGAGCCATAGGACACACGCATCCCTTAAAAACTTGAACAACCAGCGTCAGTTCCCTGATGAACATGAGCATTTCAAATGTTCTGATAAGTCCTGCATTAAAGAAACTCGTTTCAGGAACTCCCTGGTGGTCCAGTGGTTGGGGCTCTGTGCTTTCACTGCTGAGGGCCCGGGTTTGATCCCTGATCGGGGAACTAAGAGCCCTCAAGCCGTGTAGCATGGCCAAAAAAAAAAAAAAAAAAAAGAAAGAAACTCATTTCACTCAGCAATGGACAAACATATTTGACCTCAGAGTACCCTCTTCCCAGCATGCCTGCTAAGATTGCTAGGGTTCCAAGGAGCGTGGTTTGGGAAGCACGGCCATAATTGATCCCTGAATTATCTGAGCAGCATCAACTGACTTGAAGTTTAGTTTAGGAGGAGTCTAAAAGTGACGCCTTCTAGTCAAGGGCTTGGAGGTCTCTGCAAGGAATCTGTCACCCTTTGGCCATCACCCTCCCTCTTCTCAAGAACAGGGGATGGGGGAAGGGGGAATGACAATAGTAGAGTTGTGCTTAGTGGCCCCCAAGATATATCCAGAGCCCATCTGTCACTGTGGGTTGAGAAGCAGAGAGGAAGTTTCAGGTTTGAGGGTCGGTAGGAGTCTGGGTCTATGTTCTAATGGTGGTTATGGAGGCATTGTTGCATGCGTTTGAGAGAATGAATTCCCCTCTTTGGAAGGGCTCAAATCCCACAATTCCTTGCCGTGTTCCTTCACCCCTCATACCTCAGTATTACCATCTGTAAAATGGGTCTCCCGGAGGAGGGATTGAGATCACACACGTCTGGCACTTAGCACATGGTCTGGCACATTCCGAGGGTCCAGCAAAAGACGTCTGTCATCTCTCCGGGGCCCCCTTTCTCTCCCAGGAGTGATGGGGTGATTCCCCCATTGGGTTCCCACTCTCTGACCCCGACCTCCCCGCAGACCCTCTTCCAAAGCCCAGAGGAAGGCTGGCAGCTGTACACCTCGGCCCAGGCTCCCGACGGAAAATGCATCTGCACGGCCGTGATCCCCGCGCAGAGCACCTGCTCCCGCGATGGCCGGAGCCGGGAGCTGCGGCAGCTGATGGAGAAGGTAAGAACCTTCCAGCTTCCCTTGTGAAAATCTCCCAATTCCCACCCTGCCCTCTGCCCCATCCAGGTCAGCCGGGGCCAGATCTAGCCATGCAGATTATTCAGAACTGGTGGATGACCTGGCTCCCCTCCAGGTGGATATTTCGGTCAGTATCTGTTTAGTGCTTTCTTTGGAGGAGAAGCTGAGCGCTGTATGGGGACAGGGAAGGAGAACCCCAGTGGCAGCATCTGAGTCTTCGGTGCGTGAGCTCTGGCCCCACCACGCACTCAGCCAGACTCACCTGCTAAGAAGGGTCTCACCCTCCATCCCAAGAGACTTACGTAAAGATGCCTTCCCCTTCTGATTGTGGTTGATATAAACTGGTCCCCATTCAATACATTCCCAAGGATATTTCGGTGCCCTTTAGAGGCCGACTGCTGTCCCTTGCCACTAGCCAGCTGAACTGCCCATTAGTCACCTCTGATGTCAGTGTTGAAAGGGACTAGCAACTTCCCACCGCCATCCTGTAGAGGAGGAAGCTGAGGACAGAAGAGACCCTGTTGGCACTGGAGTATTCCACCCATTAACTCTGTAGGATCCTGCCCTGCCCGTGACACCGGAACTGCTTTCCCCAATAGTGCAGAATGGCCATGTGGTGTCCCCTGATTGTTGACCATGACCGTAAAAATGTTTTGTGGCATCCAGGATGGGTATCAGGCTCTTGGCTTTCTGAGAACTTCCAAGTGTCACGTGAACGATGGTTCAGGAAAGTCTGTGTATTTCAACAAGCATCCAGCATTGCCTCTGAGTTCACCTTGGCCAGGAGGAACTCAACTTAGCCAAGTGGAGGTGGGAGCTAGGGGGCCCTCGGTCTGGATTAGGGCAAGGGGAAGTTCAGTTCCCTCATTTAGCCTAAAAGTATTTATTGAGCATCTAGTATTTATTTAGCATTCAGCTGTGGACAAGCCAGACACTGGGTCTGCCTCTGAGGATCCCACCTAAAGGAGACAGATGAATAAGAACGTTCCAGGTAGTAGTCATAGCTGGAAAGTATTGTAAGGGGGAGAGGGCGAGTGGCTGCTTAAGGCAGGGTGATCCGGGAAGGCCATTCTGAGGAGGTGATGCTGGAGTTGAGATGTGAAGGATGAGGAGGAGCCAGCAGCGAAGACAAAGGGAACAGCGCTCCAGGTAGAGAGATCAGCAAGTGCAAAGGCCCTGAGGAGGGAAGAAGCTTCAAATCTATGTGAGCGAAGTCGGGCTGGTGGTCGCGGTGGATGAACACGGCGAGTAGGCAGGCAAAGGGGCAGGACCAGCTCACAGGGTCTGCAGGGGAAGGTGATCCAATCTTCCTTTTGAAAAACTCCCTCTCGGGACTTCCCTGGGGGTCCAGCAGTTAAGACTCCACGCTTCCACTGCAGGGGGCCCGGGTTCGATCCCTGGTCGGGGAACTAAGATCCCACACGCCTCACAGTGTGGCCAAAAGAAAAAAGAAAAAAGAAAAAAGAAAAAGCTCTGTCTGGCTGCTCTGTGGAGACTTGACTGCTGGGGACGAGAGTGGAGGCAGGGAGAGCAGGGAGGAGGGGAGAGGTGGGAGATGGTGATGGCCAGACTAGTAGCCGATGGATGGATTGAGCATGCCATTGGGAGCTCAGGTTGCTGGTAAGGTTGGGAGGAGAAGGTTAGTGGGGTGTTTGTCTGGCCTCTGGCCCCTCCAGGTCTTGTGTGTGGCATCCCGGGGACGGGGACAGGAGTGTGGCTCTCCCTAACCCTCCCAGTTCCTAGGTTCAGAACGTCTCCCAGTCCATGGAGGTCCTTGAGTTGCGGACGTACCGTGACCTCCAGTACGTGCGAAGCATGGAGACCCTCATGCGGAGCCTGGATGCGAGGCTCCGGGCGGCCGACGGGTCCCTCTCGGCCAAGAGCTTCCAGGTGGGTCCTTCTGGGTTCAGGTCAGAGGTCAAGAGAAGAATTGGGATCGGTGCCCATTAGTTCCCAGCGTGGGGGTCACATCTGGGAAGGACCGAGTGTTGGCTGGCCCAGATCTAGGGTCCACTGTGGGCTGGGCCAGGTGTGCATCAGAGATAAGGGGGGAAGTTGTGGGTTGAAGGTCGGGCTCAGGTCTGGGTCACTGGTCAGGGGTTGGGATCAGCAGTGGTTCCACCTTGGGAGCAGGAGCTGAAGGGCAGGATGACGGAGCTGTTGCCCCTGAGCTCGGTCCTGGAGCAGTACAAGGCGGACATGAGGACCATTGTGCGCCTGCGGGAGGAGGTGAGGAATCTCTCCGGCAGCCTCGCAGCCATCCAGGAGGAGATGGGCGCCTACGGATACGAGGACCTGCAGCAGCGGGTGATGGCACTGGAGGCCCGGCTCCACGCCTGTGCCCAGAAGCTGGGTATGCCTTGCTGCTTGATCTTGACCCCTGGCCTCCACACCCAACCCCCAAAACCCTCTGTGTGCCCAGGGCATGCTTTTGACCTCTAACTTCGAAACTTTGACCCTTGACCTCCCTACCCAAGGCCAAAAATAGACCCAGAAGCTGGAAATGCTCCTGACCCTACACTTTCAGTCCCTCACCCCCAACCTAACTCCACCTTGGGACCAGATTTCTGGATCCTTCCTCAGCCCTGTTCCCAGCTCTTCAGTTTTCTCACACTACCTCATCCTTGCCCTGCCTCCCTTGCGCTCTTCCCATCCTCCGCTCTCATCCCCCCCTGTTCCTGCTTCCCAGGCTGTGGGAAGCTGACGGGGGTCAGTAACCCCATCACCGTTCGGGCCATGGGGTCCCGCTTCGGCTCCTGGATGACTGACACGATGGCCCCCAGTGCGGATAGCCGGGTGAGTGACTGTGCCCACGCCAGGGGTCAGAACCTATACTGGGGAGGAGACATAGCCTGTGGCTGGCCCTAGGTGCCAAGCGGTTCCACATTGATGATTATCTTGTAGGGCGGAGTGTCCTAGGGTCTCCAGGGCCCTTGGACCTCCCCCTGACTGTCTAGCGACCACCAAGTGACCAAGAACTTTCCAGCCCTGTGAATCCATAAGTCAGCTGACCTCCAATGACTGTATAGAGACTAATGCTTACTAGTACTAATGACCAGCTCCCAGTGACCACTGACCGCAAAGTAACCACCAGTGACCAGTGCCTTCCCGAGGACTAGGACCTACCAGCACCACTCAGTGACCTTTAAACTTCCGGTGGCCACCATGGTCACAATTGCCTATCACCTCTGATCCACAGGAACCATCTATGAACTGCCTAGTGACTGTCCTAGTGATGGATGTTGGTCCCTGGGCAGCCACTGAGTGTCACAGATTAGAGGCAGCAAATAGCCACTGCCCCACTGTGATCATTGGTCTCCCAGACATCCTGGTGGTTCAACCAAGGGGTTAAGAGCTTGGGTTTGGGGGGAATTCCCTGGTGGTCCAGTGGTTAGGATTGGTGCTTCCACTGCTGGGCCATGGGTTCAGTCCCTGGTCAGGGAACTAAGATCCCGCAAGCCACGAGGCACCAAAAAAAAAAAAAAAGAAAGAAATCAGACTTGGAGTTATATCCCGCTTCTACCAATTCTTAGTAGCTGGGAAACTTGGGCAGGTTCCTTAATGTCTCTGAGCCTCAATTTTCCTTATCTTCAAAACGGTTATGATAACATCAGCGTTACAGTTTTTAGGATGCTTTGCCCAATAACCAGTGCGAGTAAGGGCACTCACAAATGCTAATACCATGGTGACAGCGAAAGATGTTGATGGAGAGGATGCTGCGTTCATGCCGGTCACCTCGTGGTTACAGGAATTACCCATGGGCAATGGATGCACGTGACCTCTTACCGCCCAAGGGCAGCCTAATGACCAGTAGCCATCCCATATCCAATGACCAGTGCACTCCTAGGCCCAGTGAGTCACCGGGGACTGCAATTTCCCCGATTCTTGGGGATCAAGCACTGTCCTCTGAGTGTCTGAGACCAATAGCACTCCCCAACCAAATGATCCCAGTCACTGGGAGGTCATGAAAGGTCACTGGACATCCCATGACTGAGTAATGACCACTTAGTGACTGTTGATCCCTAGTGACCATATGATTCCTGAGTGGCTGCTGGGACCTTTGGGTCATCGGTGGTGGTCCACCAGTGACCAGCAGCTCTCTTGCAGGTCTGGTACATGGATGGCTATTACAAGGGCCGGCGGGTCCTGGAGTTCCACACTCTGGGAGACTTCATCAAAGGCCAGAACTTTATCCAGCACCTGCTGCCCCAGCCGTGGGCAGGCACGGGCCATGTGGTGTACAACGGCTCCCTGTTCTACAACAAGTACCAGAGCAACGTGGTGGTCAAGTACCACTTCCGCTCGCGTTCTGTGCTGGTGCAGAGGAGTCTCCCTGGGGCCGGCTACAATAACACCTTCCCCTACTCCTGGGGTGGCTTCTCGGACATGGACTTCATGGTGGACGAGAGCGGGCTCTGGGCCGTGTACACCACCAACCAGAATGCAGGCAACATCGTGGTCAGCCGGCTGGACCCGCACACCCTCGAGGTCGTGCGGTCCTGGGACACCGGCTACCCCAAGCGCAGCGCCGGCGAGGCCTTCATGATCTGTGGCGTGCTCTACGTGACCAACTCCCACCTGGCCGGGGCCAAGGTCTACTTCGCCTACTTCACCAACACGTCCAGCTATGAGTACACAGACGTGCCCTTCCACAACCAGTACTCCCACATCTCCATGCTGGATTACAACCCCCGCGAACGGGCCCTCTACACCTGGAACAATGGCCACCAGGTGCTCTACAATGTCACCCTCTTCCACGTCATCAGCACCGCTGGGGGCCCCTAGGGGCCGCCATCGCTCACGCAGCCACGCGAGGGCCACGGGAGCCCTTTCTCCTCCGCCTGTGTCCCTCCAAGTTTATCTTTCTGTCTCTGTCCTGCCCTCTCTCTCTCTCTCTCTCCCTCTCCCCTCCTGTACTGTTTTTTCTCTCTCCACCTTTGCGCCCAGCTTTCATTCTCCGCTTCTGTATTTCTGTCAGTGCGTTTTCTCAGTATTGTCTCTTCTTTACTGATCTCTGATTTTGATACTTCGCTCTTTCTTTTTATTGAGGCCTCTCTATCTTTTGATCGATCTGACTCTCCAGCTCTCTATCTCTGCCTGTCTCTCTTCCCTCCCTCCCTTCCCTCTTCGCGTCCCACCCCCTCCTCCTCCTCCTCCTCCTCCTCCTCCTCGCTCCACGTCCCCGCCTCCCAACCCGAGGAGTTGAGTGCACGGATGCTTCTTTTTTTATTTACACTTTTTCTTTCCGGGTTGCTGGAATAAACGGGACCTTTGACATTTGATGCTTCAGCTGCTGTGTGTGTCTGGAAGGGGCAGAAGAGGCAAGGGGGAGGGTGAGCCTGGAGGCCCATCCCAGCTGGGTCCCCTTGTCCCAGGCCACAAGCTTTGTGAACAGGGGCAGGTAAGCCCAGCCCGGGGGTTGTGGATGGGCAAGGGCCATGGCAGGGCGAGCCCTTTGGGAAGACAGGCGAGGATACCCAATCCAAAGTTGTTTCAATTGATCCAAACAACATGATCCAAATAACCAAGAACTCTATCACAACGATGAAGACTGGCCTCAAATGAATATTCTTTGTCACTGTTTTTTTTTTTTTTTTCACTCACTGATCACACAGGTGAATCATTGACCCACCTGGCAACTTTTAAAATGGGTTTTTTTTTAACAATCTGGCTGCTTTTAAGAATATGGGTATGAGAGGGTAGCACACAGAATTTTTCCTTTTTCTTCTCTTTTTGCTTTGTAACATCAAAATCATTTTGTATGAGTTGCACCTGTTCTGAGTTAGCTGATAAAAAAAGATAGCAAGTCTGAAAGTGTGGAGGGGCCCTTCTGCTGGACACACCCAGGCCCTGTGCCTGGGCTTGGGCAGGGATAGTCCCTGACGTGGGGACCGACGTGGGGACCGGAGCTCCTGGAGGGGAAGGACGGGCAAAGCTAGCAAGTATCAGAGAGAGGAAGGGAAGGGGTGTGTGAGCGCGTGGGGAAGAGACTGAAGTAAGCACAGGCCAAGTCCTCAGGAACCTTGGCAGTGTGACTAAGGTGGGGTGGGAGGGGGTCACAGAAGGGGAAAAACAAAATGAAGGCTTTATTTTAACCAGATCTTTGGTAGCCTGGGTGACACACTGCAAGGAGACGGGGGAGACAGTCGCCTCTGAAGCTGTGGCCGGGAACAAAGGTAGTGTTGACCACTCCCCACCCCCGCGTTGGCCCCAACACACGGCCCCCCCCTGAAATCTCCAGCAGAAACATTGCGCAAACAGCCCCACCGGCCCAGACAACCCCCCCGCCCGCCCCCGCTGAGGCCACGGAGGCCAAACTTGCTCCTCTGGGAGGAACCCTCCCTCCCTGTCTCCCCGTCTCTAATTAATGGCCTGATTAAATCATCTCCGCTCCGTGCTGGCATCTCCCGGAACTCGGGACGCTGGGGCCGCATTGCCGATGAAACCAATGAATAATAAATGCGACTGCCTAATGCACTCATTTAAAACCAATTTTTAAAGAAATCTTCAAGAAATGCAATTAATTTCCATTTAAATTAACAAGTTCGACATTGAAGAGAATCGATTCCTGGATAAACACCTTGAGAGGCACTTCGCTCTGTACCTGCTTTTAAAACACACACACACACACACACACACAAAAACAACGAACAAACACACAAACAAAAAACAGGCACAGGGCGGGGGCACCTAGAACATCTGCACCCCAACCCTCCAATCTGTATTGGGCATCAGACAGATGCCCACAGGCGCCCCTTCTCTCTTTCTCACACACACACACACACACACACACAGATGCCCACAGGCGCCCCTTCTCTCTTTCACACACACACACACACACACACAGAGGCAGGCCCAGCCCTCCTTATACTTTTGGGTTGGTGGCTTTTGTTCCAACCAAGGTTGGGAAGGAGTAATAACCCCCTGCCCCTGGACCCAGGCGAGGGTTGCGTGTCATCTGCGTGTGTCCTAGGCTGCCTACTGCTTACCCTGACTTCCCCTTTTGTGGATGTGTATCTGGTTACATCGGGGAAGCTTTGTAGCCCATCCCGTGGCAGTACCCATGTTACCCCGAGTGGAAGCAACTGGCTCTAGCCCTGCTCTGTGGCCACAGAAGCCTGAGCTGGTGAAAACGGCAAAAAAGTGGACACCAGCCCCCTGGGTAGAGTTTGGGCCGGGAGGTGCCAGACCAGTGACAAAGACTATACTCTCACCATGCTGAAGGCCTGGGATTTAGGGCCTCACTTCTGGGCAGGAGGGGTGTGGAGCAGGTGACAGAAGCCACAGCTCCTGAATCATGCATGCTGAGTGGGCTCTGGGGGCATGTTTACCAAAGAGCAACGTTCCTCTGTGTTGGGTTTTGGCCGCTGCACAGCTAGACAAAGGGAGAGGGAGGTCCATGGAGGCAGGTGGTCACGTCCAGATGGGGGGACCCCCGGGTCACACAGGACAGACACACACCTAAGGCCAACTAGTCACATGGGCACATGCAGGCTTGGGCGCGCACACACACACACACACACACACACACACGGATGCCCAAAGTGACAGGGAGTGACACAGAGAAAATTTCCCTGGGACTTCCTTGGTGGTCCATTGGTTGGGACTCTGTGCTTCCACTGCAGGGGGCACAGGTTCGATCAAACTGTGCGGCTTGGCCAAAAGAAAAGGAAAATTTCCCTGGCAGCCCCACACAGGAAAATGCGCGCACACACACACACACACACACACACACACACACACACATCCCGCACCCTCCCTTCCCCGGCAGCATCTCAGATGCCTGGGACCCCAGGGAGACCTTCCCCGGGCCTTTGGTGCTGAGAGCGAGGCACAGGCCCATCCTCAGGTGGTGCCTTGGAGCAGGACCCTGAAAACCCTTCCGCCCCCAAGTGCTCGTTTCCGATCCTTCCCAGAGGCTCCTTTGGACCTGGAGGGGTGCAATGGCTCCCCCGACACCGCAGAACGGTTGGCGCAGACGGCAGGGTTGCTGCCTGCCTTGTGGCCTCCACGGGTGGTGGCAGAGGATTCTGCCTGGAGGCGCAGCCGCCCAGCCGGCTCTCCCCAGCCCTCCGGAGCTGAGAGGAAATTCATTAAACCTTCCTAATGACAAACGATCTGGCAGGCGGCAGGCAGAGAGCGATGGCTCCAGAAGCTGGCCAGATGGGAGTCGGCCCAGGTGGCTGTTTTGAGACTCGGGCTTTTATCAGAGACTCGGCTTCGGCGGGGACGGGGGACGCGGGGCGGGGGGCAGGGTGTTCCCTGGCGTCAGGCCAGGCAGGGCTTTATTTTCCTCAGGTGCCCAAGCCCCGCTAGCCGGCCACCCGCCCCCGCCCCGGGCTGGTCCCCGTGAAGTAGGCGGGCAGACCAGGCCTAACCGCCTCTCAGCAGCTCCGCAAACCTCCTGACCGACCTGAGCCCCCAGCCCAGGCCCTGGCCCCAGGTCAGCTACGAGGAGGCGATGGACAAGAGGTGGGCCGCACCCCAGCCCCCCACCTGAAGAGGAGGAAGAGTACCCCCCCCCGACCCCCATGTGCCACAGGATTCCCTCTGCTCCACGACAGCCCCTCCCCCAGAGGGCGGGGCAGGACCCCTGCTCTCAGAGGCGCCTGGCAGGGCCCCCCCACCAGGCTGGCCCCCTGCTGCCATGGTAACAGCGTCTGCAGAGGCCGCAGGACCCAAGCACAATCTGCCAGAGCGCTCGTGGTGACAGGGAAGCAGGCCTCAGGGTGCTGGGCGTAGCTCATTCTAACTCAAGTGGCCCCCGTGCGTGGAGGGAGTTGGTGGGAGGGGGGCGGCGAGAGCACCCAGGGCACGGGGGCTTCAATCTGGCTCCCCGAGGATGCCCTGCTCCACCCGACCTGCTGAATCCACAGCTGGGGGGTCAGGGCCCTCGTGTGCCAGGACGTTCTTGAACACCCAGGTGTGAGGGCCGCTGGCGCTGAGCACGGCTCCATGTCCCCGAGAGCCCGGCTGCCGCTAGGATGCCCCCAAGCCCAGCAAGAGGAGCGGCTTCTCCGCGAGGAGAGGCGGCCTGGACACCTGGACGCCGGGGATGGTGGGGGATGATCGCTCCCCCAACCGCGCCCCACTCACCTCCGCAGGGAGGAAATGAGAGACAGGGACAGCAGAACAGTGGTTCCAGGTTTAATCGAGGCTGGGGATGGGGCTGCACTGCTGCTTAGAGAGGGCCCCCAAGCAGCAGCAGCCTGGGCCCCAGGCGGAGCATTTGCTTTTTGCAACTGAATACAGGCAGGTGGCAACACCAGAAACAACTCAAGGCCCTCCTGCCCCCGTCCTGGACCTGGGGGGACACAGGGGGCGGCTCAGCTAACCAGGCCTTCTCTTTGGGACAGGTCACCCCCAGCCCTTGGATCTGGAAGTCCTGCGAGCCTCTCCACCCTGCGCCCTTCTGAAGGCAATTCCTAAAGGGGAGGGGAGTCTGGCAGGGAGCCCCGGTGGTGAAGAGCCCCCCTCCCAGCCATTTTGGGATCAATAAATACTGTGTGACACGAGCAGGGAGGGGAACGCACTGGTCAGCGGCAGCAGGGAGCGGCGCGTGCGCACCCAGCCACCCTCTCCCGCACCCAGCCCGGGCGGGCGGGGGGCGTGCGTGGCAGGCCTGGGCCGTCCACACCCCTCACTCCGTGCGCAGGATGATGTGGATGCCAGAATCCGTGAACACGGGCCCGCTCATCTCCCCTGCCCGCAGTGCAAAGGAGGCGTCTTCAAATGGCTTCTGCATCTGACCTGGGGAAGGAAGCATGAGGGATGGCAGGTGGGGGGTCAAGACCCGGGCTGCAGGCCAGGACCAGGCAGGGCGGGCAGATGGGGCTCCCACCTGCACCCCCGGGCACTCATTTGGACTCATCCGTCACGTGGTTTATGGCCCGGTCACAGCGGCGAGTGGGGCCCAGCTGAGGGCGGCAGGGCAATTAGCGAGGCCCCGGGAAGGCTGAGGACAGCGTGAGGGATGAGGGCAGAGCTGCGGTCTCTGCCGTGCACGTAAAGACGCGTTCTAGGCATGAACTGGTCTCCCTGCGCCGGTCCCCAGCCCCTGCCACACTGTCTGTCTCCCCTGCCTCCTGGGGCGGGCAGGCGGTCCACAGACCCTTGCTGGCTCCCCGACACCCCTCGCCCCGTCCTGGGCCCCTCCCTGATGCTCTGTAGACCCCAGGGATGGAGTGGGAAGGAGGCGGAGTCCTGGCTCCCTCCGCTCCTCCCTTTTCCACAGCCCCAGCTGGAGAGGCCTGAACTCGGGGTTGCTGATCTGACCCCCTCCTCCCCTCACCCCTGGTTTCCCCACCCATGAGGGCGGGGCAGGGGATGCTGGGGGACATGCCCTGGGGCTCTAAGGGGCCCCAGCCTTACACCTCCAACAGGAGGAGAGGAAAATGGCAGCAAGTACCCACCTTGGGGGGCCCGTGATGGGGACAACTGAGCAGAGAGACACACGGATGGACTCCCCACCCCAAAAGAGAATGTCACTGGGGAGAAGGCTCTGCGGCCACCACCCCCAGCAGGGCGGCCTCTGAAGCCTGAGGGAGGGACTTTGCTGCCACCTGGTGGACTCCAAAGGCCCATGCGGCAGGCGTGTCCCCCCCCCCCCATCTCTAGGTGGTGGGCGGGCGCTGGTGGGTCAGAGGGTCCTGCCAGGGTTTGGTGGTGCCCGTTCCTCGCGCACCTCTGCTGAAGGCACCCAGGTCTCCCCTGGCCTTGGCGGAGCTGCAGTCGCTGAACTGTGAGGCCAGAGATTCAAAGTCCTCTTCTCCCGACTTAATCTTCTGGATGTAGCCTGCGAGGGGGACACACAGGGAGACCTCCCCGTCAGGGCTGGGGCGGGGCAGAGGGCTCCAGGGAGGGCGGCACTCCACTCAGAAAGCGCCTTTCACGTGCATGCACACCGTGACCCTGTGGTGACCGCAACAGCCAGCTGGTCTCACGTCCCATCCCTATACCGCCCGCTCTGTCACTCCCCACCCCACACACACTCAGCAACATACAATGAACAGAGCATGGCCTCTTCCTACCCTCACACATACTCTGAGAGAAAATCTAGCCCCCAGGCCCTGTTGGAGAGGACAGCAGAAGACAGGACAGAAGTTAAAAAGGGACACTGGGACCCAGGGGTTCCCCAAAAGCCCCAGGGCAGTGGTGGAAGCCCCGGTGGAAAGTTTTCTACAGGCTTCTAGGAGAAAGGCAGGAGGCCAGGGCACCAGCCCAACTCTGCCACAGGAGACGGCTGGGTCCTCAGCCCATGGGCCTCAGTTGTCTCATCTGTTCAAAGTGTGAGGAAGGCCAGGGCCGCTTACTGGGGCTTTGTGGAGACCCAGCGGCGGCCTAGCTGGGGCTCGGGAAGGGACGTGCGTCATTCCCACAGACTGCGGC